>NC_138197.1:130745076-131345076 GCF_964194105.1 Spermophilus citellus | reverse complement strand
TCATTCACACACACAGTAGCTTTAGATCTGTTTGATCTGGTTGTTCCGTGTAGGTTTCTAAAGATGAGAAAAAATGATTTGGGTTATCAAGACTATGGTGGCCATATTAGATACTGGAACATGTAAGCATCAGTGTGTGACCATGCGAACAAAACATTTTAGGGAGTGTGTATTTTTCAAAAGGTTTCTGTGTTTCAAGGCAGTTGTAAAAGATTTAAAAGATCAAGACTGCTTTTAAGCTTAGGATCAGGTTCTAACTACCTAAAAATATTGACTGATAACAGGAAGTGTTCCAAAATGTGGCAATTCTGATCCATAGTTTAAAAAAAAAAGTATTTACAGAAAGAGTATAAAAGTTTTTGTGAATTTAATATGCAAGCTAGCTTCCAGTCTTCACTTCCCAAATGCTGATTTATAAATTTGGCTTCTTCACATAGTTGCCTTTCTAATTTCAAGATTTGCCATTTTACCTTCAAAGCGGACCATTTTCAATTATGAAAAGTATTCAACAGATGTAGAAATAAAAAGCAGCATTTTGAAATTAGTTGAGGTCAATGCAATTCTACTCTTTGGAATCAGTTTAGCTAAAGGAATCTGGCACTCTTGTTGAATGAAAACAGGAGATGGGAGATGCCTACCATTTGACTTTGAGAGGATAAGCAAGACTTACTCATGATGCCTGGATTTGGGGTGAATTCCAATCTATCATTGCCCTGGCACATGTCAATTGCTACATAAAAGTTCAAATATAATGTCAAATCCAAAAACCACAGAGGAAAGAGTTCAGTTCCCAAAGGAACAGAAATAGCTTAACAATGTGAAACTTTTTCTAGAATATATCAGCATTAAATTAGTACTGCTGAAACAATACATTGAGGATTTACAGTAACACCTGGAAGTTCCCTCTAGTGTACGTATAAATAGAATCATGGAAGCTTTTTATATTACCTAACTGTTTTATGGCCTTATAGATTTCTCATAAACCAAATAAAAACTGAAATCTCCATTCCACATTCCATCCTTTATCTCTAGACAAAATCTATTCTTGTTTTCAAGATAGAGTTTTAAATGTCCATATTTCTTTTGCCTCATTCAAGGAAATCATGTCTCAATTTTATCTTGCACATGAAACTCCAGCAGATTTAATATTGGCATTCATCACGTGTGAAACCCTTCACATGTCCTTCAAACCAATCAATTTGGAATTCTCAACGTTTTCTGTGCCAATAAAATCAGGTGTGGAATTGGTAGATTTGATGCAGACCAGCTTCTTCCTTGACACTGGACTTCTAGTCGCCATTCCGATTGGGTTTAGAAGATGGGGAAGTAGAGACATTTCTTGGCCTGAGTCTCTAACAGTAGAGATGTAGAAGAGAGAGCGAGATCACAAGACTGGCTGTTGACTGCAGGGCACTGCCACCTGTGCTGGGTGTAGCATTAGTTGAATTGGGAGCAGCGGAGGTACTCTGTGAGGAGTTACTTGAAAGTGTCACAACAGCTGTTTGGTTTGAATAAATCTGCGTGGGTAGGAGCAGTGCCAGAAGCAGCAGCCCCAGCCCCAGCCTGGCCACCATCGCTCTGCCCATGTCCGCTCCGTCGGTGCGTGGTGCGTTTCCCTGGATGCTAGGTGCGAGGAGATAGGACGGCTCCGGGAGGACGCAGGCAAAGTGGGGCCCTGGGTAATTTTTAATGTCTGCAAATCAAGACTTCAGTTGGGTGAGCTGTTCCCTGGTGCAGCATCATTTCTTACAGCGTCACACTATGGAGCTGCGTGGCCTGAGAGCTATCCCAGTGCTGGCCTTCTGGCAGCCTCTAGTGGTCCTCAGAGGCCATCTGTTGGGAGGGTTAAGAAGAGGCGGAGTGTGGCCTGGAGGCTCTGTGCCTCTGAGGATCGGGGGACAGTCTGGCCTCCTGGTTCTGCCGGTGCTTCCAGAGCAGCCCTCCAGCCACTGTCCAGTGCGTGCTGTAGCAGGCGGCAGACCTCCTGTCACATCCCTCTCGACAGGTCTATAGTTTTTCTCCAAAAATTACACTTGAAAGAATAGTATTTATTTGCTAAGGAATAAAATAGACTTGACCTATTCTGTAGTAGTAATATTACAGAGCAAAACCCTGCTTGATCATTAACAGCAGGAACAGCAAAGCAAACATGTTTTCCTTTCTTAGGCATTCTGTTGAGATCTGTTACTACACAGAATTTATTTTACTAGTGTTTTTGCCATGCCTCTCTTACAAGGGATTCCTGATTTTTCCTGATTTTATAAGATGATAACTTCAGAATCCCACAAAGAGAGTGTCACCTGAGGTGCTGGCACTTTGTTGTTGTCTCACTGATAGGCTGGAATCCTACAGTGATACCACAGAGGCCTGGTTTAGTTTTCTTATGAAAACTGAGGTTCTTACTGCAAGGACCTTCCTACTTCTTCAGACCTCTTGGGTGCATTATTTGTAACAGGTGTTTGGTTGATGGAGCAGTACTGATCAGTGGTGCTGGAGAGCATTGGCTGGTGAATGTCCCATTTTAAATGCTCAGATACCTGACTAATAGAGATCCCATGGGGGGTTCTTTTGTAAACTGAAGAATCCTTGTGTAACTAATTATCTCCCCTTTCATTTATTTACGAAGACAAAATTGTATATATTTTAATCTTAAATCACAGCAGATTAGTTTGACTAATTAGTGAGGCATCAGATTCTGATGTCCTTTGGGGGAGTGTGATAAAATATCAACCCAAGGAGGAAGTCTTGCCTTTTACTGTCCCATAGAGAAGTCATTAAGACTTGTGTTGTTATTACACAATAATAGGTCAGATGAGCTAAACTTGAAAAGCAAGGACCAAAAGCATCTGTAGAATGCATTCAAATGTCCTGAGCATCTATTCAGAAAAGACTAGTAGGAAAAAATTCCATCTTCCTCCATAATCGCTAATTGTGGAAAGGAGTGTTGTAAAGCTGAAGTATGAATCGATCATCATCTGATTTGGCCTGGTATATTCTGTAAGAGCACAGGGTCGACCCTCAGCTCAGGAGCATTTGTTTTCTCTGGCAGTGTGTCATCTTTACGATTAGCCTATAAGGATCTTGAAATTCAAATGAAGAAGGATGAGAAGATGAACCTGAGTGGGAGACGGAAAGCCGACGCTGAGAGACTGGGCATGGGGCTTGGGAACTGCAGGAGGTAGGTGTGGTTCTGCTTCCTAATCAGGAATGGATCTTCCTGGGGCTGTGTGCATTTCAGCCCTGAAGGTGTCCTCTTGGTATTTCTGCCCTTCTTTCATTGTGTTTGCTTTACTCCAGGACTCAGAATTGTATGAAAAATTGCAAACATGGTCCTTAGAAAAAGGAAAGGGGTCTGACTTGTCATTGAGCTAGCACCAGAGCCCATGCCACAAGCATCACCATGGGCATGACTGTGTTTTGTGTGGTTATAGAAAGATTTCCTTTTTTGTACTGAGGATTGGACCCAGGGGTGCTCTACCACTGAGCTACATCTCCAGCCCTTTTTGTTTTTTATTTTGAGGCAGAGTCTTACTAAGTTGCTGAAATTGGCCTCAAACTTTCCATCTTCCTACTCAGCACAGGGTTGCTGAGATTACAGGTGTGATTGGGCCCAGCGATCTCACAAAGATTTTATATATTTTTAAGTTTAACCAAAAAAATTGTTTTGTCCCGTGTTTTTAACCCTCTTGATCAATTTGTCTCTGATTGGAATATAGCTTAAAGCATGCTTTTTTCCCTTAGTGAGATGCGGATCTCTATGAACTAACATGTAACTTTTCCCTGTTCTGTTCTGCTCTCTCAAGTGGCATTTCTCATTCAGTGACTTCAGATATGCAGACCATAGAGCAGGAGTCTCCCACCCTGGCAAAACCGAGAAAAAAGTACCATGAGGACAGCGAGGATTCTTACTTTACTTCCTGCTCAAGGTAAATCCAGTAAGACTCACCACCACTTTGAACAGTCGTGACGAGCACTTGGGTACTCATTGATTGGCATGGGGATAGTACAAATCCATGTACTGCATTGTTTTCTAATGCTCTGGCTGGTGTGCCAAGGCTGTGCTCTGGAATAAAAATTGGGGAAATATTTGTAAGTTGACAGTGTGTGCTAATATTAAAATGTCCAATAATAAAATCAGCATCTAAGAGTTCAAATTAGAGGTGGGGATAGATGTGTTTATCTAAAACATGAAATTGGAGATATGCAAAGTCCCCCAGTCAAAGGGATGGCTGCTGGGTGTGGCGCCCTAGAGGTGGACCTGCATCTGCCCTGGGCTTCAGCAGAGTCTCCTGCTTCAGAATGCCTTTGGGAGGCTCCTGTGGCCTGAGTGTGTGGGTACTAATGAGCATAACTGGTGTGAAGCCGCCCCCGTGGGGAGTGCTGGCAGCCGAGCCTCCTGTTGTAAGTCAGGGATCCGAGCAGTCAAGCAGCCCGGGGCCTCTGAGGGCCGAGTGAGCTTAGCTGCTCTGTGATGGGGAAACAGCCTGAGTCGCTTGGCTCAGTTCTGTGGCTGATCACTCTTGCTGGGGCTAAACTAACCACACCAAAAGCCCCCTCAGGCTAGGAGCTGGGGAAAGCTGCATAGCATTGGGGCGGGCATGGAGTTGTCTAGCAAAGACACTGGTTTCAGGGATGTCATTGTATAACAGGTGTGTGTGTCACCTAGAGGATGGATGTAAATACATGCTAGCTAGACTCATGGTAGAGTTATTTATTTCCCTATCAAAGTGTGAAGAAAAGGACTTGTGAAAGACTGCTGTCTCTAACACTATTTCAAATCCCCGTTTAAAAAAAAAAAAAAAAAAAACAGCCTCCCATATTCCCTTTCAGTAGTTTCAGGGACCTGCATGGTTTATGTTTACCTATTTTTATGACCTGTGTAAAGCACCAGGTTTCAGTTTACTTGGGGATTATATCCAAATCATGCCCTTTAAAAGCATTTAAATACTTTTGTACAGGATGAAATTAAATTTGCAGTTTGATTTGGAAGCTGTGCGCGCACTGGCCACCTATTCAGGAATAGGTGTTCAGCCAGGGAGGAGGTTCTCGCATTTGCCCCTTTGACTTGCTCGCGCCTTGTGGTAATCTCACTGCTCACTGATGCCTGCAGATGGTGGCGTAGGAAGTAAGGAGCAAATTTCAAGGTGAACCCTGCTGTCACCTGGTAGCAGCCTGGCTGAAGGGCCCCAAGTGGGCTCACCTGCTGACTGGGAGCCCCAGATCCTCATGGCCCCAGGTGGTGGCCTTGGGGACCTTCAGGGCTCTAGACAGTAGAGTCGGCCCTTGTTGCCCTGGGGCAGTTATTTACCATTTGAACCTGGGAGCCCTCAATGTTTTATTGTAGACCAGGCTGTCTGGACTCCCACCAGAGAGACCCTAGTGCATTGTTTATTGTGACCCTCGGGTTGTCCAGGGACATAAATGTCTGTCTAGTTCTCTGTGAGCAGGTGACCACTGTTAGTCAAGCGTGGCACTATTAGTTAGGTTCTTTGGCACACAGGGACTCCGAGATCCAGCATTTTAGTGCCATGAAGAGCTCTTACTGCTTCCAAATTATTCATTAGCCATTAGAACTTGCAGATTATGAATTATAAAGGAGTGTCATTTCTATTAAAAATAAGATCAAGCCCATCCTTGGGTTTTGAGCTTTAGTGAGTTCCATTATTTCCAGGATATAAACAATGCAATTACATACTGAGTTCAAAGTGAGCAGGGAGCACTTTGTGCAGCCAAAGGGCTCCTCGGCCTCTACCAGTGTGCCTGCAGGGGCTCTCAGCAAGGGCTCTGGGGAGGGTGCTCTGGGTGGAGTGAGGACACTGTGTGAGGGCAGACACCAAAGATGGAGCAGGGAGGGGACACCAGTGAGGCTGGAGCCGGGCTGCTGAGTACCCAGGAGAGACACAGTCCTACTCTCCCATCCTCCCAGGGCAGCTCAGGCCTGGCTGGATGTCTGTCTGTCCCCTGCGAGTTGCCAGAGCACAGAGCGCTGCTCGTGGTGAGTGGTAGGAAGAGAAGCTGCTGTTGTGGCTGCTGCTGCCTGAGCCATGCTGGTCAGGAGACCCACGCAGTGGCTTTCTCTTGCCTCCTGACCTGGATAGTTCAGCCATTTAGAAGCCGCCCAGTGCCCTCCGCTCTAAGAAGAGCACTTCGGCTGTGTGAAGAAAGCGTTAGTTCCTTAGAGTGATGCTAAGTCTGCAATTGTAAGTGCCTCAATCTCAGTGTTGTGAAGAACCAGAAGGTTCCGGCCTCCATGCCCAGGCCCCTGTGCACCTTCCAGGGCCACCCAGCCTCCCATGGACTCTCCGTCCTCGGAGCAGCTCAGGAAGAAGCACTGCTCACATGCTCCCTGGGTTTCTGAGCTTACAGTAGCCTCTCCCGGAACCAGGGCCTGAGCCCCATGAGGGCAGGCAGAAAGGCCCCATAAGTCACCTGGGTCCCCTAGCAGAGTACCCGCCCTCCTAAGTGCTTATTGAGTGGTTTGTCATTTTCTCATTGAATTGGTCTGTCTCCCTTAAAAAGCGGTCTGTCAAACATGGGAGGGCCTCTCTCCAGGCCAGGATGTGTCCCACATCTTTGGACCCTTCCTCTGATGTGACTTCCAATCCCTTCATTGTTCTGTTCTCTGTTCTCTGAAGATGGGTTGTCTCTGTTCCTCCAAGCTGTGGCCCACAATGCTGAGCTGCTCACCAGCAGGAGCACAGGGCCCTTCGAGCTGAAAGCCAGAGCCTGGCACGGCGGTGAGGAGTCTCGTGCAACAAGACGTGTTTTTTTTTTTTTTTTGTTATTGTTGCTTTTTTAATACACATATATATTTTAGTTGTAGATGGACACAACACCTTTATTTTATTTATCTTTATATGGTGCTAAGGATCAAATCCAGGCCCCCACATGCTGGCAAGTGCTTCACCACTGAGCCATAGCCCCAGCCCACATGATGTGTTCCTAGTGCCCTCTTGCCAGGGCAAGTAGAAGCCTTCTCCACAGTCCTTACAAAGTCGCACCACCTGCTTCAACAGCAGTTTTATCCTGCCTCCCTCTTTTGCTTTTTTCTGCCTGGAAAGAGCTTTGTGGGTGCTGGGGCTGTCGCTCAGTGGTAGAGTGCTGGCCTAGCACATGTGAGGCCCTGGGTTTGATCCTCAGCACCACATAAAAAGATGAATAAATAAAATAAAGGTATTGTATCCACCTACAACTAAGAAAACATTATGAAAAAAAAAAAAGAGCCTTTGTTCCTGCACCCTGTGCCTCCGCCCAGATCTTGTTTCCTGGGTCCCAGCAGGTGGATCCTGCAGGCTCTCACGCTCTTGCCCATCTCACACCCTGCGCCTGGCATTTCCAGTTTTTGTGCAGCTCCTTTCAAGGTGGAGCTTGGCACTGGCCTTTCTTCCTGTGCTCCTGGTTCTCTCTCTGGGGACAGGCAGGGTGCATTCTCTTCACCTGCCTTCCAAACCCTGAGCCCTGGGACCTGCCTTTCCTCAGAGTCCCTTGCGGTGTGGGGGCCAGTCTGTCCATGGACTCTGACATAGCACAGTCACTGTTTATCAAGGTCTGTCCTGTCCACCTCGCCTGCCATGCTAGTCCTATTCCAGGCAAATCTTGCTCTGACCACACAGGACACTGCCATCGCGGGCTACTCTGAGCAGTGCTGTGCTGGGATGTGCTAGGATGTGGAGTCAGTTCCCCTGGCCAAGCAGCATTACTCGTAACTAGACTTAAAGAAAATGAAATATGTGACCAGTGGAGGATAACACTGAGCAATGTCACGTGCTGCCTGGAAAGGCCAGGTCATGCTGCGGTGTAAACATGCCCCAAATCTCAAGGGCGTCACATCAGTTTATTTCTGTGCACATCAAGTCAGCTGCAGTGCAGGTGATTGTCTGGAGCTATCTTCCATGTGGTGCCTCAGATGTCCAGGCTGATGGAGGGTCACCTGCCTGAGGTTATCCATGTGGAAAACGCAGCCATGTCCCTGCAGTAACAGGGAGAGGGGACAGGTGGGCTGAGCACAGCACTTGAAAAGCCTTAGAAGTGACGCCTTGTGTCTGCTGCTGTTTGTCAGCCACAGCCATGTGGGGCAGGGAAATGAGAGACTGCAACTGGAGTGGGTGTCCCCACTGACCTCCCATGTCACTGTCCCCTCTTGTTCCTACAGGTACTTTGATGACCCCATGGAGCTAAGAGGCGGTTCCTTATCTAGCTGGGATGACAGTACAGATTCCTACTGGAAGAAAGAGAGCAGCAGGGACTCAGAGGTGGTTGTGAAAGGTGCAGCCTCTTCAGACAGGTATGAGCACAGCCCGGGGTTGCCATGGGGACACATGCAGCGGGGAACACCAGGCGAGGGGAGGGGAGGGGAGGCATGGAGACCTTCCGCAGCACTGTCCCTGAAGCCTGTCTCTTTAAGTGAAATGAGTGATTCTCATTGGAGGCACAGCCTCACCTATGGATCTCAGACAGACACAGCAGGAGGCCTCTTCCTGGGGATTCCCAGCCCACGGCCCTGGGTGGTCTGGACCAAGATGCATCACTTTTCCCATTTCAAAGTCTTATTTAAACACAGTACAATGTATATATGTATAGATATTTCTTCTTTCTTTTTCCTTTTTTTTGCTCGAGATGGGCTAAGTTGTAGTCCTCCTGCCTCAGTCTCCTGAGTTGCTGGGATGACAGGCCTGAGCCACCACACCTCTCATCTTTTTAGGTTACAGTTGTGCAGGTTTTGGCAAACATGTACGGTTGTATACTGGCCGCCGAAGGCAATGAACAGAACATTTCCCCCCTCCCCCAGCCCCTGCTGCCCTGTGTAGACAGCTTTGGTACCCTGGTTTACCCTTGGCTTTCTCAGGATGCTGTGTGAATGGGCCCAGTGGTGGCCCCTCCTGTCCGGCCTCCGTAACTCTCCTCACGTGTTTGGCTGCAACTTATCAGGCTGTGTCTCCCTCTTTATCACCAAGGTTGCTTATCTTTCCACCTGCTACAGGACTCTCTAGCTGTTAGAGATCATGAAGGACCGTATAATTTATTGTCCCATCCAGGGGCCCCTTGTGTGTAAGCAGAGGTGGTCTAGGCACCTGGGGTGTCGGCACCCTCCCTGCACCACACACCGTGTATGCAGTGTCATATCCGACATGCGCAATTACACGTCAGAACTGAAAAGAAACAACAGACCTGTTTTAGGCAAGAATTCCTTTAAATGTTTTATTGTTTGGATTTTTTTATTAGGATTTTCAGACTTTTTAAAGTAACCTGGAGTTCTTTTACAAAATTGCTGCTATTAGATTTTTAAATTATAAACTGTATTGTGTGCACTCTACAGACGAGAGCGATTTCTGTCTCACAAGTTGGTTTAATTCCTTTGACTATTGTAATTGTAGAGCTACTGCTCGTCGCAAGCCTGACTATGAGCCCATTGAGAGCACAGATGAGGCCCAGAAGAAGTTTGGTAACGTCAAGGCCATTTCATCAGACATGTACTTTGGAAGACAAGCCCAGGCTGATGTAAGGTCCAGAGAGTTTCTTCATAGGGAACCCCACAAGGCAGGAAGAAGGCCTGGGGGTGGGGGCAGCGGGGATGCTGCCAAGGCCCCAGGCTGAGTGCCCGAGCCAGGACTGGAGCGAGGCCTTTCTGACCACTCATTGCCGGCCACTTCAGCAAGACAAGTGCTGGGCGGCAGAGGCTGGGCCTCCTTTCTCTTCCCCTCAGTGTTTGAGTGAATGACAGGTGATTTTTGATACAGCTGTTAATTAATTGATAATCTTTAGCCATCGTGAAATGGGGAACACGGTTGGTTTGTGGGCGGCTGCGTTATGTGCGGGTTGCTCTGGGGCCATGCCGAGGAGGCCTGCTGCACTGGGGGCTGTGGTGGGGGTGGAAGGTCCCAGGCAGCCGGTTACGAGGCGCAGCTCTGTCTGCCACACTCTTAGAGGTCCCTATTCTCGAGGCTTCTTGGACCCCACTCTGCAGATTTCATTTCACAGCAATACCATCATTTTCAGAATAGAATGGCCTCCTGTGTGTTCCCCCACCCGTAAAATCTGCTTTGTTTTCAAGTCCCTGGCAGGGCTGGGGGTAGCTCAGTGGTTCAGCACCTGCCGGCACACCTGAGGCCCCGGGTTCGGCCCCCAGCACTGCAAAAGCCTTTTTCAGTTAAGGTTGATAGCATTCAGGCTCGGTTCTAAAATGGCGTGATACCTGGCAGCTGGCTGAACGCAGCACAGATCTAGCCTCTACCCCTGCACCGCTCACATGGCCTTGATGTCACAGTGGATTTGGCTGCCTGTGCCGTCCCCAGGACCCTGCCTGGCAGTTACAGTAACTGGGAGAAAAGAGCCTAGAGGGAAGCAGCACCTTGGGGAGCCTTTTCCTGCTGCTGCGCTCCCTGCAGGGAGCCTGATGGCCCTCTCCTCTCCTAGGACGAGAGCAGGGCCCGGCTGGAGCGGCTGGCGGCCAGTTCTTCCATAAGTTCCGCTGACCTGTTTGAGGAGCAGAGGAAGCAGACAGCAGGTGAGAGGCTGACGGGCACGGCTTGTGGCTTGCGTCCACCGCACAGGCACATCATGTTTCCTTGGGGGTTTTGTTGTCCCAAAATACTTGAGTAAGCGTCCTCCACCTCCTGTGTCCTGTGAAGCCGAGCAAGTGGAGGCTACTCTTCTGGGGTCACTCTTGGGGAGGCCACGTCGTGAAACTTAAGCAGTGGCGCGCACAGCACCTGGCAGGCTGTCTCCTAGCACGTGTGGTGAACTGGTGTCTCCTGGCACATGTGGGTGTGCAGACGCCACAGGGTGCTGGCCCTGGGGACACGGGGCTCCCGCCAGCTGACGCACAAGGCCTGCCTCAAGGTCGCAGTGAAGCTTAGATGGATGCTGTGTGTTCGGTACCACCCAGTCGGGTCTGACTCACAGCAGGTGCCTCACGGGCCTCAGCCCCCAGGGGTGGGTGGCAGCCCAAAAGAACAGGGATCCCCCAGGAAGGTCAAACATCCAGGAACCGGCAGGTGAAGAAGTGCCTGTCTATGCCATCTTGCCTCAGGGTGGGACCCCAGCGTCAGGTGTCCTTTCATCCCAGGGCTGGGGGCTGGGTTGGGAGGGGATGGCCTGAGAGCGCAGGTGTGAGCTTCAGTGCAGCCACTTGGGGACCACCCAGAGCCCTGCCTTCCGGCTTCTGCTCCACACCCCGAGCTGCAGAAGGGCCTGGTGCATGGCCATGGGCCCCCCGGGCCACAGGTGTGAGGGGAGGCTGTGTGGTTGACGTGGAAGGGCAGTGTCCTCTGAGGTCACTTTAGGAACCCCTCCTCAGCAAGAGAGCTGAGGGGAGGGGACCCCAGCAGCGAGCGTTCCAGGCCCAGCACCCGTAGGGAGCTGGATATGCTGGAGAGGAAGGTCATGGGTCTCTCTGCAGGGGTGGCTGAGTGACTCAGTGGCTTCCAGCCATGGAGAAGTGACATAGAAGGCCATAGCACAGACCACCAGTGTCCAGGGCCTTCTGTGACGCGGCTTAGAGCATGTTAGAGACCCACTGTACCTTGGGGTACAGCCGGCACCACCAGATAGATCAATATGCTGTGCAGGAAAGAGCATTCTCTCCAGGTGTGTGGCTGGCAGAGTGGCTGGCAGGGTGACAGGGGGCAGGTGGGTACTGTGCCAGAGTGGGCAGGCCCCGCACCTCAACTTTTGCTACACTGTGGCAGGGCAGCCAGGGCCACGGCTCCCTGTGCCTCACCTCTGACTTCAAGCGAGGGGGCTGTTGGTCTTGCTCAATCTCAGTCTGACCAGCATTTCCCAGCCCCAGGTCTGCTGGGGCAAGGGTGGCCCTGGGCCATGTGCTCTGAACTTTCAGGATCCTGGCCTTTGTCAGACAACTTCCTCTTTCCACCAGCCTGGCACGTCGGCCGCCTTCCAATGCTCCCAGCAGACCTACCCCAGGTCCCACTCAGGTCAGCTCCGGGGCTCGCGCCGGGTCCTGGCACCGCCGGTCTTCTCAGGCCAGATACCTGGGTTATAGAAGCACCCCAGCCGTGGATGGTTTCCTAATTCAAGTTGCTGGGAGGTTTACTTCTAAAAATGGTTTTTTGTTTGTTTGTTTGTTTGTTTTTAAACTCTTGGAGGTCAAATGGCAGTGGCCTGCTTGTTGCTGCGGGAGGACTGAGGCAGCCCCTGTCTGCATCCTGTCCCTGTAAGAAAACAAAGGTTCATTGATTTCTTTGACCCTGTGTCAGACAACCGACCATAACAATTCAAGATCATTGTA
Organism: Spermophilus citellus; assembly: GCF_964194105.1. Taxonomy (NCBI): domain Eukaryota; kingdom Metazoa; phylum Chordata; class Mammalia; order Rodentia; family Sciuridae; genus Spermophilus; species Spermophilus citellus. The sequence continues at coordinate 131,332,829 of NC_138197.1, read as the reverse complement.
AGGTGCACCCTGGGGCGCCACCACCCTAGACTTGGCCCAGGCGGGTGGTCTCTATTGGGCTTGCCCCCATTCGGAGCCAAGTGATGCAGACCTGAGGCCACCCTCCTGCACTTCCAGGTTCCCCCGGGACGCCAGCACATCCCGTGGTTTTCTGGAAACTTTGACTTTTTACTTAGAGAGCATTCAGCAGAGCAAACGCTGGTTTTAAGAAATGGTCCTGTGTTCCTTAGCTTCAGGCGCTTGCCCAATGTGTGGAGTGTGGGTGAACTTAGGGCCTCGTAATTTAACCTGGGGAGAAGGGGAAGGTAGTTCCAGTTGAGACTCCTGCCTGTGAAGTAACCCCCCCACTGTGTCCCCACCAGGAGCACCAAGACTTCTGGCAGCTGTCCCCTTCAGGGGTGGAAGGGCTGAGTGGGAAATGCGTGTCAGCACCCTTGGCCAGCCTGCTCCTGCAGTGCCTGTGGTCACTCCCAGGGAGCAGGGCCAATGGGGACATGGATTGCCATGGACTGGGCCCTGCCTGGGAGAGGGGAGCTCAGGGCCCAGGTGACAGAGTGCAGGTAACTGGAGAGCCATGTGAGAATAAAGTGGCTGGAAGCCCCACCCGCCCTTCTCAGAATACTTGTTTCAAGAAAACCAGTTGTAGGGCGCTGGGGGTGGCTCAGGGTTAGAGCACACGCTCTCCCAGGGTGCAGGAGACCGGTTCATCCCAGAGCCTGCCCCTCGTGTCTAGGCCTTGGCTCTCTCCTGTGGGGCTTGATGGCTGGAGGCCCTGGAGCACTGTGCTCAGTCGGCCTGAGGTCTTGCTTGGCTGTTGGTCGGAGCATTTGTCAGACATCGCAGCTGGGAGGCTGAGAGTCCCTTAGGCAGAGTCCTCACTGACTCAGTGCATCCCAGCCCTGACCCTTCTCAGAAGCAGCAATCTGTGGAGAGCACTTTGTTCTCGTTGGATTCGTTGTTCTTTTAATCTTGGAAATACTTTTCTCTTGATTGTCTCAATTTCGGGGAAATTGGTACATAATGTTCCATTAAAAATCCTCGTGGTCCAGCCTGCGCCATGGCCATGGGCTGCTGCGGTGGCCTCCTGCCCGAATAGTTCAACCCTCTGTTTAGAATCCTGCCCCAGGTGGGCCTGCAGCTCCCCTGCCCACTCACCCACCTCGGCTCCTGCCAACCTCATTTCTTTCACTTACCGCCTGAGCCTGGGAGGCCTGAAGACACTGGGCTCCTCCAGGACCCCAGGACCCCGTCTCCCACCCGCTCTGCCCAGGTGCCTCACAGCAGGGGCGAGACCATCCCACGCTGTCCCCCTGACAACCGAGGAGCTCTCTGGGGAAGGACTGCCTCTTCACTTCTCCGAGGCACATGGTGGAGCATTGGCAGGATGAGTGATGGGCAGCTGGGCAGCCAAAGCATCCAGACACTGGCTGGCCTGGGAGCCTGCCCACTGGCTGCAGGAACATGTGTGGACCCTTTGCCCAGCACCCTGAGGTCCCACGGCCAATGCCAGGTGGCTGTGGTGATGTTCCCTTCCCATACCAGCCTTAAGAGCAGAGCATGTGCCCAGGGCAGGTGTCCCCTCCCAGCTGCTAGAATGTGGCTGGGCCCCTCCTGTATAGCTGCCTGGAGTAAGCGGGAGGGGCGGCCCTTGTCCTCTAAAGTCACTAGTGTCCTGGCTGTGGTTGAGGGACAAACTGGCATCTGCCCTGTGTATGCAGGAAATTACAACCTCTCCAACGTGCTGCCCAGCGCCCCCGACATGGCGCAGTTCAAGCAGGGCGTGAGGTCCGTGGCTGGAAAGCTGTCTGTGTTTGCCAACGGAGTGATGACTTCCATCCAGGTCAGTGAGGGATGCTCTGACCCCCTCCCCCCACAGTCGCAGGGCAGTGGGTGGTGGGTTGCTGCTTTGTGTGTTTGCTGCAGTGTGGCCCAGGGCCTCACGGAAACCAGAAGTCACAATTCTATATCGGCTTAAAATTCTCTAACTTATAACATGGATATGGCATGATATTTAATTTTCTCCTAGTTTGGAACAGAGAATTATTAAGAAGAACGTTTTTATAAAATCATCACTAATGCCCCTGCTCAGAGAAAAAAATCTGTTAATATTTTGGTATAGTTTAGTTCCAGATTTCTATGCAAGTCATTAAATTAAAAGGGGATTATATAGTCTATGATTTTATATCCTTAGGACATCCAATTTAGTTACTATTCCCATGTTGGATATTTAGATTGTATTTCAATCTTTTAAATAAAGCAGAGATGGAATCTGAAATAAAGCCATCTCAGATTATGTGAAAGGCTTATTTCTGGAACCTTCTAATTTGTATCATTTTAGAAGGACTCTGTTAACATAAAACTACTCTGGTTGGGCACAGTGGTGCACGCCTGTAATCCCAGCAACTCAGGGGCTGAGGGAGAAGGATTGCATGTTCAAGGCAAGCCTCAGCAACTTAGTGAGACCCTGTCTCAACATAAAAAATACAAAGGGCTGGGGGTGCAGGTCAGTGGTGGAGCACCCCAGGTTCAATCCCCAGTATCGAAAAACAAACAAAAAGCATGGCTCTGGCAGGTTACTGAATCCAGGTGGTCTCTGGTGCCCCCAAGGGGGTTCCTCGTCCCAGGGGCTGCTGCTGTGGTGGGTAGGGTGGGGATCCCTGTGGGGGTCACCTTGCCTGACTGGGTCTCTGTCCCAGGCTCTCTGCAGAGCCACAGAGCTGCTTCCCACTCCTCGGTTGGCTGAGCCTACATGGGTCCCTTCTAGTGAGTAGCACCCCCATTTGGTAGGTGGTGGCCCCATTGTACAGATCGCCACCTTTTCATGTCCCTGTTTTACAGTGAAGAGGTGGAGGCCCAGAGGGCAAGTCACTTCTCTACCATCAGCAGCTGGCCCCAAATTTTAGGGTTTCAGACTGGCCGCTGTTCCTCTGTCCTCCCCAGAGGGCTCAGCATGTGGCCATCACCTTCCCAACGCCCCTGCCTCACACGCTCACGGGCCCTGGACAAACCCTGCAGCACGTCCACCCGCAGGTTCCCAAAACCCTCGCCATGTCCTGGGCGTCGGAGAACATCGGGAGGCCCAGCAACCTGTGTCTTGCCCTGTGCTTGGGGTCCAGCGTCGGTGCCGATGCCACACACACACACACCCGTCCCCACCTCTCGTGCCCTGGGTCAACAGCCGCATCAGCTGCGCTGTGCTGTTGGGAAGCCCCGAGCAAACCCTGGCTTTGGTTCTCCCCAGGATCGCTATGGCTCCTGATCCCCAGGTCAGGCTCTGCGCTTCCTGGAGAAATTGCCTCTTCTCATGGACCAGTGACCGCATCACAGGCTGTGATAAAGACCAGATACACCAGTTTTCAAGATTGTTTTGCTACTTTTTCACATGGTATATATACACTTCTGATTTTTGGTATTTCTTTTTGAGAAATTCCTATTTTTGATGTAGAGAGAAGCCTTATTGTAATTTCCATTTGCACCAGTCCTGCACATGCCCCCTGTGGGCACGTCCCAGCGGATCCTCACTTTAATATCCAGGAATCTTTAGTTCCAGCAGTGGGGCTGCAGTCCCCTCCGCCCCTTCTCCCTGACTGAGCCTTCCTCCGGGGAGCAGGGCGCGCACTGTCCACTGACTGGGGATTGGCCTGGAGAAACAAATTCACAGCACACATCTCGTTGAAAAGGGAGCAGAGAATAAAACAAAGACCAAAAATGACTGGTGTCTGATTTGACAGACTGACTGTTCGTTTTTATTTCCATATATTGAGGTGATTTCAAAATAATGTCCCTTTGTAAATTATTTGTTATGTTCTATAAAGTTAAAAATACTTCCCCGTAGTGCTTTTAACAAACCTAAGCTTCCACATTGTCAAGGGAATTAATTTGGTCTTTTGACGAGGTGTTGCTGTTTGAATCTATGAGAACTGAAAGCCGAGAGCTCCCTGCGTGTGCTTATGAATCAGTCCAGTGGCAGAATTACGGTTGGAGAAGGCGAGGGGGCACAACTGCAGACAGCAGTCATCGTAGTGAAATAGCTTTGTTATGATTTTTTTTGTCTTAATCTTGGTTTTCAAAAAGTCACAGAATGTTTGTGAATCAATAAATAAAGACAATCTGGCTGTGTGATAGAGGCACTGGGCTATGTTGTTCAGCCATAAAATATATTTGAAATTTGATGAACCAAAAATGTGATTTCAAATGAGTATTTTGTGAATCTTTCTTAAAAGCTCAAATTTGTAGACTCCTAAATACAATAAACAGTCGCAGCAGATCCCGTGAGCCATGTGTTTTTTTGCTTCGTTTTAACTGAAGTCTTTGTGGGTCAGGGCCGTGGTGCAGCATTGACTCATGATGTGATCACAGACCCGGGCGATGCTCTTAATGTGGGTGGATTCCATTAACTGGGGTGTTCTTCCCACTTCCTGATGGGGACGGGGGTGTGGGTCCGCCTGGGCCTGACAGTGGACAGGTGCTTCCTCACAGTCCAGGGAAGTGTCCTCAGGGTTGGTTTCTGGTGAGGTGCCTCCTGCCTGAGGGAGCCCCTGCCTTAAGGACGCTTTTGTCATCTCCCCTCTGGGATCCCTCCCTGTTTGTCATTTGGGCCTGGGGTGGAGCATGGCTACCTCAAAGGCACCCCCTCACTACCCCCCCTTACTATCCCTCACTGACCCCCTCACTACCTCCCTCTCTACCCCCCCTCACTGCCCCCTCACTACCCTCCCACGAGTACCCCCTTTATACCCCCCTCACTGACCCCCCACTGACCCTTCTCACTACCCCCCTCTCTATCCCCCCTCACTACCCCCCCTCTACCCCCTCACTACCCCCCTCACTGACCCCCCTCACTACCCCTTCACTGACCCCCTCACTGACCCACTACCTCCCCTCACTGACCCCCTTCACTACCCCCCTCTATGCCCCCCTCACTACCCCCTCACTGACCATCTCCCACTACCCCCCTCACTACCCCCTCACTGACCCCCCTCACTACCTCCCCTCACTGACCCCCCTCACTACCCCCCTCTTTATCCCCCCTCCCTACCCCCCCACTACCCCCTCACTACCCCCTCCCACTACCCCCCTCACTACCCCCTCTCTACCCCCCTCACTACCCCCTCACTGACCCCCCTCTGTACCCCCCTCACTACCTCCCCTCACTGACCCCCCTCACTACCCCCTCACTGACCCCCCTCTCTACCCCCTCACTTCCCCCTCACTGACCCCCCTCACTACCCCCTCTCACTACCCCCTCACTGACCCCCCTCACTACCCCCCTTTTTATCCCCCCTCACTACCCCACCACCACCCCCTCCCACTACCCCCCTCACTACCCCCTCACTGACCCCCCTCTCTACCCCCCTCACTGACCCCCCTCACTACCCCCTCTCACTACCCCCTCACTACCCCCTCACTAACCCCCCTCTCTACCCCCTCACTACCCCTTCACTATCCCCCCTCACTGACCCCCTCACTGACCCCCCTCATGATCCCCCCTCACTACCCCCTCCCATTACCCCCTCTCACTACCCGGGCACCAGCCCTCTTGGTCAGGGACCACCCTTGACCTCTCTTGACCTCAGCTATCTCCGTAAGGCCCATCTCCACTGGCACAGGGGAACTCGGGCTTCAGCATGAGTCTGGGAGGGACACTTCGTCCCTGCAGTGTCCACGGGAGACTCCACCCGTGTTGGCCACCGCGGCTGGCGGCAAGCGGCCCTGTGCCCCCTCACTGGGCTTCCTGGCCAGCAGCCAGCCCACCCCAGGCCTGGGGGTGACTTTCTGGAGCTTTCCTCGCGGCAGTGTGTGAGGCATTCCCAGGCGTCTCAGGGGGTGTGGGCCCCTGGCTGCCCTGCGCCGTTCTGTGGGCTGTCCCCCAGCAGGGGTGAAGGAGTCTGACTTGGGCCCATTTATCCTTGGGCCTTGGCGGCTTGTTTTATCTGAGGAGTGCTTCGTACATCAAGGATGTTGGTTAATGTCTGTTTAGCAAAACACGTGGGATCTTTTGATTAAAAAAGAAAATGGGACGGAGCACCTGCCCAGGCACAAGGCCCTGGGGCAGGCTTGGGCAGGGGTGCTTTGATGCATTGGGTGTTTGCGGAGCCTCTGTTCTTGAAGGCCCGTGATGAGCACCAGGTGGTGTTGCTGACCCTCTCTGCCAGGAGGGGCGAGGAGGCGAGGAGGCCTTTGCTCTCAGAGCCTTCCCGGGAAGGGATTCATGTTTACCGTGCAGCATGTTTTAATCACCCCAGAGAGCTGCCAGGAACGGACATCGACAGATGTAAATAGAGAGCTAGGTGCCACCTGTGAGCTCCGGCCCCACGGAAGGCAGTGTTCAGGACAGAGGCGCTGCCCCTCTACAGCTCCAGGAGGCCAGGCCTTAGCTCCTAGGGACACAGTGGCCCCGTCTCACTACCCCAGCAAAGCCAGAGGGGTGAAGCTCCAGCCCCAGGACCCCCGTGCCACACCCTGCCCCCCACTCACCCTCAGGCACGACAGACTGACCACCCCTGGCCAAGAGTCACCCCATCCTTTAGCTAGGAGCCTGCTACTCAGGTTGCAGACCTGCTGACACGTGCCTCCCACAAGTGTAGCAGTCTGCTGGGAGGTCCCCTTAGTCACCCAGAGTCCTGCTGAGGCGCCTAGGTCACCGTGCTGGTGCCCAGCTGGTCTCCTTGCTGACCCCTGCCATCTCCCCCCCATCAACTCTCCGGTTTCAGGGCTCAAGTCCTATTAGTTCTAGAACTCTCCAGGGCTCTGTCCCGAGGCCTCCAGTCCTGGGAACTCTCCTGCCCCTTTCCCCCTTTCCCGCTGCTCAGCTGTCATTAAGGTAGACAGCATTCACTGGACACAGTCAATTCACAGGCTGTCCCCTTCAGCAGTGGCGGTTCCCTGGACACCCGAGGGTCACCTGGCAGGTGTGAGCCAGGAACCACAGGCTCTTTATTCCATCTTAATTTCTAATATCTGACCCTCGCTCACATCACATCACACTTCCCACGATTTTACACACACAGGGACAAAGGCTAGGGAAGGGTTAAGGCAGGGCAGCGGGGTGAGGAGGCTGACCAGGCAGACCTGTGGGCACTCAGATAAGATAGCCAGCGGAGCTCGGAGCTCGTTCTGGGCCAAGCTCCAGACGGCTGGGTTCCCAGTACCAGCTTGGGGACGACTTGGCCATGTGCGGTCATCACAGGCCACAGGCACCTCACCTTGAGCAAGTCCAAGGACAGAGGTTTGGGGGTTGGTTGCTGTAGTGATCTTCCTGGGCAAGGCTCATGACGAGTGACCAGGTGGCAGGGTCAGGGTACCCTGCCATGGGCTCGCGCGAGGAATTGCACCATTTGCTGGTCTGGTGTTCCCCAGGCTCAGGGCCTGGTTTTCCCTCCTGGCTGCCCATCAGTGCCGTAGCTCCAGGTGGTCCTTTGATTTGCTGATTAACTTACTCACCAGCTTGGGCCTGTGCTCCGCCAGGCAGATGGCGGCTGTTTACTTGTGCACACAACGTGGAGTCCCCGCCTCGGCCTTGGGCTCAAACTGTGCTGGAGGAGCTCAGGTTAGGCCTGCCAGCCCCTCCCTGTCATGCAGTGGCTCAGGCCCACTGTGCCCCACACCAGCCCCCTCAGGCCCTGGGGGACCCCCTCAGGGCCTCGGCCAGGTAGTCTCCTGTGGCTTCTGACCGCCCTGTTAGAAATGGCCACCTGCGCTGGCTGTGTCTCAGTCCCCCTGTGCCACACCCTGGGGACGGGGCTGTTGGTCTCTTGTTCACTGATGTCACCTGTGCCTGGAGGTGTGCCTGGCCCATCACAGGCCCTCAGTGAGCACTGGAATGAGGAACCTGGTCCTTCCCACCCCTGAGGAAGGTGACACCAGGTGACAGGAGACAGCACTGAAGCCAGAGGGCGGAGTCACCCTGGGCTGGAACCCAGGGTTCTCAGAACCAGCCTGGGGACAGACTCCCTCCCTCGGGGGTCTCGGGCCCCTTTCAGTCACCCCTTCCCAGCACATGCTTCTGAGTTTGTCGGCGCCCTGTTCCTGCCCACCCTGACGCCCGTGGAAGTCCAGCAGCATGAGGAACAGGTGGCTCTGGTGAGTGGAGGAGGGACAGCCTTGCACATGGCAGCAGGGCTAGACGGGCTTGGGCACCCTGGCTCGGCTTGAGCTGCCCCTGCGGCTGGAGTGACCATGACCCAGGGGCAGACACGGAGAACCATGCTGCTGGGGCTGCCCACAGAGGGTGGCTCTCCTCCCACTGCGGCCAGGCGTCCTGAGGGACTCGCGCGGCCCGTGGGCTCCACTGCCCATCAGCTCCGCTGCCCATCAGCTCCCTGTTCCTAGTTCCCAGCTCATGAGACAGGCGCTCCACACAGAGGACGTCTCTCCTCTGCCCCCTCTGCCTGGCTGTGTGCTGACCAGGGAGCGAGCGTCCAGCCTGACCAGGACCTGCCTGCGTCCTGAACCTGGGGCTGGCTCCTGGCTCTGGGACCCCCTGCCCTGCCCCAGGCACACCCGCCCCAGGGCCACCCCCCCAGGGCCACCCTGTCCTCCTGGGGTCGGCTGCGCCCTGCCTGTGTGCTCAGGGCAGGCCAGGGTGCTAGAGAGCGGCGGGACCCTCAGGCCTGCGTCCACGGCAGGTTCAGAGGCCATGCACAGCCCGCGGGACAAGGGCCATCACTTCCTGGCCATGCGAGCCCAATCTGTGTTCCTGTGGGGACAGCTGCCCTCGAATGGGCTTCTGCAAGGTCCAGCCGCCGCCTCTCCACCTCCGAACCCCACCCGCCCCGCTTCTCCCACTGGACTGTGACAGTCAGGGGCGGAGGGTTCAGTGCTCGGTGCCCGAGAGCAGGCTGGACAAGGGGCCGTGTGGCCTGTGTTGAGGGCTTGGCTGAGAGAGGGGCGGGGAGCGCAGGTGCCTCCAGGCCATGCAGGGTGGGGTGCAGGGCCTCAGGTGCCGGTGACACCCAGGCAGGTCCGCGGGAGCTCAGGGCAGAGGCTTCGGCCTGCAGTCATCCTGAGGAGCCAGGCGGGTCACATCCTGTAGACAACTGAGGTCCCTGGCTGTTCAGGAGCATGTGCCTGTCAGTCAGTCCCAGTGCCACCCCCAGACTCTGTCCTGACAGACCCAGAAGCAGCCAGGGCCCCCCACCTCCCCTATTCCTCGCCGGTCTTGGGGAGTCAGTGGTCCTCCGCCAGAGCCCTTAGGGGACCTGTCAGGTCCACAGTTGGGGCAGTGTGTTTGGGTGTGGCTCTGCCCCAGCAGCTCCTCGCCCTCTCCTGCCCGGCAGGGCCCTGGCAGCCTCCCCTCCTCTCCTGAACTGGGAGTGACTCTTAGAGAGGAAACAGCCCGTCCAGGTGGAGGCAGCCAGGCCTCCAGGCTTTTCCTGGCCTCTCCCAGAGGAGCCCTGGGCGGCAGGGTCTGGAGGGCAGGTTGTAGGGGCCTGAAAGTCCAGTGAGGAACGTGGGGTCCTCCGCCAGTGACCACAGAAGCCCCGGGGCTGCAGGGACAGGTCAGAGTGAAGGGTGCCTCCAGAGGGAAGATGAGTGAGGAAGTGACTGGACACAGAGGACACACCGACCCTGACCTCCCCTTTGCTCAGGGCCAGCAGGAAGGCAATCTGCTAGTGGCGAGGCGCCCATCTGACACCTACTTCACCATCAAGGGTTTTGTTTTTATTTTAATTAATTAATTTATTTATTTATTCATGGTGCTAGGAATTGAACCCAGGGGCCCTTAACCACTGAGCCACATCCCCCGTCCTTTTTATTTTCTGTTTTCAGATGGGGTCTCGCTAAGTTGCTTAGGGCCTCGCTGAGTTGCTGAGTCTGGCCTCTAATTTGCAATCCTCCTGCCTCGGCCTCCTGAGCCACAGGGATTGCAAGTGTGCACCACCTTGGTTTTACAGAGCCCCGGGCCTTAGAATCGTTCCACCTTCATAAGTGAGGAAACTGAGACACAGGAAGACACCCACAGGCAGGCAACTGGAATGCACGGTGCTTCTGAGTCAACATCTCTGACAGGTGGAAAATGAGTCCTGCAGCCTGGCAGGGCACGGAGGGCGAGGCTGACCACGCCTGGTTCCCAGCTCACCCCCCACACACACTAAACACGCCCCACAGAGCACCGAGACAAAGCAAACCCTTCTGTGGCCTTTAACAGACGGAAAGAGGACCGGCATGACCCCGAGGGTGGGGGACATCCCACCTGAACATGGCCAGCATGGCCACCTCGGAGCACAGCATTCTGGGGGCCTCTTTATGGAAAAAAAAAATATGAAACACTGTGAAATCAGGTTTCAGAATGAATGTTGAGCGGGGCACGTGGCACACTCTGAAATCCCAGCAACCAGGAGGCTGAGGCAAGAGGACAAGTTAGAGCCCAGCCTCAGCAACTTAGCAAGATCCTGTCTCAAAATTTAAAAATAAAAATATAAAAAGGACTGGGGGAGTGGCTCAGTGGTAAAGTACCCCCAGGTTCAGTCCTGGGTGCCACAAAAAAAAAAAGAACGGCAGGGCAAAAGAGTCACAACAATGACACAATGTAACAAACAAACTGGCCCGGACGTGGTGCAGGGGTGGCCCAGATGGGGCCTGGATCGAAGCCTCGGTGGGCACGGAATGATAACAATATGCAAAATAAAAGGCCAGGCCAGGCCTGGTGGGCCTTCCTAATCCCAGGGACTTGGGAGGCTGAGGCATGAGGATCGTAAATTGAGTCCAGCCTCAGCAACTCAAAATAAAAAAAATAAAAAGGGTCAGGGATGTGGCTCAGTGGTTAAGGGCCCCAAGTTCAATCCTTGGTTCCAAATTAAGTAAATAAATAGCCAGGAAGCAGCATCAGCATACTGAAATCCAACGAGTTAGCGCAACATTCCATTAGAGACCTCCCGTGGCCCGCTAGGCCGTCCTCTTTGGCCTTCCTCTACTCTGATCATCTGGTTGACACTTTGTAGTTTGGTCCCCTGGCAGAGGAGACTGGTGTCGGCGTTTCCTGGCACCACTGGCTGAAGGGCCTGTGCGCCCAGCTCCCGCCGGGCCCTGAGGTGCTGGCAGGTTTCTGCCGCAGGGAGGAGTGTCCCTGCTAACTCGTCTGTCCTCGTGCCCCACCACGCACACGTCCCCAGGGCCAGCCTGGAGGACCTCGCTCCATTTCCCTAAAATGTGCCCAGGTGGTGGCACCTGGTGCCCAGCCGTGACCTCCAAGGGCAGGAACGGATTCCAGTCCACCCGGCCAAGCACTCCCTGCCCAGCTTCCCTGTGCGGGATCCCCCCACGCCGCGCCACATGTCCTGTGCCCAGTGCCCAGCGCCCTGCGCCCAGCCGCAACGTGAAGACGAGAGTCAGGGTGAAAGGCGCCACAGTAGGAATGCCCGTCACGCCCACGTGGAGCTCTCGAAGGACACCCACGCTGCTGTGACATCTGAGCTTCAGGACTCCACACAGACCCGGGGCAGTGGCGTGTCACGGCGCCCAGTCAGGCAGAGAAGCTTCCTGCAGGAGCAGGGCTGAGGTCACCCAGGAAGCTGTCTTAGGAGTCATTGGGACAACTTAGGCCCGTGACCCAGGCCTGCCCTGAGGTGTCCCCAGAACAGTCCCACCCAGCCAGGGCGGGGGAGCCTGCGCTGGGCCTCGGGCTGGCCTCCGCCTGACCAGCTGGCTGAGGGCACTTCGTCTCCTGGGGACAGAAATCACCAGCAGCCACCCCCTGAGCCAGCAGCCTGGAGCCTCGAGGGCCCTGAAAGTCCCCCAGGGCTCCCTGCAGTCCTGGGGCTGCCAGCTGGCCTCAGAGTTGGCCCTGGATGCGGGGTGCCCTCCACGCACAGGCGCAGGAAAGAGGAGCCACCAGAGAGGGGACTTCACCGCGCACAGCGGGAAGCCGCAGACTCCCAGGGACGGGGCGGGCTCCAGCATGTGCGGGGTGGGGAGAGGGTCTGGGACAGACAGGCCACCCAAACTGCTGCAGGATGTCACCAAGCGGCTTTGGATGTCCAGTGGAGCCAGGGTCAGCTGGGAGGTGTCTTAGGGCCACCCTGTGGCCAAAGTGGAAGCAGAGAAAGTGGCTCCTGGGGACTCGGTGCCCCTCCCCTGGCTCCAGCCCCAGAGGGACCCCCAGGGGCGGTTCAGAAGGGGGCCTCGGGCCACGGCCCCGGGGCACAGATGACAGTCGCAGCGAGGTCTGGGGTCCGACAGCCAGAGCTCAAAGTCCCGATGCCCAGCAGCCCCCCAAGGGGCCAGCGTCAGAGCCCCTGGGACTCGGGGGTGTCTCTCAGGCCAGAGAAGGTCCTGCAGGGAGCCCCAGCATGACCCGGCGGGTGGCAGTGTTCAGACTCTGGCCTGGCCGGAGGTGGGGACAGTTCAGAGACACGTCCCCACGAAAATGGGAGTCCCCCAGGCCGCCCAGTCCTTATCTTCCCTCGCTGATGGAGGGAAAGGAGGCAGGAGGGAGGGGCTGTCCCTGGACACCAAGCCACAGGTCAGCAGCCTGGTGACGGGGCGGCTCGGAGGCTCAGGCCGGTGGGTTTCAGGTTTGAGGCCAACCCTGGCAACTCAGACCCTCAGAAACTTGGTGAGACCCAGTCTCAAAGAACAAAAAGGGCTGGGGACATAGCCCCCTGGTAGAGCACCCCGGGGTCCATCCCCAGCTCCAGAAATAAAAAAATCCATTTCAGGGTATGACTGGTGACTCCTGGGGACTCCGGGCAGGAAGGGTCAGGCCCAGAGACTGGTCCCCTCCCTCAGACAATCAGCTGAGCCAGGGGTTCAGAGTGCACACCTGAACCTCTCTCGGGGACAGCTCAGTGTGCTGGGTCCCCAGGAGCCACCAGCCGCGACCTCACGGCCTGGCTCTGGGAGACGCAGCTGGGGAGACAAGGCCCCGGCAGCACGGGGGTGGGGGGGGTGGAGGCGGTGGAGACGACGTGGGCATGTGCCGCGGAGGCAGGGCTGGATCTCCTGGGCAGCCTCCCCCACAGGAAGCAAGCCTCGGAGAAGGCCCTGGGGTCAAAGGCAACGGGGACTGCATTGACCCCAACGGAGCAGCAGTCAGGGTCCCTCTGAAGACCTGGGTGTCTGGTGGCCCAGCCTCAAGCCTTCCAGCCAGGGGTAGCGAAAGGCTCTGACCCTGGCTACAGAGGCCACAGGCCAGAGCAGGTCCAGGTCCCCAGGAGCCCTGCACAAGCCAGCTGAGGGGCCGCCCAGAGTCCCCCGGGGTGGGTGTGGGGTGAGCAGAGACCCCAGGGACCTGTTTTCAGAAAAACAAGGGGTTACAACGAGGGAGGGTGGGAGGGAGGACGAGCTGGTCCCCGGTGGGGCGGGCGGGGCGTGGAGAGAAGAGGAAGCACCTCGTGTGAAATTACTCACCGAGACTTTCAACGGTTCGTTCTGCTCTGGGAACAGAGAAGGCCGAGGTGCCTCCAGATGGGGGCGGTGACCGCAGAGGCTGCAGAAAGGTCCTCGTACCCCACGAGAGGGCTGCTCCCAGAAACGGAAGGAGAAGGGCAGGGTGAGCGGCCTCAGACACTGCAGAGTCCCGCCCCGCTCCGCCTCCTTCCTCGTGAGCGGGGACCTGGCACCCAGATCCAGGTCTCTGGGGACCCAGGTCTCTGGGAGCTGCAGTGGGCTCACCCCTGCACCGAGCCTGGACTTTTGCGGGCTCACACCGTCACAGCTCAGGTCTTGAAGTCCCCCACCCCAGGGGACTCTTTCTCCAATGGGGCCTGGGTTGTCCTTTGTCCACCGAAGGGTTCTCTGGGAAGTTGATGGAGAACAAGGACAGAGAAAGGTCCCCTTTTGTTACCTACATTTCACAAACATGCAACACAAGATCGACGGTGACAATTCTCAGAAATCTCCTTTTTTTTTTTTTTTTCTTTACCACAAAGTCACATCCTCCAGCCCTTTTTATTTTTTACTTTGAGACAGCGTCTTGCTGAGTTACTGAGGCTGGCCTTGAACACGCAATCCTCCCGCCTCAGCCTCCTGAGTCACTGGGATTGCAGTGGCCCAGCACCCAGCCCCCCCTGTTCCTAAGGGTCACTGCATCCTCTAGGCTCAGCAGAGACATTTGCATGTGATGTGCCCTGGAGAGCTTCCAGGCCCACATTTGACTGTCTTTGTTATATCGGTGTTGCCTTATATCCTCAAACTCAGAGCGAGGAGGAGACGGGGGTCAGAGTGATTCACCAGGGACAGTGAGCCCATGGGTTCTACAACCCAGGAAGATGTTGCAAACACAAGCACAGGGGCAGGAGGAGAGAGGAAAGCAAAGACGCTTCCACGTCCTCCAGGCCAGCAAATGCTCCGGCCTGAAACTCCCAACCCAGCAACGGGAGCAGGCAGGCACAAGGAGGAGGAGGAGGAGGAGGAGGAGGAGGAAGGAACTGACTTTCTAGGCTCTGTGTAGCCCCAGCTTCCAGGGGAGACTGTGATGCATTGTTGCTAACAAGGGCTGAAGTGATAAGGAGCTCTCACTCAAAGACTGCGGCTGGGCACAGTGGTGCACACCTGGGATCTCAGCAGCTGGGGAGGCGGAGGCAGGAGGATCACAAGTTGGAGGCCAGCCTCAGCCACTTGCAAGACCTGTCTCAAAATGTAAAATGCACTGGGACAAACTGGGGAGGTGGTGCAGTGGAAAAGCACCCCTGGGTTCAATCCCCAGAGCCTGGGGAAGGGGGAGGACGGCAGCTTGGGAGAGGTCCTGGGGAACAAAAGCTATATTGTTATGTTGTGTGTGTGTGGATGTTTCCCAGCGAGTCCCACCACGATGTGTGATTATGATGCACCAACGGAAAAGAGAGATGGAAGCTGGCTTCCCTGGAGGCTGGGTGACTGTGCCCCTCAAACTTCATGTGTTGGAAACTTACCCCCTAAATTCATATGCTAGTAGATTTGGGGTTGATTGGAGGATGAGGTCCTGGCTCTCACAAATGGGTGATGGGTGACCCAGAGACGGGCTGCCAGGGAGGGTGAGGTGCGGGGTGGCAAGTCAAGACTAATCTCAAAAACCTAGCAAGACCCTGGGTCCCCAGAGACCTCCTCCCTCCTGGTGCTTCAAAATAGAAAGAGCAGGGGATGAAACTCAGTAGGTCCTGGGGTTCAATCTCCAGTGCCACAAAAACAGACCAAAAAACACCACTATTTCTGGGAAAATTTCTGAGGGTATTTCAAAAGCAATTTGTGTTTGAGTCAGTCGCTGGGTAAAGAGGATCCCTCCCAGCCCTGTGGCGGGCATCGCCCAGCCTGCGGAGGCCCAAGTGGAGGCCCAGGTGGAGCCACAAGACAGAGGCAGGGAGAGTCTCTCACTCCTCCCCGACATCAGAACTTCTAGTCCTCAGACCTTTGAACTTGGGCTGCTCTCCACACCGATTTCCTGGTCCTTCAGCTTGTAAATAGAAGACCGTGGGGTTTCTTGACCTCCCAGATCCAGAGAGCCATTTCCCACAACCCGCCGTCTGTCTGTCTGTCCATCGTCTACCTACCTACCTACCATCTGTCACCTAGGTGTGTGTCTATGTGCCTATTGTTACCAGTGACCACAAGTTCCATTTCCCAGGATGTGAGGACTGAACACCCAAGAAACGCAAAGCAAGCGGAGAAACACGTTTTACCTAAAGGCTGGAACAGGGCAGAGCTGGCCTCGCACGTGCGGGACCCTGGGTTCCATCCTCAGCACCGTATAAAGATAAATAAACAGAATTAAGTTATAGGGAACAAAAGGATAGAACAGAGACACCTTCTCCACACAGGAGGGGTCCCAGGGCGGGGAAGTGGGTGTCCTGTCCCTCCATACATTCTAGATTTTCTTTGTTCTCATGCCCTCCCCCACCTTATCTTGCGTAGGTGACCAGGGACCAGAACACAGATGGGCCAGAAGGTGAGAAGGGAGCCGTCCGGGGTGCCCTGTGCTTCTCCAACAGCCTTGTGGGGGGAGCAGCTCCCGGCAGCGGGGGGACCGCAGCAACAGCTTGGGGGAGGAGGGAGGGGCTCTGGGGGCCTCAGGGTTTCCACCCTCTTCCCAGACCCAGATCCGACTGGGTCATGGTCATTGCCAGTCTCTGTCTGGCTCCACCGTCACCTGTGTGTCTGTGTCCCCACGTGTCTCATCTGCGTACCACATACTCAGCATGTCTGTACCTGTCATCTATGTACCTCTGTGTCTGTCTCCCCAGGGCTGACGTGTGTGCAGGTCTCACCTGGATTAGGAAACTTTGAAATCAAGGATGTGGTTTTTTTCCTGATACTGTTTATTACAGGAAAAGCCATGACTCCATTTCTGTTTGTTTGTTTGTTTGTTTTTGTGGAATGGGGGTGGGTGGGTGGGGAGCAGCAGGGATTGAACTCAGTGGTGCCTAACTACTGAGCCACACCCACCCCTTTCTAACAGTTTATTTAGAGACAGGATCTCACTGAGTTAGTTGCTTAGGGCCTTTCTAAATTGCTGAAGCTGGCTAATTGCTGAGGCTGGCTTTGAACTCCTGATCCTCCTGCCCCAGCCTCCTGAGCTGCGGGGGTTTGGGTCTCAGTGCATTCTCTGTGCTAACAGCTCAACACCACAGACACGGTAAGATAGAAAGCAACATCGTGCGGCCAGAGGCAGGGAGCACACTCAGGGACCACACAGGGACCTCTTCTAAAGCCCGGGGATTCAGCGATGGGACTGCCCTCGGTGGGGCTGAGGCTCGAACCCAGAGCTTTGTGCAGGTAAGGCAAGCACTCTGCCAACCGAGCTACATCCCCAGCCTTGGGGCCCCGCACTCTGGTGGCCTCATCTGACCCTGATCACCTCCCACAGGCCACATTTCTTCATTCCAGTCAATTCCGCTCCGCCCTCCTCAGGCCTCACAATGGGGATTAACTTCCATATTTAAACAGCAAGTATTTTGTTTACATGAGACTATTTCATAACCAGGCATCAGGGCGTTCATGCAGGGGCAAGCCGTGGGAACTTCTGCAAGACTGCAGCCGCAGTCCCCAGTGCTTTGTTACAGTAAAAATAAAGCCCGCCCTGGAACATCCAGCGTGGCCCTTGGAAATGGCCGAGCAGTCCGTTTCCATGTTCATGGAACCCGTGGTGCTGGGGGTGGGACGGGCCTCCTGGCACACGCGAGGCTGGCGCCAAACTGCTGGCCGACACCGTCCTACGCCAGAGTTCCCGGTGGGAAGACAAGGCCTCAGGTAGGATGAGGCAGCTGCCGGGGACCAGGACAGCAGCCCAGGGCGTCTGTTTCCGCCAGCAGCACTGTCACCTGGTGCTATTTGCTAGGCCAAGTCATGCTCAAAGGCCCTTCCTCACTGTATCTAACTTCCAGACAAGAAATTCCACAAAGCCAAGGCCACCAGAAAGACAGGCCTGGGGCCCTGCTTCCCAGAGACACCGGGTCAGGAGGGTGACATGCTGTTGACGTGGCTCCTGGGGCCGCAGCCCACACAGCCTTCTGCGGAAATGTCACCCCTGAACCCTCCGAAGGCCCTGTCCCCCGTCCGGCTGCTGAGACACTGGCCCAGCCTGGGGGACATATCAGACTGACCATCGAGGCCCCAGGCCAGCCCAGTGGCCTAGGAGTGGAGTTGGGGTTCACTGCCCCAACAGGGGCGAAGACGGGCAGACGGGCTCTGGCTACATGAGCCTGGCTCACGCCCAGCGGCACATTGGAGGCTGGGAGTCCACCACCGAGGCACCGGCGGGGTGGGGGTCTGGCGAGGGCGTTTCTGGACCACAGATGCCAAGCTCTTGCTCTGTCCTTACACGGTAGAGGGACAGGCAGCTCTCTGGGCCGCTTGTATGAAGGCTCTAATCCCGCTCACGGAGCTGTCCCCATTCACAACCGCGTCACCTCCCAATGGCCTCCCCACCGACACCATCACCTTGGGGGTTAGGGGCTCTACACAGGGAACCTGGTAGCGGCCCTGAATCCTCCAGGCCTGCAGCTCTGAGGGCGGGAGAGGGGCAGCCGTCCACGGCGAGGGTTCCCCCTGTGGAAATCTGGGGCTGGCTCTCAGGTCTCTCAAAGATGGGCTCCGGCCCCCCACGCCACCAGGAGAATCTGCTGTGTGTGAGTCCCCGGGTCCTTGACCTGAACCACCTCCACACAATCCCGGCACAGCAGCACCTGGCTCAGGGGTGAGGAAATCCCTGGGGACACTGGCCCAGCCTGGGGGACATATCAGACTGACCATCGAGGTCCCAGGCCAGCCCAGTGGCCTAGGAGTGGAGTTGGGGTTCACTGCCCCAACAGGGGCGAAGACGGGCAGACGGGCTCTGGCTACAGGAGCCTGGCAGAGCCGGGCAGGTGCCCTCGGGGAGCCCAACCACACGAGCTTGCTTCCAGGGGCAGATTTTGGTGTGGGCTTGTAAGTAACCACTGTCACCTTCTCTGGTCATTCAGATGTTCCTGTGGGCTGGGGCTGGGCTCAGGGGCATGGGAGAGGCCCTGGCTTTGATCCTCAGCACCACATAAAAATAAGTAAAATAAAGGTGTCCAACTACAAGTAAAGAATATTTTTAAAAAATGTTTTGTTTGTTGCTAGGACTCTGGGGTTTAACCAGGGCCTCGCATGCTGGCAGGGGCTCTACCGCTGAGCTTGCTACTGTCACCTTTTTAAGGCAAGTTTTTGCATTAAAAGATTTCCTAACCTCAAAAATATACAGGGTGTGATGAATTTCCACAAATCAAACTGCCATCTTACAAGTGCCAGAAACGTGTCCCCAGGGGTCATTATGATGTCCTCTTAGGAGTGCCTGCAGCGGGCCGCCTCTCTTTCACGTCTGCTTTTCTCACCCAACGTCACCTTCATGGCTGCCATCCATGCCGGGTGTATCATTATGGTTGACTCGTGCTCAGTGTTGTATAGTATTCCGAGGTGTGAAGGCACCACAATTTCCCAGCTTTAGGTTGGTTCTGGGTGGGGGTTATTACGAGTGCAGCTGCTCTGATCCCGGGTAGGAGGTGCTTGTATGTTTTCTGCTCTATATTCCCAAAGGAGCTACTGGGTCAGAGGCTGTGTGTCTTTAGCAGACCACACTAAGATTTCCAAAGATGTGACCATTTTCACTCTTACCAGCAGCTGATGGGAGTCCTATTGGGCCACACTCTCACCGGATGGACCCTCAAGGTTTTGGCTTTTTGTTTTAGCACTGGGGAGCGAACCCAGGGGTGCTTTACCACTGAGCCACTTCCCCAACCCTTTTTATTTTTTTATCTGGAGACAGGGTCCTCAAGCTTGTTATCGTCTGCCTCAGGCTCTGGAGTAGTTGGTATTACAGGTGTGCATCACCACACCTGGCTTTCCACAAAGTTGTTTTGAAGGATGATGATGGTGATGATGGTGGTGGTGGTAGTAGTGGTGATGGTGATGGTGGTGGTGGTGATGGTGGTGGTGGTGGTGGTAGTAGTGGTAGTGGTGATGGTGATGGTGATGGTGGTGATGTAATGGAGATGGTGGTGATGGTGATGGTGGTGGTGGTGGTGGTGGTGATGGTGATGGTGGTGATGGTGGTGGTGGTGGTGGTGGTGATGGTGGTGATGATGGTGGTGGTGGTGGTGGTGGTGATGATGGTAGTGATGATGGTGATGATGGTGGTAGTAGTGGTAGTGGTGATGATGGTGGTGGTGGTAGTAGTGGTAGTGATGATGGTGGTGGTGATGGTGATAGTAATGGTGATGGTGGTGATAATGGTGGTAGTAGTGGTAGTGGTGATGATGGTGATGATGGTGGTGATGATGGTGGTGACGGTGGTGATGATGGTGGTAGTAGTGGTAGTGGTGATGGTGATGATGGTGGTGGTGGTAGTAGTGGTGATGGTGATGGTGGTGGTGATGATGGTGGTGGTGGTGGTGGTAGTAGTGGTAGTGGTGATGATGGTGGTGATGATGGTGGTAGTAGTGGTAGTGGTGATGGTGATGATGGTGGTGGTGGTAGTAGTGGTAGTGATGATGGTGGTGGTGATGGTGATAGTAATGGTGATGGTGGTGATAATGGTGGTAGTAGTGGTAGTGGTGGTGGTGGTGATGGTGGTGATGTGTTGATGGTGGTGATGGTGATGGTGATGTGGTGGAGGTGGTGATGTGGTGATGGTGGTGATGTGTTGGTGGTGGTGATGGTGGTGATGTGTTGATGGTGATGGTGGTGATGGTGATGTGGTGGAGGTGGTGATGTGGCGATGGTGGTGATGATGGTGATGATGGTGGTAGTAGTGGTAGTGGTGATGGTGATGATGGTGGTGGTAGTAGTGGTAGTGGTGGTGGTGGTGATGGTGATGATGGTGATGGTGATGTGGTGGAGGTGGTGATGGTGGTGATGTGTTGGTGGTGGTGATGGTGGTGATGTGATGGTGATGGTGGTGATGTGATGGTGATGTGTTGGTGGTGGTGATGTGGTGATGGTGATGGTGGTGATGGTGATGGTGATGTGTTGGTGGTGGTGATGTGGTGATGGTGATGGTGGTGATGGTGATGGTGGTGATGGTGGTGGTGACGATCTTGATAATTTTACAGCTCTCAGAGCATCCCTGCATCCAGGGAAAGGCTTCGGACTCCTGACATGGTCCCTCACTGCTATGGTCAGAGGATGGTAGCTCAGAATCCAAAGGAAGAGTCAGAACCACCCAAAGAAGCAAAGGCTGCTTCAGGCAATTTATTTCAGGATCGTGGAAATTCCCAGGCTCCCGGGAGCAGGTGACCTGCAGGACTGTGGGGTAGACTGAGTCTTCCTGGAACTCCACAGGGACATTGGAAACGGCAGGGTCCATCTCTTCTGCTCTCCCTTAGAAAAATCTCATGGGGTAGGGGGTGGCCTGGGGTTGTGGCTCAATGGTAGAGCACTTGCCTAGCATGTGTGAGGCACTGGGTTCGATTCTCAGCACCACACAAAAAAGTAGGTCCATTGACAACTCAGAAAATATTTAAAAAAAAAAAAAAGAAAGAAAGAAAAAGAAAAATCCCATGTCAGACGAGGTGAAACCAGCTATGCATCATGGGCATGCAGTGGTGATTTAATTTGCCTTGTCCCTTAGGGGAGGGTGGAACAGCAGGGGAACCTGCCGGAACTGGAGCCAGATGCCCAGATAATTCGATTAAGGCTGAAGCTGAGCAGACATGGACAGCCTGACCCGTGTCCTGGGGGAAAGGCCACAGGCTCTGGAACCACAGACCCTCAGGGCTGAGGCAAAAGTCCAGGAGAACATTCCTGGGAGAGACCCCCGGTAACCATCATGTGGCCCCAAGCCTGAGACCAGGAGGACAACCCTTTCCGGTTCACAGAGGAGGAAACCGGGGTCTGGATGGCCCCAGTCGTACGGAGCATGAGCAGCTGAAAGATGCCAATCCAGGCGTGTCACCGTCCAGACCCTCTGTCTGCCTCTCTGACGGGCATGGCTGCCCTCCAGGCTCCCTTCCCACGGTCCCTTCCATTGTCCAGAGCCAGCCTTGGGACCCTTTCCCAAGGCTCCCTGGAAGGCATCTGACCAGGTCACCAGGGACTCACTGACGTCCAAGGTGCAGGCTGATGGCGATGGGCCAGGGAGGTGGGCGCATGAGGAGGACACAGGGTGGGTGGTGAGAAGCCTGCTGGGCCTCTGTCCCTCCGGCCACTCCCCTGCTCTCCCCAGGGCCACCGGACAGATTCAGCCAGGGAGCCTGCCCTCGAGCTGCCTGGGGGCCCAGATCCTGGGTTATGTTTCTATGATTCAAGGACATTCAGTTCCCCAAACTGACAGCCCTGTCCATGTCGGACTTTCCTAGAGAACCGTTCTTAACTCCAGGAGGGGACCCCGTGTTTACCTCTGATGGTTTTGTTTTACTTTAAGTCCCGCCTGCAGGCCGCTTGGGCTGGGGAGTCAGAGAGAGGCAGAGGGGCAGCTGACTCCCGCTGGACATGGACACAGCGATGGCCCTGCTGAGGCCCAGTGCCAGGGCCCCCACAGACTGGCCAGCTCCCCGCTCAGTTAGCCGGTCCGCGGTTGGGCTGGGCAGGGAGGAACTCTCTCCACCGCCTCTTGCCCTTTGTTTTGGGGACCCTGGGGCTGGACTCAGTGGGAGGAGCCAAGCCTGGGAGTGTCCTGACCTTAGGTGTGGCCCCTCGCGGGGTCTCGTCCCACTGCACCCACCCGGGGTTAAGGACATTCTGGCCCCTGTCTTCCGCTCAGAGCGCTGGGGTCCGGGCCCCAAAGCCCCACCCCGTCCCCCACGCCTTGCACAGTCCTCTCCTCCCGGGAAGTGCCCGGGGCCTCCGTTCCTCCTCTGCAAATGGAGACGGCCACCTCAGGAGGCAGCAGCGAGGGCAAAGCCACCTGGTCACCGTGCCCGCTGCAGGCCACCTTCCAGGTCTCACTTCCTGCAGACTCCGGTGTGCGCTGCACGGGCACAAAGGCTCTGGAAGGGGCCCGTCCCCGAGGGTGCTCAGGGCCCAGAGTGTACACAAATGGCCGGAGCTGAGCGCCGCTGACAGAAGAGCAGGAGGGTCACGGTGCCTGGTGGCCACGGGTAGGCTCTCTGGGCACCAGGCTGAGGCTCTTGGTCATCAGCCGTGGGCCTACACCCTCCATAGGCCTGGCCGGCCCATGTCCACCCCTGACAGAGACCATCAGGCCCCTGGAGAGTCAGCCCCAGTAAGACAAGCTGCACTGGGGACCCACTCATCTCCCCGAAGAGACCAGGAGCTGGACACCAGCAGGCAGAAGGGACAGTGCCCCCAGGGCTCCCCGTCAGTGCTGCCAGGATCCCAAGGAGGCCAAATCCACAGGGACCCGCGATCGCGGTGGGTGCTGGGGCAGCCCCTGAGCTCTGTGCGATCCCATCTTGCCTCAGGAGCACTGTGAAGGGCATAGCACGCAGGAGCAAAGAAGCAGCCCAGCTGCCCTGAGCCGGGGACACCTGAGAACCAGCGCTGGGTTTGGCTGCCAATCGTGGGGGGACCATTGAACCTGGCAGCTGGCACCAGAGCCCACTGTCTCAAGACTGGCAACCCGCTGAGGCTGGAGGCAGTCCTGAGCTCAGGGAAGGGGAGCAGGCCAAGTGTCCCTCCCACAGCCCTGCCCAGTCTGCCCAGGGATGGGGGCAGGGAGAGTCCAAGGGTAGATCTCCTCCCTCCCCTATTCCAGGGTAGGCAGCACCTGCAGCCCTCCAGGGCAGTCCTGTCTGGAAACCCTTCCCTTCAGGTAGAATTTGCCCCTCCTCATTCCACATGGTGGGACAGCTATAAACACCGATTTTTTGTTTATTGTTGTTGTTTTGCTTGGTCCTGGACCCTTTTTATTTTTATTCTGAGTTAGAGTTGCCGAGGCTGGTCTCCAACTTGCAATCCTCCTGCCTCAGCCTCCAGAGTACCTGGGATTACTAGCATGCACTGCTATGCTCAATAATATACAGAATCCACCGGGTGTTAAGTATCGTGAGTAGTCTAGAGATGATTTAAAGTATATGAGAGAGGGCTGGGATGCACTTCAGTGGTAGAGCCCTAGCCCAGCATGTGCCAAGTTCCTTTGAAAAAGTACACAGGAGGATGTGCAAAGGTTCTTTGCAAATACTATACCTTTTCTATAAGGAACTTGAGTGCTTTGGATCTGGGTAACTTCAGAGGCCCTAGAATCAATCTCCAAGGATTAAGAGGGACAACTCTATAAGGTTCTCTATGATTTCAATGGTAATCTATGAATCTTACTATCAGTTATCTATAAAACTTTACTACGGAATCTTACTGAGGTCTAAGGTTCATCGATACCACAATCCTTCCCCAATATCTTTTAGTCCTTAGAAAACTTAATTTCAAATAGCTCTTCCTGACACCATGCTCCACACTAGTGTTTCCTTGGTTCTAGCTCTTCTTCTTTTGATTTTCATTTTATTTATTCATTGAGGTCTGGGGATTGAACCCAGGGCCTCACGCAGGCTGGGCAAGTGTTCTACCAGTGAGCTTCACCCCGGCCCTTTTTAAAAATCTTGATCTTAAGACAGGGTCTTGCTAAATCGCCCCGGTTGGCCTTGAACTTGTGATCCTCCTGCCTTGCCTGCCCTCCTCAGTCATTAATCTCATCTTTTTCATCCAGAACATTTGAAACTGCTTGGTCCTTATGCTGGTCCTCGGTGGCTGCAGGAGAGCTCTGCCTACACCTCTGGGTCTTCTTTCAGCTGACTCTCACCACTGGGTCAGAGCCCTCTCTGGGCTCCCTGGCCCCTGGATATACCATGTTGCCCCTGCAGGACTGACTGTCACCTGGCTGCACCGTGAGCTCTGGTGTGGCTGAGCAGCCAGCCGTTCCCAGGAGGCTCTGCCAGGTCGAGGTGGGGCTGGTCCCGTGGTCCAGCCCCGCCCTCAGCAGGCTCCAGTGTTCCCAGGGATGGTGCCTGGGGACTGGCTCACTCCAGGAACACAGATCCGCAGGGAGCTCATGTGCCCCATTAGTGGTGACCCCTGGGGACACGGTTCCCAGATCCATCCAAGCCAGGAGCCCTGCGGTCCCTGCTGCAACTCTACTCCCTTTGCTCTGGGCTCTAGGGATCAAACGGGGCGCCCAGGGCTCTTCAGCTGACCAGGGGTGCCTGGGAGTGGGGAGGGCCAGGTCCAGGCTCCCTCCCTCCTCAGGGCCTGCTCTCCACCCTTGCCATACCTCGCCCTCCCACTCCCCGCGGCCTCGGCCTTCCCTGATAAGTTAGCTCTCCCTCTGGCTCCTGGTTTCCCTCTTTGTCTCCAGAATGTTCCAGAATGTTTCCCTCTTTGTCTCCCCATCTCCAGGGAGGACCCAGGCCCCACCCGGCAGGCTGAGTGACTGCTGGACTCTGGTTCAGCTGAGTCCAGCTGGAATTTTACCAAAGAAAATTTCCTAGGAACTGGGGACCCACAGTGGAAACAGCAAGGCCCCCGGAGACGGAGGCCAAAGGGCCACGTAGGGCTGTCCCCACGGTTCGGCCCGGGTCGGCCTCCAAAGGCCTGCTCCCCGCCCACACCCGGTCTTCCTCCCCAGGCTCTGAGGGCCTCCAGATGCCCCCTGAGGTCCCCTGGAGGTACCCCAGGGGGAGGTAGGAGGGCCAGACTGGAGTCCTGAAGAATAGGGTGTCGCTCCTCTGAGAGATCATCAGGGAAGCCCAGGACAGGCGGTTCCCCAGTCCAGTGAGTGTCAGGGATACCAGTGCTCACAGGTTTCCATCTCCTGCCTTGTCACATGGCCACTTCAGGGCCTACAGGGTCCTGCCAGGACTCTGGGAGAGGAGCTCACCACCAAGAGTGCCTTAGTCACTGTGCGCTGGCCAGAGGGGGACCCAGGGAAATGGCATCAAGTTCCTGGTGTCAAGTTTCCTGCCTGTACAGGCCACCTGACCCAATCAGAGGTCCGGGATTTGGCACGCTGTAGGCTGTGAAGAGCCTGTCACCTTCCCCTGCTGTGGAGATGTCCCAGGTGACAGGGGAGCCTGTGGTGGTCCCATTTCATGCCACTGTTATGCTCGAATTCGGGACCCCCAAAGACCACCAGAGACCCAAGATCGATGTAAGCAGCAAAGAGGTGTTTATTGCGAGCTAGCTCGGTCCTCCGCGCGCACACACACAGCAACTGGTGACGCTGAGAGGCCCCGAGCCCAGGGTTTGCAGCAGTCTTATACACTCTTTGGGGAAGGCAGGGACCCCCACATGCATCATAACATCTCTTAGATAATCATCCACACCGCGGGAAAATCAAATAACAACTCTAAAACATGATTAGCACATTCACTGGCGGGAACAAGTTGGGTAGGGGTGATTGGTCAGTACAAGAGGGGGATTCATTTGAACTGATTGGTTTAAGCCAAGAGGGGTGTTCGTGCTGAACTACATGGTTTCCCAACATGTTATCAACCACCATAAACTACTGGGAGGGTCATCTGGCGTCCCAGGTATTTCCCTGTCTCATGCTGATTGGTGGCTGCTAGGGGGTTGCTATGGGTCCCCACCTAGCCAGACTGAGTCAGGGACACTTGGCACAGAAGATCTCTCCTGTTATTTGTAGATAAACAACTTAGCAGGGTGGCAATGTGCCTAGCAGTGCTCTGTGGGTCTTTCCAAGGACAAGGGTCATGTCCCTTCCTTGGACAGGCTTTGCTCTGAGATAGAGGCTGGTTTTTCACCACATGGAGGAGGCCAGTCTCTAGCCAGAGTGACTCCCTTACAAGAAGATGACCAGATTGGGCAGAGACAGCGTGGGGATGTTGGAGGCCCAGGTTTGGTTTGGAACCTTCCAGATTCCACAAGACAATCAGAGAATGTGAATTGGGTTTCTGAGGCTTGCCACCAATTCAGTGCTCAAGGACACTCCCAGGCCTGCTCTCGAAGTACATTACTAAAACTGGACCAGTACGGAGAGGATCGTGGACCATTAAGTAAAAGATGTGACTTACTGACTTAGGACAGGCACCTAGTGCACGCCTGGAATCCCAAGAGGATCACAAGTTCACGGCCAGCCTCAGTAACTCAGCGAGACCCTAAGCAATTTAGCAAGACTGTTTTCAGAATCAAAAGTAAAAAGGATTGGCTCAGTAGAAAGCACCACTGGGTTCAGTCCCAAGGCTAAAAAGAAAAAAATGACTTAAAACAGACAACACTAGCAATTGCCTCCCCCCTCTGGCCCCTGGTCCCTCCCTCCCCCCTCTGGCCCCTGGTCCCTCCCTCCCCCCTCTGGCTCCTGGTCCTTCCCTCCCCCCTCTGGTCCCTTGTCCCTCCCCCCCTAACTTCTCCTCGGGAGTATGGCCTGCGCTGTCCCCATTCCTCATGGAGTCTCTCCTTGCTGCCCACTGAAACTGCCAGGACACCCAAAGAGCAGGAGGGGATGGTGGGTGAGTGATGGGGATGGAACCCAGGGGTGATTTAGCAAGGGGCCACATCCCAGCCCTTTATTTATTTTTTGAGGATATATAAATATACCTGTATAAATAAATATTTGATCTGATTTAAACATTATTCAGCATACACATTTTACAAGACATCACATGGGACCCCCTGTACAATCTGTATGTGTGTGAGTGTGTGTGTGTGAGTGTGTGTGTGTGTGTGTGTGAGTGTGTGTGTGTGTATGTGTGTGTGTGTGTGTGTGTGTGTGTGTGTGTGTGGTGCTGGGGGATGGGACCCAGGGCCTCGCACATGCTAGGCAAGTGCTTGATCACGGAGCCACATCCCCAGCCACTACTATGTACAATTTTGATGTTTTTATGTATCAGGTAAAAATAAATTTAGGGCTGGGGATGTGGCTCAAGTGGTAGCGTGCTCACCTAGCATGTGTGAAGCACTGGGTTCGATCCTCAGCACCACATAAAAATAAAATAAAAGATATTGTGTCTACCTAAAACTAAAAAATAAGTATTTAAAAATAAATAAATAAATTTAACTCAAAAAAAGTACTTGTAAATGGTCAAACTGATTCTGTGGAGCAGATTTATTTTTTATTTAGAGACAGGATCTTGCTAAGTTGCTTAGGGCCTTGCTATTTTGCTGAGGTTGGCCTCAAGCTTGTGATCCTCCTGCCTCAGCCTCTGGAGTTGCTGAGATTTCGGCCTCCACCTTCCCACACCTTGGCAGTATCTGACTGCTGTTTTCCCCACCCCACCCCCCTGTCCTGGCCTCTCCCCTCCTCCCTCCTAGGACAGTCACATCCACCCAAGTCCTAGCCACTAGCCCAGCCTCCCCAAGGCCCTCTAGGTCCCCCAGGAGTCACCCCACAGACCCTACACATTAAAACCAAGCTCACTGCTTCACTGCACAGCAGCTTGTCCCCTCGGCCCCTTGTGCCCATCAGCCCCAGCAGGCCACAGACCAACACCTGCCCTGCAGAGCCGCCTCACCCTCCAGAACCTGATCTGATTTCAGCCCAGAGAGGGAGGCCCCAGGGGGAGGCGTGCCACCGGGAACCGCTGCCCGTGTCCTCACCTGTGGAGCAGAGACCGTCCCCCAACTCACCTGTGTCTCAGGTTGCCCCGAAGCCCCCGTGACACAAGGCTTCGTCTTTTCACACAGTGGCCTAGGCAGGCTCCTCTTTCTTTGAGACCATGAAAGACCTAAGCAACCTCGTTCTACTTGGGACCTCATTTTGCTCTGAAACCTAACCTCGGACCTACTGTAGTCCCAAAGGAAAATACTACAGAAAAGCTCTGTGGAAACCGCAGAAGGTGATCGCCTAAGACCGGCCAAGATACCGAAATACCTGAAATTCCAGACGGCCCCCACCTAGGTGCGGTGACCAGTATCTAAACCAGAAGCCTGCAGCTTGGCACGTACCCCCCTTGCGACATCCTCACGATTTAAACCAATCGATTTTAAGTGCGTCAACTCCTTGAAGTAACCAATAATTCTTTCCAGATTCTTTCCCGCCACTTGATACGCTAATCATGTTTTAGAGTTGTTATTTGATTTTCCCGCGGTGTGTGATGATTTGCTAAGAGATACTATGATGTATGTGGGGTCCCTGCCTTCCCCAAAGAGTGTATAAAACTGCCCCAAACCCTGGGCTCGGGGCCTCTCAGCGTCACCAGTTGCTGTGCGCGCGGAGGACCAAGCTAACTCGCAATAAACACCTCTTTGCTGCTTACATCGATCTGGGTCTCTGGTGGTCTTTGGGGGGTCCCGAATTTGAGCATAACAACCAGACAGGGATAAGATTCAGACAGGCACCTGTGAGGCCCTTCTGGGGACATCTCCTCCACCCTTCCTTCCCACACACAGAGGACCTAGTGTCTCCCAGGCCCTGGGCTTGAACTGAACGTAGACTACACTCCTGCCCCTCGGGTCACTGGGGCCAGAGAGGACAAAGCTGGCTATGCCTGGATCATGTGACCAAGTCCTGTTGGAGGGTGGGAAGGGGGAGGCAGGGCAGAGCCCAGACCAAACCCAAGTTTCAGCCTCCTACTCCAGCGTCCCCCTGGGCACAGGGGTCCCCTGGGACAGCCTCTGACTTCTGCTTACCTTCTGAGGACAGAGGGTTCTTGGCTGAGAAGGCTCAGGAGCTTGGGGCCCTTGGGGTCTCCATTCTTGGGGTAGGATCCTCCACCAGGCAGCAGCCAGGATGGGGTGAGCCCTCTCCTGATCCCCACCTCACAATGAGTCAACAGGAAGCCAGAAGCGGCCCCACCTCTGTTCGGGTTTTCCATTTTTCTGGGAGGCGGCCTGGTCCAGGAGCCGAGGGTGGGGTAATGATGAGACTGAAGCCCAACTGTGCCCAGTGCCAGCTGCTGGCCCCGGGGCAAACCAGAAAGCCCTACCCACTGGCTCTCAAAGCGGGGTCCTGGACCAGCTGTATTGGCACCCTCGGGCCTGTGGGGAATGCAGGCTCTCAGGTCCACCTGACCTGCTGAGCCACAGCTGCCTGGTCTCCACAGAGCAGGTCCTCGGAGTGCGGAGGACCATTCAGGAAGACAGGACAGATGCCACTGTGGGCTGGGCTGAGCCGTGGGAGCCCAGGGGGTGGGCCTTCAACCAAGGTGGGCTGGGGGTGTGGCTCAGTGGCACAGCACTTGCCTGGCATATACGAGGCCCTGGGTTCGATCCTCAGCCCCGCATACAAATAAATAAACAAAATAAAGGAATTGTGTCCATCTACAACTAAGAATAAATAAATACCAGGGCCCTCTGTCCCCAAGCCTGGGATCTAACCAAAGTCTCTGCGGCAGCCAGAACTGCCACCCCACCCCCACCCCCAACAGCAGTGCTTGGCCAGCGGTAAAGTCCCTCCTCCAACCTGCTGTTACTGCCTCCGCCTCTCCCAGGGGCTCCTGCAGGGCCAGCAGCTTGAAGTTTTGCTGGGGGGTTAACCAAGACCTGCTGAGAAAAGGGGCAGCAGGTGGACTTAGTGGTGTGTCCCACGTCTGCTGGGCCGACCTTGGGGAGGTCAGCAACCTCTCTGAGTTCCTATTCTTCTGTAAAGTGGGACCCAAATCCCTCTCACACAGCTGGTGGGGAGATGGAGATTGTGTGTTGAACCACCTCCTCCTCTTTCCCCCTAAACCCTGCCAAAAGGACATGAGAGGGTGCTCTAGAAAGGACAGATCCTGAAACAAAGAAAGAACAGGAGAGGAAGACATTTTAGAAGCTGGGCAGCAACTGGAAAAGAGGACACTCACCAAAGCCCATCCAGGGAGGATGACGCCCAGCCAACGCGGGCACAGCCCGACCAGCGCGGGCACAGCACGACCAGCGCGGGCACAGCACAGCCAGCGCGGGCACAGCCCGGGAGCTGCAGTGCTCAGAGAGGCCCAGGCACCTCTGAAGACTAGTCGGTGGCCCAGCGTCGGCTGGAAGTGCGCTGGACCCAGATGGAGGAGCTGGCAAAGCGTCCAGATCCCACAGCTGGAGCGGCCAGACTGGATGCCAAGGCAAAGCGGAGCAGACCCAAACCAGAGCCATCTGCCCGAAGCCATCCCAGGCCATCCCAGGCTGCTGCTGAAGTGCCCAACCAGGGGACATGATCTTGAAGGAGGGCCACCTCTGGAGCAGATTGTCCCTCAGGCCATTGCTCTCTTGAAACCAGGGCAAGAACCAGGCACAGGGACAAATGACCTGCCTGGGCAGAGGGCTGCCACTGAGAGGCAGAGCAGCCAGAGAAGCTTTGTGTCTGGAGAGGCTGTTGACCAAGACCTTGAGATGCAAGGGCTGGGTCCCAGCGGGAGGGGAGGGAACCGGCTGGGGCTCCGCGGTGAGCGCTTGCCTGGCACCAGTGAGGCCCTGGCCTCAGTCCTCAGCACCACTGAAAACCAAGAAAGTAAAACAAAGGTCAAGTTCTTTTAAAAAATACTATGCATTTTAAAAAAAAGGAAGGACCAAGAATTGAGCTATCCCTGTTTATTAAATGTTTGCAGAATTAAAAAAAATTCTTTAATATTTTTCTTTTCAAATAAGTTTTACCTTTTACTGGTTCTTTTTAATCATAAATGACAGTGGCGTGTATTTTTTAATATTTATTTTTTAATTGTAGTTGGACAGGATACCTTTATTTTACTTATCATTTTTATGTGGTGCTGAGGATGGAAGCAGGGCCTCGCACGTGCTAGGCGAGCGCCCTACCGCTGAGCCCCAGCCCCAGCCCCCCCCCAGCATCGTGAATTTTGACGTCTCATCCATACA
Source organism: Spermophilus citellus (assembly GCF_964194105.1). Taxonomy (NCBI): domain Eukaryota; kingdom Metazoa; phylum Chordata; class Mammalia; order Rodentia; family Sciuridae; genus Spermophilus; species Spermophilus citellus. The sequence goes on along the minus strand of NC_138197.1, from coordinate 131,301,770 downwards.
CCGAGTATGACCGTCCATTCTTGTGGTGGCACACGACGTGGAGTTACGCTGGCAGTGTGGTCACACACCAACACGGGAAAGTGACGTCCAGTTCATTCTACTGTCTTTCCCTCTCCCATCTCCCTCCCTTCCCTCCACTCCCCCTGTCCAATCTGGTGAACCCCACTCCTCCCTGCCCCCAGGTTTGCAGAACTCTGAAGACACACAGGATAAAAGGCGAGGAGACCAGCAGCACCTCTGAGGAGCAGAGAGGAGATTTGGGTCCTGGAGGAATGGAAACTGGGTGGTGGGGGGAGGGAGAGACCTAGACTTCCTGCTGGATGTGATGGTGCACACCTCTAGCCAACAGCTCTGCAGGAGGCTGAGACAGGAGGACTGCAGATTCAAGGCCAGCCTGGGCAACTTAGCAAAATAAAAATAAAAAGGGCTGGGGATGTAGCTCAGGCCTATGCTAGGTAAAGTGTCCCTGAGTTCAATCCCCAGTGCCAAATAATAATGATAATGATAATAATAATAATAGCATACATTTATTTATTTATTTATTTGTTTGTTTGTTTATTATATGTGGTGCTGAGGATGGAACCCAGTGCCTCACACGTGCTAGACAAGCACTCTACCACTGGGCCACGACCCCAGCCCCATTAAATTTAAAATTATGGAAGTTGTATCCATTAGCAAAGCCTTTGCCTACCCAAACAATGACAACAAAATCACAAACCCCAATCTCAAAGGCTTAAACTTTCTTTTTCATTTTCTCTTTTTTTTTTTTTCGCCTCACTTAACAAGAGTTGTGGAAGTGGGCAGTGGTGTGAGAGCCAACTACTTGAGGTTCTCTTAGCCTTTCTGAATGCTTGATACCTCATGGTTACAAAATGGCAGCCCAGTTCAGCCACCACATCCTTAGTCTTCCTACAGGATGAAGGGGGAGAGACAGCAATTGCGTTGGGAAGATAATCTTCTTAGAAGCCTCACAGAAGACTTCTACCTCTGTCAGCTGGCCACATCACCTCCCCAGTTAGAAGATTGTGAAAGAAGAGAGAATTAGAAGTGGGTGTTGAGCAAGCTGATCAACAGTATCCACCACAGAGGGTAAATATAAAGCTGGACATCTGGGAGTATCGGCCCCCACGGGGAGCAATAAGCAAGAAGGTCCCAACTGCAGAGGACTGACTGGTGTTTTAAATCATGCCGCATAGGACTGAGTGACTTTAAACAATGTACATGTTTGACTTAGATAAGAATGAAAATTAAATTTCATAAAAGAACACGTACATTATGTCCTGGGGAAAAAATGACGGAACATTAACGTCTTAGTAAATGTACTAAACTTTTTTAATAATTATTTGAACAGGGGCTGGGGATGTGGCTCAAGCGGTAGGTAGCGCGCTCGCCTGGCATGCGTGCGGCCCGGGTTCGATCCTCAGCACCACACACCAACAAAGATGTTGTGTCCGCCGAGAACTAAAAAATAAATATTAAAAAAAATTATTTGAACATCCAGGCAAAAAGATAAAGTCATCCATAAAAGAATTTTCCACAGCAGCATTCAGTGTTGGACTGGGCTTACCCCGTCCTCAGGGAGAGAGAGCAGGACCCAGAGTTTTATTTGTTTATTTATTCTTTGGGGTACTAGGGATGGAACCCAGCAGTGCTTTACCACTGAGCCGCATCCCCGGCCTTTTCATTTTTGATTTTGAGGCAGGGTTCCGCTAAGTTGCTGAGGCTGACCTTGACCTTGGGAACCTCCTGCCTCAGCCTCCCAGGTTACTGGGATCATAGGCACAAGCTACTGTGCTTGGTTGACCCCAAAGTTTTATAACTACCCTGGTTTCCCAGGCTTGTCTGCAGACAAGGATTTCCAAGGACGCTGGAATGCAGGGAGGATGGCGCCAGGGACCTTTCTCGAAGGCACAACTAGAGGATGAGCTTCAACAACCAAGACACAGATGGCGAACCTGTGTCCATGGAGGACTCTCGCTGAAAGAACGGGGGAAGCCACAGGTGAGAATGTAAGTGCTCTAACCTGGGCCCAGGGGAGAAGAGGGGGGCTTCCTTCACACGGATTCTGTTCTTCTCGAGCTCGAGCACTGGGAATGGGGGGGGGGGGTGAGCAGGAAGAGCAAAAAGGGAAAGTGACACAATCCATGGCGCTGATTTAGCTGGGATTGAATCGTGAACACGCCTTCCTTCCAGACGCCAGGAGACTTACGTACAGATGACAGGAAGGCTCAGAAGTGCTCGTACGGGACCAGGGACAGGTGACGTTCTCTGAGCAGGAAACTACCACCAGATGGAGGGTAGTTTGCCAGGGCTGCCGTGACCAAGTGCCACCCAGTGGCTTCACATCCAGACGTATGTCCTCCATTCTGGAGGCCACGTCTAAAATGTGCCCATCAGCAGGGTCTGTATCTCCCGAGGTCCCCTCCTGGGCTCCTGTCCTCCACGGTCCCCCTCTCTGTGTGTCTGTGTCCTGATCTCTTCTTGCAGAAGGTCAGTGGCACTGGAGTGGGACCTGCCCCATGTGACCTCATTTACTTTTTTTTTTTCTTTCTTTTTTTTTTTTTTAATTAAAGGCAAACAGCTTTATTAGAGCTGATGGAGGAACTTTCATTGTGACATCAAGGTTAACTCACTACCCAGATGTTATACTGCTAGATTTATGAACCTAATAACATAGCTCCAAAATATAAGTTTTAAGTGACAACCCAGATGGGAAAATGACCTATCTATAAGCTCAGGGCTGTATTCATTTTCTACCGCTGCTGTATTAGTAGCTTAAAATAACTCATTTATTGATTTGTTTGTTGGGTTTCTTGTTTGTTTGATACAAGGGATTGAACCCAGGGACACTTATACCTCTGAGCTACACCTCCAGCCTTTTTTATTTCAAGACAGAGTCTTGCTAAGTTGCTTAGGGTCTCACTAAGTTGCTGAGGCAGACCTCAAACTGGCAATCCTCCTGCCTCAGCCTCCCGAGTTGCTGGGATTGCAGGTATGTATCACCAGGCCTGGCTGATTTTTTTTTTTGGGGGGGGGGTTGGAATACCAGGGATTGAACCCAGGGATACTCAGCTGTCACCATCTGGGTGCGCTGTTGAGATTCACTGGGTTCAAAGGAGCTGGCTGAAGCAATAACTGAGAAAACGGTGAAGAAACCACACAACACACAAACATGAGTTTCTTTTTTTAAAAAAAATATTTATTTATTTTTCTAGTTTTCAGCGGACACAACATCTTTGTTGGTATGTGGTGCTGAGGATCGAACCCGGGCCGCACGCATGCCAGGCGAGCGCGCTACCGCTTGAACCACATCCCCAGCCCCACAAACATGAGTTTCTAAGGTCGAGGGAGGGACTGCTCAGTGACCCCAAGGGTCAGCTTCATGCTTGGCAGTGCCAGGAAAGAGAGCGCACGCACCCGGATCCTTTTTATTTTATAAGGGACACACACAAGGGAGGCTCCATGGAATGTTCTTCACCAAAGAAGGCAGGGAATAGGGTTTCGAAGGTGGAGTCTTGGTTCCTGATGTCTTGTGGTCAGCAGATTGATTGACATCTGGCAAGTCACACCCATCTCAGGTGTCGCGTGGGAACACAGGCAGAGCGAGAGGAGAGGCATATTTGAGTGGCACAGCCCAATCAGCACACAAGGCCTGACCAGTCCCCTCATACGCTCAAATGCGCATAGCTCACACCCACAGCCATGGATGGCTCCAGACACTCTGCCACCCAGCCACATCCCAGCCCTATTTTGTGTTTATTAGAGACAGGGCCTCATTGAGTTGCTTGGTGCCTCACTGTTGCTGAAGCTGGCTTTGAACTCGAATCCTCCTGCCTGAGCCTCTGAAGCACTGGGATTACAGGCGTGGCCACCGCGCCCAGCCCCGCTGATTTGTTTCTCAAGTAACTGTGAAGCTAGGGCAGCCCAGAAGATGTTTCTCAAACAGCTGTCCCAGGCAGGACGCCTGGCCCCTCTCTCCAGCTCGGCTGAGGCTGTAGCAGGGGTTCACTGGATATCTGACTGTGTCCCTTGTGGCTTTGAAAGGTCCGTGTGTTTTCTGTCTCCTAACCTTCTCTTCCCTGCTCTTCCTGCCCCTGACCTTCTCCTTCCTGATCTCACCTCCCTGATCGCAGTTTCTCTGAATCTCCTCTATAAAAGCCCCCTGTTCCTGCTGATGGGAAGAATCATAGCCTTTTTTTTTAGTTGTAGATGAACACAATATCTTTATTTTTATTTATTATTTTTTACGTGGTGCTGAGGGTTGAACCCAGGGCCTCATGCGTGGGAGGCAAGCGCTCTGCCACTGAGCTACAACCCAGCCCCAGAATCATAGCCTGGGACAGGAGTCCTCTGTGCTTCTCCTTTGCTAACAAAGCAATAAACCTACTGTTATGCTCGAATTCGGGACCCCAAAAGACCACCAGAGACCAAGATCGATGTAAGCAGCAAAGAGGTGTTTATTGAGAGCTAGCTCAGTCCTCCACGCGCACACACAGCAACTGGTGACGCTGAGAGGCCCCGAGCCCAGGGTTTGCAGCAATTTTATACACTCTTTGGGGAAGGCAGGGACCCCACATACATCATAGCATCTCTTAGCAAATCATCCACACCGAGGGAAAATCAAATAACAACTCTAAAACATGATTAGCACATTCACTGGCGGGAACAAGTTGGGTAGGGGTGATTGGTTACTACAAGAGGGGGACTCATTTGAACTGACTGGTTTAAGCCAAGAGGGGTGTACGTGCTGAACTACGTGGTTTCCCAACACCATAAACTACAGGGAGGGTCATCTGGCGTCCCAGGTATCTCCCTGTCTCATGCTGATTGGTGGCTCTAGGGGATTGCTATGGGTCCTCACCTGGCCAGACTGAGTCAGGGACACCTGAGGCAGCAGATCTTTCCTGTTATTTGTAGATAAGAGGAGTGCTCTTTGGGTCTTTCCAAGGACAAAGGTCATGTCCCTTCCTTGAACAGGCTTTGCTCTGAGTTCGAGGCTGTTTTTTCACTACTTTTTCCTTTTTCTCAAAACTGTGTCCTTGTTATTGGATGGGCATGGGGACAAGGACAATCTTCCGGCAACAGATCCTCTATTCGGGTCCCCCAGGCTGAGACCCCGATGCCGGGGTCTTGTGCATCTCTTGCTTGGGTTGCTCTCCCAAGCTTACTGATTATTGGGAAAACTCGATTCTTTGAAGTTGCAGGATGGAAGCCTGCGGGTCCTAGAGGTCACCTGCCATCCCCTCTACACCACAGGCTAGTTTGCTTAGTCACAGGAGAGACACCCACATTTTGAATGTCTTGTCCTGGGTCACCTCTTTAAAGGCAAATTCAGTTCCATGTGGAGGCACTGGGAGTCACACCTTCATCACAGGAATTTTGGAAGGGCACAATTCAGATCACAAGAGAGTGACATAGAGCCAGGTGTGGGGGTGGTGTGTGTCTGTAATCTCAGCGACTGGGGAGACAGAGACAGGAGAACCCCAAGTTCTAGACTAGCCTCAGCAATTCATCAAGACTCTGTCAAAATAAAAAAATATTAAAAAGGTCTGGGGATGGAGCTCAGTGGTAAAGCACCCTGGGTTCAACCCCTAGTACTGGGGGGAAAGAGTGAAATAGAGGCTGGGGGTGCAACTCAGTTGTAGAGCACTTGTCGAGCATGTGTGCAGCCCTGGATGCAATCTCTTGCTCACCGGCTCGCAGACCTCCACCTCCCAGCCAGGCCAGGCGACCTCTGCTCCGTCTTCTGCTCCCCCGAAGCGGCGGGCTCCCTTTCTAGCACAGACCTCTGCTCACTCCTGTGGGGCTCAGGCAGCCAGAACACCTTCCAGGTGAAGGCCCACCTGTCCACAGCCGTCCCCCCGGGCAGGCCTAGCTTAGATCCATCTCCCCAGAGCCTGCCCTGGTCTCCCAGGCCAGTAAGATACAGAGAAGCTGGACTCACCCGGAAGAAGCATTTGCTGACCTCTGGGGTGTAATATTCCCACCGTGGCCAGCTTCATGCCACTAACACCACGTCACCACGCATGAGTTGCAAGAGGCGCAGGCCCGGCTCTTGTGGCACCTAACGGACAGATGGCCCAGCCTCCTGGGCTCAGCCTGTGTCTCTGTACCTTGTGTTCATCTGCATCATCATGGACTGAGGGGTTTGTTTGTCTTGTACCAGGGATTGAACTCAGGGGCGCTCGACTACTGAGCCCCATCCCCAGCCCTGTATAGAATTTTATTTAGAGACAGGGTCTCACTGAGTTACTAAGCACCTCGCTTTTGCTGCGGCTGGCTCTGAACTCCCGATCCTCCTGCCTCAGCCTCTGGAGCCACTGGGATTACAGGCGTGGCCACCAACCCCGGCTCAACAGCAGGTTTGCTAGTGAATCTTGGTTGTCAATTGATTGGATGGAGACACCGAGGAAATTAGTAAAACACACTCTGGGTGTGTTATGAGGGTGTTTCCAGAGAACTTTGGCATCTGGGACAGTCACCTGGGCGGGGAGACCTGCCCTGAATGTGGTCAGCACCATGCAATAGGTATGGGGTGGGGGCCAAGGAACAAGGCGGGACGAGGACGCCACCAGCGCATGCAGGTTGGGTTCTTTTTGAGTGGGTGGGTCTTTGGCTGCGGCCTTTGCCGTAGGACTGACCGTCAGACGCCAGCTTCTTCAGCCCTGCCAAGTGGACTGCACAGGCCACTCTCCAGGGGCTCCCAGCCTTTCAGTCTCCAGCTGGGGCTGCAGCATTAATCCCTCTTGTTCTGAGGCTTCCAGGCTCTTGGACTGAGCAACTGTTCCCTGGCTCTCCAGCCTGCAGATGGCCGTTGTGGGACCTCCCAGCCTCTGATGGCATGAGTCATTGCAATCAATCCTCTTATAATTATGTAATGCTATTGGTTCCAGAGAACACTGGCCATTTCAACAGGGAATGTGAATGAAGTCAAAACCAACTCTGACAGCCCAAGGAAGGAGCCAGGGGAGGAAGGAGCGCCTCTAAGCCACCCTGTGCCCTCCTGCCTGCCTGGCCCTAGTGACCCACCCTTCAGGAGACTCAAATAGCCGGCAAGGTGGCCCATGCCTGTCATTCCAGCAGCTTGGGAGGCTGAGATAGGAGAATCTCGAGTTCAAAACCAGCCCCAGCAACCGTGAGGTGATAAGCACCTCAGTGAGGCCCTGTCTCTAAATAAAATACAAAACAGGACTGGGGGTGTGGCTCAGTGGTCGAGTGCCCCTGAGTTCAATCCCTGGTACCAAAAAAAAAAAAAAAAAAAGGCACCCTACATTTATGTGAGAATTACTCAGATATGAAAACTGTGAAGTCCTACTGAGAAGTTAGGGGTCAGAGCAGTAGGCCAGGGTGGTCTAGGGCAGAGGACCAGCAGGCGGGGCAGGCTGGGAAGATTGCGTCCTCCTGGTTGGGATGAATCTGGGGTCCTTCACTTCCTTGATGGACTTCTGATGGACTTCCCTGTCCTCCTGTGTCTTCCAAGTTGACCTGAGGTCTCTGGTTGGATGTGTGACCCTTGGTCCGTGGCTGGAAACAGAGCTCGTCCCTTCTGGGGTAACACGTGGCTAGTTACTCATTTTTTTAACCTTCTCTTGAATTCTTGTCCTTCACAATCGGGGGTGACCATGCTCACAGTGAAAGGCGCCTCTTCCTCTGGCCATCATGTGGCCAGCAGTGCCATGAGCCTGCGCTGCTGTTCTGTGGTCCAGTTTCTGCTTAGAGTTCCAGCCACCAGCCCCGTCTATTCTCTTGGTTTACACAGAGAAAGCAAAACATCTCTTTGTTCCCCATCATAAAAAAGAACGCACAGACCAACATGTCCTAGTCTGTTAAGCTCAATAAAAATTCAAATGTTTATCTCTTTATATTACAACATTTTTAATGCTTCACATTAATTTCCCTTTATCATTAGAGATACAGCTTTTCACAGAATTAGTTCATTCAAATGAAAAGGAATTACTGTAATTAATCTTTTCTTTTGCAATGTTGGGGATCAACCCCAGGGCCTCCCACATGCTAGGCAAATGCTCTACCACTGAGCTACATCCCCAGCCCCCTATCTACTGTTTTAAACAAAACTCCTGTCCTTTTAAATGTTTACCATCGCTGGGCCTGGTGGCACACACCTGGAATCCAGCGACACAGGAGGCTAAGACAGGAGGATTGCAAATTCAAGGCCAGCCTCAGCAACTTAGCAAGACCCTCAGCAAATGAATGAGACCCTATCTCAAAATAAGAAACATAAAATATCCTTTGGGGAAGGGAAGGGAAGGGAACCGAAGACAGGGCTAGAGAGGGAGTCCCCTGCCCTGCCAACTGAGGTAAGGATGTTGCAATCTGCCTTCTGACCCCTGCTCAAGAGCCTAGGAAAAACCCAGTGGAGATAGCCTGAATTTGATGGAAAGACACTTTTTTTTTTTTTTTTTTTTTGGTCTGTTTTCAGATGAACCCAGGGCCTTATAATGTAAGGCAAGCGCTCTGCCCCTGGCAAGTGACCTCTCTGAGCTGCATCCAAGTGACTTCTGCCCATGCCAACGGTCAGGAGTTTCTTTCTCATGTGGGTCTTAAATCTGCTTTTGGAACTCAGATTCTGCAGAGAACGTGCCTCCCCCAGGACAGCCCCGCAGATGCGAGTGTTGGGGGCCTAGCTGAGGGCCTTCAGGGGAGGCCATGCCTACCTCCCGAGCCTGGGGTGCTCCTGGGTTGGAGGTGCCCTTGGAAAGGGCTTGGCAGGTGCGAGTCTTGCCCCATCCGGGTCACCGCCAGTACTTCCTCCATCCTTCACTGTGGGTGGACAGAGCACAGATGGCCCTGTGCTTTCCTAGCTCTGGTTTACCAACCAGGGAGGCACAGAGGGTTAGAGAACGTAAGCGTTCGCCCACCCACCACGCCACAGAGACGGACCACTTGAGCCCACGCAGACTCTCCTTCTTTCATGATGGTCTCAGGGCCATTCTGAGGTCCAGCCCTGAGGTTTACCTTCCCTTCCTCTCAAAGTCCTCCTAGGGACCAAGGGGACCTGCGTGGGCACTGGGATGGCAGCCGAGGGGGCACATGGGGCAGTGGGCAGAAAGGGTGCTCAGGGTGTGAGGAGAGTCCAGGGCAGCCTGGGCCAGGCCGTGACCTGGGCAGCAGTTTACAGATGGGCACAGGAAGGCCGGAGCAAGGCAGCCCAGAAGGTCCCCTCCACCCTCCCTGCTCCCCAACTGTGAGGCCAGCTCAAACAGGAAGGGATCTGGCCCTAGGCGGTTGGGACCTTGGGGTCAAACTTCAATTCTGGCCTCTCACCTTTTACTTGCTCTCTGACTCTGGGCAGTTCCCCTCCTGGCTCCAGCTGTCAGGCTGTAAAGTGGGAGTGCCCGGAGAGGGCGGTGGGAAGGACTGGCTGCTGGGAGGTCGCTTGCCTGGCGACTTGGAGGCTCCAGAGGCCACTCCTTCCTAGGGCTCTTGCTCCTCACTGCTTGTGCCCAGGGCAGGTCTCTGCTGGGTGCTGGCTGGCCTGGCTCTCCAGCTCTTTCCCACTCCCCAGGGGAAGAGGCCTCCACCCTGACACCTGGAGGCTGGTGAGCTTTGTACCGGGGTTTCACTTCCTGTGGCTCTTTCTTCTTAGTGACACCGGGGTTCCTTTTCAGGTAACAGTACACCGTTTCCTTTGAAAATAGTTATTGGAGTAAAAAAGCCAATGTAAAGAAAAATCATTGAGGGGCTGGGTGGTGGCTCATCTGTACGGCGCTAGCCTAGCATGCGCGAGGCGCCAGGTTCCAGGCGCTGGGTTCGATCCTCAGCACCACATAAAAATAAGTAAATGAAACAAAGGCATGCCGATCATCTACACCTCAAAAACGATATTAAAAAAAGAAAATCATTAAGGATTTTACATGTGGCTGGGGATCTCCCACAGCAGTAGAGCACATGCCTAGCCTGAGTGAGGGCTTGGGTTCTATCCCAGGAGAAAGAGAGAGAGAGATCTTCTTATAAGAGATAAAAGGGTCCAAGATCGTTTATTCTGTTTGCAGAGTTAACTGCCCTGGCATCACACTGTTCCAGGAAGGGGAACAGTCATGAAGAAAACAAGGGCACCCTCTGCCCTCATAGCTCATGTTCTAGGGCAGGGGACCGGCAGGACAAAGGAGTGCGTAAGAGACACGGAAAGCGTGTTCAGTTTGCAAGAGGAAAACACGTGGAGATTGTCAGCAGTAGGTGATGTCTTTGTCCTCTCCAGCTACTGTAACAAGATAACACAGATTGGGTGGCTTATAAATAACAGAGATTCATCCTCCACAGTTCTGGAAGTCTAACACATGGGAGATCCAGTCTGGGGAGGGCCTGCTGTCTCATAGATGGCATCTAGCTGTGTCCTCACAGAGTGGAGGAGGACGGGATCTCGGGCTTATTTATTTATTTTTAGTACCAGGGGCACTCTATCTTTACATCCCCAGCCCATTAAAAACTTTTATTTTGAGACAGAGTCTCGCTAAATTGCCCAGACTGGCCTTGAACTTGTGATCCTCCTGCCTCATCCTTCCAAGTGGAGTCTCTGGGGTTGCAGGCGAGTGCCACCGCGGCAGCCTCAGATCTCTTTTATAAGGGCTGTAATTCCATTCCTCAGGCCCTGTCCCGAACCACCTCCCAGTACTGTCATATGAATTCAGTGGGTGTGTGGGTGGTGGTAGGGGACAATCATTCAGACAAGAGCAGATAGTCTTCAAAGCCACAGGACTGGTGACACTATTTGGGCAAAGAGCTCTATGGGGACAGAAGATCAAGAGCAGAGCATGGGCCCTCACAGCCTTTAGAGGTTGGGAGGGGAGCCAGCCATGAGGATGGGGAGGTGACCAGGAAGGATGAAGAAGTACTGGGCAGGTGAGGTGTCCAGGAAGCCAAGAGGAAGGAGCCCTAAAAGGAGGGAGTAGGCTGTGACAAACACATCTGGAGGGCCCAGTAGGAAAAGGCCTGAGGCTCAGGCATTGGATTCGGTAACACAGACAACTCGGTAAAAGAATGCAGTTGAGGGCTGTGCCTGGGGCTCAGTGGTAGAGCCCGGGGGAGGCCCTGGGTTCAATCCTTAGTACGGCATAAAAATGAATAAGTAAAATAAAGGCATGCTGTCCATCTACAACTACAAATATATAATTTTAATAATAATAAAACAGAATGCAGTTTTGTGGATGGGGAGGGGACAAGAGCCACTGGAGGAGTTTTCAGGGAGAATGGGGGGAGAGATTTGTGGTCAATTCTTTGAGGACCTCTTTTTTTTTTTTTTTTTTTAGTACCAAGGATTAAACCCAGGGGTGCTCAATCACTGGGCCACATCTGCAGCCCCCTTTATTTTCTATTTTGAGACAGGATCTCCAGAAGCTGTTTAGGGCCTCACTAAATTACAGAGGCTAGCCTTGAACTCAGGATCCTCCTGCCTCACCCTTACCAGTCGAGGGGATGACAGGCATGCACCACCACACCTGGCCCTCCTTCCTGGCCCTTCTTGGTGGAAGTCAGCCACATGGGAAGGAGAAAAGGGAGGTGCCAGTTCCTGAGCAGGGGGAGGGGGGGTAACAAGGGGAGATTAGTTTTCCTGTTTGACAACGGGATCAGTGTCAAATTGGGATTTGACACAATGGGATCAGCCTGACCTAACTTTCTAATCAGCCTAATCAACAGTTTCACCTGGGGTGGGGGGCGATGGATTCTGGGCGGTGGTGTCAGGCTGACAGACCTGGGTTGCCACCGTGATGCTGCTCGTGGACTGGGGGACATTCATCCGTGTTTCAGTCACAGCGCCTGGATGGGAAGGATTCAGGGAGAGGGGAGAGAGGCAGAAACGTTGACTTGAGGATTGGACCAACAATGCAAAGGGCCATCAGGGCCAGAGGCCTGGAGATGTCTGCCTGGTCTCAGGAGGGAGGGGGAGTGGGTGCCACTCAGCAGGTGGGGGTGAGAGCTGGTGGGATTTTTTTTTTTTAATATTTATTTATTTATTAGTTTTCGGCGGACACAACATCTTTTTTTGTATGTGGTGCTGGAGGATCGAACCGGGGCCGCACGCATGCCAGGCAAGCGCGCTACCACTTGAGCCACATCCCCAGCCCCAAGCTGGTGGGATTTTCAAAGTGCATTTAGTGGGCACTTACTGTGTGCCAGCTCTCACAGCTGCAATGGGCCCCTGCTTGTCTGCTCGGGGAGAGGCTGGGCGGGGAGGAAGTAAAGACCACAGGATTGCGCATCCAACCCAGGAGGAAGCAAGTGGGGATCGGAGCTTTCAAGAAAATAGCTGAACATCAGTACAACACTGGGATGAAGTCCCTTCCCCCACCCCCACTCCCCGTTTTGTTAAGGCCCAATCCTAAAATTCCAAATAAAACTCTGGGTCTTTTTGAAGAAAAGACAAAGGATTTCTTCTGTCCAGGGCCAGGGGAACAGAAATCAGACAGTTCTGCAGCCCAAGACACTGAATGCTGGTGGAGGGGCCATTCGACACAGAAATCCAACCAAGAAGGGGTGGGAGAGGAACACGTACAACCATAAGTCATAAAGCGGAAAGTACCACTAACAGAATATTTTTAGAATTCACACTTCTAGTATCTACTCAGACAGCTCCATAGTTTAAAGACGTTGTGGTCAGGGTGCAAGTGGGTGGGGTGCCAGCTTCTGTGCGAGTGGGTTCCTACAGGAAGGGGGCCAACTCCCAGAGCAGGGTGAGCTAGCTGTCTGAGCACAATGTCTGACCTAACTTCCTAATCAGTTTCACCTGGGGTGGGGGGTGATGGATTCTGGGCGGTGGTGTCAGGCTGACAGACCTGGGTTCCCGCGGTGATGCTGCTCGTGGACTGCGGGACATTCAGGTTACTGAACCCTCTGAGCCTCAGGCCTCCCATCTGTTAAATGGGGAAAGGGGTTATAAACCGTGAGGTTGGCTCCGTACCTGTTGGGCGCAGGCCCGACCCTAAGGAGCGGGAAGGAGGTGCTGGCCCGCAGCCGGCCGCGGGCGTGAACCGACCCTGCAGCTGGGCACCGGACTGCCGGCGGGGCGGGGCGGGGCGGGGCGGCGCTGACCCCGCCCAGGGCCGGGGGGGGGGGGGCGCTGGCGCCCGCGGGGTTCCCGGCACTGCCCGGAGCAGCCTCTGGGGCCGGTGTCGGCTGCTCGCCTCCGCGGGAGCCGGAGGTACGAGGGGCCAGCGGGCGGGGTCCCGGGCTTGGTCCCGGCCGGGGCGGCTGCGAGGCGCGGGAGGGCTCGGCCGCCGCCCTGGCCACCTGTTCTAGAGGCGACGTTTGTGCACACAGACACCCCGCGTGGAGGTCCCTGGCCACCTCTTTCACCCAACTGCGCCCGAAGTTGAGCGCGGCGGCGGGACCCTGAGCCCTGGTGGCGAGCGGAGAAGGTAGCAGCCCCCGGGAGCCCTCGCCCAGCCAGTTCCGCCGTGGGATGGGGCGCCCGGGGCGCGGAGCCCCGTCCGGAGCCGCTCACCCCGCCCTGCGCTGCGACCTTGGGCGCGCCGGGTCCGGGGGTGCCGAGTGGTCTGGGGAGGCCGCGGCGGGGTGCGACCGCCGGAGGGCGAGGGAGCGGCCGGCTGGGGGCAGAGCTGCGGGGACGGCGGCGGCGCCCGCCCTGGGATGCGGAGGCTCGGGACGTGCGCGGGGAGGACCCTCCAGGTGGAGGAACCGCCTGGGTAAGGGCTGGGACCCGGGAAAGCCGCGGAGCGCCCTCCTAGGCGGTCCGCTCGCCCCTCCAGTCTCCAGCTGGGAAACACCGAGGTCCCAGCGGAGCCCTGGTGGGCTGGAACGAGCTGCGCTGGAAGATCCGGTCCCCGGGTCCGCGCCGCCTCACCGCTGGGCTGGACCTCCCTGCCTCGGCTTCCTTTTCTGTCACTGGGGGGGGGGGGGAGTTTCCACCTCCTTGGCAGGTTCAGCTGAGTCTTTGGCTCTGAGAGGGTTAAAGTGCGCGTCCCCTGCACCCACTGACACGGCCCTTTTGCCCTCCCCTCCCCCCAGCTCTGAGTGGTTCACTGTTCCCTGCCCTCCCTCTGGGGTCACTGAGAACCATTTATCCTCTCATTCATCAAATGCCCCAGCACCTGGCCTGTACCTCAGGCCTTCCTGTTCTCTCCTCCAGCCGCTGAAGGGTTTCTGCTTTGCCACCTTCCAAAGAACGAGGAAGCCACCCTGCCCAGGGACACAGAGCAGGGCCAAGAGTGGGCCAGGACTTCCACCCACTGTGCTGCCCCCCACCTGGTCTCCATAGTCCCACCCCCAGCTCTTCAAACCTGATGGGGGTCCCGACCCCTGGTTTCCACCCTGTGCTTTCACAGCTGAAATCCCCTAAAGGAAAGTCCTCAAAGCAAAGAACAAAACAACAGGAAACCAGGGGAGAGGGGAGCCGTCTTTCTCCCAGGTGTCCTCCTTGTGCCCCAGGTGTGTGTCTGCATGGCTGCTAGGACAGCCCAGCATTAGAAGACAACCTCTGAAGTGCAGATTCTTCTCTTAAAAAAAATGTGTTTTGTTTCCTTGTACCAGTTGCTCTCTGCAGCTGTCTAGGCTAATAGGAGTTTTCCCCTTGTGGGTTGGGTCAGGGCTGGTGAGTGACAGGGTTCACAGAACCATTAGAGGTGGCTTGGTTCATCAGGAGATTATGATCCACCTCACCAGCCCCAGCCAGCAACTCCTAAACACCCCGGCCATCCAGACCTCCAAGGTCCCAGCATCGAGGTCACCAGCAGCACACCCCCCCAAGCTCTGGAACACACTCCACCACAGTCTCCCCACTGCCTCCCTCTCAGGTACCTCCTAGATGTGCTCACGACTCCTGCTGATTACCCTGCATTTTGTTCCTCTCACTTGGGTCTTCCCCTCCTCACCTCCAAGGAGGAAGGAAGCTTCTGGAGGGAAGGGACCTTCCAAATCCTGGTGTCCAAGTGCTCAGGCACCTAGTAGGTGCTCACTAAATGCTGCTTGAATGAATTAACTGAACAAAGTAGGGAGGAAAAATTCCACATTTGCATCATTTGGAGCTGACTACTATTAAAATTGCTCCTTTTTTTGCCAGATTTTTTTATATTTGTTTTTTAGTTGAAGTTGGACTCAATATCTTTATTTTATTTATTTATTTTTAGGTGGTGCTGAGGATTGAACCCAGGGCCCCGCACTTGCTAGATGAGTGCTCTACTGCTGAGCCATAACCCCAGCCTTTGCCAGAATTTTAAAAAACACCTTTTTCCATATTTGAATATCTTGTCTGTACAGTTGTTTTAATACGATAATTTAATGAGCGTTTCTCACCTGTCATTTTTGTATTTTTCAATTCTTACATCTTGTTACATCATATTTATTTGATGGATTGCCTTTGATATTTAGGTTTTTTCAATAAATATTTGGCTTTTTAAACACTTCATTGAATTTATGCATGTACTTTTCATGGAAAGGAATTCACCTGCTAGTCTGTGATCTGAATGAACTTCTACAAGGCTGTGCCTCCAGCCAGCTGGCTCCACAGAGGGCCTGTGCCCATGTGCGATTCCTGGGGCTGCGGGTGAGGGTTTTCACCATTTCCTAGAAATGGCATTTGTAGGAAAGTGGTCTGAGAACCTGGGGTCTTCCTGTGTTGCTTATCGATTTGCTTGAGCTCATCAGTGAGGTTTTTGCCCTGTCTGGTCTCCTGTGGTGAAGGGCTTTTCGCAGTGTGTGCTGGGGTTTTGCTCTACTTGTGTGTGCGCGTTTGTGAGGCTGTCTTGGCTGCATTAGCAGCGAGTGGGAAAGAGAGCGAGCAGAAGCCCTGGAAAAGGATGGGCAGGTCTGTAAATGGAGGTCCAGGGGATGCCCCAGAGGGACCTAAGGACCAGAGGCCAGGAGGGGGCTGAGCGGGCACTTGATGAGCAGGCTTTGGTCTCCTTAGAGGTCTCAGTGCAGTCTCAGCCCCCTTGATACCAGCTGCCAGCGCTGAGGGGGCCTTCCATGAGCCTCATCCCCTGAGCCCTCTTCCTTGGGAGGTAGCAGGTGTTAACATCCCTGTTGACAGGCTCCAGAGGGACGGGAAGTGCCCTGCGCCCTGCCCGAGTCAGTCAGTGAGTGGCAGGGCTGGGTTCAAAGTTCGTCCTGCGGACCGCAAGCCGTGCACTCTCAGCGCATGATTCCTCCGCGACCCTACATGTCTGGTGGGTTTTGGGGGAGTGGTGCCACTCTGCTGTTCTGGTATGTGGTGAGCAATCTCTCCTCTCCTCTCCGCCTCCTTTGTCTCCCTCTGGGCAGATGTCAGTGGGTCCAGGAGCTTCTCACCGTGTGGAGTCGGCAGCAGGACCCAGGGAGCACCCTTCCTTTCCATGCCAGTACCCGCATGCCCTCCCCTGTACCCACACTCACTCACCATGAGCCCATTCCAGCAGGAGCATCACGGCCTCCCGGGGTCACGTCAAAGCAAAGTCTTAGCCCGCGGATGGAGCCGGACTTGAGTGGAAGAGCGCAGGCGTAGGACGCAGCCAACAGGCGCTCGCCCCGTGGGCAAAGCCTCTATTCGCTGCTTCTCGCAGATCTCTAGGGCTGCCCTCGGGTTGGGGGCATCCATGAACCACCTGAGCCCCACTAAGGGCCAGACTGTTAGCCTCCGTGGTGCTAAACTCTTCCCTCCACTTGGCTCTTTATCCAATGACACGGAACCCTCTCCCCAGGAGAACCAAGCTGGGCGGACCCCTTTCACCTGGCAAAGGGCCTTTGAGCCCAGCTGCGGGGCTTCCCAGCTGTGCCTCGGCTTCTTCAGCTTTTTTTTTTTTTTTTTAATTTTTAAATTGTTTAATTGGGCCGGGCATGGTGACACACACCTGCAACCCTAGCTACTGGGGAGGCTGAGGCAGAAGGATTGCAAGCTCAAGGACAGCCTGGGGAACTTAGTGAGACCCTGTCTGGAAATACAATTAAAAAGGGCTGGGGATGTGGCCCAGTTGTGTAGTGTCTTTAGGTTCAATCCGCAGTACTGAAGAAGAAATGTCTAATTGACTCACGATGTCTGTACATATGATGGATGGTGATGTCATTCAGCACCTGTACACAGTGTGTAATGATCAAATCAGAGCAATTAGCGCTGGCATTGCTTCAAACATTTATGCTTTCTGTGGGTTGGGAATCTTTGGACTCTTCTAGTCCTTGTGAAATGTATCACAAACTGTTCTAGACCAGGGCTGTACTATGTGCTGTGAACACCACGGGCATTCCCCTCTCTAACTTATTTTGGTCCTGGTTATCTACTTCCATCCCCTCCCCCTTCCCTTTCCTAGCCTCGAGTGACCTCTGTTCTTCCCACTTCTATGAGATGGACTGTCAGCTTCCACAAATGAGTGAGTACTAACGGTATTTGTCTTTCTAAACCTGGCTTACTTCACTTCCCATCATGTCCTCCAGTTCCTCATGTGGCTGCAGACCTGGACCCTTGCTTGGCTGTCGGTTAGCAGAAGATTGTGAAGAATGGGAGTATCCAGTCACCATGATGCTGGGTGGCAGTCTATTTAGCTGCCTGTTATTTTATTATTATTATTATTATTATTATTATTATTATTATTATTATTATTATTATTTGTTTTGGTACTGGGGATTGAGTCCAGGGGTGTTTAACCCTTGAGCCACATCCCCCGCCCTTTATGTTTTTTTTATTTTGAGACAGGGTCTTGGTAAACTGCTTAGGGCCTAAGTTGCCAAGGCTAGCTTTGATCTTGTGATCCTCCTGCCTCAGCCTCCTGAGCTGCTGGTGTTACAGGCATGTACCACTGCACCTAGCTTCACACCTATTTTTAACCTTTAATACAAAAAGTAAGAAAAGGAGAAGGTGAAGCAATACATGAACTTTTTTTCAAGTAGAGCAAACTCGGGACTCTCCTAATTCAGGCTGAAAATTTTAGGTGCGCTTTGCATGGCGTTTCCCCACAGGTGTGCATTTGTCTGATGAAGATCTTTGCCTGCTGCTTGCATCTCTACAATCTCTGGGCAGAGCAAGTGACAGAAGACTCATCTCTGTGGCCACCAGAGCACTGTGTTATGCACCTGGCCATGTGCCTGGGTCCAGAGGGAATGGATAGGAGCCCAGATTCATGGTGACTATTTCTCCCTTATCTAGCATAAAGTCAGTGAGAGTGATTTCATCTTGCCCCTGGGAAGCCAACCACAGCCGCCTAATCTTTTTTGGTGGTACTGGGAATTGAACCCAGGAGCCCTCTACCTCTGAGCTACTTCCCCAGACCCTTTTATTTTTAATGTTTGTTTTAGATGTTGATGGACCTTTAATCATTTATTTATATGTTGTGTTGGAGAATCGAACCCAGTGCGTCACATGTTAGGCAAGCACCCGATCACTGAGCCACAACCCCACCCCTTCCCCCAGACCCTTTTTAAAAATATATTTTTTATTTTGAGACAGGGTCTTGCTAAGTTGCCCAGGCTGGCCTTGATGTTGCAATCCTCCTGCCTCAGCCTCCCTAGTAGCTGGGATTACAGGAATGCACAACCTCACTGCCTAAGCCTGGTCTTAAATCCAGCCTCCCATGTAGATTCTGGGGAGACATGGGGAGGATGGGATAGTCTCAAGGAAACAAGAAAGGTACTCCTGAGACTGGTGAATACTCAGGTACTTCAAGAGAGAGAGTAAAAGGCATGTGACCTTATTTTGTACCCTTAGATGGTAAGGCAAGATATATTAATAACATTTTCTAACAGCTAAAATTTGCATTTGGACATGATTTATAGTTTGCGAATAGCTTGCTCTGATTTAGTTATCATATTGGATCCTGGTTTTGTGGACAGGATAAGGATTATTTACTCATTTGTTCAAAGTATGTGCCTTAGCACATACTGTGTGCTAGGGTCAGGGTGGGAGGTGGGAGCAGGAACCTAACAGTGAGTCAAAGCAGCCTTGGGACCCAGACATTACTCTCTACGGTATCAGCTTGTCATTGTTTATTGACTCAGCTTCTCAAGAAAGTCCTTGAGTTTTGTAATCTTTCACAATTGTAAACAAATTTGTGACCTTGTACAAATGTCACCCTTGTGTGGAGTAAGTTCCCAGCATGGGAGGGCTCACTGCTGGAGGAAGTGCCTGTGTAATTTTGGTGGAGGGTCAGCTGCCCTCCTCTGCTGAGTGGCACCCTGCCCACCACATGATGATGGCTTCTTCCCCTTGGCCTTGCCAGAAGAATGTGTTGGCAAGTGCTGGGGGTTTTGCCCATCAGATAGGCGAGAGATGCTATCTCAGCCTTTCCATTTGCATCTCTCTGACTTATAAAGGTCCTTGGTCTTGCTCACTTGTTTAAGAGTTGCATTTTGCATGTCTGTGATTCGTCCTTTGCCCATTGGGGGGGGGGGGTTGGTCTTTTTCTCTTGGATTTCTGGGAACTCTTTGTACATTAGGAAAATCAGCCCTCTGTGCTCCAGGTGCACCTGTCCCTGAGTCCTGCCGGCACTCTGGAGGCGTCTCACTGGACGGCAGTTGTTTGGGGTCTGGGGAGTGTAGAGAGACTTGGTTGTTTCCAGTGGTCATGTCCATTCATCTTTTCTTTTATGGCTTCTGAATTTATGGCCAAATTAACAAAACGTTCCCAACCCCAAAGTTATAAACAAGTTTCTCTCATGTTTTGTTCTACACTTTTATGGGTTTTAGTGTTTACATTTGGAGTTGATCCTGGGGCAGGTTCTGAGGTGTGAGCCGGGCTATCCCAGTGTCCCAAGACCTCATGTTCAAAGGCCCATTTTAATCCTTCTGGTCTGAGAGCTGCTTCCTTTGTACCTGAAGGCGCCCTATCGCTTCTGTGAGTTCTCCTGCTTCGTTGGTCTGTTCTGATCATATGCCAAGGCTGTGTGGCTTAAGTCATTGAAACTTTATAGGGGTGTTTTCATATCACCAGGGCCGGCCGCTCTTTCCTCCTCAGAGTCTCTGTAGATTCTTGCCTGTTTATTTTTCTATATCAACTTTATTCTCAATTGTCTAACTTCACAATCACATATGATTTATAAATTGGCTCAGAAAATTGGCTCAGAGCTGAGCCTTCTGTCCAGAAGTACAGTTTGTCTTTCCCTTTGTTCAAGTTTACTTTTTAAGAATTTTCTCACACAGATTTCAAACACCTTTTGTTGACTTTTTTCTCTTTCTTTTTTTTTTTTTTTTTGGTACCTGGGATTGAACCCAGGGGCACTTAATTACTGAATCATATCCCTAGCCCTTTTAAATTTTTATTTTGAGACAAGGCCTCAGTAAGTTGCTGAGGCTGGCTTTGAACTTGTGATCCTCCTGCCTCAGCTTCCCAAGTCTCTGAGATTACAGGCACTGCGCCCCAGGCAAGAACAGAGCAGCCTTAACTATTTCTCTTCCAGCGTCTGCCTCTGATTTCTCCCTGTTGTCAAGTGGCTTTGGTGAGTGCATTCAGCACAGTGGTCAGGGGTGGAGTCTTGCTTTTTCCTGACCCCAGATTGATCTAAGCCCCTGAGTGTGAATCTGGCTTCTGACCTTTGTGTTGTTCTGTGTAACTTTGTTAAGGAAATGTTCATTAATTTCTAAGTTAACAAAAGCAAATGTTGTTGATTTTATTCAAAATATTTTTAAAGTCACTGGGGCTAGCCAGATGATTTTTCTACTTAGATCTATTAGGCTGATTAATTATGTTAATGAGTTCCTAGTACCAAACCATCCTGGAATAAACCCCGTTTGGATTGGATGTTTTTTTTCCTCTCACATGTCATTCTGCTGAATCCTGTTTGCTTGGTTTTTGTTTGTTTAATCTTCAGTGCTGGGGATTGAACCCAAGGATCTCGTGCATGCTAGGCAAGTGCTCTACTCCTGAGCTGCATCCCCAGGCCAATTTGCTTATATTTTATTTAGGGTCTTTATAATAATAATATTCATTTCAAAAATTGAAAAATAGAGTATTCGGTACAGTCTTTGTCAGGTTTTGGTATCCCTACTGTACTTAGAATTTTTTAGAGAAAATTTCCTTCCTATATTTTGTTACAGAGCAGTTTAAATTTTCTGTGTTATTTAAGAGTCTGGAGAATTCCTCCTAAAAATGTCTTGCTCAAGGCTGGAGCTGGAGCTCGGTGGCAGAGCATTTGCTTTGCACGTGTGAGGCCCACCCGGGTTTGATCCTTGGCACCACATAAAAATAAATTAATTAATTAAATAAAGGTATTTTATCCATCTACATCTACAAAAAAAAAATTTTTTTTAATGTCTTGCTCAGCTGGCCTGGTGGCAGGTGCCTACAATCCCAGGGATTCAGGAGGCAAAGGCAGAGGATCAGTGGTTCAAGGCCAGTGTTTGGATGGGCAAAAGCAGGACGTCTGCAGTGGAGGGAAGAGATAAAGCATGTCCACGAGCTTCTGCCCTTTTCAGTGCTTTATTTATTCAAATCACTCAACACAATTTCACTCCATAGGTTCTTAATCAAGGAATGATAATCCTTAATCCTGGGCACTGCAGTAGACACAATTCAAAGCAAACAATTCTAAGTTAACGCTAAGCACTGCAAACACACTTCACCATGACAGACCTACACAGACATTCGCTCCGCGTGCTGAGCTCAAGTGCCAGGTCAAGTCCAGCAGATGCACCCTCACTCAGACCACAGCGAGACGGCAGCGACCAGGGCGGGAACTGACAGAGGGTTCTCCTGGGGTGGAGCTGACGGCTGGCTGAGGAGGTGGTCCTAAGAAGAAGTCCTTGTCTCACCAGAGTCGGAGGCTGCTGCAGAGTTTGAGGGTGGCGAGGACGATGCAGAGGATCAGGCAGATGAGAAGAGCTGGGATGTCAGCCCAGGTCCTCACCAGGCTCTCAGGCTTGTGGGCATCAGTGTCGGCTGGCCGAATGTCTGTTCATTTGCTCCATCATTTATGCTAAATTTTGGGGCTTCTGACCTCCCTTTCAATCCCTATCAGCTGTTACTGGGTTTCTCAGTGAGGTCTTTCGTTCTGAGATCAAGCCATCTGGTCTGGTGGTCTCTGCCCTGATCTCTCACCTTTAGCCTTTATCAGCGTGAAGGCAAATGGCAAGTGACTTATTTTACCAGGCTACGATGATGACCCTATTGGAGGGCTCCATAGGCGTGCCTGGTGGGGACTGCACTTTTATTTCAAAATGGAGTTACTTAAGCTAAAGCCCTTCTTAGGTCAAGGTCATCCTTACAGCCAGCCTCTAGCAATTTAGCAAGACCCTGTCTCAAAAAAATTAAAAGGGCTGGAGATGTGGCTCAGTGGTAGAGCAGCCCTGGGTTCAATCCCCAGTGCCCAAAAAACAAATTAATTTAAAAAATGTTTTGCCCTGATGCTTTTCTTTAGTAATGGTGGCTCTTCTACAATTTATTATTTTTTTGGGGGGCGGGGTGGGACCAGGGATTGAAATCAGGGGCACTCGACCACTGAGCCACATCCTTAGCCCTGATTTGTACTTTATGTAGAGACAGAGTCTCACTGAATTGCTCAGCACCTCGACTTTGCTGACACTGTGATCCTCCTGCCTCAGCCTCCCCAGCTGCTGGCATTATGGGCTCGTGCCACCGCACCCAGCCCAGTTGTATTTTTTTTCTTAACAATTTTATTTCTTAAATAGACCTCAGCCTGTGTAGACTCCCTTTGGAGATCAGTTTTGATCTATTTATTTCATTTGTCTAGAAATTATTTTATTCAGGTTTTACATTTTATTTGGAAAGTACTATTTTTTTAATTTAAATCTTTTTTTTTAAGTTGGACACAATACCTTGATTTTATTTATTTATTTTTACGTGGTGCTGAAGATTGAACCAGGGCCTCGCATGTGCTAGGCAAGCACCATACCATTGAGCCACAACCCCAGCCCTTAGAAAGTACTATTTTATTTTTTAAAAAATTCACTGCTCTTTGGTTATTTTTTCATTTGGCATTTCTTTCTTTCTTTTTAAAAATATTTATTTATTGAAGTACTTGGGATTTAACACAGGGGGATTCCACCACTGAGCTACATTTCCACCCCTTTTTATTTTTTTATTTTGGAGGGGGGTGGTCTTGCTGTTGCCCAGGCTGGCTTTGAACTTGTGAACCTCTTGCCTCAGCCTCTAGAGTCACTGAGATTATAGGTGTGCACTACCATGCCCAGCTTATTTCTGCTTTAATCCTTATAAATTATTTCTGTTTATCTTATGGTTCTTTTTCTAACATTTTTAGGCTGTACTTCATTTGTTTATCTTTATCTTTTCTGTTTGGTTTACATGTATTGGATACAAAATATTCTTCTGATTATTATTCTTGTAGTTGTAGCCTATAGATTTGGTTACATAGTTTGTACTGTTTCTTTTTTGCTACCATGAATTGAACTCAGGGGTGCTTAACCACTGAGCTTTACCTTTTAATGTTTTGTTTCCTTGTTTTTGAGACAGGGTCTCACTAAGTTGCTTAGGGTCTTGCAAATTGCTGAGGCTGGCTTTGAACTTGCAATCCTTCTGTCTCAGTCTCCTGAATCGCTGGGATTACAGGTGTGCACCACTGTGCCTGGCTACATAGTATTTTGAGTATTCTTATTTTATAGGCATACCACAAATTCAGTTTGTATTTTCTTTGTGATCTAAAAGTTACCCCAAGGTATTTAAAAATGTTTTTTCCTGATTTTTAAACTAATTATACTCTTGTGATGATATGTTTTTTAAAACATATTTTTGGATGTTATTGAGATTTTTCCTTGTGGACTGGTATGTAGCCAATTGTCATGAATGATCCCTTATCTCAAATCTTGAAAAGAAAGTACATTCTCTATTATTGGGATTGAGGGTTTGAAATATTGTGGTATCTCAGTGATTGTTTTAACGAGGTCTTCTGAATTCTCATTTAGGAGTGTTCTCTTTAATGTTCCTTGGACTGTGAGAAGTGAGGTGAACATTCCCCTCGTGTGCTTTAATCTGTTTATCTTGGAGTCCCTGGACTTTCTTCTTCAAAATTGCTGCAGAAACCAGAGTGTGAGATGAGACTCACTCTGGGTTTGCCAGTTTCCCTCTGGGTTCTTGTCTGTAAACTTGAAGAATGAAATCCATGAGTAATAACAGAAGGCAAGAGTGAACTGAGTGGGTTTTATTTAAGAGAGAGGGAACTCCCCCAGGGTGGGACACTGTCCCCTAAGCCGAAAACCCATTTTGGTGTGTTAACCTCGGGGAGCATCTGCATTTGAGCATTGATCCAAATCCATGTTACACAAGTGTCGGGAAAGTACCTGGACATTGGCTGGGTCCCAGAGACTTTGTTTCAATCCTGCTTGTAACTCCCTTTGGGGTTCACCCCCACCTTCCATTTCCTAAAGGAGTTTCTAGAATGTTCCCACCAGTGAGCCTCATGATCTTTTTTATTTTTATTTTTGCTCTTTTTTAAAATTTTTTTTTAATCATGGTCTTCACATTTGAAAAAGGCCCAACCTTAATTGGGACCATTACCCTGACTGCCTGGCCCTTTGACTATGAATTATACCATCAGCATTATAGATTGTCTTCTATGGCTCATTAAATCATGTTTGTCTTGAACTGAGCTTGATGCCAGTTTGTTGGTTTGTTTGGGGATTGAAGGGGTTGGGGTGGCTTAACCACTGAGCCACGTCCCCAGCCCTTTTGTGTATTTTAAAGACAGGGTTTCACGGAGTTGCTTAGGCCTCACTAAGTTGCTGAGGCTGGCTTTGAAGTCATGACCCTCCTGCCTCAGCCTCCCAAACTGCTGGGATTACAGCCGTGTGTCACTGACCCAACCCAGTTTGTATTTGTCTACACACCTTTGCTCCTGCTCTTACTTTGAACCATTCTAAATCACTTCATTTGAATGCAGCATCAAATTGGGTTTTGCTTGGGATCTAATCTAAACATTTTGGAGGCTGAGGCAGGAGGGTCACAAGTTCATGGCCAACCTGGGTGATTTAGGGAGACCCTGTTTCAAAATATAAAAAGGGCTGGGGGGTGTAGCTCAGTGATAACGGGCCCTAAGTTTGATTCCCAGCACCAACCCCCCCAAAAAAAACAAAACAAGAGACACACTTTTTCTTCTTAAATACAGGCGAGTTCATCCTCTTTATATTTATTGGTAGCTGTCTTTGGTCTCTCCAGCATTTTGTTTTAGTGGTGACTGTTATGTTTGTATCTGGGTCTGTACTGATCCCAGCTCCCTCTTTCTTTCAACATGTCCTGATTTTTCTTCTGTGACTAACACTTGTGTCTCTTGCTGTCCGCTGCCTTTCTCTTGTCGGGTCTCATTTTAGCTGCTCTGTTGAGAGGTTCTGTACCGGTGGGTGTTTCCATCCTCACCCCTTTGAGAGCTGTGTCCAGCAGCCTTCAGGATGGCACCCTTGCCCACACATGCAACGCCGGGGGCAGGAGAGTATCTGCAGCTTGGGCAATAGTCCTGGGGCTGGGAGGGAGCCACTGCTGATTACCCAGGCACTTGCTGCTGTGGGAGGTGGCGGTGGATGCCCCCACCTGAGCCAAAGTCATTCAGAGGAATCAGGCTTCGCTTAGGGGACAGTATCCACCTAGCCTCCTGGAGGCCCAGCACTCTGGGGAAGAAAAAGAATATTTCTTTCTAAATAAAAATTCTAGGGGCTGGGGTTGTGGCTCAGTGGTAGAGCACTGGCCTCCCACATGCGAGGTCCTGGGTTTGATTCTCAGCACCACATAAAAATAAATAAATAAAATAAAGGTATTGTATCCAACTACCACTAAAAAATAAACATTTTTTAAAAAATTCTACATGGGGCTGTAGCTCAGCGGTAGAACGCTCACCTAGCACGTGCAAGGTGCTGGGTTCGATCCTCAGCACCACATAAAATAAAATAAAGGTATTGTGCCCAACTATAACTAAAAAAATTTTTTTTTTTAAATTCTACATTGTAAACCGAAGCGTCCTGGTGTGATTGGCAGCATTTTCAACTTTTTAGTGTCACATAACGTAACAATGCATCTTATAAACACTGGTGTATCAAATTCAATAAGGTGGCATTACCCCTCACTGTGGTCATCTTTGCATCTTAAAGGTGCCTAAACGTCCACTGGTGGCTTTTTCAGCTTTTGTCCCAGCAGTTAAATAGGACACAGCGATCAGCTTGTTGCTGTCCCCGCCATCCCTGCCAGTCTGGTCTTGGCCGTGTCATTTCTACATGGACTGTAACGTCCCTCCGGGCTGGGAACAGAATGGCCGAATCTCTGCCTCAGACTTCCCTTCCTTGGGGACCTGAGGACCTGCCCTGGCTCTCTGTCCAGCAGCCTGAGGCAGACCCGCTTCTCTTGGCGTCATGAGGACTCCCATCTTTTTGTCTCGTATCTTTAAAGTCCAGGGATTATGCTACACCGTTGGGGATGTGCCACTTGGCGTCCCTGTTTTTGCTAGTACGTGGTGTCCTCCTTTGACTCATAAAATCGGGTCTTATTTCAGGGAGGTTTTCCTGAGTTATCATTGTGAACGTTGATTCTGTCAGTTGCTCCGGGGTCTCCAGTTGTGCGTGTGTTGGGTCTCTTAGACAGAGTTCCTGGATCCATCTTGTTATTATTATTTTGTCCTTCTTGGATTCTTTTATGTCTGATTACCTGTTTGATTTTGTCCATACCTCCCTGCCCCCTGCACTCTTTTCTTTTTTGAGATGGGGTCTCGGTGCTGCACAGACTAGCCTCAAACTCCTGGCCGGAGCCATCCTCCTCCCTGAGCCTCCCAAGTAGCCAGGACTGCAGACGGGCGCTGCTGCTCAGATCATGGAGTCAGTTCTCCTGGGTCCTGCCTGCAGTCTGGCCTTCAGTTAGGAGATGGCTTGGTCTTCTGCATTTTTTTTTTCCTGAGATCTATCAGTTCTCACTAGGGTCCTCATCAGATACCTTTCAATTTGCCCGTCTCATCTCCAGCACTGGTATCATGACTTTCTATTCTTTCCTTGGGGCTGGGATTACTTTTTCCAGGGTTTTTGGTTTGGGGGCAGGTTCTCCCTGCCAAATGCGGACAATCACAGTGTCCTCGCAGAGCCCCAGGAGGCTTCACGAGCTACCTGGTAAACAGTGCCCAGGTGGGCACAAGCCCAGGCCCAGGTGGGCACAAGCCCAGGCACAGGTGGGCACAAGCCCAGGCCCAGGTGGGCACAAGCCCAGGCACAGGTGGGCACAAGCCCAGGCCCAGGTGGGCACAAGCCCAGGCACAGGTGGGCACAAGCCCAGGCCAGCTCTCTACTCTTACAGAGCTCAGCAAGAGCCAGGGCTGCTGGGGACACGTGGGTCAGGGAGGACCTGGGATTTCACAAACCCAAGGCAGAAGGGTGGGGGCACACTGAGGACCACACCTTCCTGTCCTGAAGCACAAGGCGCTGGCCAATCACTACAGTTCAGGTCCCTGCATCGCCTACCCGGTACTCCTACTGGAAACAAGTCTTTCCACCCCGCTCTGGCCAATCTCGAGAGTTGGGGGTCCTGATAAAGGCTGCTGGCCTTGGGCGGAAGAGGGCCAGAGGGTCATGCTCCCTGAATGTCCCTCCCTCCCAGCCCCTGGATGGATCCTGCACAGAGAAACCCCTGGTCATCCTGTCAGAGAAAAGGCTCCCAATGCGTGGCCCTCACTGCTGCCTCCTGAGGGGCTGCTCTGAGTGCCCCTGTGGGGCCCCTCGGCCCAGGTCTTCCCCTGCCTGCCCTGCGCCCTCACCCTCACAGTCCCCAGGACACTCCCAGTCCCCACACATGGCTCCCCTGGTCTCAGTCTGCTTTCCACCCCACGAAGTGACCAGAAGTAAGGCCATGTGGCCAAGGAGGGCCCCTCTGAGAAGGGCCCCGTGAAGCCAGGGCTGCAAGACATCGGTGCACGGAGAGGGGATGCAGCCCTGGGCCCCAGGTCAGGCCCTGGGTCCTCATCCCCACTGTGCCTCTGATCCTCTGTGACGTGAGGAAGTCGCTCTGTGCCGCAGCCTCGGCTTCTCCACCTGGGACTTGCGGACAGACTGTCTCCCTTCTCAGGGTGGTTCCAGGGCGGAGCGTGGTGGGACCAACAGAGCTTCAGAGACAGTCCTGGGTGTCCTGACCCACCTGCGAGTGTGACCTCGGTGGGAAGCCATCTTTGCGGAGGTGATTAAGGGTCCTGAGATGAGAGACTCGTGCTGATGACCCAGCTGGGCTGTGAATCTGATGGCGAGTGTCGAAAGAGACAGAGGGGACGCTGGACAAGGGGGTGAGAAGGCGGCAGAGCTGGCGCAGGGCAGCCTCAGGCCCCGCCATGCCCGGAGCCAACAGGGGCCAAAAGAGGCAGGAAGGGTCCTCCTGGGGCCTGAGAAGAGAATGCCGTCCTGCTGGTGCCTTGACGCTGGACTCCTGCCCTCTGGAACTGTGCGAGAATGTCAGTGTTAAGCCACCGAGTCTGTGCGATCTGTTTGGCAGCCACAGGAGGTTGACTAAGAACTGGCCACCCTCTCTCCTCTCCCTCTGCTGGATGGAGACTGGGGGGGGGGGGATTCGCGTCCCTCCAGAAGGTTATGAAAGTGCAGACGCTGCCCGCAGGGAGCAGGGGAAGCTGTGAAGCCCCCAACCGAGGCCCGAGGCCCTGCTCTTCCCTTGCCTGAGTCCCCTTCCCTCTCCATGTCCCCATCAGGACACCTGGCTCTCCAAGGGCCCAGCGCTGGCACTCGGGGAGCCACTCAGCGTGGAGGCCGGGTTCGTGGGGCTTGCTGTGGACCAGATCTGACCATCCCCATGACTCTGCTTTTGGGCCACAGTCAGCCAGGGCTGGCCTGAGCAAGGCTGGACACGGGAGCCCAGAGAGGGCCAGAGGGGCTCTTCCTGGGGAAGCAGACGTGGATGCGGGCCCTGAGGGGTGCTGACCGCCAGCTTAGAAAGCTGCTCCCTGTGCTGGGGCCCGGCTCCGGTGTCCACACTCCCCACGGTGGGTCCAGGCCGTGTCCACCGCCTCGCCCTGCTTACCCTTGCCTCTTACCTGAGATGAATCATGGGAGTGGGGGTCCTCCCAACAGGGAACCGTGGAAAGGCCCAAAGTGACAATGGTTAACTCGCTTGCTGGCCACAGGGCCGGAAGCCTGGAGGCAGGAGGAGATGGCAGGGGTGTTCCAGGCCCGGTTGACAAGGACCAGGACTTGTGCCACAGCTTCAAAGCCCATTTAGGGGACCAAGAGCATGCTTTGAGCCTGAGGTCATTCGGGTATTGGGCTGTGGCCAACTTGGCCCCATACACAGCTTCTATTCCTGGGTCATGGGCTCTGGCACCATATATGGTACCACCCGAGCCTGGCACCCCCAGCTATGGTCAGGCGAGGGTGCGGGCAGCATTTCCTGTCCCCATGTCAGACCTAGCCCCCGCCCACCCCGCGGTGGACTCAGATCCTTCTGGCACGAGGGTCCCAAGTAGCCAGGCCTTGCTTGAGGCTTCCCGGCTGTCCGTCTACCTGTCTGTCCCACCTAGCAGTGTGGCCCACATTAGGTTAAAAATGCTCAGGACCAAACCAGCTTCCCTCCCTGCAGGAACAAGAGGGGAAGTGGGCACAGTCTTGGTTTACCACTCAGCTCTGTCACGAGGACCTGTGGGTCCCAGCGGTTTTCTGGGCTCTGGCGCCGCTCTTCTCACGGCTCCCTGTTCACTCGCCCCCTGGTCCACCCTGTCCATCGACTCACTCTCCATGGAACCTGGGCCTCGGCGTGCTCCGTGGGTGCTGCGCCCCGAGCTGTGCCCCAGCCTTCCCGCTCAGCCCTTGTGGAGTCTACCTCGAGAGCTGGGCACAGTCCTGGGCCCAACACACCTGCCCCCGTGGAGCCCCGTTCCAAGCACAGGGGCCAAACAAGGAAGAGAGGGGCCGTGAGTCAGGGTGAGAGCCCAGAGGGTCGGCTGCAGCAGGGCTCTCAAATGGCGGCCTTGGAATTTTAGGGTGGGTCTCGGTGAGGAGATGAGTTGGGGGTGAAGGTCTGAGAAGAGCCCTGTGAGCACTTGTGGAGAGAGCGATCTGAGCAGGGCAGTGGCAGGTGCCAGGGCCCCATGGTAGTGGCTGCGTGAGACCTGAGTCAGAGCTGGAGGCCCCGTGTGGCTAAAGCAGAGGTGGGACTTGAGGTCAGGGGTGTGGAGCCTCCAGCAGTGGGGCCTGACTCTGGCTTCTTTTCTTTTTTTTGGTACTGGGGATTGAACTCAGGGTCACTCAGCCACTGAGCCACATCCCAGCCCTATTTTGTTACTTTTTTTAAAAAAATTTTTTTAGTTGTAGTTGGACAAAATACTTTATTTATTTTTCTATGGTGCTGAGGATTGAACCCAGTGCCTCACACGTGCAAGGTGGGCGCTCTACCACTGAGCCACATCCCCGGCCCCATTTTGTGTTTTATTTAGAGACAGGGTCTCACTGAGTTGCTTAGCGCCTCACCATTGCTGAAGCTGGCTTTGAACTCTTGATCCTCCTACCTCAGCCTCCCAAGCCACTGGGATTACAGGCGTGTGCCACAGTGCCGGGCTGACTCTGGCTTCTTGAGATGAGCTCTGGCTGCCTTGCCCAGGCTGATCTTGAACTCTTGAGCTCAAGTGATCCTCTGCCCTTGGCCCCTGTGCCCAGCTCTGACTTCTAAAGCATCTCTCTGGCTGCCAGGTGTGAGCCAGTCAATGAGAGCGCGAGATGATGAGCCAGTGAACTGACTTCCTTTGTGCATACTGTGTGCTGGCGCCCTGCTGGGCACTGGGGAGAGAGGGTCCCCCACACTCCACTCTTGTGCTGAGAGTCTTGTGGAGCTGCAGACCGGTCTCTGCCTCCTCCATCCAACACACTCTGCCTTCTCACCCTGGTGCTCCGTCCAAATGTCTTTTCCCCTGGGGAGTCATTGATCCTGTTGTCCCATCTGTTTCCAAATGTCCCCCACCAGGCCCAGAGCTCCTGCAGGGGAGCCTCTGTCTAATTCCTGCCTGCTCCCAGGTGCAGCACAGGGCCTGACCCTGCAAGCGTTCCCTGCGGGGCTGAGCAAGGGAACAGACAGCCTGCAGCCCTCCTCATTCTGTCTCTTGCCATCTTTTGCAGATGAACGTGCAGGCGTCAAGAGTGTGTGGAAAGGCCACGGTCCCGTTGTCGGAGAAGGCCAGCTGCTGAGCCGGGCATGTCTCCAGGAGGCCTGCAGACTGCGCAGATCCCCGCCTCTCTGCAGTGGGCTGCCCAGGCTGGTCAGTTGCAACCAGAGAAGTGGTCGAGCTTCCCTGCCCTCCACCCCAGGGAGTCCAGCCTATTGCTCAAGCCCCAGGCTCCCAGCACTACCCTCAAGTGGTGGGGCAGCCACTTGAAGTTTCCAGTTGTCGTAGGAGGGAGCTGATTCCCAGCTCCTATTAGCACCCAGCCTGAGCCATCTCTCTACCCCTTTGTGCCCATGTTTCTTAGCCCTTAAAGAAAAGTGATGCAGGTGTTCCTGGGACTTTCCAAGGGTTGTAAACATGGTGTGGAATAAGGAGGTCAGTTGCTGTTAGTAGTGACTATGGAACAGGGCACTGTGGCCAAGTGCCTCTGACACTGGGCACCTTTCCGTGCCCTCTCCAGGCAGGTGGTGCAGCTGTGAGCTCATGGTCCCCAGCCTTGCCACTTGTGGCTCTGGGACTCCAGGTGAGGTTTGGAGAGTCTCGTGCCTCCCTTTCCTCATCTGGAAGACGGAGATGAGCATGGCCCCCACATGGAAGAAGTCGCTTGGCCTGTAGGGGAAGATTCGTGTCTACTGAATGAATAAAAGAATGTGACTCTCCAGTGGCCTCCAGTGCTCCTGTCCTGCAGATGGGAGACTGAGGCTCCGAGTTCAGTGACTTGCCCAGGTCTCACTGCCAGCTCAGGCAGGGTTGGGCGCCCTGTGCCTCCCAGGTACTCACACGGCCCTGCCCTGGGGAACAGGGCTCAAGCCTGTCTTATTCTCCCAGCCACTTGTTTCAGCAACTGGCCATATGAAGGTCACCAGGGAAGAGTGAGTGTCCAGAGGCAGTAGTACCAGTAAAGGTTACAGGCTGTGGCCTGAGCTGCCGTCTTCACGCTCAGCATCTGCGAGGCCTGTGGGGATCTGCCCTGGTCATGCATCTAAGGGCAGCCTGAGCTGGCTCTCATAGGACAGGCTGCCCACCCCAGCAGGCCCAGGGAGGCAGGCCTCACCAGGCAGAGGCCTAGGTGTCGGGTAGCAAGGCCATCACTTCCGAGAGTCCTTGCCTGGCTACACACCATAGGTGACACTGGCCCCATCCTCCAGGGTCTCGGGTTTGTTACAGAGAGCAAGTCTGTGGCCCACTGCTCCCAACCCAGGTGAGCAGCCGGTGGCTGGGATCCGCCCGGACGCTGGGCTTGGAAGCCCTTCTCTAGCGGGTCGGGGATGCGCGTGGTCTGCCTGAATGATGGTGCTCATCTCTTGCAGACCAGCCAGTTCCCACGGGAGGCTCCTTGTGTGATCGGGGAGACCATGCCCAAGCCCTCCGACTGCCTGCTGCGGCTCCTCCGGGGCACCCCCAGGCAGCGGGTCTGCACCCTGTTCATCATCGGCTTCAAGTTCACGTTTTTTGTCTCTGTCATGATCTACTGGCATGTCGTGGGAGAGCCCAAGGACCAAGGGCAGCTCTATAGCCTGCCTGTGGACATCCCCTGCCCCCCACTCATGCCCCCAGCCCCGTCCTCCAGCACCCCCCCTCCAGGCAACATCTTCTTCCTGGAGACCTCAGACCGGACCAACCCCAACTTCCTGTTCATGTGCTCCGTGGAGTCAGCCGCCAGGACCCACCCCGAGTCCCAGGTGGTGGTCCTGATGAAGGGGCTGCCCGGTGGCCATGCGCCCCTGCCCCGGCACCTGGGCCTCTCGCTCCTGGGCTGCTTCCCCAACGTGCAGCTGCTCCCGCTGGACCTGGAGGAGCTGTTCCGGGACACGCCGCTGGCAGCCTGGTACCGGGCCGCGCGGCGGCGCTGGGAGCCCTACCTGCTGCCCGTGCTCTCCGACGCCTCCAGGATCGCGCTGCTCTGGAAATTCGGCGGCATCTACCTGGACACGGACTTCATCGTCCTCAAGAACCTAAGGAACCTGACCAACGTGCTGGGCACCCAGTCCCGCTACGTCCTTAACGGGGCCTTCCTGGCCTTCGAGCGGCAGCACGAGTTCCTGGCTCTGTGCATGCGGGACTTCGTGGCCCACTACAACGGCTGGATATGGGGCCACCAGGGGCCCCAGCTGCTCACGCGGGTCTTCAAGAAGTGGTGCTCCATCCGTAGCCTGGGGGAGAGCCACACCTGCCGCGGGGTCACCACCCTGCCCCGGGAGGCCTTCTACCCCATCCCCTGGCAGAGCTGGAAGAGGTACTTTGAGGAGATCAGGCCCGAGGAGCTGACTCGGCTGCTCAATGCCACCTACGCTGTCCACGTGTGGAACAAGAAGAGCCAGGGCACGCGCTTCGAGGCCACGTCCAGGGCACTGCTGGCCCAGCTCCACGCCCGCTACTGCCCCACGACACATAAGATCATGAAGATGTACTTGTGAGGAGCTGGCCTGGCGCCTCTCCTGGAGGTGGGCGGGCAGGAGAGGGAGGTCCGAGCAGCCACAGCCGGGCATGGGGCAGGCTGAGGCCTGAGCACATTCCACAGGCCCCGCAGCTGCTCCAGGCAGGGGTAAGCCTGGTGGGAACCCCCTCGGCTGGCGCCCTGGCTCGGGTCAGAGGCCCACAGAGGATTCCAGAACCATCGGGAGTGCCCGGTGAGCCCGGCAGGCTGTCCAGACACGTGGCAAGAAGAGTGCACCTCCCACCTGGAACGGCAAAGCAACTTCCTGGGTGACACCCGGAGCCCAGCCAGTGGTGGCTGAGGGCCCCTGAGGGGAGCTCCGGGAGACCTGAGCCGAGGGGACAAGGAAGGAGGGACGGGCTCCCGGGCAGAGCAGAGGCGGCCACAGCAGAGAGCGCAGGTGCAGATCCAGGCATGGGAGGTTTATTTGGGGAGGACTGAGGGGGCAGCGCTGGACTGGGGGCTCCATCCTCTCTCACCCAGGGATGTTGCTCAGGTGACCTGTGCCAGCTGCCCGCTTCATGGGCACAGGGCTGAGGAAGTCTTTTGATTCAGGGGAAGAATTTGAAAGACCCTCCTATAAACTCAGGAGAATAATTATAATAAACGTGGCTCGATGTCCAGCGCCTCGTGGTCCTTGTGCCTTCATGCATTCAGCCCGGGAAGCCGCGGGGGTCATGCAGCCGCCGACAGTGGCCTCCAGGTCAGCCCCCGGGTGATGGGGGGCTCACTGAGCTTCTGGTGGGAGGAGTCCATTTCCCCCTTTATTTTCCCAGACACAAACAGTCTAGGTTGAGTCCCTGAGCCCCTCCCATTTCCACCCCATAATAAGCCTGAATCTGTTTTAAGTTAAATGGGGCTAAATGAGGATACCAGACCCCCTGGTGGGAGTCACAGCGAGGAACCTATGAGGGTCTACGGGGCCCACAGGACTCTCCGTGGAGCCTGGGTGAGGTCCAGGGAGCGCCATAGTGTCCTGCTGGGTGGCCTAGGTCTGAGCCAGAGGAGGACTCTCTGCAGGGCCAGGCCCCAGCTGGCTCACATTGTGGGATTGGCCTCTGAGGGCTGGGCATTCCTTCCAGGCAGGAGAAGCACCCCCAGGAGGCCTGGGGTGCTGCCAGCAGCCCTGGGACAGTGGGCTGTTCTTCAGTGGTGGGAGGAGAGGCGTTCTGGGGCCTCTGGACTCCACCTGCCCACTGGGGGGGTGACACCTTGAGGAGCCAGCTGTCAGTTCTAGGGGATTCGGGACCAGGAGATTTATCTATCTATCTATCTTACGAAGACAATGGATTCTAAGCCAATTATTTCTCCAACTACAATATCATTTTACCTAAATTTTAATAATGTTTTAGAATTACCAGTTTTACTTTAATACTACAGGTCATTCGTGTGACCATATATTGGACAAGTGAGACGGTCTCTTAGGGTCTGGCATTGCTCTTTCACGACTCCCCGTGGGCCACGGAGCAGGAGTAGCTCCTGAGCCCAGCCTCGAAGGCCCCAAGACGAGGCCCTGCCTCCCTCCCAGGCCACACCCAACTTAATTTTGCTACCTTCACTTCACCCTAGGAGTGTGTGGGTGCTCAATGTTTGAGCCCATGTGGCTTGCGATGCCCCCCTCAGCCATCTTCACCAACCAATGCCTGTTCCTCCCCACAGTGCCGGGGTCTCCTCCAGGAAGCCTCCCGAGTACCCCTCCTCCTGCCCCACAGCTCATCGTCCATGATTGTTGGGTTCTTGGCCTGTCCCCACCAAGATCTTGAAGGGGAGAGTCGGCTGGGGTCATTCCTGGAGGTGGGCTCAGGATCATACTGTGGGGGCAAGGCATTCATGCAGCTATGTGGGCACCTGTCTGTCCCTGCAGAGCTGAGGACCCAGAAGAGACAGCCCTGGCCTGTCTCTACCCAGAGAGTGCCAGTAAGAGATCCTTGGCCCCTGACCCAGAGAGGCAGCCAGAGCAGGCAGCCGCCACCCCATCTGTATGACTGCAGGCGGCCAAGAGTGTGCAGGCCTTCCCAGAGGTCCGTGTCCTGGAAATAGGATCCAGGAGGCAACCTTGGCCCCAGACCCTCCTCGCATCCTGCCAGGCAGGGCCCCGTCCAAGACTGGGAGGGAGAACTCTCGATGCTCCTGGCAGCCACCTCTGAGAAACTGGGCAGCACAGGGGCAGGGGAGGAGGCTGCTTTTCTCCCTTCCAAGTTCTGGTGAGGCTGTTCCATCCAGCAGCCTGGATGGTGAGGGTGCCACCCTGCCCTGCCTGCCCCATGCAGGCCTCTGGATGCAACTGCTGTAAGGATTGAGGTGGGAGATTGAGGGTGGGGCTGAGGAACAGGAGAAAGACTGGTTGCCCTCCAGGCTGGGAGGAGCCCAGCATCCTCACCCCAGCCCGCCAGAGGCCCCCACCCAACATTATGCTATATTCTTGCACCTCATCTGGGCTGGGAGAAACTCCGGGCTGGTGTCAAAAAGAGGGCAGGGGACCCAGAGATCCTCTTTGCCTCTCTCCTTGTCTCTGAGCCCTGGCCAGGGCTCTGCCTGGCTTCTCTTTTGCACGGAGAAGCTGGGTGGAGCCCGCCTCCTAACAGGGTTGTGACTATCAAATGAACCAAGAGGCGTGGAACCAAGTGAATGGCCCGTGAAGACAATGGATTCTAAGCCAGTCATTTCTCCAACTACAATGTCATTTTACCTCTTTTTTTTTTTTTAAAGAGAGAGAGAGAATTTTAATATTTATTTTTTAGTTCTCGGCGGACACAACATCTTTGTTGGTATGTGGTGCTGAGGATCAAACCCGGGCCGCACGCATGCCAGGCGAGCGCGCTACCGCTTGAGCCACGTCCCCAGCCCCATTTTACCTCTTCTAATAACTTTTTAGTTATTAAAAGTGTTATCTTTGCCCCCCACTTACCATGTGGGGAAACCAAGACTAAGAAACTAGGTGGTAGTGTCAGGATTCGAACCCAGGCCTTGGCTTTCTGAGCTCAGGGCAGCAAGAAGGCCGGCTGGGATGAGTCCAGAGCCAGCCTGGGGTAGGGGCATAACTCCTCACCACCTCCCCGTGCCAAGTCCCACGGCCCAGAGTCCCGTGTCCTCCCTGAGCCCCCACAGCAGCCTGAGGGGTCTGACTCCTCCAGCCCCATCCCAGCTCGCCTGGCCTGACCCTGGCAGCCTCGGCCGCTGCCTCTGGGGAAGGAGCCGGAACATGGGCTCTACACTGAGTTCTGGGAGAGGAGAGGGGGACAGGCTCAGTGGAACGGCCCTGGGACGGCCTCAGACCCTTTGCTAGTTTCTCGGCTTGTTTCCGGGGACTGTGTTTTCAGAGGTCTTTGTCCAAGACTGAGGAGGACGGTGCGGACCTTCCCTCTTCGGGGGCACTGAGCGGCCGGCAGGGGCTCGAGCCGCCAGGCTGTCAGTGAGCCTTCCAGGCTGGCCGAGCCCGGGGAGGACAGAAGTCGGTTTCCCAGCAGGATGGGGACAGGGAGATCATTTCCTCCCACTGGGGAATCAATGTTCAACTTCTTGATTAAATATTAAATTGGAAGGTCCCCTCTCTGAGTGCCCAAGAGAGGCTGAGAGTGGGCGAGCGTGGGCCCTGCCCCTGAAAGTCTGGCTTCGCGGTTCGCTTGTCCGGACCTGGGCCAGCCCGACACAAGGCATGCTGGGAATTCTGCTGTGAGGTTGAAGGTCGGGAAGGGGCCAGGCTGGGGGCCCTGACTCAGGAGTGACCTGAGCTTCTGCAGGGGGGTGGGTAGGGGTAGAGTGCTCACCTCCAGGGTAGCCATGACAGGAGGAAGCCAGGGAGGTCGTATGGAGTGAAGGCAAACGGTCCTGAAGTCTGTCCTCACGGCCCTGGCCCACCTGCCCAAATCAGCCCCTCTCAGCCCCCTCCAACATCCAAGGAGAGACTCAAGATCAGACAGGAGACCTGCCACTGAGTGGCGGAAGTCAAGTGTTCCCACTTCTGTAGGTTAAAGTACAGCAAAAAGACCCCGAATCAAAAGGCTTAAATAATGTAGAATAATGCCTCATAGCCCAGTCCCAGGGGCAGCGCTCCAGGGCAGTGGGGCCCTCGGCCACCCCCACATGTGGTTTGCAAAGCGCTCTGGTGGCTGCTGCTTCCCAGCTAATGGGGAGGAGGGGAGAGTGTTCAAGGCTATTGGGCAAACGTCTGTTTTGAGATGGACTCACTAGGGTGCCCAGGCTGCTATCAAATCCCTGCTCTCAGGGATCTTCCTCCCGCACCTTCTGAGTAGCTAGGATCCCAGGCCTGGGCCGCCATGCCTGGCTTCAAGACAAACGTCTTTAGCGAGATACTCTGGGGGCTTTACTTGTCATTTCTATTAACGTCCTACAGGCAGCAGGTACTGGGGATGGTGCCCAGCGCCGCACACATTCTGGGCAAGCACTCTGCCACTGAGCCACGGCCCCAGTCCTTTTTATCTTTTGATTCAGGGCCTCATGATCCTCCTGCCTCAGCCTCCCTAGTAGCTGGGATCACAGGCCTGGGCCACCAGGCCCAGATGGTTGTCATTTCTTGATCCGATGCTGGTGATGCGTGTCTCTTGGTGGGAATTCACTGCTCTCGCATGCAGGGTCTGTGCATTTCCATAACATACATGACAACAGCACAGTGGCACACGCCTGTCATCCTAGGTACTCAAGAGGCTGGGGCAGGAGGATCGCAAGTTCACGGCAACCCAGAGAGAAAACCTGTCTCAAAAAGAAAAGATAGAAAGAGCCGTAGCTCAGTGGTAGAGTAGCCCTGGGCTTGATTCCCAGTCCTGCAAAAATAAAGAGTGAATAGATAAATAAATAACATAAACATGGAACAAGAAGGTAGTGAGGTGGGAGGTGGCTGCCAGGGGCCATGGTCTGGGCCTGAATGTGGGGCACGGGGCACATCCTGGCTCCCGGCCAAGGGCCTGGAGCGGAAGATGGGTATCAGCTGAGATTAAATGCCAGGGCCTCCCTGGAGCTTGGGCCAGCAGGGTCGGGACTGCAGAGTCAGGTGACGCCGCAGAGAGGCCCTGGCTGGGTGAGGAGGCAGA
The DNA here is from genome assembly GCF_964194105.1 of Spermophilus citellus. Taxonomy (NCBI): domain Eukaryota; kingdom Metazoa; phylum Chordata; class Mammalia; order Rodentia; family Sciuridae; genus Spermophilus; species Spermophilus citellus. The sequence continues at coordinate 131,263,265 of NC_138197.1, read as the reverse complement.
GGTCAGAGGCCCCTTTTAGGGGACTGCCTGCCCCAGGAGTGGTCCTGGGGAAGGGGCACCAGGCGTGGAGAGTCTGGAAGCCTGCAGGCCCGGACGCGACCAGGGCGGGATGGAGGAGCTCTGGAGCCGCGGCAGAGTGAAAGCTGAGCCTCTCAGAGCACCAGATCGCAGTGGCAGCTCAGGGCCACACCACCAGTTGATGACAGTGGAGACTTGGCTGGTCACCGTACCCTCAGAGCAGGAGGGCCTGGGCCCAAGAGGTGCACACAGACCGAGGGCCACCTGCACAGTGGGCAGAGCTGGGCCTCAGAGCAGCAGCTTTGTGCATCTGGGGCCCAGGAAGCTCCTCTCCTCCCTTAGTGTCCCCAAGGGACAGAAGACCCCACTTGCTTCTGCCATCAGAACATCACTCCTCGTAGAACCTCGGGTGGGTCCCCTCTTGGCCCCAGCCTGACCCAGGTTGGATGGGATGTGGTTGCCTGCTGAGGGGAGAATCCATGAACTGAGTCCCCGCGGGCCCGGGGACCTACCCGCCTTCCTTCCCGTGAACCTCAGGCCTTCTGGGCCACTCAGGACCCTCCAGTGTTGCCCTGCGGCCTCCGTGTGCCGGGGCCAGGGACGGATGGAGGGGACAGGAAATAAAAAACAACAGTGTGGAGAGGGGCCGGGCAGGCCTCCGGGACATTCACCTCAAAACTTCCCTGAGACGCTCAGAGTTAGTTGGGGGTGCGCAATCCCCGCTCCATAGAGACCCCAAGAAGGGGTCCTGGGGTCCCTGCAGCGTCACAGGCAGAACAGTGCTCTAGGGCCCAGAAGCCTGGTCACAAACTCCCGGTGAGACTTGAACAAGTTACATCTAATACGAGTCTCAGCTGCTTCCTCGACAAAGTGGGAGCAGGGAACCCTGCAGTCTCTGGTCCCGAGGTCCCCGCATAGATGAGGCTTTTCAGGGGCTAGTACTGGAAAGTGACCACAGAGATTTTTTTTTTTTTTTTTTTGTATCAGGGATTGAACCAGGGGCAGTTAACCACTGAGTCACATCCCCAGGCCATTTTATTATTTATTTTGAGACAAGGTCTCGCTAAGTTGCTGAGGCTGGCTTTGAACTTGCAATCCTCCTTCCTCGGCCTCCTGAGCTGCTGGGATTGTAGGCCCAGGCCCAGCACAACCACAGATTTCTAAGAGACCTGGATGGGACCAAGGGCTCTACCTAGCCGCCTTGTCGGGGAGCCTGTTTCAGTGCCTGGGAGGAAAGTTCCAGGTGCAGCCTGGGCTCCACAGCAGGGCATCCACATCAGGAGGCCACATCTCAAAGTCTGAAAGCAATAGAGGCCCACATGGTGTCCCCATGTGGCAAGTGCCATCCAAGGGCAGGCGTTTGTCATGTGCCGACCCCTCCAACCTTCTGAGTGGGTAGCACGATTATCACTTTGCCAAGAGGAAATGAGTGCTCAAAGAGAGCAAGTGGGTCCCTTCATACAGCCTCGCTCACGAGCTCCTGCCACCGGTGCCCGGCACAGCTCCGTCCAGAGCACAGAAACGGCAGCCACCGGCCTGACACGGTGGTCCTTTTCCAGTCTCAGCCCAGGGTCCTTCAGGCACAGAAAGTCAGTGTCCCCCACAGGCTGTAGGAGTCCCAAGGACGAGGCCAGGCTCTGGAATAGCCAGGATCTGTGTTTCCCGAAGCTCTCCCCCACCCTCACCTGCAGGAGAACTCAAGGGCGACGGGTCTCTGCCTCACCAAGGAGAACACAGTGTGCTGGGGAGCTAGTTAGTGGCCACCTCACAAATGGGAGGGGTGCAGGCAGGGGGGGCACAGGGCCAGCGTCCTTCCACCTGCAAACACATCCCCTGTCCAAGTGTTGTCGTTGAAGCTGGTCTCGGGGTTTCATCAACTGACTCCCAGACCACTCACTTATCATCGAATCAAGCCTCTACTGAAGCACCCCGGTGGCGGCTGACCAGAACACACAGCTGTTCCCCTGATCAGCCCCAAACAATTGCCAGGGTGCTCCTTATAAGCCTGAAAACCACAAAAAGGATGTTCGGGGGTCCAGCCAATGCAAGGCAGCCAGGTGCAGAAGTGGGAGAGGGCCGTCAGGTGGCGGCAAGCCTGACCAATCACAGCCCAGTCACCCCCGTTACAGAAACAGAGCCCTGTGACCCTAGTTTCAGAAGCAATGCCCCATTAGGTAGTTCCTTGTTCTTAAAGGTTTCTAAAGGAAAAGGGAAAGGACATCTCGCCCCAGTCATGACCCTTCTACTTGGCCTGGTTGTTCTACAGGATGGAGTCACAAAACAGAATGGGGTCACCTTGGCTCCTGCTATCACACCAGCCACCAGCCCAAGGTGTCGCTGCCGGGAGATGGGCCCCCAAGTGTGGGGATGGAGGTCAGTGGAGCCTGGGGTCGAGGACCTGGCGGTTCCCCTGCTGGCGGCCATGCCCACGCCTGGCCCACCCCGTGGCTCTCAGGCCTCCACCCAGACTCTGCCGGCCCTGGAGCAGTGGAGGCTTCCGGATCCCAGAAGCTGGCTCCACCGGAAGCCTCAGTGGACCCCAGGGAAACTCCTCCCCTCGCCTGGGGGGGGGGGGCTGATGCAACCTCCATCTGCACCCACCCCCACAGCAGCTCCCGGGGATGGAGGGTGTGGGCGACAAGGACAGGGAAGGGGAGGGGCGAGGATTGATCTGGCCGCTGTGCTTGCTGCTCACACCCGAGGAGCAGACGTGGCCGACCTGGGTGCTGCTGCCTCGGGAGCCTGGGGGGGACCTCAGTGGAGGGGGGGCCTCGGTGGAGGGGGTGCCGGCCAGCCAGGGCCAGTCTCTGAAGAGACACGCTGCAGCTGGTACCTGCCAGGGGGAGAGGGATTTGAAGCTGGGACTAAGTCCACTGCCCACTGGAGAGCCGCGGCCAGGGCGATGGTTCTGGCAGGACCCTGAGCAGATGAGGGGTCCTCCCTCCTCCTCCAGCCCCAGTCTCCTTCTAGGATGTGCCATCAGCAGAGCAGGACAGGCTTCCCGTGGGCAAAGGAGCAATGTGGTTTGCAGCACCCGCAGCAGGGTGGCCTTGGAGCTGAGGGACAGTGCCACGGTCCCGAGCACAGTCCACCCCTCCAGTTCTCCAGCAGCTGCTCCGTGAGGCCCGCGGCACACGCGAGGGCTCCCACCAGCAGCGGCTGCCCTCCCAGGCTTCGATTCACAAGATGGACACTTCCTTTGCGCAGTCACCCTTGTCCCCAAAAAGGGACACAAAGTCCCAGTGATCACTGTACCCATCTCTGAGAGGGCTAATCACCCTCCAAGATTGTCACCTCCCCATGTGACTCCGCAACCTAAAGACCCCGTTTTAAAGTCAACCACCTCCGGGCTGGGGATGTGGCGCCTGGCATGCGTGCGGCCCGGGTTCGATCCCCAGCACCACATACCAACAAAGATGTTGTGTCCGCCGAGAACTAAAAAATAATAAATATTAAAATTCTCTCTCAAAAAAAAAAAATAAATAAAGTCAACCACCGCCATCAGTGCTTGTCGGAGAATTGATCTGGACACATCAGCAAGTCGACCCAAAAAGCTGAATGGAAACGCAAGGCAAGTGGAAAGAGAGGGACGCCCCGAACAAGGGCCTCACCCTCGCTGGCTTCAGAACTGACGAGGGTCATTGAGACAGCACGGTGCGGGCTTAAGGACAGACGGCCACCCGTGGAACAGAACACAGCCCAGAAATAAGCCCTTCCAGTCACCATCAGATGAGTTTTGACAAAGTGACAAGACAGTCCGATGGGGAAAAGGGACTTCTCCACCAGAGGCGTGGGAAGCTGCGGCCACCCACAAAAGAAGGCAGTTGGGTCCCCTCGTCACACCTCGTCCAAAAATTAATTCCAAATGGATCAAGGATTTAAACATAAGAGCTACAGCTATAAAACTCTAAGAAGAAAACAGGAATTACTTTGGATTAGTCAATGACATCAAAAGCACAAATGGAATTGGGGGGGGTGGTGGCACAGTGATCTCAGGTACTCCGGAGGCTGAGGAAGGAGGATCACAAATTCAAGGCCAGCCTGGGCAACTTAGTGAGACCCTGTCTCAAAATAAAAAATAAAAAAGGCTGGGGATGTGGAGCTCAGTGGTTAAGTGCCCCTGGGTTCAACCCCTACCACCACCAATAAATAAATATGACCCAATTTAAAAATGGAAAATGGTTTTGAAAAGCCTTTCTCCAAAGATATGAGCAATAAACATGTGGAAAGATTTTTTTTTCTGTACCAGTGATTGAACCCAGAGGGACTTAACCACTGAGCCACATCCTCAGACCTTTTTATTTTTTTGAGACAGGGTCTTGCTAAGTTGCTTAGGGCCTTGCTACGTTGCTTAGGCTGGACTCAAACTTTTGATCCTCCTTCCTCAGCCTCCCAAGTAACTGGAATTACAGCGTGCCACCAAGCCCAGCCGGAAGGATGTTTGGCATCAGTAATCATTAATGATATGCAACTCGAAGGGTGCAGTGCATAGGATGCTGAGGCAGGAGGATCATGAGTTCACAGCCAGCCTCAGCAAATGCAAGGCACTAAGCAACTCAGTGAGACCCTGTTTCTAAATAAAATGCAAAAAAAATAGAGCTGAGAATGTAGCTCAGTGAGTGAGTTCCCCTGAGTTCAATCCATAGTACCCACCTCCCCCCCCCAAAAAAAAAAGGATATGTGACTCAAAGCCACGAGTGGTGGCGTTTCACACCCTCTGGGGCAACTGTAACCAGAAAGACAGACCAGTGACTTCGAGGATGTGAAGAAATTGGAACTCAGGGCATTGCTGGGGAAGGCAAGACAACTTCAGAAGAACACCCTGGCACTTCCTCAAAAGGTTCAGCCAGTCCCCACATGACCAGCACTTCCCCCCTCAGGTACGCCTGCAGAGAAATGAACATGCAAAGTCATGAGGGAGCGTGCATAGGTGGCAGGACGTGGCAGCCCAAAGGTGGAACCCACGTGAGAATCCGCCTGAGGAGTGTGTCTGTGAGGGCTTCGCGGCGAGGGTGAGCAGGGGGTCCTAGTGGGCCAGGTGGGAGGACACCCTCGGTGTGGGCGGCATCTCATCTGCCGGGGGCCCAGAGAGCCAGCACAGAAGGTGACTGGTGTCTTCCATGCCCCGATGGACTCTTCCTGCTCCTTAGACATTGGAATCCCAGGATCTGTGGCCTGTGGGCTCTGGGACCTGTCCAGCAGCCCCTTCCTTCTCAGGCTTTTGGCTTCAGACTGGGAATGAAAGCTTCGGCTTCCCTGGTTTGGAGGCTCTGAGGCCTTTGGACTTGGACTGAGCGACCCAACCCAGAACCAGGGTCCCCCGCGGAGAGAAGGCCTCTGGAATCCCAGGAGCCAGTGCCTCTCGTAATCCCCCCTCGCATCTCTCCACACGCCCAGTGCTGGCTCCCTGGGAAGCCCTGAGACAGACGGGCGCAGCCGCACAAGGAACCATCATTCAGCAATATGGAACTTTTGAGATGGGGGTCTCACGTTGTGACCCGTGCTGCCCTCCAACCCTCGGACTCAGGCGACCCCCTCCTCAGCCACACATGCTGTGTGATTCCACTTCCAGGGAAAAGTCTGCAGCAGGCAAAACCAGAGTCAGAGAGCAGACCAGCGGGCTGGGAGGAGGTATGGGGCTCCTCTGGTGGGCACAGAGCTTCTTTTGGGGGCACCAAAAACAATAAAATCAGCATGCTGTGCAGCAGAACTGCACAACCTACCACCATGATAGATAGATAGATAGATAGATAGATAGATAGATAGATAGATAAAATGACCCGATTTAAAAATGGGAAATGGTTTTGAAAAGGCTTTCTCCAAAGATATGTGCAATAAACATGTGGAAAGATTTTTTTTTTCTGTACCAGTGATTGAACCCAGAGGGACTTAACCACAGGACAAATTTTAGGGCAGGTGAATTATGTCTCAGTAACGTTGTTATTGAAAACATACATACATGTGTGTGGATATGTATTTACGTGTTGTTTTCTTTCCTTTTCTTGGTGCCATGGATAGGGAGTCCCACGTGGCCAGTGGCAGTCCCGGTTCCCAGCTAAGTGGAACCCAGGTTTGATCCCTGGTAGAAACACCCGCAGAACATCGAGGTCTGGGAACAGGAAACAGCTGTCTGCAGGATGCCCCGGGGGTGGTCACGCATCCTGGCTCGGGTCTGTTAGGGGATCGGCCGCTCTCTGCTGCAGTGCGCTCTCTGTACCCCGTAAGCCAGAGCCCCACCTTGTCGTGTTGCCCCCGACTGAGGTCACAGCTGAGTGGCCGTCTGTTCCCGTTGGAGGGACATCTCAGAGACAATAGTGTTCTAAAGGCCACTCTACGCTTGAGGACCTACACCGGGTGGTGATGGCCACACAGTTGTTCTCCGGAGGTCTGGGGGCGAGGGTGGGGACCAGCTCTACCTGCAGCCTGGTCAAGAGCCTGGGGTGCAACCTCCAGCCAGGCTGAAATGGAAAGTGGAGGCTCAGACCACAGAGGTTGGCGGGGGCACAGAGATTGGCCCCGGGGAGGCTTAGGGAGACACCCCTCGCATCTCCAAGCCCTGCAAGATCATGGTCAAGATGATAGCGAGCGTGCCCCACAGCGGGGAGGACGTTACTGAACTTCTAAATTGTGGGGGAGCCTGGGGTGCAGCTCAGGGCTGAAGCCGGCCTGGTGCCCGGGCCCTGGGCGCCGCCTCAGCCCTGCAGAAGCTGGAGGGGGGGTACCTTCAGGTTGTGCGTATTTTGCCACAATTAAAAAATCACTAGAGTCACGCTGGGGACGTGCAGGCCACAGATGCCTGTCGGTGCCAACTGTACTCAGAGACAGAAAACCCAGACCGAGAGAGACGGAAGGGCCTGCCCTGTTGCCTTCGTCATCCGTGTTTTAACAGCAGCCTGGAACTTTCTCACGGCCAGACCTTTCCTGGTCAAGAGAAACCCATGACCACAGGGCGGGGCCGTGTGGAAAACAAGGATGATGTGGGTCCTCCGGCTCCGTACCCAGCTGAGTCACTTAGGATAACAGAGCGTCCTCCCAGGGCTGGGGGCGGCTCCCAAGGTCACGGCACTGACAGACCCAGATGGCACCTGCTGCCGGGTCCCCACGGGCAGAAGGCACAAATGGGCTCCCTCGGCCTCTCTCGGAAGGGCACCAATCCCACTCATGAGGGTGCTGGCTTTTAGCCATCTCCCCAAAGTCCCCCCTTACGACGGCATGCCAGATCATGTTCCCACGCACAAGCTGAGGGGACATTCAAGCCACAGAACACGCTGGCCTCACGTGTGACCGGGACAGTGATGGCCGCAGCACTGACAGCTCTGAGCTCTCTCTCAGCCAGGCACAAGGGGGATACTTGACAGGTGCTCCACTCCCCTCTGAGGAAGGCGCTCCCCTGACTTGATTTTACTGTTTTTACCAGGGATTGAACCCAGGGGTGCTTGACCACTGAGCCACATCCCCAGACCTACTTTATAGTTTACTTAGAGACAGGGTCTCGCTGAGTTGCTCAGGGCCTCACTAAGCTGCTGAGGCTGGCTTTGAACTTGCAGTCCTCCTGCCTCAGCCTCCAGAGCCACTGGGATTGGAGGCATGTGCCACCACACCGGGCTTATATTTTTATTTTGAGACAGAGTCTCGCCAAGTTGCTTAGGTGCTTGCTCACTAAGCTACTTGAATCCCCAAGTCCCTCGAACTAGGGATCCTCCTGCCTCAGCCTCCAGAGTTGCTGGGATTGCAGGCATGTGCCACCGCGCCCGGCCTGTTTTGTCAGGCCCTAAGGTGTCTTCTAAGTCAAGAGGCTTCACTTGCTCAGTGTCTACTTCTTTCCCGTTTGGCCAGTCTGCCTCCTCTAGAGAGGCATAAGAGGATCGCCCCAACCAGGAGAGGCTGAGCCTGGGGGTGTGCCCCTGAACCCCGCCAAGCCTCCTGTGCTCAGGCCTCTGTGCTGGGCCAGGGCTGGCCTGTCACCCTCCTCCGTTTCTGCCTTTGCTTGACCTTGTCCAGGGCCTGGCCTCCAGCCCTGACCCTGCCTTCTCTTCTGTCACATGACCCCTGAGCCTCCCTATCCCATTTCCTATCCCAGGAAAGTCCCCCACTTCCCATCAGACCTCAGAGAAGTCAAATGAACCTCAATATTTCTTCACCAGGAAAAGCTACATCCTAACCAAGCTGACTGGGAAAACAGTCAATAAAAATCCCCTAAATGATTAGATTTTGGCAAGGGAAACAAAAAAAAAAAAAAAAAAACAACAGTATTTCACAAGCTGGATGTCTGGCCATTGCAAGATCGTCCTCAACCCTCCCAACTTCCACATATACCACAACTGGAGAAGAGCCCTGGCACCCAGAGCCCAGGGACTGGGCCACGCCTTATTTCCATTTGGGTCTTCAGTGCAGGCCCAGGTTGGTTTCAGAAGAACAGAAATGAGGTGGAGGGAAACAGCTCACATGTAAAATAAAGGAGAGAAAACATCTGCATCTAGTCCAGCATCCAAACCCTTCAGGGTCCTGCAACCCTTCTCTGTCCCTTGACACTCAGCCTTCATCTCATGGTCCAAAGCTGCTGCTCCAGCTCCTGCCCTTGCACCCTGACTCAGCCAGCAGATCTGACCCAGAGATCATCTGTGCTTTTATCCAATTGGCTAGGCCTTGCTTACCTTAGTCAGGGGCTACCATGCACCGGTCTCTGGCCTGGAGAGGCAGTTTGTGAAACCAGACCACCCAGGTCTGGATCACGTTCAGCTCTGTGACCCATGAGTCCTTGAGTCTCTGGCCGCCATTTTCTCTTCTGTGAAATAGAAGTAATACAGACTTCTACCTCCCAGCGTGGGCAGGGGAATGGGCAGGGGATTGGATGAGCCAGGCGTATACAGGGTGCCAGGCAAATATCAAGCTCTCACATTCTTTATGACTATTCTTTGATGAGTAGATGAATGAACTCAATCGTCAAATTGTCAGGTAGACAGAAAAGTGTAAGATGAACCCCACTCTCCAGGAATGAAACGGAGTCATTAAAAAGGTTGCTGGGGACACAATAGGTACAATTGTTTCCATTTTACAGACAAAAAAAAAAAACTGAGGTTCAGAGAGTTAAGTAACCAGCTCAAGGTCAAGGTCACCAGTGTCAAAGCAAAAGCCCAGGCCCCAACTGCACCTTCAGCACAGCTCCCTCCTTAGAATTCTGCACTCAGTGAGGTGGTATTTCTGAGGGTGCAGATGGCTCTCACCAGGGAGGAGGTCCTGGCCCCTGCTGTGTAGGACAGTGGGCATGAGACCACCCAGGCTTCCAGTAGCTGGGCTTCTCTGGCAGGATCTGCCTGGGTCTCACCTGCTCAGGTTCCTGGCCGGCCCAGGCCCTGCAGGAAGTCCCTGGGAAAAGTTGGCCCACCCCACCCCTGCTCGCTGGTCAACTCTGGGCAGGCTGGCTCTCTGCAGGCCAGGAGGGGCCTGGCACTGTGCCTGAGACAAGCAGCTCCTCCCTGCTCCAGGAGCCAAGGAGCCAGAACTTTCTCATAAAGTAGGAGGTTGCCCCCAGGGGAGCCAGGGAGCGCTCTCAGGGTCAAGTGGAAAGGAGGAAGGGGGGGACGTGTCGTGAAAGGATTTAGAAATGTCCAGGGTGGGCCACCTTCTTTGTGCCAGGTCCTATTCTCGGCGCTGACCCCCATGACCTCATCCACCCCAGCAGGTGGGGCCTGTTGTCCTCCGGGTCGCTCAAGGAAGGGCCCTCCAGGCCCTGGGCATCCCCTGCCCTGCAGACGCCTGCTGGGCCCTCCGCTGCGCTCCGGCCACCAGCGGGAGGAAATGAACCGGGAAAGGCGATGTGTCCCCGCCCGCGCGGACCCACAGCCTCCCGGACCGATGCCCGCTCTCCCCGCGGCCCCTCGCCCCCGCCGAGGGGTCATCTGGGGTCGCGGCGCCAACGTCCCCTGCAGCCCCCCAGACACACCCTCCCGCGGGGGCCACGGCGGACCCGTGCTGGGCGCCAGGAAGGGGCCGAGGGTGCGCAACGCGGGGCTCAGGGCTGGGGCCAGGGCCGAGGCTGCGGGTCGCCGGTGGCCGAGGAGGTTTTGGACCGAGCCACCGCAGAACCCGGAGCCCTTTTCTGGCTCGGGGGCGCCCCCTAGAGGGCAGAGCCTTCATCGGGTGGGGCGACCGCCCAGGACCCCAAGGCCCCGGCTCCTCCGCTCGGTCCCCTTCCACCCTCTCCCCCACCCAACTGGGGGTCTATGAAGACTGTGCGTTGCCACCTCAAGTACCAGGGACAAAGGGAGAGAGCGGAGGGTGTCCACACCGGGGCGGACCGTGGCTTTGCATCCCAGCCCCACCCGCCGCCATCCGTGAGCGTTTATGCACTGCGGGGAGCACACACCGGGCACCCGCCTGCCCCGTTACACACTGCAGACATGGACAGGCATGCGCGCCCAGGCACACGCACACGCACACAGCGGCACATAGCCGCAGACACTCTGCCCTCTCTGGGTGGGGGCCAGCATTGCTCCTCATCTTGCCTCCCCTGATTCATCATCAGACCCCTGGGTACGCCGCAGGGTGCCATGTCCCGCAGGCCCTCGGCCTTCCCTCCCCTTGGCAACTCAGTTCAGCAGAACCGGGTCTTTATAAGTAGTATTCCGGCTCCCTGGGATCCCCAGATGGTGCCCACCTTCCAAACCAGGCCAATCACACATCACCCCTGGAGGGCCAGGGCCTGGGGAGCAGAAGATGGGGTGGACTAGCCCAGCTGGGTGAATGGGGGTGACAGTGGGCTGCTGTGACCACTCCCTGACCAAAGCGAGTTGGTTCTGATGGTGGGCTTTTAGGTGAAGTGACAGTGTGGGGGAAGCTGTCCCCAACCTTGTTTTTGAGTCATTAATCTTCCCCCTCCCTGAGTTGAAATGCCGCTCCCATCTGTTTCTGTGTCCACTGTTCTGTGAGGCCTATTCTGCACTGGACAGACCTGTCCTCTACTCACAGGGCAGCAGGGAACCTCCCACCAGGACTTCAGCCTGAGCCTCCTCCCGCCTCACTCCCACTCGAAGGGATTGTCCTCAACACTCAGACCTGGAGCCCCAGTGGGAGGAGAGCATCTCACCCCATTGGTGAGCTGGAGAGAGAAACTGTACCCCGGGCCTGTTCCCTACCCATCGCTCCGACCTGGGGAGCTGGCGACATATGCAGGGCCAGCAGAGCTCTGCCCCCATCCTCTCAGGGTCCACGTCAGGGCAGAGAGTGAAGCTGACGGTTTGTGAGCAGGAGAAAGGTCCACATTTAACTAATGCAAGTTTTACAGGGCGCAGGAGCCCTCCTGCAGGGGCAGCGGGAGCCAGCTGTGTGCGGGGTGGACGCAACAGTGGGCGGGGGAGAAGCCACAGAAGGACGCGGGCACTTGGACAATGAGAGCTGCTTTAACAAGTCCCTTACAGACTTCTTCCAGTCTTGGTTTCTTGTCTTTGGGGACAGCAAGGTCTGCTCACGTGGTGTCATAGATAGATGTGAGGTGTCCCCTAAAAGCTCATGTGTGAAGAATGCAAGGTTTGGGCCACTGGCGCCTAATCCAGTCAGCGGATTGGTTCTGTGATGGGGACTGGAGGTGGGTAGGGGGTGGGCATTGGGGGCGTGGCTTTGGGATACTGTGTCTGGTGAGTGGAGTCTCCCTCTCTGCTCCCTGATCTTCCTGTGAGCTGCTTCTCTTCAGCCTCACCTCAAGCCCCGAGGAAGGGAGCTTGCTGTCGATGGATTGAGAACTCTTGAAATAGTGAGCCCCCAAATAAACTTTTTCTCCTCTAAAATTGTTCTTGTTCGGGTCTTTGAGTCACAGCAGTGAAAAACCTGACAAAAACCCATGGGAATTTCAGCTTCTGCTTCTAACAAGCAGCATGAAGATCTGAGCTATTTGTCATTGTTATTTTAAGCTGTTTTTCAAGTGCCTTTAATTTAAACAGTCAATACAACAGGCTGGGGCGGCAGCTCAGTGGCAGAGCGCTGCCTAGCACATGTGAGGCACTGGGTTCAATCATGAGCACCACATAAAAGAAAACAAATAAAATAAAGGCACACTGTCCATCTACAATTACAAAAAGTAATTAAGAGTCAATGCAACAGAGAGGTGTATTCTAGCTCCTTCCCATACTGGCAGGATGGGGAAAGTCAGCCCGTCTCTTGGAATTTGTTTGTTTGTTAATAATACTTTTTTGTTATTACAATTGCAGTATTGGGGATTGCACCCAGGGTCTCACGCATGCTAGGCAAATTCTCTTCCACTGAGCTACATCACCAGCCATTTTTAAAGTTTTTACTTTTTGAGACAGGGTCTGGCTAAGTTGCCCAGGCTGGCCTTGAACTTTCCATCCTCCTGCCTCAGCCCCTGGGGTAGCTAGGATTACGGGTGGGCCCAGCTTGATAGCACATTCCTTTTTAGTATTGAATAATATCCCATCATATAAATGGGCATTTCATTATCCATTCACCTATTGAAGGACAAGTTGGTAGCTTTCAGTTTGGGGCAATTATGTTAATAAAACTGCTGAAAACATCAACATGTGGGGTTTTGTGTGGACCTAAGTTTTCAAGTCAGTGGGGTCAGTACCAGGGGGTGGGATGCTTCACTTTGTCGGAAACGGCCAAACTGTCGGCCACACAGATGTCCTGTTTGTGTCCCCACCAGCAACAGGTAAGAGCTTCCGTTGCCCCGTATCTTCAGCAGCTTTTTGATAGTGCCAGCTTTTTCTTTTAATTTAAGCCCTTTTAAAAGGGGTCTGATGGTGTGTTGTTGTTTGATTTGCAGTTCCCTAATACATGTGAGGCTTTGCCATATGGATATCTTCTTTGGTGGGGCTTTTCTTCAAATCTTTTGTTCATTATTATTATTATTTTAAACACCAGGGATTGCACTAGGGGCACTTAACCACAATCAATCTTGTGATTCTTCCTGAGTCCCTGGGATTATGAGCTACATCTCTAGCCATTTTTATTTTTTATTTTGAAACAGGATTTTGCTCAGTTGCTTAGGGCCTCACTCGGTTGCAGAGGCTGGGCTCAAATTTGCCATCCTCCTGCGCCACTGGGATTCCAGGTGTGCATGACCGAGCCCAGTCTTTTGTCTATTTTTTAATTGAGTTGTTTTCTTGTTGAGTTTTCACAGTTCTTTGTACATTCTGGACTCAAGTCCTTTCTCCATATGTATTTTACAGACGTTCTCTTCCAGTCTGAGCCTCTCTTTTCATGCTCTTCAGAGAGCTCTGTTTTGAGAGACTCATTGCTCCCCTCTGCCCAGCCCCCCTCTGTCCAGCTCCATCAGGGGTGCAGAAGACGCACTGGTCCTCCCCTCCCCGGGCACCCTGTCTTTTTTTTTTTTTTTTGGTGGTGCTGGGAATTGAACCCAGGCCCTAGTCATACGAGGCAGACACTCTACTACCTGAGCTATATCTCCAACCCCCTCTTATGGCTTTGAATTTGGACCAGGGAGAAGGGTATCGAGAGCCCCTTGAACACTGGTGTCCACTACTTCAAGTGTTGCTGTAAAGATCAAGTGACTTGGTTCTTATAAAGTCCAAACAGAACTTGGAGCATATGAGGTGCCTCGGATGGCGGTGGCGGTGACGTGGTGGGTCCTGCGCTACCTGTTTCAACAGCTGGTGGAGTTAGCCTGGCTCATTGCTCGCTCTCTACAGGAATTCTCAAACTTCTAGATGAATCACTTCATTAGTTTTTAAATATACCATTGGGGTTTTATTAAATCATACCTGATTCAGAAAAAAATGGGTGTTTTTATGACTAGGGTTTCTGATATAAAAATAAAAGCTTTTATTTTTAAAATCCAGGTCTTCCTTGACACCCCCATTCATCACCTCGAATTCACACAATCTGGGCCGGGGCGTAGCTCGGTGGCAGAGCACTTGCTTAGCACGCACAAGGCCCTGGGTCCAACCCAGCGGAGCAGAAAAAGAAAAAAGAATTTATGTGATCCTTGCTAACTTCCTGACATTTTACATTTTTTAAAATCATGCTACTGTGAATGAGACCTGTTCTTCACAGACATAGTCTAATCAGTTGCTGTGTACCTGTGCCTTCATATATTGATTTTCAAATATTATTTTTCTAGCCTCCTAAGTTTTTCTAATGACCTCTCTTTGCTTTTACAGGTAATAATCCAAGGGTAGAATTTTGCAGATGCATGTCCAACATTTGTCCCCCATGTTTAGCTGTCTTGCCTGATGGCATGGGCTGTCCCCAGCCTAGCGATCAGCAGCAGCTGTGGCAAGTGCCCTGCCTTGGTCCTGCAGTTGGTGCAAATATCTCTAGGTTTCCCCATGGCGTGTGACACTGGGTTCTGGAGACACGTAGATGATGCTGGGTTCTGGTGACACATGTGTATCTCTCCATCTATATCTTTTTCTGATTTCGTATCTATATTGAGGTCCTGGAGATGGAACCCAGGGGTGCTATCTCCCCAGTCCTTTTTTTTTTATCTTAAGTTATCAGTGGACTTTAATTATTTATACGTGGTGCTGAGAATCAAACCCAGTGCCTCACACATGCTAAGCAAGCGCCTGCCACTGAGCCCCAGCCCCAGCCCCCTAGTTTCTTTTATTTTGATTTTGAGATAGGTTCTCACTAAGTTGCCAAGGCTGGGCTCAATCTTGTGACTCTTCCTGAGTCACTGGGATTATGGGCGTGTGCCACCAGGCCTGGCTCATGTTTATGTTTTTAGCATCACATTAAAACATAAAATGTATTTCTATTTTAGCTACTTTTTTCCCCCAGTGCTGGGGATAGTCCCAGGATCTTCTGCATGCTAGGCAAGCACTCTATAGTTAAGATACATCCCCAATCCCAAATTGATTCTTAGTTTAATGGAGTCTTTTTCAAAATTAAGAATGATTGTTAAGTTTTGTTTTGTTTGGGAACCAGGGTTTGAACTCAGGGACACTCTACCACTGAGCCACATCCCCAGCCCTGTTTTGTATTTTATTTAGAGACAGGGTCACCCTGAGTTGCTTAGCGCCTTGCTTTTGCTGAGGCTCCCTTTGAACTCCCAATCCTCCTGCCTCAGCCTCCAGAGCTGCTGGGATTACAGGTTGTTAAGTTTTATTAAATTCTTCCTTAGCATCCATCAAAATAATCACTTGCTGTTTCTCCCATAATCAACACATTTGGTCAAATTACTAATTTTTCCAATTTAGAAAACAAGGATCAAAGAGGTCAAATGACTTGCCCAAAGTCACACAGTAGACAGACAGGTGACAAAGTTTGGCTCCTTTGACTTCATGCCCTTTTTCTTTTTTCTTTTCTTCTTCCTCCTTTCTTTAGGTACTGAGGATCGGACTCAGGGCCTCTCGGGTACTAGACAAGGGCTCTACCACTGAGCGACCTGTGCAGCCTATTTTTAAATTTTATTTTGAGACAGGGCCTTCATCTGCTGAGACTGGCCTTAAACCTGTGATCTCCGGCTTGGTCTTTGAGCTCTGGGATCACAGGCATGCACCACTGCACCTGGCCGAGCCTATGTTCTTCCTGTCCCCTTGTAGCTCCTGGGACATCCCCAAACCCTTGGTCCCCTTCAAGCCCTCTTCAGCCCTTGCCCAAAGACCTAGGAGCAGCTTAAAGCCACAGGAGACAAGCCCAGAGCCAGTGGGGGGCACTGGGCAGGCCAGGTGGTCACATGCCCCCCCCATTGGAGCAGCCGGATGGGTCAGGTCAGCCCAGCTCTGCCCACGACACACCCATATCCGGCAGGTTGCATAGCACCTCCATAAAACCCAATGGACAGAGTTCAGTGAGCTTCTGGATCATTGATCACAGGCTGGGCCCAACAGGTGTGCACCAGGACAGCTGGGAGTCTTCCTCTGCTCCACAATGCGGAGACCTCAGCCCACCGGGGGCTGCCGAGGTTCAGTGGCAGCCTGATGCTCACCCCAAACCCCCCAGAGTGTTGATCTCACAGGCGCCATCAGGAGTTAACCTTGACTCCCTGGCCTGTGGGGACGTTCTATCAGGACTGAGTTCCTCCTGACGACTCAACAGACCAGACCAGTCCAGAGTGGGGTCACGCAGGCCAAGGGCCTCCTAATAAACTGAGCCTTGAAGGAGTCGGTTTTCCAGAAACCAGAAGATTCACAGCAACCCAACAGAAGGGCCCAGATCACCTGAGCTGGTGACCGGAAGTCCCTTCTGTTTTCACTCTATGAGGAAAGGAACTTGGAAATGGCCAGTCCGCACTTTGATTCCTTCTCCCTGCTTGCTTCAGCCCGTCCTGCCCACAGAGCCCCCTCCCTGCTCAGCGCCGGGTCTGTTTTGCAATAGGAGAAGCTACCCCCACTTACAAGTCGCTCATAAAGGCCATTTAGATCTTTCGAAGAATCGTGTGGAGAACTTGTCCTTGGCACCATTGACCCACCTGTGGCCTGCAATTGAAATCCCTCTGGGGCACCGTCCAGTTCATTCAAGGAGCCTCAACAGAAATCTCACGGCCCCCAAAGCCCGAGATACTCACCCAACTGCTCCAGCAGCTGCCTTCTGCACTTCTGTTGTCACCGGGAGCTCTGGACCCCCGACACACTCAGGGGGACATCTGCTTGCCTCCCAGCCCTACCTCATGCCTTGGGACTGAATGGTTCCAGAGGGACAGGGAGGGACAACAGGATACAGAAGGCTGGGAGAGATCCCCTGGCCGCCCCTTGGTCCTTCTGTGGGGTCTCCAGATGGATCTAGGAACCCAGCGGACGGATGTTGGTGCCAATTAACAAAAGCATCCAAGTGTGTGTGTGTGTGTGAGTGTGTGTATGTGTGTGTGTGTGTGTGTGTGTGTGTGGGTGTGTGTGTGGTACTGGGGATGTAACCCAGAAGCATGGAGCCACATCCAACTCTCTTTTTATGTTTTGTTCAGAGACAGGATCTCGCTAAATTGCTTGGGGCCTTGCTAAGATGCTGAGGCTGGCTTTGAACTTGTGATGCTCCTGCCTCAGCCTCCTCAGCCACTGGGATCACAGGTGTGAGGCTGGTAGCATTGAAGTTTTATCAATTCTACATGCACATGGAGATCTTCACATGAGAGTGAAGCCCAAAGAAATGATGAAAACATGATACTTTTTAAATTTTTGGACAAAAACTAATCAAATCATGAAGGAATGATAGGACAGATGGATACCTGGACTTGAGTAGTAAATTTTAGGGGTGGCACTAAGATGTGTAGGAGCGGGTGGCGGGGTGGTGGCTTGTGGGGGGTAAAGGGTTGCTCCAGAGCCTCTTTTTTTTTTTTTTTTTTAGTGTTAAGGAACTTTATTTATTTATATGTGGTGCTGAGGATCGAGCCCAGTGCCTCACACATGCTAGGCAAGTGCTCTACCACTGAGCCACCACCCCAGCCTGCTCCGGGAGAGCCTCTTTGTGCAGGGTCAGTGCCTCCCAGTCCCTGGGCTCTGGGCGCCAGGGCTCTTCTCCAGTCGTGGTATATGAGGGACAGAGCTCCAGAGAGAATCCTGTGCCCTCTGCAGGTAGGAAATGACGGGCCAGGGGCTCTTTCTGAAGTTACAGTGGCTCAGAGCGGTTCCATCAATACACCACCCTGCCCATGTTGAGGTGGCAGGACCCTAACTCTAAGTGTATAGCCCTCAGAGTGCTGGGATTCCTTCACCCTGCAAATATGTCACTCCCCAACCCAAAAACAAATGAAAAAAAAAAAGAAAACAAACAAACAAACCACCTGTGACCTGTTTGAAAGTGTTTCAAGTGGAGGGATCAGAGCAGGGCCTGGAGCAGCCAAGTGAAGTCGGCCCTGCTGGTGGCCTGGCAAGGGATGGGGATAGTGATGTTATTAGGAGCTAGGGTCCCCTGCCCTTGACTATGATTAGAATTTGAATCTTCTGGATTTCTGAGACCTCTGAGGTCACCGTGTGGCTATGTCCTCCTGTCACCTATTGGCCATGCCAGTGAAAATAAATGGTGTGGGGAGGAAGCCCAGCTATCTGAAGATAGAATCCTAGTTTGCACATAACAAAACCAACAAGTCCAGTGAGCTTTCTGGGGCCCCAGATCAGGTGCGGGGTGGAGGAGGATTCAGTCGGGTTGATGGAGGCTGTCCCTTGAGTTGCTCGGTCTTTCTCAAATCATCCACCTGGGGGTGCTGGTGGCCTTGGGCTGCCCTTGCAGCAGAGGGATCGTGGCTGGAGCTGGCTCTGAAGCTGCGGCAGGAGCTTGGCTGAGAACTCCCACCCAGGCAGACTGGACGTCTTCCTGCAGGGCCCACGACCCCTCCTGCTGCCCGGAGACAAACTCACGCCATCCCCCAGGCTCACTCCTCCTCCACATCCATGCAGGAACCTGGGCAGACGCCAGGTGCCCTCTTTGGCTCCCCCACCCCCACCCAGCTGCCAGCCCTGAGTCGTGGAAGGTGGAAGGAGGGCAAGGCCTGGGCAGATGGAGGCTCACACCTCGCAGGCCCAGAACGGGGCTGAGCAGCCTGCACCAGCCATGCTGGCCCCCCTGCCAGCCAGGCCCCAGCCACATTCCCCTCAAGCCTTCCAGAACTCCCCTTGTGTTCTCTCTGCTCTGAACCTGACCATGGCCTCACGGGGCGGCCAGTCCACCCCTCCTCCCTGGCGCCCCAGCCTCCTCTCACCCCTCTCTGTAGTCACCTCGTCTGGGTCTGATTCCCTGGGCTCTTCGGCTTTCCTTGATTGACGACCGACCGTCCAGGGTGGGCCCCAGGAGGCCTCCATGCAGAGCATGGAGGGATAGCGCAGGCTCCCCTGGGAGGGGGGCGTCGGGAGAGGACAGAGGAGGAGCAGGACCTGGCGCTGGGGCCTATGGTTGGGTCTCTCCTCCCAGCATCCCCAGCATGGCTGAACCCTGGGACTTGCCTTTCTACTAACCAGACTCAAGGAACTGAGCAGGGGCACGGAGCGCAAGTCCCCAGTATCAGCAGATGGGCACGCCTGGGGGTCCCCTGCCCAGGGGAGCTGACCGAGTGGTGGAGGCCTTGAGCTGCAGGCCCGGTGCATCTGATTTGGATACAGGTTCACCAAGCAAGCCCTACCTTGTCGCTGGTGTGGCCATGTCCCCCGGGGTGTCCATTTGGTGCTATGTGGACCTGGCATTAACTCGTGCAGACTTCCATGGAGGGAAAGAGTCTCTCTCCACTCTTGTGGTTAGGCAGGGAGGAAACAACCTTTGGGTGCCCCAGCACCTCATGGGGTGCCCTAGAGGGTGACCCTCTGTGACATGGGCTGTGTAACCTTATGTCCAGGGAAGAAGAGGTGTGGGCTGAGTCCAGCCGCCAAGTGACAGTGGGACAGTGTCGGCCTGGGATTTCATTACATTACTGGCCTCGTGGGGCTTACCTTATGGTTACTTTTTATTTCTGGCAAGTGATGTGAATTTTCCACTGGTGGCATTTCTTAACACAGGCCTGCACAGCCCCCTCTGTGGCAAAGGAGCCGAGCCCCAGAGACTCAGGTGTCATTTGCAGATCTACTCTGCCCATAGGGGCCTCAGAGAGCCTCACTTGCAACATCTGGGCAGGGGAGCTGTTACCCCAGCCCTGCCTCATGCACAGGGCTGGTGCCTGGGTCCAGGGGGGCAGAAAGCCATCGGCCTGGAGTCTGGCGCCTCCCTCAGTGTCCCTCCTCCTTCTGACCCAGGGTCTACTCCCTCTGTCCCCCACGCTGGAGGCTGTCATGAAGCAGAGTTCTTTGGTCTCACTGGCGGGGGGGGGGGGGGGGGGGAGGACCAGCAGGTGCCAGTTACAGAAGGCGTTAGGTTGAATGAGAGCCGCGGTGCTGAGTGGTCCGTGATGCCTTGAACCGTTGGCTTTAACTCGCGTAGGTGACAGATTCTCATAATTCTATTGGTGGGGACCTCAGACCTCTCCTTGGAGCCTGGCAGCGACCTAAGACTGCCTACCCCACCTTGCCGTCGCCCTCTGGGCTTGACTCTCTAAAGCGGAGATAGAGTCCTCCGTGCCTTCAGAAGACCCGTTGACTCTGCAGCCGCCTTTGAAGCATCTGGCCTATGCTGAGCTTTTCCATGGGATTCAAGTTTATTTTCACAGAAGCCACCGCACTTTTTCTATTTGTTCTCAGTTTCGAGTTTCGGCAGCTTATGTAACAGTTAATTATAGTCAGGGGCACAATGGAGAGACGGGACAGGTGCAAACCGGTTTGGGGACAAACACCCTGGATATCAGCAAGCATAGGTGGGAGGGGTGGCCTGGAAAGGGACAAGCAGGAGCCCAGCTCCCTGTGGGCACAGAGAGTGAGGTGCCAACCAGCAGAGCAGAGCCTGCCTCTGTCCCCTGCAGGAACCCTGGAAATTCCCTCTTGTTCCCAGGCAGAGCAGCTGTCCCCGCGAGGCCAGTTCTCAGCAGACTGGGTCGACAGTGCACCCCCTGGTCCCCTCCCTCCTCCCTCCAGGATGTCCACCCTCCCAGATCGAGGGCCCTCCGTCCTTATGGCCAAATCTTCGTGCCACACCTGGCCCTGAAAGCCTTTGGGAACCGATGAGCTGCCCTGAAGCTCGGGGCCCTGCTCTTCCCCTGCAGATCAGAGTTGGGACTAGGGTGAAGAGAGAGGGGCCCTCGGGGGCAAAACTGAAGGGACACCAAGAGCCGTGATCCTAATCCAATTAAAGATGGCAGGGAGGGGCTGGGGATGTGGCTCAAGCGGTAGCGCGCTCGCCTGGCATGCGTGCGGCCCGGGTTCGATCCTCAGCACCACATACCAACAAAGATGTTGTGTCCGCCGAGAACTAAAAAATAAATGTTAAAAATTCTCTCTCTCTCTCTCTCTCTCTCTCTCTCTCTCTCTCTCTCTCACTCTTTCTTAAAAAAAAAAAAAAAGATGGCAGGGATTTTTTTTAAATAAAAAATTTTAAAAGGGATGGAGGAGTTGGTCAGTGGTAGATCCCCTGCCCAGCATGTGGGAGGCCCTGGGTTCAAGTAATAGGCAGCAATAGGAGGCCGTGTGGAGTCAGAATCCTGCCTGTTGCTGAGGGACTGTGGAGGGGCATGGCTGCTTGTTTTTTTGTGGGAGGTACCAGGGATTGGACGCAGGGGCACTCGATCACTGAGCCACGTCCCCAGCCCTGTTTTGTATTTTATTTAGAGACAGGGCCTCACTGAGTTGCTTAGGGCCTCCCTTTTTCTGAGGCTGGCTTTGAACGATATGAGCCTTCTGGGATTATAGGCATGCGCCACTACACCTGGCTCGCTCGTCTTTCTTTCTTTCTTTCTTTCTTTCTTTCTTTCTTTCTTTCTTTCTTTCTTTCTTTCTTTCTTTCTCTTTCTTTCTTTCTTTTTTATCAGTATTGGGAATTGAACCCAGAGGCACTTTGACACTGAGCTTCATCCCTGGTCATTCTTTCTTTATTTTTTCATTTTGAGACGGGGTCTCCCTAAGTTGCTGAGGCTGGCTTTGAAGTTGGGATCCTCCTGTCTCAGCCTCCAAGCCACCGTGCCCAGCTTTTTCACCCGGCCAGTTTGGAAAACAGTTTGGTGGTTCCTGGGAAAGGTGGCCACAGAGCGTTTGAGCATTCCTAGGTGTGTGTCCAAGAGAAATGATGACACATGTCAACACCCTTGTTCACAGAAGCACTGTTCATAGCAGCTGCTCAGCAACAACCCAGCCCCAAGGTGCCATGAGATGAAAGAAAGAGAAGCAGACAGATCCAGGATTGCAGAGTGCTACTTACTGGGGACTTACGGAAGGGTGGTCCCGGGAGGCAGCAAAACCAGTTGGATCCTGCAATCTGGGTCAGAAAGAAGGATGTAAAGTAGAGTTAGGACAACGGTGACTTCATCCTGACTGGAACAGAACTGCTTCACCTTAAACAGTGTCGAAGAACCAGGCGTATCCCAGGAGCCCCGGCCCAGTCGTAAGGCTCCACGTACTACCGTGACGGTTTGGTCCCTTCATCGTTTGCTGGGAATCTATGCGGGAAACCTGACTGGGGTGACTCTGAGGCATCATTCACGGTGGTTGCCACTCAAGATGGCTGCAGTCACGTCAAGCGGAATCCATGCATTCATAGCCCCAAAGTGGAAACAGCCTAAATATCCATGAGCCCATGAACACGTAGTATAGTCTATACCCACGGAGTCTTGGCTCCTAACATCATTCTCCAATTCTGCAATTAAAGGAGCCGAGATTGATGGGAGAATGGCTGATTCTGGGAGTTTGGCAAGAAAGACCCAGAATGAGCCTGGAATATCCGTGGGTCCAGAAACTAAGGTAGTGCTTAAACGCATACACACACACACACACACACACACACACACACACACACAATTAAAAGGCAAAAAAAACAACTGAAGGAACCTCCAGTAGCCAAAGATGGAACAATCTGAGCCACAAATAGGTGCGGTGTTGGATTACAAGACTGTACACCATGAATCCATTCTGCTGGATAAGTAAGTGAATGGGAGAGAAGAGATGAGTCTCCCGTGAGAATGCAGGCTCGGCCTCAAGGTGGCCACGCATGCCCACTTCCCTCCAGGAGTGCGGCTGGCTAGGTCCCATCAAGAACTCTCCACTGGGTGTGCACCATTATCATCCCCGTTTTACAGATGAGGAGACCGAGCCACAGAGAGGCCAAGCACTAGATCAATTGCTGGGGGCAACACAGCTAGGAAGCAGGGCATGTTTCTGCTCTTCCGCGGCACATCTATCCTGATCCATCTGGCCAGTCCCCCCCCCCCCATACGCCGTAGGATCTAGCAGGGTGTGAGGGCTATAAATGGTGCTTGAAAAAATTGTGGAATGAGTGAAAGTAGGGATGAGCAGAGAGGAGAGGGCCAAGCAGGAGAGAGACGAAGTTAGAGACGGGGTGCCAGCTGGTACCAGGACTGAGGCTGTGTGATTCAGGGCAGGTTCCTCGACCCCTCTGAGTCTGTCTCACCTTTCTCATCTGTGAGACAGGAACAGGGTTTCCAACCTCCAGGGTGAACGTGGGAGTAACAGGAGGTCATGTGAGCGTGCTGGATGTGAATCCCACTCCAGGCACATAGTTGTGTAAGGAGTGGTTTCTGTTTTCTGCCGGGTATTTCAGTCGCTAAGCCCCACTCTGCCAGTCTGGTGGGAAACACGGCTTCAGCTCTTGAGTCAGGATTTCGGGGTGAGGCACCAGGTGGGCTGGTCCTGGGTCAGGTCTTCAGGGACGTCCATCTTCACAAACCAGAGGGGGCAACGCCTGATGATCCTCACCCCTCTGGGGCCTGGTAGCCCCCATTTACCTGGGAGCCCCACCCACCATTTACCAGGGCCACCAGGGAGCAGGGCAGGAGAGCACAGAGGAGCTTGACAACCAGCCTGGCCACCTGCCAAGCCCCTGCCCAGCGTGGCCTGGGGAAGCCATCCTACAGGCCAGGGGCAGTGCTGGCCCTGGGCTCCCTGGGCCTCTCCCCTCCGGCACCTGCCCTGGGCCTGCCTCTGAGGTCAGGTGCGTGTCCCCCCTCCTCCGTGGGTCCCCAGGAGCTCTGCCCAGTGGGGAATCTCT
Organism: Spermophilus citellus; assembly: GCF_964194105.1. Taxonomy (NCBI): domain Eukaryota; kingdom Metazoa; phylum Chordata; class Mammalia; order Rodentia; family Sciuridae; genus Spermophilus; species Spermophilus citellus. Next base: position 131,239,766 of record NC_138197.1, on the reverse strand, counting down.
GCCCACTCACGTTGGCAGGCCTCAGCCTTCTGCCATCGCACTTTTCCTGGGGCAGCAAGCGCCAGGAAGGGAAGGGGAGATGCCCGGGGAGTGGTGAGAAAGCAGAGCAGAGCCAGGTGGACCTCTCGGATCCTCCCTCTCCCCTGCGGGGGCAGCTCCGTGGCCCTCCTCTTCCTTGGTGTGCACAAGAGCACAGCGTCCTGAGGTCCGGGCACACTCCCCCCCACTGCCCCAGGCCACAGTGCGTCAGGGCGGAGCTTCCTGCTCAAAGCCCTGGGGTGGCTGCCAGCTCTGTCCACCCAGCCGGCCTGTGCGGGCTCTTCTTCTGGGGACCACTGCTGCCCCCTCTGGGGTTCCAGGGGGAGTTACCAGCTCCTCACTTGAGCCCGCCCTCCTCCCTGGAGGGATTGGACACCACCCCCCCCCCCCCCGAATCTGGACCAATTAGAGAGCCAACCCCTTGCAGTGTGCTGGGCTGAAGCTGGGCATGTGACAAAACAGACCAATCCAGGCCCTTCCTGAGGATCTCTCTACCTGAAACCAACCCACATGGGTCCAAGGGTTTGTCCAGGTGCAAAGAAGCCCAGGCTGGCAGGGGAGAAGGTTCTCCGGCAGAGGGCCAGAGAGGTGGGGAGGGCCCCGCAGCCTCAGGGCCCTGGCTCGGGTCATCCCCGTCCCAAGGCCCCTCCTTCCCCCGCAAGGGGCTAGCCAGGGACCCTCAGAAACGCCTCCTGCCTCTGGTTCCTTAGGCTTTGGTCCCAGGTAGTAACACTCCACGGGCTCATGTCCTGGCTGGCTCCGGGCGTTCTCCAGCACTCAGTAGGGTGTGACCTGGCAGGTGATGAACGGCTCGTTGCCTCAGTTTCCCCAGCTGTGACCCCACTGTCAACCGAGAGCTCTTGCCGCACCTCACACCCAGGAAGCCCTCCACAGTCTCCACTCTGGGTCCTGTGCCTTCTGGACCGCGGCCTCTGCCCAGTATGGAGGACCTCGGCAGGTGAACTTACCTGGAAACCAGGTCTTTGCAGATATAAAGATGTCAGGATGGGATCGTCGTGCGCTCAGAGTAGGCCCAGACTCCAGGGACTGGCACCACTGGATGATTCCATGAGGGGAGTGAGGAAGAGGAGAGGACACAGAAACCTTCCCTCGGAGACTCCAGGGGGAAGCGCCTTGGCCCAGAGCTTCGCGCCACCTGAGTGGTGACATCATCGGTTTCGGTCTGTGGAAGCTGGCCGGCCGTGGACACTGGTTAGGCAGGTCTGGGTCACTCACCAGGCTCACAGAGGGGCCTGGGCAGGTTGGCCGTGTGGCCAAGGAGCTTCCAAACCTTGTTCTCAGCCCCGTTTAGTGGCGCGCGTCTGTGGTCCCCGCAACTCAGAAGGCGGAGGCCAGAGGAGTCGGAACCTGCAAAAAGGCTCTGCAGTCCCATGTGAAAAATACCATGTTTCAAAATGGTGCACAAAAACACACAGACCATAAAAGAATAACAAATTGGGCTTTACCAAAATTAAGAAGCCAGCTTCAGGGCCGGATTTCGCCAGTGGGTAGAGTGCTGTGCCTGCCCAGCCTCAGCAAGGCCCTGGGTTTGATCCCAGAACGGGAAACAACAAAACAAACAACTGTGAAATCCCAGGTCTCCCCTTAACTGTGAGACTCTGGTGGACTTTGATGCTCTGTGCCTCCATTCTCATCTGTGGAATGGGGAGACCTGAGACTCAAGGTTTGTTCCTTTTAACTATTATTGTGTTAAAAAAGACCCTCTATCCAGGCATGGTGGCTCACACCTGTAATCCCAGTGGCTCAGGAGGCTGAGGCAGGAGGATCACAAATTCAACTCAGCAACTTAGTGAGGCGCTAAGTAACTCAGCGAGACCCTGTCTCTAAATAAAATATAAAAAGTGCTGGGATGTGGCTCAGTGGTTAAGCACCCTTGGAATCAATTCCCCCTGCCAAAAGAAGCCAAAAAACACTCTAAAACATAGTGGCACAAAACAACTGTTTACTCATGTGTCTGAAATTTGGACGGGGATTAATGGGGGTGGGAAGGGCGGGTGCTCTCTCTGCTCCAGGGTGCCAGACAGGTAGCTCCCTGGGGCGCCAGGATCTGCTCACATGGCTGGCGGGTTGGGGCTGGTATTGGCTGGGAGCCAGGAGCGCAGGGTTCAGTCCCTGTCCCTCTCTCCTCATGGGGTTCTCTCCAGGATGCGTGGGCTTCTTCACGGCATGGTGGCTGGATTTCAAGAGTCGATGTCCCAATAGTCAGAAATTGCAAGCCACCAATTCCTCACAGCCAGAAAAAGGCACAGACACTTGTGACACGCTCCATTAGCCAAGCACAGAGCTCAGATTCAAGAAGAGGGGATGGCAGACCCTGACTCTTTTTTTTTTTCTTTTTTTGTGTTGCTGAGGATTGAACCCAGGGCCGTGTGCCTGTGAGGCCAGCCCTCTACCAACTGAGCTACATCCCAGCCCTAGCAGGCCCCCAATTCTTTTGATAGGTAGGATGACAAAGTCCCCCCTTCAGTACTGGGGGTTGACCCCCAGAGCACTCTACCACCGAGCTCCACCCTGTACTTTCATTTTATATTTTTTGAGACAGGGACTTGCTGAGTTTCCCACGCTGTCCTTGAATGTGTGATCCTCCTGCCTCAGCCTCCCGCAGCTGGGATCACAGGTGTGCGTCCCCCCCTTGGCTAACATGTCAGAGATTCACAGACAGGATTTTAAGCTGCCATAAGTTGCTGTGGGGATTAAATCAACACGTATACAGTCTCAAGGGATCACCCCTCATTTGGAAGGGCCCTTCAGAGGAAGACACCTGGCAGACGTGGCTCAGCCGTGGGGGCGTGGCGAAGCTGGCATTACAGCACCAGGGCAAACCCACGTGGCAGCTGCTGCTCAAGAAGCCAAGCTCACTTCTGCCTCAGGGCCTTTGCACTTTCTGTTCTCACCTCCTTCAGGTCCCTGCTTCCATGTCACCACCTCAGGAAGCCCCCCACCCCCACCCACCAGCTCCTATAAAATAGTTGTCCCCACTCCATGGCCCCTTGCCCTGCTCTGCCTTTCCTTCCACTTGACATTACATGTTTCTTTCTCACTTTTCTTGTTCACTCTGTTCTCCCACACTAGAATGTCAGCTACAGCCATTCAAGGACATTGTGTGTGTGTGTGTGTGTGTGTGAGTTTTTTTTTTTTTTTTTGGCACTGGGGATTGAACTCGGGGACACTTGACCACTGAGCCACATCGCCAGCCCTATTTTGTATTTTATTTAGAGACAGGGTCTCACTGAAAGCTTAGCGTCTTGCTTTTGTTGAGGCTGGCTTTGAACCTCATGATCCTCCTGCCTCAGCCTCCCAAGCCTCCGGGATCACAGGTGTGCGCCACCAGGCCTGGCTCCATTTTGGTCACAGCTGTACCCCTAACACCTAACACCTAGTCGGTGGTCAGTAAAGAAACGTGGAATGAGTAAATCCGGTGGTGGTAGCTCAAGTCCTGGGGAAAACAGGGGGCCCTTGGGAGGCCTCCTACTGATCTCACCCCCCCAGCGAAGGGCCTGGGTCTGCCACTCCTCCTCTGCTCCTCGGCTTGGTGTGTGTGTCTCTGCAACTGTGCCTCGTTCATCTCAGAGCTCCCAGGGCACACGGACCCTCAGGTGATGGTGATTCTTGTCTAATTTCCGCCTGTCCACAGAGCCAGCTTTGACCTTTTGACCTGGCTCCTCAGCCCCCCCCCCAGATGAATGTGACGTCATTGCACAAGTTAACAGACGTGACCCAGAGAAGAAGGTGGCTGGCCCAGGCCAGAGCTTGTGGAATCTTCTCAGGAAGAAGGCACAGGAGAATAACCGACCGACCGTGCCGGGAACCTCCAGAGACACTGAGAAATCGGGACCCTCACCTCCAGGCCGGCACCAGGGCCTGCGGGGCCACAGCTGGGAGCCGGCTCAACAAGCTGGGATTGGTCACAAGAAGCCAGAGTCAAGCGAGAGCAAGACCATTTCAAACAGGGCGCCAGCAGGATAGGTTCCTCCAGGGCGGGTCCCTGTCCCCCAGCCTGGTTTTTGCAACCTTTGCTCCCTCTGAGCTCTGATCTAGGTTCTAGGTGATAATCACCTCCATTGGCCAAGAGAACAAAGGCCGAGAGAGAGGAGTGATTGGCCCAAGGTCAACAGTGTGAGCCAGGACTTGGAGTTTGGCCTGGGAAGGAGATCATTATGGGGGTGACCCAGAGCACGCCCCCGCCATCCACCGTCTGGCGGCTAACAGCAAGTGGAAGCCCAGAGGCAGAATTCCAGGAGCCGGCGGCCAGGGTGCAGAAATGAGTAGATTCCTGTCCAGCTGCTCGCCCTTGGCCAGGCTTCCCCTTCTCGGACCTTGGCCTTGCCTTAGGGCCAGGGATGCCCTGGATGGGATGGGGTGCTTGCTCTGCCGCTCGGCCGGCCCAGCGCTTGTTCCCGGCCCGTGGGTCCTGGCCTGATTCCTCCTGCCCCAGGGGTCTGGCTCCTCCAGGCCTGGAGGCGCTGATGCCGCTGATGAGAAACGCTGATAGGATTCCCACACAGCTCACCCGCGGGCGCCCGTTCCTGTCTCAACAAGACCAGCTCTGCTTGCTCAGAGATTGCACCAGGATACACTGTGGGGCTTCAAAAGAGCCCTGGTGACAGCCTGGGTGACTGGAGGCAGCTTCGCTGTCCCAGCGCCCCCTCCCTTCCCAGTCAGCAGGTGCCACAGGCCTGCCCTTGACGCCTTGGTCTGGCATTAGGGAGACCTCCCCAGGTGCACCTCCCTTTCCGTCCTTCCTCCCATCTCCACCTCACCAGGGCCCCAGGGAACTTACAGGTTAGCTCAGCCGGGCAGGGCCCAGCTGGGGGTGTGCATGGGGCAGGATAGTGAGCTTCTCCTTGCTTCCCCCACAAGGGGTTGGCGACCCTAGGGTCTCGCGGGCTTTTCTTGCAGCAGAAATGACATTGGGGAGGGGTGATTGGGGGCAGGAACCAGAAACACGGCCCCTCCAGGAGATCCTTCACAGCCCACCACCCAGACATTTGAAGTTTGAGTGGAATCTTGCTGTATCAGTATGTCCCAAGACATACATATTTTTTAACTTGTTTTTTTATTTATTTTTTTATATGTGGTGCTAAGGATCAAACCCAGTGCCTCGCACGTGCTAGGCGAGTGCTCTACCGCTGAGCCACAACCCCAGCCCCCCAAGACATATTTGGGACATATTTATACTAAAGCCCTATTCTTTATTTAATTGACAATATGTCCTGTATTTTAATTTTATTTATTATTATTATTATTATTATTAAGGGGGTGCCAAGGATTAAACTCAGGGGCACTTGATCACTAAGCCACATCCCCAGACTTATTTTGTATTTTATTTAGAGACAGGGTCTCACTGAGTTGCTCAATGCCTTGCCATTGCTGAGGCTGGCTTTGAACTCACCATCCTCCTGCCTCAGTCTCCGGAGCTGCTGGGATTACAGACAAGCACCACTGGGCCTGGCATCTGTATTTTTTTTATACTAAGCATAGCAACATGATTCCTGTACCTCTAACCAACACCTGGGGGACTGCCTGGGGTAGGGAAGTTCCAACTCAGGCACCACAATCTGCCCTGGAATTCTGCCTACGAGCCTCTTTCCCCAACCCCAGTGTCCACAGAGAGGCTGAGCCCAGAGACTCCTGGGGGAATCGCGTCACCACTGCCCCAACTCTCTGCTCTCTGGGATTTCTCTGCCTGCCGCCCCAGCCCCTCCTAAAGACTAAGTGCCTGAGTTGGGATTCCAGGCCCACAGGCCTGAGGAGAGAAGAGTTTGTAGGGAATGGCTGACCTTGAGGGACTTGGGTCAGGGTCTCCTCTCCCCTTCCTCCAGAGCAGTTTATAAACCACGCACTGATGACGGATTCAGGCCACCCCAGGAGGTGCCTGCCAGAAACACTGACCTCAACAAACGCAGACACGAGCCGCTAGGGAGCCCTCGCCAACCTGTGAACGAGAAAAGACGCCCGTGGCCAGGCTCCAGAGAGGAGACTTTTTGGAATACTGGACGATTGAGGACCCTCATATCTCCCCTTGAAAAATCATATACAAGATTCTTCCTCAGGTGAGAGGGTCTCTGAAGGCCAGAGCCAACCGGCTGCCCACAAGGCGGCTTGTTGCCAACGGAGCTCTTTCTTTCCGTCACTCTGCCTCTGGTTTCCTTGATTCCACTGGCAGCAGTGACTGAACCCCGTGTGATCACAAAAGTAAAGGGTCACCTTACCCTGGGAGAGCTGGCAGGCGCCACCAACACTGGGGCAGCTGACATCCACCTCCTGCTGTGATCTGCCTCAGATTAAAGACACCTGCCAAGTGACTGCAGGTCCCCCCTGAGATCGGCAAAGAAGAGCTAGAAAGAGCATCCTGGGGCCACCGCCACCATCAACAGGTTCTGCAGAGGAGACAATGGGGTCGCATCCACGCAAAAATGTCCCGAACTTGACAGTTACACATTGGTCTGAGGCTATGTGGATGGAATCGAATATTTTTCCAGCGACTCTTTCATGGTTTCTGAAGAGAAAATAGGAGATAGGGAAAGCGGAGGAAGGCCAGGGAGGAGGCAGGAGAGTAGTGATTAATCTAATTGTCCACTGTACTTTTCTTGCAGTTTCTCTGTACACTGAATATTGTTCCAAACCAAAAGTTTGGGGAGCACACATTGCTAATAAGATAGCAAAAGTAGAGGGGGCTTGCCAAGCGCCTGTGATCCTAGTGACTCGGGAAGCTGAGGCAGGAGGATCCCAAATTGGAGGCCAGCCTCCTCAACTTACCCTGTCCCAAAATTTAAAAAAAAAAAAGGACCTGGGTTGTAGCTCAGGGGTAGGGCACCCTTGAATTGAATCCCTAGTACCAGGGAGTAGAGGGGTGAAACAGAAGTAGAAGAAGAGGGCTTATTAAATTAAATTTGGCTTAAAGCTGCCTCGAGAGGTAGTAAATTGTAACCTGAATTAATAGGTAAACAAACTGCAACCTGAGAGCACGTTCTTGTAATGAACAGCCAGGTCTCAGCCAATCATAGAAGCAGAGTTTTCACCAACCACAGGCTTTGTACCACCAGAACGGGTCCAAATGAGGGTACAGCAACTGACACCGATCAAGTTATTCCTGCAGGCGGCCTCTTTCTGCCTTCGTGACACTCTGACTGGTTTAGGGTGCTGCCTGATTCACGAATTTGCTTTACAAAAGACTGCTAAATTCAAATTGTGGATGTGGATGTGGTTCCCTTGTAGAGCATTTGCCTGTCAGGCTTGAGCTCTGGGATTGATCCTCTGCACTGGGGGAAAGAGAGAGGGAGAGAGAGGGAGAGAGAGGGAGAGAGAGAGAGAGAGAGAGAGAGAGAGAGAGAAAGAGAGAGAGCGCGAGAGCGAGCGCGCGCGCGCAAGAGAGAACCAGAAGGTTTTCTTTTAACAGACCTTAAGACCTTGCGGGCTGCCTGCCCTTCCTTAAACAGGACTCTGGTCACACAGTGAGCAGCGGCAGCAGCGCAGAGATGGCCTGCCCTTGCCCTACTAGCTACAAACACAAGGCCTCAGCCCTGAGTTTGGGCCCCAAGAACAGGAGGGGGACACCGAATCAGTGTCACCATTTCCTTTCCCTAGTCCCTCAGGCTGCCCACGGGCAGCTCCATCTCTGCTGTGATGTGACCAAAATACCTGACAAGAACGACTTCACTTTGGTTCAGGGTTTCAGAGCCTCAGTCCATGGTGGGCTGACCCCTGCGCTCAGAACCTCAGGTGAGGCAGGAAATCACGGTGAAGCACACGGAGATACAAGGCCCCCGAGCTCACGGCAGCCAAGACGGAGAGAAGTGGGGAGAGAGAAAGAGAGAGAAGAAGAAAGAAAAGGAAGGAAAGGGCCAGGAACAAGATACAGTCCCAAGGACACACCCCCTGTGACCTACGCCCCCCCCCATGTCACCGCCTGCCTACAGTTCCCACTCCCCCCCCCCCACAATCAAAACCTTTACCCATCAGATGAGTTAATCTGTGGATGAAGTTACAGACCTCATGATCTAATCGTTCACAAAAGCCCCACCCCTGCGTCCCCACCCCCGGGTCGCGGCCAAGTCTTCAACACAAGTGCTTTTGGGGGGTCTGGCTGAGAGATCCAGCCCACCCTCTCCACAGGTACTGGACCCCAACTTCCCTCCACCTGCTCGACCATCACTTCTGGAGATAGCTCCACCTACCCAGGTGGAGGCAGGATCAGACAGGAGGGAAGAGAAACAGGGACAGGGATTGTAACAACGTCCCCTGGAGAGCAAAAGTCCTGGAGCCTCACTCAGCCCTTGCACACTGACTCAAACCCAGGGGGCAACTCTTGGGAGCGAGGCTCGGATTGATGATCAGACATGACACACACTCTTGGGCCCATCCCTTGCCAGGGCTGGAGGCAGCCAGAAGACAGAATTGCCGGGTCTGGGGACCAAGCCAGCTGGAGGGTGTGGGCAGCGAGGGGCCTCTGGTGACTCATGGTCTCCATGGCACAGAGGTCACAGCAACTGTCCTGACCACAGGGCACCCCACGCAGACAAAATCCGCCTCCTGTTTCAGCCTCGGTGTCCACCATCGTCCACTTGTGTGCACCTGCTCTGCCTCCCTTGAGTTCACGTTGGGACGTGGGCCTGGAGCACACACAGCTTGTCGACAGCCGACGTCGGCATGGGGACAGGCACGGAATGGCGGTCACTTTCTATGAAAGGCTCAGATGTACCTAGGGGTGAAATCTCCTTTTGCCCTTTACCTATTGCAATGATGCCAGAGACAGAACTTGTTATAGCGCAGAAAACGCTTCCACGGCATTCACTTTACATACAGAAACAATTCTGAAGAGGCTCAACCGCATAAGTGAGAAAAATGTTGGGCAGTTAATATGATTTTTTTTCTAGTACCAGGGATTGAACCCAGGGGCACTTAACCATGGAGCCACATCCCCAGCCCTTTTAATATTTTATTTAGAGACAGGCTCTTGCTGAGTTGCTCAAGGCCTCCCTAAGTTGCTGAGGCTGGCTTTGAACTTGTGATCCTCCTGCCTTAGCCTTCTGAGCTGCTGGGATTACAGGCATGCACCACGAATTAATATGATCTTAGGACAGTCAGTAATGAAACCGAGGGAAAATCTAAATAAAACCACTAGCTTCACTTTAAGAGTCACTTATTTTGGAGGCCGTGCCAGCTAACGATGTACTATCAGGCTTGCACTATCTTTGCTGTGTAGATGACACCTCTGAAATATGGGTCATGACAATGGTTGCCTAGGTTACTCTTTAGGGAGTTGATGCCTGCTATTATTGAAACCCCCAATCTTTTACCTGGGCCTGTACAGTTGTCCAGTGGGTGACTTTTTGACCTCAGAGGGTTCAATGTTCCACCCTCTAATGGAGCTATCACCTCTATTTTCTGAACATGTGTCCAACGAAGAGCTAAGAGATTGATTATGCAAATGCAGAACACTGATTTCTTCTTCACAGTGCACCATATCAAATCCAGGGCATCACACATATTAGGTATGCACTCTACCCCTGAGCCGCACCCCAGCCCTCCCTGCTTCTTTACCCCATAAATATCCTCAAACTTGATCCTTCAGGAGGCAGACTTGAGCCTTGGTCTCCCCTCTCCACGTACTCAGCCACTTTGTGAATAAGCCTCTCTCTTTCCCAAAGATAATTATTTCATTGATTGGCATACTGTGTGGCAGGCAGAACAGGCCTGGTTTGGGAATGGGGACAGAGTGACAACTTTAGTCTACAAATACATATAACAATGTAAATGACCACACAAGGCAGACAAATGGATGGATTCCACCCTGGCCCTCATTTTGTAGCATCCTTTGCTGGCCTGACACGCGTACCTTAACCTGAATGCACTTAAGTCTTGTTTATTAGGTGCCTCGGGGTGCTGAGTCTTTCAGGGAAGAGTGTGGTGGGAATTTGTGACAGCTTGTAAAAATGATGAAGAGAAAATCAAGTCAGTCCCCTCCAAATGTCACAAGAAACTCCAACATAACACCTGTTCACATTATTAATCCAGGTGTAATAAGGAAATGAAGACCTGATGATCCTGGGACATGAGGAGCCTCAGGATGACCCTCTGCTGCCTTCAGACAAGACTCTGTGGCCTAGAAAGCACCCTAGCAAGGTGCTAAAGCCACATGCTAATACCAAGCAGCTCTGTGCTACTCCAGGCAGGCAGTGGACTCCTAAGCAGCCAGGCCCCAGCCCTAAGGAGCCTAGAGTTCACTAGCAGGTGGTGCGCGTGGGCCAGACCCTCCGGAGGGAACACGCAGGGTGACTTCAGATAAATGCCCAGTGGTACAGAGATGGCTGTGGAGAGGTACTGCGACACTAAGGGTCAGGGCAGCCCTGGTGGAGCAGGGGCCAGACGACCTGACCCCTGAACAAGGCTCAAGGGCTGGCCCGAGGCACCTGGGCCGCAGTGGGCAGTGGCCCGGCGGCGCAGCTCGAGGACCCGGGCGGAGCCAGCTCGCGCAGCTCCGTCCCGCTTGGCGCCATCTTGTCCCCAGCGCCGCGGGCCACCGGGCGGCCGGGGCGCGGCCCTCGCGGGCGGAAGCGGGCGGCGCCCTCCGCGACTGGCCCCGGCGGGCGGCCCCGCCCCCAGGTGACGCGGCCGGGGCGGGGCGGGCCGCGCTGGGGCGGCGGCCGGCGGTCGGGGCGGCGGCGGAGCAGCGCAGCGCGGCGGCACCATGGGGGCCCAGCTGAGCACGGTAGGCGGCGGGGTGCGCGGCCGGCGGACGCCGGGCGGGGGCCACCGCGGCTCCTGCCCGGCGGCCGGGAGAGCGGGTGTGTGACGCGCGCAGCGCCGAGGCCGGGGCGAGGCTGAGACGGGCGCGTGCGGAGCTGAAGTGCGCAGATGGGTGTGTGCGGCGGGCGGGCGCGTGGGCGCGGGCGGGGTGCGCGCGGGAGGGTGGGCGCGGCGCGGGCGCGCGCGGAGGGCGCGGGGCGGGGTGCGGGAGGGTGGGCGCGGGGGCGCGTGGCATGCGGGGCGGGGGGCGCGTGCGGCGCCGAGTCGCTGGGTGGGACCGCTTGGCTGGTCTGATTGGCGGGCCGCGGCGCTCCCGAGGCTCGGCTGCCCCTGCCCCACCAAGGCTGCGCGGCCACCCTACTTTGAGGCGGCGCCGTTAGCTCCATTGCGAAGATGAAGAAATGCCACCCAGACTTGGCCCGCGGCCCGCAGCACCGCGGGATCCTGGACCTGTGGGGCAGCATTGTCCACTCATGCTGTCACTCTGCTTGGCCCAGGGCCTCCCTCCACCCCTCCCCTCCCCCCAGGCCCGCCCTGCCCCTTTCCCCTCCCCCCAGGCCTGTCCTCTCTGATTTCTTTCCCTGCTTTTCCCAGACGGATCTTAAGTTCTAGTGCCCCTCCCACCTCTGCCTAAGTAGCTGGGGTGACAGGTGTGCACCCCTGGGCCAGTTCCCTCTCTCCAGTTTCTTAAAAACAACTGTGGAGGGAGTGGAGGCTGTGCCCGGTGTGGACAGAGCTGTGACTACAGAGGGCGGACACCGCCCCTAGGCACACCCCCTGGCCCCAGGGGTGGCTCACTGAGTGGGAAGGCGGCACTGGGAGCAGAGGCCACCTCCACCCCAGACCCCAGGCACCACCTCGTACAGGGCACCTTCCTCCCCACTCTGGGCTTTGAGGCTCCTGCTTGGGGATCTAGGCAGAAACCTCTTGTGCTGGGCATTTGCTTATCAAAGTGAGCCTGCCCAGGACCTGGGGGACACTCGGACCAAGGGTAGCCTCAGAGGTCTGAGGCCTCCTGCCCGCCCCTTCCCTGCTCTGCTTTCCAGGGGCTTCTCGCTTTCTGGCCCAGTTGCTGGATACCCTGCTGATCTGATCTTGTGCTGTGAGCAGACCCTGTGAGAGGTAGAGCCATGTCTAGGAGCGGGACATCTCCACTAATCCCTGGCCTCATCTGTCCAAAGGGTGTCTGGGATTGCCCCTGCACTGTAGGTTCTGCTGGGACCCCAGCTTGGGCCCTGACACCCACAGCACGCCCTGAGCCAGGCCTCCGGACCTGCCCATCCAAGGCATCCTGCATGCCCTGGCAGAGGCCGCTGGGCTGAGTGCATCAGGTCTTATCTGGGTGGTGCAGGCCCTGCCGGAGGCCTCCTCCACACTTTGGGGGACCTGGTCCAGGGGTTGGCACTAGAGTCGGCCATCCATCTGGGGAGAACGTTGGCGGTTTGGCTTCCAGCCCAGCCTGAGCGCTCAGCAGGCCCCCACAGGCCCACACCACAGGTAGGGGGTACAGGGTATTCCCACTGCCCCTGGAAGCTCTGTGCCTTGTGGCCCAGCACCCCCAGCCCAGGGAAGCATGGCCCTGTTCCCCCGTGGAGAGCAGCTGAGCCATCCACCTGCCGCCTCCTGATTCCTTCACTCACACTCCTAGCCCAGCCCAGAGCCCCCCTTACAGGACTTCCTCTCCTCCCTCCCACTTCCTTCTGCTTAGAATAGGGCCGTGAGGGAGGTGGGCCCTCAGATCCTGGTGGGACAGCAGGCGGTTTGGTGGCGGACAGGTAAACAAGTTGCTATTTGGCTTGTCTGAGCCCCAGGCCAGGGAGCTGGCACTTGTGGGTGAGCTGGTTCTCTCCCCTCCCATCCCTGGCCTGGGCAGAGTGGGTCCCAGGGTCCCTGTGAGGAATTGCAGGGGTGGGCAGCTGGGCAGGGCACCTGCCTGGGAGCAGCCTGTTGACCATGGTGAGGGAGCTAGGGACTGTCTCGGGGCTCCCTGGGGATGTCCTGGGTGCAAGGAGAGGCAGGCGGTGGGTTTCCTGGTGGGGCAGAGCTGGGAGGCAGCTGCCCTGAGGTCCTCCAGGTGGCTGGCTGGGGTGGGGTGGGGTGTGCGTGCCCCCTGCACAGCTGAGGAGGACCTGGGGAGGGCCGTGGCATCTCTCCGGTTTGTTGCTGGTTTGCTGGGGACCTGGATGGGGCCAAGCCTGTTCTACTCCCATGGGCGGGAGCAGAGACCAAGGCCTCACCCTCCAGTCTCCTGGCCACGGTGACCTCTGCCCCTTTGGCTCGTGCTCCTGGGTGGGGGGGGTCTGCCCACAGCTGCCAGATAGGAAGTTTTACACATCAGAAGTTCACCTCTGCCAGGTGCAGTGGCGCACGCCTGTAATCCCAGAGACTTGGGAGGCCGAGGCAGGAAGATGGCGAGTTCAAAGCCAGCCTCAGCAACTTAGTGAGACCCTGTCTCTAGATAAAATCTAAAAAAAGGCTGGGGAGTGGCTCAGTGGTTAAGTGCCCCTGAGTTCAATCCCTGGTGCCCCCACAAAAAAGTCCACTGCTTTGCTTTCAGTGGCCATAAGTGCCCCTGGGCTTAGGTCATTGTCTTCACCTGAAATGGGAGGGAGCAGTGGTAGCAACTCCCTGGTGGTGGACGGCAGCCTGGGGTGGTGTGAGGCCGTGGGGCAGAGCGCTGGTTGGCTGTGCGCTGACAGGGGCGCCCCTGTGAGCCTGCTCCTCTGCACCCTGTGCACTCTCAGGGCGGAGGCAGGCGAAGGAGCAGCCCAGACCCCAGGCCGCCTGGCGGAGGGCATGAGACAAACAGGATGGGCTGGGCTCTTGTCCTGGTTCTGGAAACTTCCAGACAAAAAGGGAGGGGGGGTGCTGTTGTCTCTTCAGTAATTAATTCCACAAATATTTGCTGAGTGCTTCCTGCACTGAGGACGGGCCAGTGGGGACCAGACCCTCCAGGGTCACCTGGGAACACACGGGAGCTGGCTCAGCAGCTGAGCCCTGGGCTGGTCCGGGTGGGTGTGAGCACTGGCCAGAGTCCAGGGCCCTGACACAGGCCAGCGCTCATGGGCTCAGGCAAGAGCGAGGTGGGGTGAGCCACAGAACGTTGGGAACCAAGGCCCAGGCCCCCCCAGGGCCCTTATTTGTCAGACGGGAAGAGAGGTGTCCCTGCCTCCTGCCACTGAGGTGGAGGCTGGGGTGGAGCTGCAGGATGTGTCCCCAGGGCAGGGGGCTGTGCGTTACACTTGACTGTGCACTTGAACGGCAGTGCTGGGGGAAATTAAAACTCACGGGTGCACCACACAGCCCCACTGGCTCGTGTCATTCAAGTTCATGGCCAGGGCTCCCAACGGGGGTGACTTCTGCGAACCTGTCCTCACTCACCTGACCCTGCACCGATTGCCCCGGGGGATATGGCTTCTTGCTTGGCATGGCCCCGTCCATCACAGGGGAATCGTCAGAGTGTCCTTGTCCCCATGGATTCCAGAGAGGGGCCGGGGCTGTCATAGTCCAGTACGGGACCTGGGAAGACGTTCCCAAGGTCCTGAGCTGGGACTTGAACCCAGGTCTTTCTGACCTAAGAGCCCATGCTGCCCACCAGAGCCAAGAGCCCCAGAATGGGCGAGCCGCCGCGGGGTGGCTGGCACACAGCGGGCACCTGTGAAGTGGGTGGTGGCGAGACGTGCTCCGTGGCTGTGGCACGGGTGGGTTATGGGCACCTTCGGCCCTTCCTTTTAGACCCATTGGTCACATGCCAGGGAACCCCCAGGGCGAGGCCTCAGCTGGGAGAGGCGTTTTGTTCTGAGCCCAACAAAGGGTCTGTGACTGCCGACGGGCACGGGCAGCTCAGAGCACCTCTGCCCTCCTTCCCCCTGAGCGTCCACCCCACACTTACCAGGGTACAGACCCCTCTGTGACCTGGGCCCCGCCTGGTCTCACCTCACAGGTCCCATGGGAGGACAGCCCTACTGTGGGCCTTACCCTCTTTCTAGACAGGGCACAGAGGCCCAGCCTGAGTTATTACAGGGCAGGGGGTCCCGGCGGGGCCTCCAGGAGAGGGGCAGTGAGAATGTGCTGCCGTGAGAGGCCTGTGCAGATCCCAAGGGAGCAGAGAGGCCTGCATGCAAGCCGGGAACTTGGATCTGAGCTTCCTGGCATCCAAGGTGAAAAGGAGAACTGTAGGGTTATGATAAGAAGAGAACACACAGGGTCATTTGCTGAGAGAATGAAAGTTGGGAAAATGTACTAGGGAGGATACATGGACCAGTGGTGGGCTAGCTTTCTTGAGATCAGTTTATGTAAACATTGGTTCTCAATCTGTTTGAACCACCAGTATGCACCCGCCTCTCTTCTCCTCCCGCCCATCCTCCTCCTCCGACTCAATCCAGGGGTCTCTATCATATCACTGAGCTATACCCCCAGCCTTTTTGTGTGGGGCAGAACAGGGTCTCAGTAAGTTGCCCAGGCTGGTCTTGATCTTGTGACCCTCCTGCCTCAGCCTCCCTGGTGCTAGGGTTACAGGCGGGTGCCACTGAGCCAGCAGCCTCTGACTTTTTTTTTCCCTCTGGCACTGGGGATTGAGCTCAGGGGCGCTTGGCCACCGAGTCACATCCCCAGCCCTATTTTGTATATATATATTTTTTTAGGGACAGGGTCTCACTGAGTTGCTTGGCACCTCACTTTTGATGGCTTTGTACTCACGATCCTCTTGTATCAGTCTACCAAGCCACTAGGATCACAGGCACGTGCCACTGCACCTGGTGACACTTTTTAGCTTTGAAATAATCTCACAGTTACAGTATAGCTGCAGGAATGTCAGGTTTGCTTCATTTCCTCCTGCGTTACCTAGGATAAGATACGCACGTGTGTGTGTGTGTGTGTGTATGTGTGTGTGTGTGAAGCCTCCCACCTGTGTGTGTAAGGTATTTGACTGGAACTTGTTCCTCTGACCCCGAATCCTTCCGTGCACCTCTCCTAAGAGCTCGTGAACCCTCTGCTTAGCCGCAGACTGAAGCCCAGACCGGAGGCAGCTCTGAGCACTGTCTGATCCGCAGTCCTCATTCCAGTCTCACAGTAGGCTCTGCCCTGTTCTTTGTAAATCTTTCTTTCCTGGCCCAGGAGCTCATCTGAAACCACCAGTGCATTTAATCATTCTGTCTCCCTGGCCTCGGCCGTCCCCAGCGCAACCCTGAGTCACCACAAACAGTAACTCAAGGCTGTAGATGTTTGCTCCCACCATCTTGGAGGCCACAAGTCTGCAGTCAAGGGGTGGTGGCCTGGCCTGCTGCCTGGCTGTGGCCGTCACTCCTGCCGGCACCTGTGGCTTCACACGGGCTTCTCTGTGTCTTCTGCTCTTCTCCCACGTGTCCCTTGCTGGGTGGATTCAGGGTCGAGGGCCACTTGATGGGTCCTACGTATGTCTGCAGAGACCCCATTTCCAAGTCAGGCGCAGGTTCAGGTTTGCACATTGTTTGGGGGGGTGCCGTTCAACCCCTTGGAGCCTCTGTAGCTGGTCTACTTCTTTGGCCTTAGATTTTTTTTTTTTTTTTTTTTTTTTTTGGTGGGGGGTACTGGGGACTGAACTCAGGGGCACTTGATCACTGAGCCATACCCCCAGCCCTATTTTATAGTTTATTTAGAGACAGGGTCTCATCTCACTTAGTGCCTCGCCATTGCTGAGGCTGGCTTTGAACTCCCGATCCTCCTATCTCAGCCTCCAGAGCTGCTGGGATGACAGCTGTGGGCCTTTTGGATAACCTGGTTTTCTTTTTGGCGCAGCCCTGGGGCATGGATGTCTGTTCATGATTAACCCAAAGCCACTTCATTCTGAATGACAGTCCAGTGTTTGTCACAGGGATGTTACACAAAGGACCTGCCCCTTTGATTGAGCAGGTGGCAGATGTCCTGGAGTCAGTCTCTGCCCTCCCACGCTGCCCTCTGGCTTGGCCGGTGGCCGGTGGCAGGCTGTTGCTTCTTTGGGCTGAGCCCCACCTGGAGCTTCCTCCCTTACTCAGTCTACAAAGCGCAGCTAAGTAGGTGTAGACGAATCAATGATCACCCACTCCCATCCACCGAAGGACCCACCCACCGTCCACACCTAAGAGGCCTGCGGGGCTCCACTGCCCCTTTGAACCCAGTTTCTTAGGGCCGCCAGTGGGGCTTGGGTCAGCTGAGTCACTTCTCGCAGGCGAGGGCCATAGCTCTCTGGGCCCTGGCCTTCTGCCTTGTGTGCAGCGGAGGCCCTCAGAGGGCACGGCTCCCAGCGAGTGCCCCGAAGACACAGTGCTCGGGGCTAATTTCACGCTGAGCTTCCCAGCGGCCAGAGTGAGAAAGGAATATCTGTTCAGATGTGTCACTGTCTTGAGTCCCTGTTCCAGGGGACGTGGAACTTTTCCAGGGACTTTTTCTCCGGGTGCTGAGCTCAGAAGACTGAGGAGTGTGGGGACGGGTGTCATTTGTCCAGTTTTGTAGCTTCCCCCAGCAGGCAGCGGGGTGGATGGGGGAGCGCCTGCAGGTGGGCGGTGGGGTGGGAACCGACTGGTGTCTGCCGGGCTCCTTCCTGCCCTGCGCTGACCTGGTGGGTCCACCCCTGTCCTTGCAGCTGGGCCACGCGGTGCTGTCCCCGGTCTGGTTCCTCTACAGCCTGCTCATGAAGCTGTTCCAGCGGTCCTCGCCTGCCATCACCCTCGAGAGTCCCGACATCAAGTACCCGCTGCGGCTCATCGACAAGGAGGTGGGTGCCCGGCGTCCCCTGGTGTCCTGGGCACCTACTCTGGTCCCTGTCAGTTCTCTGCCCATTTTATAGGTGCAGAGAGCAAGGTGACGTCTCTTGCCGAGGCCACCAGGAAGTGGCAGGGGGATTGAAACCAGGTCTCTGACCCCACTCAGCCCCTGGAAGGTCAAGATAGGCTTCTGTGATGACCTGTCCCTTTAGCAAAGTCCGTTGTCCTTCCCCCAAGTGATGGTTCTCTGTCCACTGGGGACCTTGCCACATACGGACACCTGGTGCAAGAGAGCCCGGGGGACAGTCAGGACACTGGGTCTGGTCCCAGCTCTGTCCGGTTCACCATGTTGCTCCCTGGCCTTGATGGACCCTCCACTTAACTAGGGAGGACTTGGGCTTGGCCTCAGCTCCTCATGACTTGGGGTGCGCACCCCGTTTAGAAGATGAGGGAACAGGGCTCCCAGTCCCTTGGGATGCGGACCCGGAAGATCTGTCCATTTTCTGCGTCTGCATGGATTCCCTGCGGGGTCTCTGCTCTGGCCCCGGCCACCTGCCCCCTCTGATCTCCTCTCCTGGTCCTCTGAGCAGGACCGAAGGCTGCTCCATCCGTCGCCTGGCCGCCTGGTCAGGGCTGTTTCCTGGCCTTGTTCGGTGCCTTAGGAAGGCATGGCAGGGAGGCCTGAGTCACGGGGCACAAAAGGCTCTGCTCCAGGCCCGGCCTCCACCCACCCTGGTGTCCAGCAGGGTTGACCTGAGTCCCGCTGGATCCCTGCGGCTAGAGCCTGCAGCTTCTGGGACCACAAGTTCTTAGAAAAATTAAAAACCAGACAGAAACAAAAAATTGCAAAATAAAAAATAAATTGCTCCTCTCACCCTTTCCGTATATTTTATATGCACGTGGACACACGCTCTTTTTTTTTTTTAACCAAAATGAAATGGTAGTTTTTTTTTTTTTTTTTCATTTTTTAATTGTTTTAGTTGTTTGTTTATTTGTATGTGGTGCTGGGGGATCGAACCCAGGGCCTCACACATGCTAGGCAAGCGCTCTGCCCCTGAGCCCCAGCCCCAGCCCGAAACCATAATATTTTGAAACCAGTTTTTAAAATTGTTGACGTTTTTGGATTCTAGAAGTACAAAAGGTCCCGATGCGCTCACTGTGAAAACTGTGAGGTTGCATGGTCCCTTGGCCCCAGCCCCATCCCGTCGCTGCGTCCCAGGCCCAGTGGGGGGCGCTGGCCCTGAGTCGGCCTGTAACGTGGGCCGTCTTCTGGGCATGACATTCACACGCATGTGACGTGTGCAGGACAGATAGGGGCACGCGGGGTTCTTTGTGGATAACCTGGTTTTCTTTTTGGCGCGGCCCTGGGGCATGGATATCTGTTCATGATTAATGCAAAGCCGCTTCGTTTCTGAATGACAGTCCAGTGTTTGTCACAGGGATGTTACACAAAGGACCAGTCCCTTTGATTGAGCAGGTGCAGATGTCCTGCAGTCAGTCTCTGCCCTCTGGCTTGGCCGGTGGCCAGTGGCCTGCTGTTGCTTCTTTGGAGCCTGGAGGTTGTCCAGCCCCATAGTTCCCAGTGGCTTCTCTCATTTCTGTAATCCCAACAAAAAATGTCTGACCCTGACCACTCAGTAATCCTGGACTCCACTCCTGGGAGGCTTGAGGCTCCATTTGCCCTGAGGGCCGAGTCTGGGGAGGCAGCTTTGAGGTCTGGGCTGGGGCAGAGAGGCCACCCGCAAGCCCATGCCAGCTGGCACCTGGGCCCTGTCCTCCCTGACATTTGTCTCTGCTCACGAACCACAGAGCTCATTGTCCTCTGAAGGGTCAGGAGTTCTCAGACTGGCCAGGATAGGCTTCTGTGATATCCTGTCCCTTTAGCAAAGTCCATTGTCCTTCCCCCAAGTGATGGTTCTCTGTCCACTGGGGACCTTGCCACATACGGACACCTGGTGCAAGAGAGCCGAGGGGACAGTCAGGACACTGGGTCTGGTCCCAGCTCTGACCGGTTCACCATGTTGCTCCCTGGCCTTGATGGACCCTCCACTTAACTAGGGAGGACTTGGGCTGGGGATGTGGCTCAAGCGGTAGCGCGCTCGCCTGGCATGCGTGCGGCCCGGGTTCGATCCTCAGCACCACATACCAACAAAGATGTGTGTCCAAAAATTCTCTCTCTCTCTCACTCTCTCTCCTCTCTCACTTCTCTCTCACTCTCTCTTTAAAAAAAAAAAAAAAAAAACTAGGGAGGACTTGGGCTTGGCCTCAGCTCCTTCCTCAGCCGGCCTGGCTCTTAGCCACCTCGAGGGAGCCCAGCTGTCCCGGGGCCCAGCGTGCAGAGCGGAGGCCTGGCTGTGGGCTCTTGGTGTGACAGGCCCCGGATTCCTGGGAGTGGGGGCTGCCAGGCCACCGCCCTACATAGCTCCCTTGGCCCTGGCTGTGCCATCTCTCGAGGGCCACCGCAGTGGCTACTAGAGCCCGTCTTGCAGTGGGACCTGGGCAGCTGGGCCACGTGTGGCCTGTGTCAGCTCTTCCCAGGCCCTGGCTCAGCTGGGGCTGGGTCCTCCTTCCCCTGGGGCACTTTTGGGCACCTGATGTCCTCCCTTTGGAGCCCTGGGTCCATCCTTGCTCTGACCCCCTTGTTGTTGGGGCTGTGGCAGGGGGGGACCAGCAGGAGCAGAGGGCCCCTGGTGTGTGTGCGTCTCCTGTGTCAGCGTCACTTCTCAGAAGGACGCCCAGGGACCCTGAGGAGGGGGGGCCTGGGGTGCGGCAGTTCCCCTGCCCCGGGTGCCATCGGCAGCTTTGGGCCTCTCTGCAGATCATCAGCCACGACACCCGGCGCTTCCGCTTTGCCCTGCCATCGCCCCAGCACATCCTGGGCCTCCCTATCGGTGAGTCCCACCCGACCCGGCCGCAGGGAGCTGCAGACCTGGGCGCTAGGTCAGCGAGGTGGGCACCTGGCAATTCCGGGGAGAGCAGAAGGGCTTCAAGAGGGAGGTGACAGTGTCCCAGGCCTTGGGGGATGAGTCTGTTAGAATGTGAGTGGAAGGTCCCTGGGGTCCTGGGTGGTGGCGCCAGCAGGGACAGAGGTAGGAAGCTGGGAATGCTGGGGGCCCCCTGGGGTGGTGGTGGCGCCCGCCGTGGGAACCAAGACCAAGCCGGGGTTTGAATGCAGGCAGGTGCACGGCCCTGGTGGTCTGCCATGATCGCCCCTGCCCAGAGTGACCCCTCCTGTCTTGCAGGTCAGCACATTTACCTCTCCACTCGCATCAACGGGAACCTGGTCATTCGTCCTTACACACCTGTGTCCAGTGATGACGACAAGGGCTTCGTGGACCTGGTCATCAAGGTGAGGTCCCAAGGCGTGGCTTCAGGGGGCAGTGTGGCATAGCCACACCCGAGTCCCCACAGTCTCTGAAGGCCCGGTGTTTCCTTGCCCCTGTTTCTGAGTTAACAGCAAATTATAGTTTACCAGCAACAGCAAATGAGGGGTCTCGGCAGAGGGTGGGGCCAGGGGCCAGGATGGGCGTCTCGAAACAAGGACAGGTGATCTGCAGAAAGGAGCCAGGAAGCTGACCAGCTGGAGTGGACACACACGCCCGAGGAGCGACGGCCGGGTGACGAGTGTGCTTAGGAGAGGGCCTGTGTGGCCCACAGGTCCACAGGGAGCCTGTGAGGAAACTGTGAATGTCCTTCAGGGAGCTGGGCCCAGGGCTTTCCCGGGGTCTGTCACGGGGAGGGAAGTGGATGCCCACCGTGGACAGGATGCAGCTGTCAGAGCAGCAGGCCAGAGACGAGCACCTGGCAGGGATCTTAAATAACACCATGCCGCCGGGCACGGTCATGAGGCCTGGGAGGCTGACGCAGGAGGATGGCACGTTCAAGGCCAGCGACTGTGACTTAGTGAGGCCGTAAGCAACTTAGTAAGAGCCTGTCTCTAATGACATACAGAAAAGGGCTGGGGGCGTGGCTCAGTGCTAAGTGCCCTGGTTTCAGTCCCTGGTACCCCCCAAAACAAAAAAATGCACGAGTGGAAAGAGAGAAAACTGCCACCAGCAGCATGTCCCACGTTATAAGATTAGAAACACAGCTCAGGGGGTGACCCCGTCTCTGAGAGCACGTCCAGCAGGTGAGAGCCCCCAGGCTGTCGGCCGCGGGTACCAGAGACTCCCCAGTCAAGATGCAGACGTCCCTGGCCTCCCTGCCCAGCGCCTCCAGGGACCCCTGAGCCCTGTCACTGGGCCCCCCTTTCTTCCTGGTGCTGGAGGTGGAACCCAGGGCTTCGCATCTGCTAGGCAGGTGCTCTACCCGTGAGCCATGCCCAGCATGGTGCCCCTGGACGCCGGCCCAGCCCTGGCAGAGTGCCGCTGTCCCGTCTCCCCACATCTCCCAGGGCGTCTTAGTTCAGTTATCCCCGTTTCCCAGGGCCGGGGTCCCGAGGGCTGGGGAGGGGGCTGCTCCAAGGCCGATGGTTTTATGACTGGACAGATGGAGAGACCTGGGCCAGGAGGACTGAGGTCCCGGGGCCTTTGCTGTGCAGGTCAGCGGAGTCCCAGCACTGGGACCCTGTTCTCCCAGGGACATTAGGTGGAGGGCAGATTCCTGGGGCACAGAACATGGGTGGTGAGCTTTGGTGGGGGAGGGTCCCTCCGGGAGAAGGCCACACGGGCCTCATGAGAACCCAGAGGAGGTGCACCCCCGAGTTCCTGAGGCAGGGACCAAGTTGCACGAGTTGTCCCGCAGGTTTACTTCAAGGACACCCACCCCAAGTTCCCCGATGGAGGGAAGATGTCGCAGTACTTGGAAAACATGCAGATTGGAGACACCATCGAGTTCCGGGGCCCCAACGGGCTGCTGGTCTACCAGGGCAAAGGTGATTTGCGTTGGCTCCCCGGGCTGCATGGACCCAGAGAGGCGTGTGCTGGGGGGACCCGAGTCTCTGGTGCAGACTGGTGGGGCAAGCCATCCTTAGCCTCCCCGGCTGTTTAGGGGATAGGTGGCCAGCACAGGGGTTGCTGGCCAGCTGCCCTTGGGGCCAGATCCATCCTGCAGACCTCCTGTCTGGGTGACTCAGTGCCCCCACACAAGCCAGCACAAGACCCTGGCAGCCTCCCCTGCACCAGCCTCTGCACTCTGCCTCCACGACTGCAGACTCCTCTTGGAATCCCCTCTGGCATTTTGGTGGGGCCCTGGGTCTCCACCTTCCTCTCTCACCCTAATTGTCCTGGGTTGTGCGGCGCTGCCCCCCTCCCTGGACCCTTGCAGCCCAGTCCACCCTGGCCCACTGAGCCGGCTCACCCCCCTTCTTCCCCCAGGGAAGTTTGCCATCCGCCCGGACAAGAAATCCAACCCTGTCATCAAGACGGTGAAGTCTGTGGGCATGATCGCAGGAGGGACAGGTACGGGGACCCCCACTGGGTTGCCATGGGCCGAGGTCCAGGTGTGGGAGGAGGCACAGGTACAAGCAGGTGCTGTTTTGCAGGCATCACCCCGATGCTGCAGGTGATCCGCGCCATCATGAAGGACCCGGGTGACCACACTGTCTGCCACCTGCTCTTTGCCAACCAGGTCAGTGGACGTCACCCAAATGTGTAAGCTTGGCTTCCACCACCAGGAGATGGAGCTGGACAGGCTGCCCAGGGTCCCACATGGCTCTGGATGGGGGGTGGCTGGCACGTGAGGGGTCTCTGAAGGCTCTGTGTAGCAGACGGGCGGAGGTGCACCCCACCTCCCGGGCCCTGCTGGAGGGAGCTGCCCCCTACAGCCTGGGAACATAGTCGACGCCCACTCCCGGGCCAGCAGGGGCCTGCGCCTCCCACGAGGGCCAGACCACGTGTGGGCTGCTCCCTGTCAGCAAGGCGGCCACCCACTGCAGTACTAGGTACATGCTGGTCCTCTTTCTGCCCTCTGCCCTGTGTCCCTCAGTGCCTTCAGGCCCCGTGGATCATGCACCTGAAGGTCAAAGTCACCGTCCCTGGGTTGCCTGGCTGGGGAGTGTCCACCCTGCCCTTCACCCAGCACTGTTTGCCCCTCTCTGGCTGGCAGTGCTGTTGGGCCTTGTTTCTCAGAGTCCCATGAGGTCAGGGACACTGCACACTGACCTGAGGAGCCCTGTCTCTGAATGACCTGCTGACACTGGGCATCGGCCTGTGGTCAGGGGCTCCGTTAGAGGATCTCGAAGGGGATTCCCTGATCCCCCAGGGGAGTCCTGGAGGGCTTCTTGGAGGGGGTGATGCTGGACCGAAACCTGCAGGCCTGGGAGCTGCTTGGTGGGGCTGCTGCAGAGGGGCTGGGCCAGGTTGAGGGGGGGTGGTGTCCGCGATCCTGATTGGGCTGTACACCCTGATCCCTGAGCTGCGAAGCTGGCCTGGAGGGCCGAGGGCAGCGAAGCCTCCATCTGAAGGGGACGGTTCCTGCGTGGTCTCATAGCCCCTAGGGGTCGTGGTGACGGGGTGGCCGTCCCTGTGCTGTTCTGAGTCCTGTTGAGTGTCCCCTGTGGTTTTGGCTTCTGTCTTGCCACTTGTCTTTGTAGTGTGCGTCATTGAAAAGCTGCCCAGCCCCGTGTGGGCGCCACGACCCTCTTGGTGGCAGCTCAGGGCTCCCTAGGTGGGCGGTGGGGGCAGGCGAGGCGTCCCTAGGGCTCTGGTGGGCTGTGCCCTCTGCCCTGCTGGAAGTCTGCCCAGTGTGGGAGCGGTGGCTGCCCCTGGCGAGCGTCTCCAAGGGTGGTCCCTGTCCCCTTACCCACCATGTGGCCCTGTCCTTGCAGACGGAGAAGGATATCCTGCTGCGGCCTGAGCTGGAGGAATTGAGGAATGAACATTCCGCCCGCTTCAAGCTCTGGTACACGGTGGACAAAGCCCCTGAAGGTGAGGGCGAGAGGCCCCAGGGGGGTGGCTGCCCTGGCCCTTGGTGCGTCCCATTTGGTGTCCCCATGACCCTGTGAGAGGGCAGTGGTGTGAGCCCCTCTTGAGATGAGGAACGAGGGCTCAGAGAGGGGAAGTGAGTGCCCCACGTTGCTCAGCTAGGAAACACCAGAGCCGGGGCTGGACCTGTTCCAGGTCTCAGCTCCAGTCCTACAGCCAGGACGCTGCCCCTCTGGACGGAGGAGGCTGCTCTCTGGGGTGGTGCTGGGAGGCAGGGTGGCCGCCGGCCGTACTCCACTCTCCTCCCACCACAGCCTGGGAGCGGGCCTGGCTGGTGTGACCACCTCCGTTCTGCCCGTCCAGGTGGGCAGGCTGTTGACTGTGTAGGAGGCGGTGAATGAGGGCCACCCCAAAACTTGCCCTCTGGGAACCAGGCTAGCTCCACTTTCCTGCTGTAGGTAAACATGTGGGTACAAGAAGCACCTCGCTCCGTGGCCAGAAGGAGAGCGGCAGCCGCAGCTGCTGGGGGACAGTGCCAGTGGTGCTGGCTCCAGGGTAGCCAGACCCGAGGGCACTGTGGTAACTGAGTGTCCGGCCCCTGCAGAGGTGGCCTGTGGGGTTGGCCTGGGCCCTGTGTGGCCAGGCCTTTCCAGGCCCTTCCTCTGCTCGCCTCTTTGAGCACCCTCTTGGTCTGCGTCCCCCTCCTGCGCTGGCTCTGCTCCTGCTCTGAGCAGTGCGGCCGTTCCCCCAGACTCTTCCACAGCACGGGGCACACGGCGCCCGCTGCGGGAGGCTCTGGGGACTGGCGCCCTCTGAGATGACCAAATTGGGTTCTAGGCCTTCCAGACTGAGCCAGGCCTGGGCCTGGTGGATTCCGGGTCTTGACAGCTGTGTCCTCAGGCCTCTGGCTGGACTGGTGTCAGCCCTTCCCAGCCAGTCCCCTCCCTGCCACACCCTCCACCGGTTGTTGGGGAGCCCGCAGGGCCACTGGCCTGGGAGCTGGAGCTGCATTTTTTTCCTCCAGTAACAAAAGGAACATTATCTTACTTATCTGTAGGGGGCAGGGGGCTGCGGTGGGCCGAGGGGGGCCTCTGGTGGCCCCTCTGGCTTCAGTGACTAATGGTGCCCCAAGGGTAGGTCCAACTTTAGCCCCCAAAGGAAAGTCCCCGGCCAGGCAGGGCCAGTGCTGACCCCTGCTGGTGGCATGTGACAATGTGGGCCACCTCCTGGGGAGTTAGGGTCTTGGGGATATCTGTTCCCGCCTGACCCACAGTCCAACAGGAGCTGAGGATGTTGGGCCGGGCGGCCCCCTGCGGTCTCCCCAGGAACCCCCTCCAGCACGTGTGTAAAGAAAAGGACACCAAGTCCCCCTCCTGCAGGGGACGCGTGTCTTCAGCCACACATTTCACGTCTGGCGCACGGCTTCTCCCAGGTGGCCTTTTACAAAGTCCTTCCAAGTCTGCTGCCCAGCTGTGAAGACGTTCCCTGTGCCCCTGGTTCTAGGAGGGGGACAGAAAGCTCGGGGGTCACACGGGGAGTCACAGGGGTGCAGGTGCGAGGGGGTGGAAGAGGAGCCAGGGCAGGGCCATGAAGCGGAGCCGGGAATGAGGTGGACCAACGCGCCGAGGTGCCCACGAGCGCACGGCCTGCGCCTCGCTCTGTCTCCTGGCAGCCAAGGGGAGGCTGGCGGGGTCCAGGAGAAGACCCCTTGCCCAGGGCAGTAGACTTCCCGGCCCAGGTCAGCATCTCGGTCCCTCCTGCCCCAGGAGCCCTGGTGAGCAGGCTTGGGTGCCGCGGGGGGCGCGGTCCCTCTTGGCAGCTGCCTCCCGTCAGCCCGCGCCCCTCACCCTGGGCATCCGCAGCACCGCGTTGCCCTGGCCTTTGAGAAGGTTCTTTCCGGGGGCAAAGAACAAACCTGGGTGCTCAGGGCTGGGGGACGACGTGGGGCAGGGAGCCACTGTCCCAGCCAGTAGGAGCACCAAAGGCAGGTGCTGGTGACCCAGCGTCCCTGTCTGTTCTGCCACTTCCTTATGCCACCCCGCGGGCGTGCAGCCCTGCTCCCTGCTGCCGCGCTCTCTGGCCATCCCTGTCCCCCTCCCAAGCCACGCGGGAGGAGCTGCCCGAGTGTCACCCCTCCAGCTGAACTGGGGGCTGGCGGGGGTCAGGCTCCCACCGCGGCTCCTCAGGTGGGAAGCACGAGGCGGGCGGTGGGCGTCAGCTGGCCTGCCCCTGCACCCTCTGGGGCTGAGCTGCTCGGCACGGTCATGTGGGAAGGCCACAGCCGCAGGTGCCCTTAGGTCCCAACTGGTGTTTGTCCCACTGAAAAAAATCTCAAAAAATGGTGCATTCCCGACAGGGCCTGGACTGGGGCACAGCGTGGTGACCAGCACCTGCCCCGCGCTCCAGGCCCGGGGCGCCCTCCTTGCTGAGGAGCAGCAGGGAACCCCTCTCCCCTGGACCTCTGTGGGACAGGCGGGAGGGACTGAGAGTCCACACGTGGGGACGGGGGCACAGGGGCGTGTGGGGTGCCTGGCGGGCTGCAGCCAGGGTGGACGCCCGCCTCCTCTTCCTCCCTGCTGCCCCCACCTGGCCCCATCTCCCTCACAGCCCTGCCAGCCCAGGGCCACACCCCTGCTGGCCACTGTGTGGGCAGGTTGGTGTCCACTTCTTCCCTGGGGGTCGACGGGCACCCGCCCCCTCCCCCGCGTTGCCAGTTACCTGGAGGAATGAAAAGGCGCTCCAGACCCAGCGGACCCCGGGGAAACGGTGTGCCTGGGGGTCTGTGGGACAGAGATGGACTGTGATGGACAGGTGGGGCTGAGCTGCTGCAGGCCCGCGGCCCTGCTTCAGGGGACAAGTTCCGCCGTGCTCAGTCACTGAGCACCCACTGTGTGCCAGGCCCAGGACAGCCGGTGGACGAGACCCTCTCCTAGGGCCCATGTCCTGTGGGGGCGGAGTCAGGCCAGAACCTGTGGGAGGACGAGGACCACACCCTGACCTGCACAGGGCCCGGCACTGGCTCGGGGACCGTGGGACCTGCAGCTTGTGTCTCCACTGTCCCTGCCTCCTGGCATGACCTTGAGCGGTGGGTCCACATTTATAAGATGGAGCCAGCACGCCCCGCCCTGTCAGCCCACAGGTGGTTGTGGGGGCCACGAGAGAGGCCAGATGGAGGCAAGAGGCTTTGCAAACTGTGAAGTGCAGCGCAAGGAGCGCTGAAGGGCTCCTGGCCCCTCAAGTGGCAGGGCCTAAAGCCACAGGTGTTAGGGCTGGGGTGGGGCCCGCTGGTCACCCTCTGCAGCCTGTGTTTGCTGGAAAGGAAGGGGGTGGGGGGCACAGAGCCCCGGGAGCCAGGTGGGGGGCAGCGGGCAGTCAGCGAGCCTCAGTCACCTGGTCTCTCGCCCACAGCCTGGGACTACAGCCAGGGCTTCGTGAACGAGGAGATGATCCGGGACCACCTGCCGCCCCCCGGGGAGGAGACGCTAGTGCTGATGTGTGGCCCCCCGCCCATGATCCAGTACGCCTGCCTGCCCAACCTGGAGCGCGTGGGTCACCCTAAGGAGCTCTGCTTCGCCTTCTGATGGCCGGGCGCTGGCCCCACGCGCATCGCCAGGAACTCTCCACATCCGTCCTCGCCCCCCACCGCCACTCTTTCCCATCGGTTCCCCCACATCCACCCCCACACACACTGGGGCCCCGGGTTCAGCCTGGCCTGCCCGTGCCCTGGTGGTCACCAGCTGAGCTGGCCCCTGAGGGGCCCTTTGGGAGCAAGGTTCCGTTTCAGGTGGGCCACTGCTGGCCACCTTGGGAACAGCTTCCCATCTGGCACTAGCTGGTTCTTACCGGAGATGCCACCCCTGGTCTACCTCCGGTCCCCCACCCCTGGTCCCCCCACAGCAAGGCACAGGCCGAGGCTGCCTGCCCGCGCCCCACCCGGCCCTCCTGGCAGCCCCAGTTGACAAACGGAAAGGGCAGCCCAGAGCTGCAGGTGACCCAGAATGTCCCAGCCAGGGCCCTGGGACATGGCCCCCATGCTGCAGAGTCAGGTCACACCTAAAGGCCCTGGGAGGGCGTGGCAGGGGTGAGAAGCTGGGCCCCAGCAGCCTGGTGGGGAGGACTTGGCAGGTAGCAGTAACCCCGCAGGGAACCTGGCATTTCTCTGTCCCGGCCTCCACCCGCCTGCCTTGCCCCGCTGAGACCTGAGCGGTGCCTCCTGTCCCAGCTGCCGTGACGGTGCCTTCCGCCGGTGGCTGTCCGCTGTCCCAGCTGAGAGCTGAAGTAAAACTGCTGATGCCGACGACTGTGGCCTCAGCCGGGTCTGTTTCTGCCGCGGAGAGAGTTAGCTGTGGGTAGTTAGGAAAGAGCCGCGCGGCCACGGCTGACTGGGCCCCTGTCCACCAGCGGCTTCCCCCCATCGGGCCCTTGACGGAAGCCCAGGTGACCATGATGCATTTGCCTCCAGCTGACGGTCTGGAAGTGATGGCAGCCCCCCACCCTCCTCACCAGCACCCACCACTGAGCTCTCCTGCTCTGGCTCTGGGAAGAAGGTCCAGCCAGGGTGTGGCCCGGGGGCTCAGCCTTGTCCCTCCCTGGCTGGTGGAAAGGCCCCCAGGCCTGTCTCAGGACCCCCCTGGGCCTCCAGCCTGAGGAAGGGGGCGGGTCACTGCCCCCCTGTCCCCTGGCCAGGTCGGCTCTGGCCTGAACGGCTCTTGGCTGGAGACTGGTCAGAAGCACAAAGCCCTGTACTGGCTCCCAGGGCCAGGGCGGCCACACACCCTCACTCCTTCACACCTGGGCCCACGTATGGGGCTCGACTTGGTCCCCTTCCTGTTACTGCCCCCTGGTCCTGGCACTCACTGGGAAGGACACTGCACACCAACAGGACGTACCATTTGCAGGATGGTGACTTCAAGGCAGCAGATAGGTCAAGGCCCAGGGGAGGAATGTTCTTAAAGCTGGGCTGCAGAAACCTCCCAGGAGACGCACATGAGCTCCAAAAAGGGAAGGAGCTGATTCCACTGGGGCAGGTGTTCCATAGAGTGGTAACAGCAGGTGCAAAGGTCCTGGGGCAGAGGAAGTGGTGAGGGCCAGGGAGGCTGGAGGGGAGTGGAGCAGGAAGAAATGCCCGTCTTCAGGGGTTGAGAGGTATGGCCCCTCTTCCATACTGCCCCTGGTCCTGGGCCACATACAGGAGCAAGGCCATGACTCTGCCTAGGAATTGCAGGCCCCCAAGGCCCTTCCCCATACTGTGTGCAGGGACTATTTGGAGCACTTGACACACACCAGGTCTCATTCCTGTCCCGTCTGAGGATGAGAAAACAGGGCCAGAATATCAGGATTTGAAACTGGTCTTGCTCGAGTCCACAAGAGGAATTGGACCTGGCTGGGTGATAGACCGTTCTCACCCAGCATGCCCTACGGACCCCAAGTTCAATCCCCAGCACCTCAAAAACAGAACCAATTAGTGAACCAGGTCAGTTCACTCACGGAGCCAAGTCCCCTTCCTCCCAGGCCGAGGTCACTTGAATAACTTTTTCAGCTGCCCCTTTTATGTTCCCTGGAAAGAGCTCACAGGCAGTACCACCTTCCTATGCAAGGAATTCAGTAGATCCACACAAAGCTGCAACTACCTTATGAAAGAGCCCAATAAAGAAGTATTTACACCAAACCGTGCATATATCATTAAGCAAGCACTGAGCCCAAGTGCCCCAGGAGGCAGAACCCCACAGGGACAGCAGTTTGCACAGATGCAAGGTCCCTGCGGACTCTCCCAGCCCCACATGTGCAGTGCACTCCTGGGACAACAGGGCCAATTTCCAAACACTTTGGAGTGGAATTCTGGCTGCTGCCCAGCTGCATTGCTGGAGGTTCCAGATTGTTCACACCAAAGTCCTGTGCGTCCACAGACAGACCCAAGGCCTGGTTCAGAGGTGTGTAAAGGGACTCTCCCCTCCAGGAAAGCAAGGGATCTTGGGAGGACCCTGAAGTGCCCCTGGGCTGCCCCACCTCAGTCCCCACCCCTAAGTGCAGGTGATCCTTGTCTTTGGACAACGAAAGATCCCAAGAAGGTCCCAAAGCCCAGGGGAGAGACACCATCCCAGAATTAAATGATACAGTTAATGATTCATTGTACTGGCTTCAGGAAAAAGTACCATTTTAATCTTTAATTTATCTAGGTTAGGGCAAGAGAGGGCCTTACCCCTGCTCCTCCGACCCCTCCAGGTTCCCCTGCATCTGGCCCTGAGGTCCATCTGGCCCCAGCGCTGAGTTCAACAGTGGGCCTCCCTTTCTCTTAACTTCCTTGAGTACAAAATGCAAGGGCTGGGGGTGTAGCTTACTGGTACAGGCCTTGGGTTCCATCCCTGTCCCCCACAAATGACATAACTCCACTTGATCTAATCGTGTGTTTTGTATCAGTGACGCTGGGGATCCCACCCAGCGTCTTAACAGCTAGGTTTTGAGGGTGCAAGATGAAGAGCCAATGGCACATATGGAACAGTAACGAACTGGACTAGTTAACTGCCCAATGGCAAGCGTCGTTTGTCCCATTTTACAGGAGGGCAGAGGCGCAGAATCGTGAGCGATTTGCTTGGGAAAATCCTGCGACCAATGGAATTGCAGCTTTCACCCAAACCAACATCACACGATGAAAACCTGAAAGCAAGTGGGACCTGAGGAATTCCCGTCCCGAGGACAGTACTTGTCACTACTAACCACCACTGTGGCTCACTATATACAGAAACACTTGCAAAAACAGAAGAAATTTCCCACGCTGAAAAATAACGTCACTAGCCACTGAGAAATAGAAACTTTTCAAAAACCTGTACTTTTTTTAATTTATAGGGGACGGGCAGATCGCAACTCCCAGGCATCCCGCGAAGTAGGCGGGTCACCTTAGGGGCAACCTTTACCCGCTCAAAAATTCGTCTCACATTTGCAGTGAGGATTCGGGCGTCACCCCGAATCGTTATTTTCCTTACTCATAAGTTTAAGGCATAAAGAAACGGAGCTCTACACTTCCTGGGTAGCAGATTCTATTCTTATTAAACCTATGGTGAGTACAGAGTTGCTCGTTAAACTTACAGCCTCATTCTTTTGAGGTTTGTTTTACTTGTTATTAATTTCTTATGACCTTTTAAATTTCATTTGTTCAGGAAAAAGAGCGGACCCCCTGGGCTCAGACCCTCTTTACGCAGATAAGGAGTACACATCGCGAAGGCTGATGGGAATATCCACGCCCCTTCCGGTCCTTGCCTCGTGTGAACTGTCGCGAGAGTTGGTTGGACGGACGCCGGAAGCAGATCGTCTCACCGTAGCGGCCGAAGGGGCGGGCTCGCGGGCTGAGGGCGTCTAAGCTGCTCTTGGCTTGCTCGGTGGCGCAAGATGGCGGACATCTCCCTGGACGAGCTGATACGGAAGCGCGGAGCGGCGACGAAGGGACGGTGAGTGGCCTTTTCTCTCTTCGAAACACGGGGTCTGCGGCCTAGCAGAGCTCAGGGCGGAGGAGGGAACGGTCCCGGCGCAACGCGAGGGCCGGCTGCGCCCGCCCCTTGCTTCAACCGCGCTCCTCATTGGCCGCGCCGCCGCCGCGGCCGCCGCCGCCGCCCCGGCCGCTCCGTCGCCCACTGGCTGGCGGCGCCGTCGGGCGGGCGGACCCCGGGCGGCGGGTGGGACGGCTGCGAGGTCGGAGCCCGGCGCGTAGGGAGCGGTAGCCCCGCAGGGCCGCGTTCCCGGGGCCCCGCGCCGCGCCCCTCCTCGGCAAGGGGCCCGGTCCTGCGGGATCCCGGCGCTGTCTCCACCCGCGTCTCCACCCCCCTCGAGTCAGGACAGCCGAAGTTTAGCGGGGAAGTGACTCGGAATACGGAGCTGGGGCTCCAGCCCGGAGCTCCGAGTCCCCTCCCAGCCGCCTGTTAGCAGCCGCCCCCTTGCACAGCATTTTAGGTTTCCTAAGCGCTTCCACAGACGGAGTGCCTCGCCTGCTCCCTGACCACCCTTTTCGGTTTTTTTTTTTTTTTTTTTTTTTTTTTTTGAGACAGGCGTCTCGCTGTGTCGCCCAGGCTGGCCTTAAAACTCCTGGGCTCAGACGGTGCTCCGAGTGGTGGGGGTTCAGGCCCCTGGTTGCTAACTGTTAATGGCACCCCTATTTTACCGACGGGCAACTCGAGGCTGGGAGTGATGGGGTGACTGGCCCGAGGCTACGGAGCCTCTGTGAGCGTTGTCACCTGTCACCGCTGCCCAGTTGGCCTCAGGCAAGGGCAGAAAACAGGTGGGACGGGCTTCCGGATGTCCTGGAGCTGCTGGGGGAGGAGTCCTGGAAATGAATTGCAAGCTTGTGCACCGCACTTTTCTCAAGGACTCTTAAATATTATGGCATTTCCAGCTTGGCGTGAGCTAAGGTTGCCTGTATGAAGAAATGGGACCTTGGCCAGTAGTTTTCCAGTACACACTAAATAAGTTTAAACGTCTCTGTAAAATCGTCAGGCTGAGAAACATCGCTGTTTTCTCAAACATACATTCCCTGGGCAGATGTTTATTATTAATGACTCCTTGTGTCTTTGGCCAGAATTTCATTCTCTCTCTCTTTATTTGTTCTTTTTAGATATACATGATAGTGGAATGTATTTTGACATATTATACATTCATGGAGTATAACTTCTCTAATTAGGATCCCATTCTTGTGGTTGAACATGAGGTGGAGTTACACTGGTCGTGTATTCATATATGAACTTAGGAAAGTTATGCCCGATTCATTCTAAATTCATTCTCTAAATTCATCCTAAACTCATTCTTGCCTGAAATGTACACCCTCCACACGCATATCCACTACAACTGCTACTGCCACCACCCTGTGATTCACCAGCTGGCACTTTTACTTGGATTCTGGTTCTTAACACCTAAGCAGTATGTTTGTCAACGAGGTCTTCCCCTCATGTAACTGATGTGGAGTTGGTGCTGGATCCTCTGGTGCTTCTGAATCTAGAAGTTCCCTCAGTAATTCCTGAGTGAGCCCCTTCCCAGGGGGGTTCTGAGCTCTCTGAAGTTGCTCCTCTCAATTCTGTAGTATCTATTCAGTCTGTACTTCTCTTTCTTTCTTTCCTTCTTTCTTTCTTCTTGTTTTGATGGTGCTGGGTATTGAACCCAGGGCCTTGTGCATCTGAGGCAAGCACTGACTATACCAACTGAGCTATATCCCCAGCCCCGCCAATCTGTACTTTTCTGACCTTGATGTGTGCAGTCTTGTGTTGAGGTGGGTAGGGCTGCAGGAAAGGGAGATGTGTGGATCCTCAGAAAGAGCAGGGCTGTGCAGCCAGCCACCCAGCAGGCTCCACTGTTGTTAGGTTCTGTGCGCCTAGCCAGGTGACTTCTGAGCTGGCCAGTGTCCTAGATCATATTATAATAGTGTTCCTGGTGATAGAATTAAATACAAGAGTAAATGTTTTAAGCCCGTACCTTGTAGTAAGTGTTTAGCAAATGATGGCAGTTGTCATGGACATCTCCTTAAAGGAATAGAAACATGTGACCCCTGGGGACAGACTAGGTAAAGATGGGGGCTCTAGAGTAAGATTGCCAAAGTTCAGTTCCCTCCTCCTCCTCCCTTCCGTATGGTCTTATGCAAATTGCTTAACTGTTCCTTGTCTGCCTTTCCTTGCGTATAGAAGTGGGTAATACCTACTTCATCAGGACTGAGTAAATCAATATACCTAAAGTGCTCCAAAAAGAGCCTGGCAGTACTAAGCGCTCAGTAGGTGTTATTTTGTCATTGTCATTGTTGAAGGCTTTTTCAGTGAAGAAATAACATGATCCAATTTTCAGTGAAAGAGTACTGCTGTTAGGTGAAGAATGTTAGGGCAGGTGTGCAGGGCGGAAGACTAGGGTAAAGAAACTGGAGAACATGTTGTGTTTGGATTAAATCTCTTCTGGAAACTTGTACAGCCTACAAAGAGAAAAACTTTATCCAGGGCTCTCTATCAGAGACAGGGGAGGTAGCTGAGCATGGTGGGCCATGGGTGTAATCCCAGCTACTGTGGAGGCCAAGTCCAGTACCAGCCTCAGCAACTTAATGAGATCCTACCTTAAAATAAAAAGGGCTAGAAATGTAACTCTGTAGGAAAGTGCCCTTGCATTTGACCCCCAATACTGGGGGGGAAAAGATATGAGGTGTCTGAACAAATTTCAGTGAACCAATGTCATTTCCTGTAGTTAATATATTCTATTTTATGTATTTATTAGAAGAAATCACCATTCTGGGAACTTTGGTCTTAAAATTGTATGGAAATCTCAGGGAAAAAAAATTGCTCAGTAATTTTTAGGTAGGACCTGTGACTATTTTAGCATTTTTCCTTTTAGTGGAAATAAACAAAAGATGGATTCTGTGAAAGTGTAAATAGCCTATTTCCCTATCTGTCTAGCCACTTGTTTCTTGTGACCCTGAAGATAGCGTTTATAGAATGTGCTTATTCTCCTGCTGCTGTGTTCCTCAAGACTTGTAAGTCAAGAAAAGAGTCATTATTGTTACCTGGTCCTCCAATTAATCATCTTAAGATTTCTTGCTTAATGGGAAATTCTAGAACTGGAGGAGGTGCTTTGAGTGACACTTCACCCAAACCCTAGGACTCCATCTTCTCCCGCCATCCAACTCTAGTGACTTCAAGCATGAGGAATGGATAGATGATAGGACAGTACTGGACACCACCTACATTGTAGACCTGAGTGGTGTGTTGACTTCTGCCTTCAGATGTGATAGTGTCACTGAGTTAGTTGAAGCAGCTCTTCTTTGGATTGTTTAGTCTAGCTCTCAGAGGATAGCTGTGCTGCCTCCAACTAGTTCAAGTAGCTTTGAAAGTATTGGAGTTGAGCAGCTCAGGGCAAGGTGCCCCATTTGGGGAGTCCTTGGAGCTGTGGGGGTTGGGGGCAAGTGAACTTTCCTGTTCAGGCCAAGGCCCCAGACTTGTACTCATTGCCTGTTTCCTTGTTGAGATAAGATAAGGGAAATATAGACCTAAACACAAGTGAGTTGTTACATAATTTGGAGGGGAAGGATTAGATTTTAAAATGAAACATTTGCTTAGGACTCTTGGGTAAAGGGATAGTGTCTTAGTGTCTTTCTTATAAAAATGACTTCAAAGGGGCTGGGGTTGTGGCTCAGTGGTAGAGCACTCACCTAGCACATGTGAGGCACTGAGTTCAATTGTCAGCACCACATAAAAATAAAATAAAGGTATTGTGTCCACATACAACTAAAAAATATATACTTAAAAAAAAAAAAAGACCTCAAAGCTGGTCATGATGTCATATGCCTGCAAACCCAGTGACTCCGAGGCCAAAGTAGGAGGATTGCAAGTTGATAACTAGCCTCAACAATTCAGCGACTCTGTCTCAAATTTTTAAAAAGGACTGGGGATGTAATCCAGTGGTAAAGAGCCCCTGGGTTCAATCCCCAGTACTTAAAAAAAGAAAAAGAAAAAGAGGGGCTGGGGATGTGGCTCAAGCGGTAGCACGCTCGCCTGGCATGCGTGTGGCCCGGGTTCGATCCTCAGCACCACATACAAACAAAGATGTTGTGTCCGCCGAAAACTAAAAAATATTAAAAAATTCTCTCTCTCTCTCTCTCTCTCTCTCTCTCTCTCTCTCTCCCTCTCTCCCCTCTCGAAAGAAAGAAAGAAAGAAAGAAAGAAAGAAAGAAAGAAAGAAAGAAACTCAACATATACCTACTATAATCCAGAAATCCCCATGGATTATAGTCCACTGTATATCATTCAGGTCCCCCCTTTCATGGGCCTGAGTCTTTCGGATTAGACATCTGTCCAGAGCCTCCTGCAGTTCTGCCTTCCACAGAGCCAGGAGGGTGAGGCATTGCTAACCGCTACAGACCCTCCCTGATTCTCAAAAGTGTGCCAGGTTCCAGTCTCAGGAATGGGGGCAGGGAGGGCTCAATGGGGCATTGCCCTCTCACTGTTCTGCAGTACTCTCCCCAGGACACCACGGAGGACAGTTGCACTGTTGACATTGTTGGCTGAAGTAGAACAATTAAAAGACTTGCTCAAAACCTCCCTCCCTCATCCTTCCTAAACATTTACTGAGAACAAAAGTGCAGAATGTGTTTTGGGAACACAAGTAGTCCCTACAGTGGGAGGTGAGGCTGCAGGCAGAAGCTGGGGTTAGATTGGAGGCTCCCCCCAGGGGTTGGGCTTTGTTGGGGGAGCCCTCAGCAGTTCTTAGGCAGGAGGGTAACATAATTGACTCTATGTTTTAGAGACCTACCCCTAGCAGGGGTGTTTATTTGAAAAATTCCTGATGACTAATGCCTGCCTTAAAACCAGTACTGCTGCCTGCTGGGATGAATAGCTGTCTTTTCATGCAAGAAGAGGGAGCATGATTATAAAAAGCCTGAACACTGGAGCCCCCTAAAGCTATTTGTGAAAGGAGTTGAAAGGACTGGCATAACCAGGGAACTGAATGCATCAGATTGAGGAATTGTTTGCTCACTCCCACTGTGGGTAGCTACTACATCCCCTGCCCGCACCTCCCTCCTGCACATGCACCTTTTCTGTTGCTCAGACACAGTCGAGTGCTGTGTGCAGTGATGTCAGACTACATCCATGGAGGGTGGTCCCCTAGAGTTATATCAACCTGGTGATGCCAGGCCATCTTAGTTTCTGTAAGTACATGGACTTCTCAGATTATGTCCCTGCCATTAAGTGAGGCATAACTGTGTATTAAAATATCAGCACAAGCCAGACAAGGTGGCCCATGTTTGTACTCCCTGTACTTGGGAGACTGAGGCAGTTTGAGATCGGCCTCAGCAACTTAGTGAGAGCCTGTCTCTTAATCAAAAAATTTAAAAGGGCTGGGGATCTAGCTCAGTGCTAGAGTACTCCTGGGTTCAATCCCCAGGACAGTGCGCAACACACACACACAAAGGCCAAGACAAACTGTCTCAATGGTCTTTCCTGCCAAAAAAGCATGATGGTATGTGTGTTCCTGGGTGTGACTGGAGTTCCAAGGTTTTCCTCCATCTGGAGACAGTATTCACCCTTAACTTTTGTATTGTTTTATTTTAATTTTGAAGAGTTTCATAACAGAATGAAAAAATAGACGTTAATAATACTGAAGATTATTTAGTTTTGATTCAAGATCTAGTCTTTACTTTTGACACATGCATTATTGGTGTTTCAACTAGATATAATGAAGTTCAAATCTGTTCTTCAACATGAGTGCCTGTGATTTTGAGTTTGCCTCCTTATTTATAAAATGTGAATAGTTACCCTATTCACAGGGTTATTGTGAGCCTTAAAGGAGGTGTGTGTTAGAAATCTGTCAGCCTGTAGTAAATGCAGGGCCCCAGACATTCTTAGGTAAGTGCTGTATCACTGAGCTACACACCCAGCCCCTCAAATCTTTATCTTTCGTAACCCTATTAGTTGCCTCTTCTGTGGCCATAGCAGGCATTGCTTATCTACCCTATGCTTCTGTGGAGTCTGGAAATTCCCTTGGGATTCTCAATATAGCACTTCAGACAGTCGTTGCTGATTATAAGAGAATGGAAACTATTGAGGAATATGAATAAGTTAAGATAGGAGAAACCTAACCTCCCTCCCCTACCCCTCCTCATGTGAAGGTTAAATGCAGTGTTAGAGTGAGCCAGAAAATGTGAATCTGCCCTTTTATCCATTCTCCACTCAGGGATATGAAATTTGTTTTTAAGAATCTCACAGTTGCTGGGTGTGGTGGCACATGCCTGTAATCCCAGCAACTCAGGAAGCTGAGGCAGGAAGATTGCAACTTCAAAGCCAGCCTCACCAACTTTGTGAAACCCTATCTCAAAATAAAAAATAAAAAGGGCTGGGATGTGGCTCAGTGGTTAAGTGCCCTGGGTTTAATCCTGGGTCCAAAAAAGAATCTCATTGTTGTTGTTTTTTTTTTTTAAATACACAGATTTAATGGATACAAGTTCTTATTAAGTACACAATTTGCAAATATTATCTCCCATTCTGTAGGCTTTCTTTAAGAATCTCATTGTTAACCTTAATTTAAAATGAGGCATTCAGTTATTCATCACCCCACATACTCTTCCTGGTCTTGGTAGTGGTGTTTTATTGCTTTTGTGATTGGTCATACTGGGTAAGTTAACTCTTGAAAGCAAAATTGATGCGCTGGAGCTCTAGATTTACCCAGTTTTATGGTATCGTAACATGAAATTTTACAAGATAAGACGTCTCGTCTCCTTTAGTTATAAATATCAGGAGCCCTTTGTAAGAGGTGCCCTGGTGATGGGAGGAGGTAGATTTTGGAGAAGATGGAAGTTAGGAAGTCTTTGGGAAGGGTCAAGTTTGGTTGGAATGTGTTTGACTCCACTGTAGGGCAGACACCATTACTGACGAAGTCCTCCGCTTTTGTTTATCCATTTATGATGTTCTGTCACAGTGCGACACCATCATCTTTCTTTTCCAGGGGACCTTTTCTAAGGTTCCTGTGCCCTGGCTACATGGGTGCCTCCCTCTCTGCTGGCAGGGCTGGTTGGAGGTCAGGATCCCAGCAGAGTAGTGGGTAGTCAATAAGGGCTGGCTCCTATAGGAGAAGCCTTCAGGGCAACCATTATTTCTCCATCTTACTTCCCTGGAGCTTGGAGTAGGAAGGAGGGAAACTTGGAGCCTGTTACAATGAGGGTAGCCTGTGGCGTCAGGTCACCCTGGAGTTCTGTTCTGTTTATGACCACTAGCTCTGTGATTTTTCTAGTAATCAGGTGGAGATG
Organism: Spermophilus citellus; assembly: GCF_964194105.1. Lineage (NCBI taxonomy): Eukaryota > Metazoa > Chordata > Mammalia > Rodentia > Sciuridae > Spermophilus > Spermophilus citellus. Next base: position 131,200,623 of record NC_138197.1, on the reverse strand, counting down.
ACAGCAGCTAACCTCAGAGATTTTGGGCCCAGAAGGAGGATGAAGGTATACTAGGAGCTTCATAGCCTCCTTGACATAAGAAAGCCCTTTGAGCCCAACCATTACCCTGATGCAGGTTTGACAAAGTTGAGTGGGTACAGGGTGTGCCCCCTGAGAAGCTAGCAGTTCCGTGGGAGATGCAGGCTTATAAACAGATCATTGTGTGATACAGCATGGTAAATGCCTTACTGGAAACTTTGTTGAATGAATTCTCCGAGGAGGAGGCCTTCATCTAGAGGCCTTCATCTAGAGAGCACATACCTACTTGAGCCATAAGAGCAAAGAAGCTGCAGGCCATGGGCTGGAATAGGCTTTTCTGCATCTGGCCCATGTAGAATGCCCTTTCTTAGCCTTCCCACGGCCCTCTGGGTGTTCCGTTGCCTATGGTATCCTCTCACACTTTGTATCTCCCTCTCTTGGAGTAGAAGTGTGGTGATTATTTGGGGATCTGTATGCCTCACTTCAGTTTGGAGGACCTGGAGACCTGTACTTTACCATGTTACTTTTGATAATTTGATTGCCTGACCCAAGACTTGTGGCCTCGATGGGTATTCAGTAAGTGAACATTCTCATTTGGGATGCTTTCTATTGGCCCTGATTTTATATGGATCTCAATGGCAATTGTTGACCAAAACCTGTTTTCCTATTTTGTGAGTAGATTTCAGTAGCAGCTCCTGGTCTGAACCCATATCCTGTATTTTTTTCCAAAGGGCATTGCTAACAGATATGAGAGAACTTAAAACTTTTTTTTTTTTTTTTAAAGCCAGCGGTGGTGGGGCTGGGCGTAGTGGCACATGGCTGTAATCCCAAAGGCTGGGGAGGCTGAGACAGGAGGATGGCAAGTTCAAAGCCACCCTCAGCAACTTTGTGAGATCCTAAGCAACCTAGTGAGACCCTGTCTCAAAATAAAAATTATAAAGGGCTAGGGATATAACTCAGTGGTTAAACAACCTTGCGTTCGATCCCTGTTAATAAAAAAAGGTCAGTGGGGGGCACCCTGCAAGAAGGTAGGATCTTTATTCTCACCAAGAGCCCTTCAGAGTAGCTACAGGTTTCTGGATATAACCCCACTATTGTCCATGGCTTTACAGTCCATGGACCATGAAGCCTAGGGTAGCCTAGGCCAGGGGAGGTGGATGCTGTCCACCACATAGCTGTTTCCTTCTCCCTAATTGTGTATGCGGCCTCCCTCCACACCCCATTCCTTGTGGCTCTGCTTTCTCTAATGCCTTCATCTTCCAGGTTCCTTTTGTGTGTGTGTGTGTGTGTGTGTGTGTGTGTGTGTGTGTGTGTGCGCGCGCGCACACACACACACACACCACTGAGCCACACCCTGGCCCCTTTTTATTTTTAATTTTGAGACAGGGTCTCACTGAGTTTCTTAGGGTGCTGAGTTGCTCAGGCTAGCTGTGAACTTGCAATCCTTCTGCCTCAGCCTTCTGAGCTTCTGGAAACAGGTATGCACCACCACACCCAGCCTTTCCAGTGTCTTTACATGAGGAAATAGAGTAGGCTGAACATGCAGCCGTCACCACGTTTTTTTTTTTTTTTTTTTTGTTTTTTTTTAACTGGAGGTATTGAATCTAGGGATACTCTACCACCACTGAATTACAACTTATGGTCTAGCTAAGTTTCTGGTACTGGCCTCAAATTTAGAATCTTCGGCCTCCCGAATCTTACTGCAATTACAGGCACGCACTACGAGGCATAGCAGCCCCCTCAACCTTAAACTTAGTCTAAGTGATTCTGTTAATGACCCCTCCATCCTCTTCCCTACCCAGTCAAACTCACTGGAAAACAAATCCTAAAGTAAGTTGCCATTTCCCAAAGAGAAAAATGGTACTGTGCATCACTGTAGTAATCTACTTGGGCTGCTATATAACAGAGTAGCATAAACTGGGTGGTCTATAAACAAGAGAAGTTTCTTTCTCCTACTGCTAGAGGCTGGGAAATCCCAAGATCAAGGCACTGGCAGGTTCCATGTCTGGTGAGGGTTTGCTTCCTTGTTCTAGACCATCTTTTCACTGTGACTTCACAGGAAGGGGCCAGGGAACTTTCTGAAGACCTCTTTTATATGAATACTGATCCCATTGCGAAGACTCTACCCTCATAACCTATGAACTCTGCCTCTAATGCTATCACCTTGAGAGTTAGGTTTCATCAAAGGAATTTGGGGGACATAAACACTCAATATGTTACTGCTTTAAGTCTCTGGCATATTGGAGACAGCAGGTGTGTTTGCATTATTCAGAGGATAAAGGTCTAGATTTTTCTGTGGGGTGGGGCTGGGTATTGGGTATTGAATTCTACCACAGAGCTACATCCCCAGCCCTTTTTATTTTGAGACAGGATCTTGCTAAGTTGACTAGACTGGGGGCTGGGATGTGGCTCAAGCGGTACTGCGCTTGCCTGTCATGCATGCGGCCCGGGTTTGATCCTCAGCACCACATACAAACAAAGATGTGTGTCTGCCGAAAACTAAAAAATAAATATTAAAAATTTTAAACTAAGTTGTCTAGACTGGTCTTGAACTTGGAATCCTCCTCTCTCAGCCTCCTGAGTAGCTGGGATTACAAACAATGTACCACTATGCCTGGCCAGATTTGCTTTTATTGGTACCAAGTAGATTCACCTTTGGGTACACTTTTGTTTATTCGAAGAGCAGGTGGATAGGTGAGTAAGCAGTAGGAGGATCCCATTGACTTGGGCAGTATGAGGAAGCCTCCTGGGAGGCCCAGGCAGTGAAGTGGGAAACAGTAGATAAACTTGTTATTCAGCACAGTTTGACCTCCTAGCACCAGATTAGGGATTCTCAATATAGCTCTTCAGTCACCTGTGGAGTTCAAAATGTAGTCACCCAGGTTTCCCCCAGTTTGAGGCTTTAGTAGCTCTGGGGTAGGGTCTAGAAGCTCCACAGGAATTTCAAGGCTTAGCCAGAGCTCAGCACCACTCATAAGGTACTTGGTCCTATAAAAGGAGTGAGTCCCCTTTTTCCTTCCCTCTATGTGGACACAGTGAAAAGATGCTCTAGAACCAGGAAGCAGGCCCTCACCAGATATGGAACCTGCCAGTACCTTGATCTTGGGCTTCCCAGCTTCTAGCACCAGGGGAAATACATTTCCTTTGTTTATAGGCTACCCAGTTTATGCTATTTTGTTATAGCAGCCTAAATAGACTAAGACAGGCAGAAAACTTAGCAGGTATATTAATAAACACAAAGGAGGATGAATCTGGAAGGATTTCCCGAAAAGGAGACATTGACCTTGAAGTCTCCAGGTGGGACATAGGGCACAGAGGTGGAATAGAGAAGTCTTGGGGGTGGGTCATGGATGGGTGAGTCAGGAAAAACCCATAGATCCCAGGAAGGACCTTTAGTGTTATACTCAGGAGGCATTGTTTTTTTTTTCTTAAGCTGCTGAAAGAGAAAGAATAGAACTTGTTTAATGAAGTTTAATCAATTTCTGTCTTTAACAGTTTCTGAATATTTGTTATTTCAGAAAGCATTTATTTTTCTTTTCTAAGTCTTTATATCTTTATTATTTGAGTTGTCTAGCTCTGAGACCCACATATTAACTTCCTTAGGTCCAGCCCAAAAGAGGCATTAGAGGCACCTGCATTAGAGGCATTCTTTGTTAATCATACAGCCTCGCCAGGTCTGCTTCTCCCACTATAAAGCAGGCGTGATAGGTGCCGCTCTAGGTGCTGAGAGGGTTGATTAAGAGTGGGGATGTGGCTCAAGCGGTAGTGTGCTCACCTGGCATGCGTGCAGCCCGGGTTCGATCTTCAGTACCACATACAAACAAAGATGTTGTGTCCTCTGAAAAACTAAAAAATAAATATTAAAAAAAAAAATAAAGAGTGGGGATGTGGCCAGGAGCAATGGCACATGCCTGTAATCCCAGTGGTTTAGAAAGCTGAGGCAAGAGGATTGCAAATTCAAGGCCAGCCTCAGAAACTTAGTGAGGACCTAAACAACTTCGACCCTGTCTCTAAATAATTTATTTTTTAAAGGCTAGGGATGAGGAATGGGGTTGTAGCTCAATAGTAGAGGACTTGCCTAGCATGTATGAGGCACTGGGTTTGATTTCTCAGCACTACATAAAAGTAAAAAAAAAAAAAAAGGTCTGTCAAGAACTAAAAAAAAAAAAGTGCCCCTGGTTCAATCCCTAATGCAAAAAAAAAAAAAAAAAAAAGAAGAAGAAGAAGAATGGTGATGTGGAAGAGCTTTGGAAACAAGTTGCTCTTCAGTTGAGTGGGGTTTTGATATTTTGGAGATAGTTTTTTTTAAGAGAGAATTTTTTAATATTTATTTTTCAGTTTTCAGCGGACACAACATCTTTGTTTGTTTGTGGTGCTGAGGATCAAACCTGGGCCACGTGCATGCCAGGCGAGCGCTCTACCGCTTGAGCCACATCCCCAGCCCCTGGAGATAGTTTCTTATTTGACTGGCGTTGTCTGAGGTTATTGTCCAAAAAGATCTCTCAAAACACCTGATTTTGGGGGCTGGGGATATGGCTCAGTTGGTAGAATGCTTGCTTTGCATGCACAAGGCCCTGGGTTCAATCCTCAGCACCACAAAAAAACAAACAAAAAAAAACCCCACTGGTTTGGGGAGTAAAGCAGACTTAACTAATGGTGAAAATCCAAACCCTCTTTCTTTATTTTGTTTATGATAGAAAGTTAAAAGGCAAGAAATAGGAAGGAAGTCATTACTTTCTGTTGGATTAATTATTGACTCAAATGCAGGCAGGAAGCAGCTTTCTGGTTTCTGTAGGATCTGCTGTATACCCAGATTCCCAGGCTTTCCTCCATGGGCCACTGGTGATATTCAGATCCACTTACTATTGCAGTTTGTATTTGCAGGCTCAGTGCCAGACCAGGAGTTGGAGGTGTCCGATCTCGAGTTGGAATCCAGCAGAACCTTCTCAGCCAGCCAGCACGCACAGCCACCTTCCAGCAGAGATTTGATGCCCGGCAGAAGATAGGCCTCTCAGATGCCAGGCTCAAGCTGGGAGTCAAAGATGCTCGGGAGAAACTTTTGCAGAAAGATGCACGGTTTCGGATCAAAGGGAAAGTGCAGGATGCCAGAGAGATGCTGAACTCTCGCAAGCAGCAGAGCACGGTGCCACAGAAGCCTCGCCAAGTGGCTGATGCCCGGGAGAAGATTAGCTTGAGGAGGAGTTCCCCTGATGCCTTCACAAGCCCACCCATTGGGACAGTGACGCCTGCTCTGAAGCTCACCAAAACCATCCAGGTAGGTTGTGACTGCTGTCATGAACTCGGAAGACAGGCAGATTTAGGCAGGAAGATTGGGCAGGGAGAGGGGATTGGGCAAAAGTGCAGTTCTCTCAAGTGTTGGTACAGCCCTTGGCTGTTTACAAAGGCTTTCTGTATACATTATAGCCAAGCAAACATGAGAAAGGCATGAAGTGACTTTCTTAAGTGAAAAATAGTAGAGGGAAGAGCAGGGAAAGGATGAAACATTTTGACCATGTGCTATGCGCAGGCACCTAGTGTATTTGAACTTATATATTCCTCACTCCAACTTTAGGACTATGTCCCCAGTTTTATTAAAGAAGAATCTGAATCTCAGAGATAAAATACCATGTCCAGCGTTACACAGCCAGTAGTGGAAGGACCAGAGCAGAAGCCCAGTCAGATCTGGCTGCCAATCAAGGGTCCCCCCCTACCCCCCGAAAGGAAACAATGTCATTTAATGTCTTGGCTTTGGTAATAGGCATAGTGACAACAGACATTGATGGAGCCAAGTTTAATTTAAAGCCCTGCACTTGCATTACTGCATGGGGATACCTTATTACTTAGGGGCAAGGCACTCTAGCCCTACCAGAGACCCAAACTGCATGCCTACTGTATTTAAATTCAGTGACCTCATACTCGCAGGATGTTCATGAACCCTATGGGATAGATTGTGATCACTGAGTGTTTCTAGGTTCCACAGCAGAAGGCCATGGTGCCACTTCATGCCCATCCAGCTGGAATGAGGATCAATGTTGTCAATAACCACCAGGCCAAACAGGTAGAGAGAGAGAAAGAGTGTGTGTGTGTGTGTGTGTGTGTGTGTGTGTGTGTGTGTGTACACGCACGCACACATATCTTGATGACGCTAACGGGTGGATTGGCTGGGGCCAGGCCCAGAGACATTTGACTTTTTTTAATTTGAGAGTTTTAACAAAAAATTTCTTAGTGAGGGGATAATTTAATTTGCACACACAAAATAATGTTTTTCATGTTCCTATTCTCCAGAGTCAGCCACTGTTGAAATTTGGTCATAGATTTTTGGGGTTTTTGTTTGTTTTTAAGATTCCTGCTTTTTTGTGTGTGTTTGTGTTGTTTTACATTTAACACTAGTTATAGTTGCAATTTTATTCTTAAGTTTGTGCCCTTTTTTATTTTAACTCAAGCATTTTCTGTTTTCACATTAAGTGTAAACATTTTTCATAACTGCTCAATTCATTGAGTTGACGTTTATTTGTTTGGACATTTTATTTAGACCATTTTCCCTGTTAAAAATCCTGTTAAAATTCCCTGTTAAAAATCCCAACAGTAGGCATTGTTGGGATAGGGTTTGAGTTTACTGCTGTTTGCCAAATTATCCGGAATGGACTTTCCAAAGCAAAGGATATACTGTCATGTGATGCTTAGTGACATTTGGGTCAGTATTGGGGTGCATAGGTGTGTAGTTGGATGGTTGTGGAAGTATGTGATGTTCACACAACAACAAAATCACCTAATAATTCATTACTCAGAACATATCCCTGTCATTGAGATACATGACTGTAAACAAACATTTTGGGGATTTTTTTTTTCCTCCCTCCTGTACTGGGTCTCACTTAGTTGCTGAGAGCCTTATTTAGTTGCTGGGGCTGGCCTCAAACTTGAAATCTCCTATTTCAGCCCCCTAAGTTTCTGGGATTACTGATAGGTACCCACATGTCTGGCTAATTTAGGGATTCTTGAGGGGTGTTATGAACTTATGAAAATGTATTTCTGATGTACATGGAGCATTTTTAATTGGGCCTCATTAGTAGAAGTCACCCTGTCAGGACTTGAACCCCAGACTCCAAGGCCAGTCTCTCCAGGCACCACTACCGCCATGCCCACCTTTTCCCTTGATCTTTCATTTAATGCTGGGGCTGGATGTCTTTTATGGACCTGCATGTTACATTAGCTTATATTTCTTTATTCTCAGAATTTATATGACCTGGATGAAGATGATGATGTCATAGCACCCGTTCCTACTAAGCAGATGAAGTTTTCACCCTCCAGCAGCTTTCACCACCACATGGTATGGCATTGTTTCTTTTTCTGTCACTGTATGTGTCTGATCTGGTGGACAGCAGAGATTGAGGATAACAGGATCTTTCAATGATTTGGGTTGTAAGATTCTCAGAGCTGGAATTGGTCCAGCCATTTGCTTTTTAAAAAATTGGATACAGGCTGTGTCTAGGGATTTGCTCAAGGTCTCACCGCAGGTGGAGTGCAGAGCTGCAGTCCCAGGCACTATGTTTGAGACACTCAAGGGAAAGTCTGTTACCTGCTACTGTAGCAGAATACTACAGACTGGGTGAATTTTAAATAATGGATATTTACTCTGCTCATAGTTATGGAGGCCAGGAAGTCTAAAACTGAGGGGCTGTACAGGGCAAGGGCCTTCTTGCTGAGTCATCGGAGAATAAGCAAGCATGCCCTAGACAGAGATCAGGCCGCACTTATTCTTTAATAAGGAGCATCGTCCCTGAGATAGCAAAATCCACTCCTATGAGGTTGGCCTTAATCTAATCATGAGAATGGTTTCCTGGTACCCAAAACAATTCTTAAGGTCCCACCTATTAATGCTGTTGTTATGAAAATTCAACATCAGTTTTGGAGAGGACATTCGAATCATAGTATCAATCCCACAGGAGGGAATCCCTTTTCTTTCCTTGGTACTCCCTGACCTTGATCTTAGATTCTGGATTCCCTGGGTTGGTGTCAGTAAGGAATAAACCTCATTTGATTGGTGGGCTCCAGTAGGTACAGCCTCTGTGCAAGAAAGGCTTGCCTGCTGTGGTGCTGGTCAGACGTCCTGCAGAGAAGCAAACAGTATCAAAGTGTTTCTAGCACTCAGCTTAGTGGGTACCACTGAGCCACAGCAGGGAGGTTGATGGGCTGCCCAGCCAGTTCCTTGGGGCATATATCGCCTTTGTATTACCTTGAGGCTCGAAGATTCAGTTTTAGTCACCACCTGAGTGTATGGACCAATCTCCTGGTTATAATTAAGCTCTTAGAATGGTATGTGAAGCTGAATGTTGGCAGTTTATTTCTTTTTTTTTATTATTATTTTTTTTTTAAGAGAGAGAGAGAGAGAATTTTCAATAATTATTTTCTAGTTCTCGGCGGACACAACATCTTTGTTGGTATGTGGTGCTGAGGATCGAACCCGGTCCGCACGCATGCCAGGCGAGCGCGCTACCGCTTGAGCCACATCCCCAGCCCAGTTTATTTCTTTATAAAGGGACCAATCCTTTCTATTAAATAGACCATTTGTGTCTGATGCCAGAACAGCTTATCAACTGGCTCAGTTAGTGGTTTACCCTAATTTTAAAAACAGTATTTACATTAACTCATTTAAGACCTTCTCTAAGCCAGGCATGGAGGCACTTACCTGTAATCCCAGGGAGGCTGAAGCAGGAGGATTGAAGTTCAAAGCCAGCCTCAGCAATTTAGGGAGGGTCTAAGCAACTTATTGAAACCCTGTCTCTAAATAAAATATTTAAAAAGGGCTGGGGGACTGGGGTTGTAGCTCAGTGGTAGAGCACTTGCCTAGCAAGTGTGAGTCACTGGGTTCAATCCTCAGCACTACATAAAAAATATATAAAGTAATGTGTCCATCTACGACTAAAAAAATTAAAAATTTTTGAAATGGGAGGGCGCTGGGGATGTGGCTCAGTGGCTAAGCGACCCTGGATTCAATCCCTTGTTAAAAAACAAAACAAAACAAAAGGCCCTCTGTCCTCCCACCCTGTGAAGTGTGTATTTTTACTCTCATTTTATGGATAAGGAAACAGATATAGAAACATCACCCAGCTTGTAAGTAGTAGATGTAGTTGTTGCCATAGTAGTGTGGTTCCTGGGGCCCATGTGTAACCACTACACTGAGACACAGAGCAGCTGGAGAGATCTGGAATCCAGCATGGAGAGGATACTTCACTCCATTGGAGAGGCCTGATGAATGGGGCCTGCCTTGTATTCTGATTACCCCTCTGGCTGCTGCATTGCTGCTTTATCCCTGAGTCTGTGCCTTATAGACCCAGGTGTCCTAGATCAGCAATACCACCTGCTGCTTCTGTATCAAGCATCTTTTTTCTCAGACACATTAATACAGGGGAGTTTTATGTTTCCATGGGACCACATCCCCAGTTGGAATAGGAATCATTTTTGGTGGTCTGTATGTTCTGATTGTGCCAGCAAGTCCCCGACAGTTTGGTTGCTGAGGATGCCATGGCTCTGGTGCTTCTGTGTGTTCAGATCAGTGACCAAAAAGCTAGGGTTTCTGGACCTTCTTAAGAGTAAGTTCCTGTTCCCAGCCAGCCTGGAGCTGGTGATCATTCCACTGTGATAGAAGCTTATCTAGGAATGAACTTGACTTCAAGCTTTTGGTCTTCTGACCAGCCCCAAATTATAGAGGTTTTGGAAAGTCTGAAGTAAAGAATGGGTGAGCCTGTGGCTCCTGGGAGTTTCTAGATCAAGACTTGGAAGCTTCCTGCCAGAACTTATAGCACTGTGGGAATTGTCTTCTACAGTCACATGCTTGGGCCATGTGCTTTTCTCCCCTTCTGCCCCTTCCCTAGCGGATATTATTGGCAGCCTTTCTTTGCTTCAAACTTGTAATGGATTTGGAGCTGAGCAACATCAAAGCTTCATGCATTCATCTAGTTGTTGGCTCTTCAGGGCATTTTCAGAAGAGTCTGGGTTTCTGGCTTTTCAGATTCCTTTCTGCCTCTCTATAGGCCGGGCTGAGCAGTTCCAAGCTCTCCATGTCCAAGGCCCTCCCTCTCACCAAAGTGGTTCAAAATGATGCCTACACTGCTCCTGCTTTACCCTCCACTATTCGAACAAAAGCCTTGGCCAACATGTCCCGGACACTGGTGAACAAGGAAGAACCCCCCAAAGAGCTGCCACCTGCCGAGGTAAGGTGAAGGTGACCACCCTACTTGAGAGTTGGCCTATGCTGGGTGGGCAGTGTGCTGTATGGATCCCAGTGGGTCCTTACAACATCCCTGTGAAGTAGGTGTTGCTGTCCCCATTTTACAGATGAGCAATCCAAGAACCAGGAACCCTTATCCTCAAATCTCATGGGCCAAAGGGGACACCAGACCAGCAGAGAGATCACTGTGTGTAGTGACACTGTGGAGGGTTTCCCAAAAGAAAGCTGCTGAAGCTGTGAGGAAGGAGCATTTTGTTCCTCTTAGGGATCTGGGGAGACTCCAAGAACATGGCATTTGAGCTGCCAGGTCTAGAATGATGAGTAGCATTTCAAGCAAATGTTCAGGGACCTGAAGAGCATTGGCTCCTTTAGCATGGAGTTGGGGGGGATGTGATCGACATCGGGATCTGAGGAGCCCAGTTATGGTAGACTCTGCAGGGTTGTTTCCTCTGGGCCTTGTGGGGGCATGTCTGCCCTTCAGCTCCTGGTAATATTCTTGTCTGTGTGGCAGCCTGTTCTCAGCCCCTTGGAAGGCACCAAGATGACTGTGAATAATCTGCATCCTCGAGTCACAGAGGAGGACATCGTTGTAAGTATTGTGGCATGTGAGAATTTTAAATCTCAAACCACTCTGATATGGGTCCCTAAGACAAGTCTCAGTCTGCTGATTGGCTGGAACTCTCAAGACTTTGCATATAATCAGGCCTAGAGCTAAAAATTAGCACAGCCCAAGGACACAAAGCAAAGTCACCAAAGGAAAGACAGGGTGTAGTTTGGGGGAAATCGGCACTCCAGAGCCTTCCCAGTGAAGTCACTGTATTTTATTTCTCCACATTGTAATGACTGATGAAACCCTGGATCTCATAAAGACTCAGTGCCCAAAGGTTTCATTGGGGACTAGTCATTTAATCATTCTCTGCCTAGCATGTACCAGAACTCCACACTCTGCAGGGGGCAAGCAAGTGTTCAGCATGAACCATATTGTTTACATAGTTTAGGCACAGTGGGCTACCTGATCATTTAAGGTGGTAGAGTCCTCCTGGAATTCAGGTTCCCAGATGCCAACCAGTGGCCCACCTGGAAGCAGACCTTTCAGTATAGCAGCCAGGCCAGCTGTTCACTGTACTGCAAGCTTCTAAACCAGTGCCGCTGGCCTGGCCTGAATCTCAGAATCATGGGATATCTGTGCCATAATGGGTCCTAAATGGGATCCTTTAGCATTGCTATGCAACACCTAGTGGTGGGTATTTTCCCATGAGTCTTTGGAACTTCTTGTCTACTTTGGGGGTTTTATGTGATTATTCTGTCATATTAATATAGTGAGATGTATTAGTAGTGACTGGTGTTTGATTCCTCAGGATTGCCTTCTTGGTCCATTCTGCCCTCCCATGGCAGACATGGGCAAAACCTAGATCAGGTGGCAGGTTAGTGGGGCCTGTTTTAGTTTAGTCAGTCAAAAAAAACATTTTAGAAATCCAGACATCCTTTGAACTGTTAGAAATTTCAGTGAATGCAGATGGAGACTCCAGCTGCACCCTGTAGCTAAGTCTCAGGTTCTGTAACAGCTCACATTGGCCATCATGATTTTTAAGGGGCTGAACTGTGAAACACATGAATGGCTTTAGAACTAAGTGTACTCCCCTTCCTTAGCAGGCACAGTGCAGCCAGTGGTGTGCACAAGAGTAGAAATGTGGCCTATTCTGGGTCGTACTGGACATGTTACAAAGAAGTAAAATGTTTTCTGAATTGGGCTGGGGTTGTGGCTCAGCAGTAGAGTGCTCACCTTGCATGTGTGAGGCCCTGGGTTCCATCCTCGGTACCACATAAAAATAAATAAAACAAAGGTGTTGTGTCTTAACTACAACTGAACAATAAATATTATTAATTTTTTTTAATTTTCTTAATTATTAAAGTATCTGGGTACAGTGGCATATGCCTGTAGTCCCAGCTACTCGGGAGACTGACAAAGGATCGTAAGCTCAAGGCCAGCCTGAACAACTTAGCTAGTCTGCATCTCAAAGTAAAACAAAAAAGGAGAAATAGGCCTGGGGTTGTGGTTCAGTGGTAGAGTGCTTGCCTCACATGTGTGAGGCACTGGGTTTAATTCTTAGCACCACATACAAATAAATAAATGAACAAATAAATGTCCATAAACAACTAATAAAAATATTTTTTAAAAAAAGGAGAAATAGCCACCATTTATTGAGCACTGGCACATTATAGGAGAGCTCTGTGAAAATATGCTAATGAAAAGTGAATTACTTGTAGGGGCTGGGGCTCAGTGGCAGAGCACTTGCCTAACAGCTTAGCACAACATAAAAATAAATAAAATAAAGGCATTCTGTTCGTTTACAACTTAAAAAAATATATATATTTGTAAAGATTACGCCTCAGAAAATTGCCAATAATAATTACCCTCAACTTCTTTTCTACCCCAATAGGTGACGTTAAAAGAACAATAATATCATTGGGAGGATACCTATTATTCAATTCCATAGTGTGTTTTGTTGTTGTTGTTGTTGTTGTAGTAGCTGGACACAATACCTTTATTTTATTTACTTATATGTGGTGCTGAGGATCCAACCCACTGCTTCACATGTGCTAGGTGAGTGCTCCACCACTGAGCCGCAACCCCAGCCCCATAATATGGTTTGATATTTAACATTTTCCCCTTTGTCATTAAAAACCAAATCATTTCAAGGATCTTTTCATAAGCCATCTTTTTCTCGCAACAACCCTGTAAATGGCAATTACATATGAAGAAATGCTTTGAATGCTAATTGGCCTCTGTCTACATCTCCCTGTGGTGATCTTAGTCTGGCCTTAGACTCCTTATCAGTAAAATGAGGAATTTAGAGTTAATGATGAACACAGGTACAAAGCATGATCTTAAAAACTAACTCAGTTGAAGCTGGGCATAGTGGTGCACACCTATAATCCCAGCAACTCAGGAGGTTGAAGCAGGAGAATCACAAGTTCAAAGCTAGCCCCAGCAACTTAGTAGGCTCTAAGCAATTTAGTAAGACCCTGTCTCAAAATAAATAAAAAGGTCTGGGGATGTGGCTCAGTGGTTAAGTGCTCCTAGATTCAATCCCTAGTACAAAAAAAAAATTTTTTTTTTTTTTGAGTTTTCCAGCAACCTTGGGAGGTGGACAGACCTTTTCTTGTTTTCAGAAGAGGTAGTAGTTTCAGGGAAGTTTAAAAAAAAAAAAAAAAAAAGAAACTTGCAGGCAGTCCCACAGCTGGTAGAAGGCAGAGTCCCAGGGATCAAATCCTATTTGTGTGACTCAGAGTAATCAACTGCCCCAGTTTTGCTAGGGATCCTTCTCCTGGTTTTAACACTCATAGTCCCTTGTCCTGAGAAATGCCTCAATCCATTCAGCCTAGGAATTGTGGTCACGCTGGTAGAATATAGAAGTGGTGGTTTAACAGGTTCATGGGTAATATATTAGAGACTGTCCCTTTGGTGAGCCTGCATGTCCAATTTTATGACAGCTCTCAGATTTTATGGCTGCTATCCCAATTGGGGAAGTGGGAACCTTAGCAGTGACTTGGTAAGACATCACAGGTACTGCAAGGCTTAAAAACCTAGACCCCCTTCTCACTGCCTTACAGCTTGTCCCTCATCTGTTCTTGACTTGGGGGCTTGTGATTGTCTCAAGAATACCACCTAAGGGCTGGGGATGTGGCTCAAGCGGTAGTGCACTCGCCTGGCATGCGTGCGGCCCGGGTTCGATCCTCAGCACCACATACCAACAAAGATGTTGTGTCCACCGAGAACTAGAAAATAAATATTGAAAAAAAATTCTCTCTCTCTCTCTCCTCTCCCACTCTCTCTCAAAAAAAATTCTTAAAAAAAAAAAAAAAAAAAAAGAATACCACCTAAAATAGAGCCCTCCTGAAGTCTTGGGCATATTCAGCTGTAACACAGTCACCCCAGAGCCCTCAGTGCACGTGCATGGCAGGCAGTCACAAATTCTTCCCCAACCCCTTTTCTTCTTTGCAGGAGCTTTTCTGTGTGTGTGGAGCCCTCAAGCGGGCTCGCCTGGTGCATCCTGGGGTAGCAGAGGTGGTCTTTGTGAAGAAGGATGACGCCATCACTGCTTATAAGAAGTACAACAACCGGTGTCTGGACGGTAAGTTGGGGAGAAAATGGTCACCTTGCCTTCTAGTCCTCCCTCTCTTGTTGTCAGGCCTTCTGGGATTAGCCTTCCTCTGAGATGGGTAGAAGATATTTTGGGACAGGTGAAATGGAGCCTGCATGCGCCAGGACAGGCAGGGATGTGGGTTCTTGGTGGGTTTGAGTTCAGACTGAAGCCCTGCAAGAAAGTGACACCATTTCTCTATAGATGGCTCTTGTAAGGGGCCTTACCAGAAAAGCCGAGAGCCACAGCCTTCCTTTCCCAGTGTGGGACTACTTACTGCTAGGATACAGGTTCCTCAAAGGCTTGGAGTAGTGTCCATATGTTGTCACGTGGGTGAGGTCCTAATGAGTAACTGCTTGTTTTCCTCATCTCAGCATGGCCTGTAGAGAGGAGCTCTGACCTGGTCCTTTTCCACAAGATTGTTTTTTCTGTATGAATTGAGGACCTACTTTGGCCAGGGCCCTGTGCTAGAAGTAGGGAAGCAGAGACTACTAAAAACATAGCCAGTGAGATTTTTATGTGCATATTTCTGGTGGCTAATTATGTTAGCATCTTTTCATGTGCTTATTCTCCATTTATGCATCTTTGGAGAAATGTCTCTTCAGAATTTGTGTTCACTCTTTAATTGTGTTTTTGGGGGGGTGAGGTGGGGGTGGGGAGGGACTGGGGATTGAACCTAGGGGCATTTTACCACTGAACTACATCCCCTGCCCTTTTTCTTTTTTATTTGGAGACAGGGTCTCATTAGTTTGCTTCAGCCAAATGAGTTATTGGAATTTTAGGCATGCACTACTGCACCTGGCCTAGTTGGGGTTTGTGTGGTGTTTGTTTTGTTTTGTTTTGTTTTGTTGGTACTTGAGATTAAACCCAGAGGTGCTTAACCAGTGAGCCACAATGCTAGCCATTTTTGAGACAGGATTTTGCTAACTTGCCTAAGGCCTTGCTAAATTGCTGAGGCTGGCTTTTTTTTTTTTTTAAGAGTGAGAGAGGAGAGAGAGTGAGAGAGAGAGAGAGAATTTTTAATATTTATTTTTAGTTCTCGGCGGACACAACATCTTTGTTGGTATGTGGTGCTGAGGATCGAACTCGGGCCGCACGCATGCAAGGCGAGCGCGCTACCGCTTGAGCCACATCCCCAGCCCCTGAGGCTGGCTTTTAACTTGTGATCCTCCTGCCTCAATCCTCCTGCCTAATTTGCTGGGATTACAGGGATGCACCACCACACCTGGCTCAGTTGGGTTCACTTTTATTATTGAATTGCAAGAGTTCTTTATATATTCTTGATATAAGTCCCTTTACATGTAAATGATTCACTAGTAATTTCTTGCAATCTGTAGGGTTTTTCCCACGCCTCCTTCTAAATATAAGCATTTAAAGCTATATATTCCTCTAAGCATTATTTTTGCTACAATTTATAAGTTTTATTTAATTTCCATATCTGCATGAATTTTCTGAATTTTTTTCTATTCCATGAGTAAAGAGAATATGTGTTTCCCTGTTGTTGGGTGGAGTGTTTTATAGAGATGACTATTGTGTCCAGTTGGCCTATGATGTTGGTTAGATCTTCCCTTGCATTGTTGGTCTGCTTGGTTTGTTCTGTCCATTCCTGAAAGTGAAGTATTGAAATTTTCAGCTTATTGTTTATATGCATTTCTCCTCACTTCTATCTTTATGCTGTTAGTTGCATTTACATTACAGTTCTTTTCTTCCTCATCAGTTAACCAGTGTCCTCTTTATCGCTCATAACTTTTTTAAAATTTATTTTTTATTTTTTTAGTTGTAGATGGACACAATATCTTTATTTTATTTTTATGTGGTGCTGAGGGTCGAACCCAGGACCTCGCACATGCTAGGTGAGCACTCTACAACTGAACCACAACCCCAGCCCAGCTCATAACTTTTTGTTTTTGTTATTGAACATTGAACCCAGGGTATTCAACCACTGAGCCACATTCCCAACCCTTTTTTTTTTTTTTTTTTTTAATTTGGACACAGGGTCTTGCTGAGTTGCTTAGTACTTCACTATTACTGAGGCTGGCTTTGAACTCATGATCCTCCTGCCTCAGCTTCCCAAGCTGTTGGCATTACAGGCATGCGTCACCGCACCCAGCAGTGAATGTTCTTAATGGCATCCAGAATAGTGAATCCTTTCCAGATTTTTAGTTCACTCTGCCCAGATCCACCAGAGCAATCACTATTCTAAGGCAATAATACCCTAATAAAATGTATTCTTTCTTTCCTTTGGGGGGGGGGTTACTGGGGATTGAACTCAGGGGTACTTGACCACTGAGCCACATCCTCAGCCATATTTTGTATTTTATTTAGAGACAGCACCTCACTGAGCTGCTTAACAAATAAGATTTTAAATAAAAATTACTTCTTGATCCATGAGCTGCAGAATAAATATTATATTAGGAGGCATGAATTAATCTTATTATACCTCTTCAGCAGAGCTCTTGGGTAATCAAGCACTTTGTTAATGAGCAGTAGTATTCTGAAGGGAATCTAGGGAATCTTTTTTTACCTGAGCAGTAGATTACAATGGTGAGCTTAAAACATGCCATAAACCATGTTGGAATCAGGTGGGCTGCCATCCAGGCTCTGCTGTCCCATGCACTCAAGGAGCACGGGTAGAGTAGATTAAGGATTCTTCTTGGGGTCACAGGATTTTCAGAATGGTAGATGAACATTGGCATTACCTTCACCAGCTGCATTAACCCGTAACAGGAGAGTCCGCCTGTCCTTTGAAGCTCTGAAGCCAGGCATTGACGTCCTTCTGTTTATGGAAGTTGTGGGTATCATATTCCAATCATATGCTATTTCAGCTACATTGTAAATCTCCTCAGAGCCACCTTTATCAAAGATTGTGACTTTATTCTGGATAACTTGCCACAGCTTCTCCATCAGCACCTGCTGCTTTACCTTGTTATGTTGCAGAGATGGCTTCTCTGCCTAAATCTCACAGTCAACCTCTGCTAGCTACATGCTGCTTTTCTTTTTCTCATGTTTCTCAGTCCTTATAGGATTGAAGAGAATTAGGGCCTTGCTCTGGGTTAAACTGTAGCTTCAAAGAACGCTTTGGCTTTTTAAATCTCTGTTCAGACCACTTGAAGCTGGCTCCATATCAGCAGTAAGGCAGTTTTGCTTTCTTTGTCTTTGTGTGTTCACTGGAGTAGTACTTTTAATTTCCTTCAAGGACTTTTCATTCACAGCTTGGATAACTGTTTGGTGCAAGAAGCCTATATTTTAATTATTTTGAACTTTTTTTTTTTTTTTTTTTTTTTTTTTTTTGGTACCAGGGATTGAACTCGGGTACTTGACCACTGAACCACATCCCCAGCCCTAATTTCTATTTTATTTAGAGACAGGGTCTCGCTGAGTTGTTTAGCACCTCACAGTTGTTGAGGCTGGCTTTGAACTTGAGGTCCTCCTTTCTCAGCTTCCTGAGCAGCTGGGATTACAGGCGTGCACCACCACGCCTGGCCTTTGTGTGTGTGTGTGTGTGTGTGTGTGTGTGTGTGTGTGTGGTGCTGGAGGTTGAATCCAGGGCCTTGTGCATGCAATGCAAGCACTCTACCAACTGAGCTATATCCCCAGCCCAAAGCCCGGCCATTTTTAACTTTTGATTTAAAGTTAAAGACATGTGACTTCTTTTACTTGAACACTTAGAAGTCATTATAGGATTATAGATTGACTTTATTTCAGTATTTTTTTTAAAGAGATTAGGGAGGACAGAGGAAAGGGAGAGAGATAGGGGAACAGCTGGTTGGTGGAGTATTCAGAACCCATCAATTTTATTAAGTTCACTGTCTTAAATGAGTGCAGCTCATGGCATCCCAAAACAATTACAATAATGACATAAAAGATTACTGAGCACAGATCATCAAAACAAATATAACAATGATGAAAAGGCTTGAAATATTGCAAGAATTACCAAAATGTGAGCACATACTATTGGAAAAGTGTCAATGATAAAATAGCTCAAAATACCTGGTCCAGTAGCACACACCCATAATCCCAGTAACCTGGCAGCTTGAAGCAGGAGGATCATAAGCCCAAAGCCAGTAACTTAGCGCAGCCTTTAAGCAACTTAGTGTGAGAACCTGTCTCAAAAAATAAAAAGGGCTAGAAATGTGACCCAATGATTCAGTGCCTGTGGATTCAATCCCTGGTACCCACCAGCCTTAAAAACAAACCTCAAAGCAGAGCTGCTGTGAACTTACAATTTGTTTTAAAAAAAAAAAAGATATCTACAGAGTGCAGTAAAATTAAGTACAAATTAAGCTTCACCCGGGGGCTGGGGATGTGGCTCAAGCGGTAGCGCGCTCGCCTGGCATGCGTGCAGCCCGGGTTCGATCCTCAGCACCACATACCAACAAAGATGTTGTGTCCTCCGAGAACTACAAAATAAATATTAAAAATTCTCTCTCTCTCTCTCCTCTCTCACTCTCTCTTAAAAAAAAAATGAGCTTCACCCATAGTTTGGCATGTTTATAATCTAATCAGATAATTTTACTCCAGCCACACTTGATGTTATTGATAATTGGGTTTCTATCTACCATTTTATTTTATTATTTTTAAATTCTGTGACTTTCTTTTATGTTACATGAATTTTTCTTTTTATTTCTTTTTTTGGAGGGGTATTGGGGATTGAACTCAGGGGCATTTGACCACTGAGCAATACCCAGCCCTGTTTTTGTATTTCATTTGGAGACAGGGTCTCACTGAGTTGCTTAGTGGCTCACTTTTGCTGAGGCTGGCTTAGAACTCAGGATCCTCCTTCTTTAGCTTCCCAAGCCACAGGGATTATAAGGTATATGCCATTGCACCCAGCTTCCCAACCCCTCCCCCCAATACTGGGTTTGAACTCAGGGGTGTTCCACCACTGGGTCTCTCCAGCAGTCTGTACTGATGAGATGAGCTGGATTCAAAGGAGCAGACTGCAACATTTAACCAAGAAAATGGTGAAGAAATCATGCAACACATGAACATGAGTTTCTCAGATTGAGGGCGGGACTGCTCTGCGACCTCAGTCCTCTTCCATGCTGGAAGACAAGAGAGCATGCACCTGGAATCTCTTTATTTTTATAGGGGGGACACACAAAGGAGTTTTGATGGAATGTTCTTCACTAAATAAAGCAGGGGATAAGGTTGGAGAGTCTTGCTTCGTGATGTCTTGTGGTCAGCAGATTGATTGACATCTTGACAAGTCAAACCTATCTCAGGTGCCGTGTGGGATCACAGGCAGAGTGAGAGGAGAGGCGCACTTGTGTTGCATAGCCCAGTCAGCATGCGTTGCCATACCTGTCCCCTCATATAGCTCCAATGCGCGTAGCTCACACACACGGCCCATGGATGGCTCGCGATAACTGGGCAAAATCTCTAGCCCTTTTTATTTTTTTATTTTTAAGACAAGGTATTGTTAAAATGGCTGAGCCTGGCCTCAAACTTAGGATCCTCCTGCCTCAGCCTCCTGAGTAGCTAAAATTATAGGCGTGCACTACCTCACATATATATTTTTTATATATATCGAATACATTTTATTTTTAATATGCATTTTAGAGACATTTCTTTTAATTTCTTTTTCTTTTTTTTTAAAGAGAGAGTGAGAGAGAAGAGAGAGAGAGAGACACAATTTTTAATATTTATTTCTTAGTTCTCGGCGGACACAACATCTTTGTTGGTATGTGGTGCTGAGGTTCTAACCCGGGCCGCACGCATGCCAGTCGAACGCGCTACCACTTGAGCCACATCCCCAGCCCCTCTTTTAATTTCTTAAATGAGTTTTTCAGCATGTATTTTCAGTCATTTTTATAGTTATTCAGGGGTTTTATTTGTATGTGGGTTTTTATATGTTCAGTTTTTTAAATTCCTTTAATGAGCTTTTTAGTGTGTGTTTTGAATCATTTTCTTCCTAGTTGTTCAGGGATTTACAGTGTACATTGTGAGTTATCTGAACCTTTCAGATTAATGCTGACTTAGTTCTAATTAGTGAAATGTTATTCCTATATAGTTCATTCTTCCTTTCTTTTGGGCCATTTCTGTGACACGTCACATCTTATAGGCAGTGGGAGCACAGCTTCATAGCACTTAATCCTTTGTGGATGGGAGAGTCTGAACATATACTTTTGAGTCCTGTTTTCATTTAATTACATAGCATAAACATTTTTCCTTATTACGTGCTTCACAGATAAGATTGGATGGCTTCTCCCTGAAGAATTTCTCATTTCCATGCTCACCTCTTCCTGTATGAAGCAAGGCTTGTCAGTTTGCTTGGTGTTCTCATTGCCAAGTTTTCCTTGCACCTTGGCATTTTCTTAGTGTCTGTGTGTATTAGTCAATTTTCTGTTATATAGCAAAATACTTGAGGCTGGGTAATTTATAAAGAGGTTTGTTTAGGTCACAGTTCTGGAGGCTCAGGGGCATTCTGCTGGCGTTGGTTTGGCTCTGGTACTTCATTGTTACTGAACCAGGCATATTTTGCCCATTGCACAGTATGTACCTCAGTGAAATGATGAATTGTGAAAAAGAAAAATGATTTATTCACTAGTGAGCCAGGTGTGGAGACTGGAGGGCAAGGCTCCTAGCACCTCTCTGAGGATAGTGTTTAGGGTATCCTCAGAATAGGAAAACAGGCGTGGGAAAAGGTGTGGACATGTTCTGTCCCCCAAAGGTTTGTGTCCTGGGAAGGAAGAGCCATCGTGGTCTGTGTGTGCATAATCAAACATGGTTCTTCTTAAGGTATATATTCAGAAAATGGTGACATTACTAGGATCTGAGGGTTGCCTTTTGGACCTATATTGTCACTATTCAGGCACTTGTGGAGCCCAAGCAGAGGATTGGTGTTTTCATTGAACAACTTAGGCAGCCATCACCACTGTGGACAGACATCAGAAGTGTCATCTATAGCCAAGCTGATGGTGGGGTTATATCACTTAGCTCTGCGACCTCTAAAACTGGCTAGGAAAGCAAATGCTAAAAGCAAGTGAAGCAGGTCAGGCCCAGTAGCGCATGCCTGGTGTCCCTGCTACGGGGAGGCTGAGGCAGGGAAAAAAAAAGAAAATGAAGCTAGAAGGTTTGTTCAGGTTTTTCCTGTTTCATCATGGTGAAGAGAATGGGGTCCCTTGGGAACTGTGATAATCTAGTCATTCCTGGGTCTGCCCCTGATGGCCAGCTAGCTCCCTGAGGCTCCACCTCTTAAAGGTGCCACTGCTTCTCAACATAGCTCCACTGGGGATCATGCTTCCAGCACAGGAACCTTTGGGGACAGAACATGTCCACAGACTATAGCAAAGGCTTGTCTGAGACCTGGCCACTCCCAGTGTGGAGCCAGAGCTGCCCATGGTGAGGCTTTACCTGATGTGGAGGTGACAGCCTTACGCTTCTGGCCTTGTCCTTCTGGTGTGAGGAGCTGAGGTCTCATGGCAGAGCTTTTTCTCTGTTTTTTTCAGGGCAGCCGATGAAGTGCAACCTTCACATGAATGGGAACGTGATCACCTCAGACCAGCCCATCCTGCTGTGAGTCCCAAAGGCAGGGAGGTGGGGGTGGACAGGGCTTCTCTGCTTGTTCACCCTGCAGGGCCGCCTCTTTTATTCTGAGGGGCAGTTGCCATGTCACAGCTTTCCTTCGTTCTCCTTCTGATGCTAATGGTTAGTCAAGTGCTGAAAGTGGGATGAAGTGGTTGTCTCCTCATTTCCCATCATTTGTCTCACCATGACCCTAGAGGGACTGGCATTATGACCTCTGCCGCTGCCTTAGAAATTAGAGACAGCTGTGAGGAAAACAGAGGCCTGCCTCTTGCACACACACACACACACAAAAAGGAAGCAGATACCCAGGGAGGAGATTAGACTTGCCAAGGTGGGTGGATAGTTGGTGCAGGGCAGTCCTGAAGCAGACTGAGATTTAGAAATACTGGGATTTGAACCTGGGTAATGAATGGTGTGTTTTTGACAAGTCTCTAAAACTGGTTCCAGAAATGTAGTATGTTCCAAATTTTTTTTTTTTTAAAGAGAGTGAGAGAGAGGAGAGAGTGAGAGAGAATTTTTAATATTTATTTTTTAGTTCTCGGCGGACACAACATCTTTGTTGGTATGTGGTGCTGAGGATCGAACCCAGGCCGCACGCATGCCAGGCGAGCGCGCTACCGCTTGAGCCACATTCCCAGCCCCCAAATATGTTTTTTAGGGTTTGGTGACCTGCTCAGTTTGGAATGGATAGTTAATGAATTGTGTGTACTTAAGACTTTATTGTTACCATCCATGAGGGAGGAGCAGTGTTTCCTAAGTTTAAAACTTAACACAGCAGCTGCATCTCAGTTTTCTGGGCAGCAAATAAGAGCCGTGATGGGTTTGCTGCAAGAAGAAGTGATACAAAGGGTTGAGGAGAGCCCCGCCCACAGTGCCTAGTTCACCGGGGAAGCAGGTTTTCTTAGAAAACCTTCCAGGATTTTCAATCTGCTCTGTTCTTTATAGGCGGCTGAGTGACAGTCCCTCAGTGAAAAAGGAGAGCGAGCTGCCACGAAGGGTGAATTCCACCTCCTCTTCCAACCCTCCTGCCGAGGTGGACCCTGACACCATCCTGAAGGCGCTCTTCAAGTCATCAGGGGCCTCTGTGACCACACAGCCCACAGAATTCAAAATCAAACTTTGAGCAGGAAGGCAGCCAGAAGTGGGGCAGAGGAGGGTGGCTCTGTTTTCCCAAGGCAACACTTGTGACCAATGGGCCGTCGGACTGAAGCCCCCTGAGCGTGGGAAGGGTCGCCAGGGGTGGAGCTTCCTCACTGGACGGGACCCACCTTTCTGTGTTGTGTCTCCCCTGTGCTCTTCTGTATGTTAACATTTCCTGTAGTGTGTTCCTCTGCCCTCCACCTCATCACCATGGTAGGCCTGTGTATCTGAGTGTACCTCCCTCCACCCTCGGCCCCACGCTGGTTCCTTACCTGGAATGGTGCACTAAGTTTCCCCGGTGGGCTTTCTTAAGGCCCCTTGGGATACAGGACAGGGCTGTTTGAAAGACACTGCTTTTTCCAGGGGCTGAGGGATTGCCTTTCCTTTCTGTTTTTCAAACTTTTCAAATAAAGTAGGGAATGGGAACTCGTCCTTTGCCAATGGAAGCCAGGTCAGCTTGAGAGCAGTGCTGCTTACCCACAGACCAGTGGAGATGTTCTAGGGGAATCGGGTCCCGGGCCTCTTTGTCTTTAGGCCTGACTGCTTGTCCACAGAGGGCTCTGTGTCAAGGGCAGGCTGAGGCTGTTGCTCTGCTAGGAACAGTGCCACCCAGCTCTCGGTTTTGAGGGCCTGCACTGTCTCAAGCAACCTAAATTTCCAGAATCCATGTTCCCTTTTTCTGTGAGGGGGGCCAGATGCCCCACCCCAGTTCAGAGCCTTCTGGGCGTCACTTCTGGGAGGGGCTTGCATTGTTTGTATGTGGTGCTGAGGTTTGAACCCGGGCCGCACGCATGCCAGGCGAGCGCGCTACCGCTTGACCCACATCCCCAGCCCGGGGCTTGCATTGTCAGCCCTCCCATTTCTCACCTGGCTTGGTGTTTGTCCCATCCTTGTTTTGGTGCAAGTGCCAGCTGTTAGCTAGTGGGCCTTTCAAAGGCTCTGCTTCCTGTACTGTAGTACTGAGGGTTGGGGGGATATTTGAATGGGAGATGTTGGCTTGCTCGTGGCTCTTCCTTTCTGTCCTAACTTGTCTATAGGACAACATCATGGAGGCCAGATGCATATATCCAGCTGCCACAAGGGGCATTGTCCCCACTGCCGTGGGGATGTTCCCGGCCATGACCAGAGGGGTATTTTCCTGCCTTGGCAGTGGGGAAGAGAAGTTAGGAGAGAAAGCGGTCCTGCCAGGCAAGCTGGCAGCTGTTTTCCAGCATGCTCCCATACATTATAGAAGCACTGTGTGAATGCCAGAGCGGCTGTCCTGGAGCAGGCTCTTTGGTTTGTTGGGACTGTGAAGGGAATCCACGCTGGCAGAGCTGGAGTGGGTTGAGGGCTAGAATTCTGGGTGCTGTACAAAATCAGGAGCACATGCTAAGAAAAGGAGAAGCCCGGGAGGCAAAGGGGCCTGAGATACCAGGAGCCTCTTAGACGCCCAGTGAATAGCACCTAGAAACGCACCTTTCCACAGTTAGGTCCTTCAAGCAAGAAGGATCCAAAGGTTGGATCCAGATTCAGTCCTCCAGCGCTGAGGTTGCCCAAGCCAGAGATTCCGGGAAAGGTGGTGCTCCACTTTCCTGTGTTTTTGAAGAATGCTGCTTTTCTTCTCTTACCCCCTTCAAATGGGTACAAACTTATGTCTCTTATAGCAGCTGGAAGACATTCCTTCTACACTGGTGTCTACACCCAGAAGGCACTAGGACCTGACTTCTCAGATACTGGGAACAGCTTGGACTGTGCTGAGAGTAGGGATGGTCAACACCCTGCCTTCCTACGGTGGCTTTACCTCCCATTCCCAAGCCAGGCATGCTCTGGTGTTCACAGATTTCACTGAGTCCAGCCGCAGTCTTTGGCCATATGGTACGTTGAGAACAGGAAGGGACCTGTTTACCTCCCCTGTTCTACAGGATGTCATCTTGGGAACAAGGAAGAGAAGGTGGCGGGCCAACCCTTGTGTCCTCTACCTCCCGCTCCCTTACATTGTTCATCAAGTGTCTCTTGTTGAGAAGGCGAGGAAGAGGCATTGAGGGATGGAGGTGATTCTGTATTACTTATCCATTTCTGAATAAATGTTTGTTATTCCTACCTTTAAGTTGTAATTTCTTAGAAGATTGTGCTAAGTGGCCCTTAGACCTCTCTGCTTTACTGATCTCTTTCTTGGGCATTACTCACAGTACTCACTGAATCTCATTATCCACAGCTGAGAATGTGTGTAATGACATCTATGAAGCCCTGGCTGTGAGCAGCAGCTGCTCCAGCAGAACTGTTAGGGAACAAGGCAGCCAGACAAAGGGCGTTTGCCTTGGATTGAACAAGTTACACTCGTGGGTATAATTTATCTCTTACATAAACTGTGGCATTAGAAAAGAAGAAATTATTTGTGGTTTTATTATGCAATTAAAAGTGGGTAAGAAGGGCTGGGGTTGTGGCTCTGTGGCAGAGTGCTTGCCTAGCATGTGTGAGGCACTGGGTTCAGTTCTCAGCACTGCATATAAATAAAATAAAAGTCCATTGACAACTAAAAAATATTTTTAAAAAAATTTTTTTTACAATGGATCAGAAGTAATTATCCTCCCCACTAAATGCAACCTTGGATATTATATAAAACAAACAATAAGGTGGCTCATTTTTCATTTCTTGTGCACATGAAACTTGAGAGAGAAAGATGAAGAGGAGGCACATAGGCTGGGACTTCAGGACACAAGGAAAGACTAGCACTGAGTTCCTGGGTTTTCTTTCTGCTAACCTGGAAATGCCAACAGGTACAGGACCTCCCCCATCCCACAAAAAATAATAAGGCCTGAGAAAAGTGTCCCATCTGGCCAAGTCTGAAAACTCCAGCCATGGGCATAGAAGGAATCGCAGCTGCTGCTCTCCCAGCAAAGGTCAGGTTGGGTCATAGAGGTTCTTTACCAGACTGCGTTGGGTGCATCCTGAGACCCCTGCTGGGGTGCTGTCACAGAAGGCTAAGTGGGGAGCCTGAGATTGGTGGTGGTCACTGGAGTCCATATGGGGTGGAGAAATGAGGTTTCTCCAGGAGTCAGCCACAGAGAATAGAGGGATGATGAGCTGGCCCCCACCTAGCAGTAGCAAGGAGACCCTCCCATCTTGGGCGCTGGCAGATACCAAGAGAGGAACCTGAATTTCCCATACCTGGCAGTAACAGTGATGCTTTTCCAACCTGAAAGAGTGATGTCAGAGGAGGTATGCTGTAACAGAAGTTGTAAATAAGAAAATAAGACCCAGAGTCAGTAGTATCTAAAATTTCCATGTTTCAATTGAAAATCACTCATACCAGAACCAGGGAAATCCCACCTTGAATCAGAAGATGATCAGTGGACATCAATACCACGGGGACAAGACATTAGAAATCACCTAAAGGATTTTAAAGCAACTATCCAATTGCTTCAGGAAGCCACTATGAATACACTTGAATCGTATTTGAGAACAAAGTCAGTAAAGAAATAGAGAACCATTTAAAGATTAAAAAAAAATATATGAGATAGGAAAGAATCGGTGAACTTCAAGATAAAATAGAAGCTCCCCAATTTGAACAAGAGAGAAAATAATTTTTTTGTTTCTTAAATGAACCTCAGGCCAGTTGTGCTGACAAATGCCTGTGATCCCAGAGGCTGAGGCAGGAAGGCTGCAAGTTCAAGGTTCAGCCTCAGCTACTAGGTGAGAGCCAAAGCAACTTCACAAGACCCTGTCTCAAAAAAATAAAGGGCTGGGGATATGGCTCAGTGGTTAAGTGCCCTTGTGTCCAATCTCTAGAACCAAAAAAAGAAAGAAAGAACCTCAGGGACCTATCATACTACAACAAAAAATCTAAAATTTCTGTGCCACTAGTGTCCCAGGCTGTAAACTCCCCAGAGATAACAAAAGACACAAATCTACAGATTCAAGAAGCTCAGTGAAGCCCAGCCAAAAAAAAAAGAAAAACTAAGAAGTCTGCACCAAGATACATTGCAGTCAAGCAATGTATTTTTGTATTTGTAAATACAAAAGCATCTCAAAACGCAAAAAAAATCTTCCTATGTGGAAAAAACAATTTTAACAACAGATTTCTCCTAAGTCTATAAGAAAGTGGCACATTTTTTAAGTAGTGAAAGAGGGGCTGCCAATCAAAAATTCTATATCCAGCAAAAATATTCTTCAGGAATCAAGGGGGAAATTTTAGACATTTTCAGGTGAAGAGAAACTAGTAGAATTCATTATCACAAATTCTAACCTAAGAGAATGGCTCTTTTATTAAATTTTCTCTAAACAAAAAGGCGAGGCTGAGGCAGGAGGATTGCAAGTTCGAAGCCAGTTAGGCCCTAAGCAACTCAGTGAGACCCTGTTTGTAAATATAATATTTTAAAAACAGGCTGGGTGTCGCTCAGCGGTTCAGTGCCCCTGGGTTCAATCCCGAGTACCAAAAAAAAAAGCTTCTCTAAACAAAGGAAAAACTAAAGGAGGAAAACTTGCAACACTGGGAAGGAAGAATAAGGGAAAGAATAAAACTGAAAAAATACAAATTCTTGAGGGGTTTTTTTGTGTGTGTGGTGCTAGGACTTGAACCCAGCGCCTTGTGCACACTAGGCAATCTTGAGTTTTCTAAATTACAGATGATGGTTGAAGAAAAAATATGATGTGTGTAGAGGAAATTTTATAAGTGGGTGAGAAAAGGATGTAGAGAGGGTTTCTAAATTCACACAAACTACGTATGTATGAACTATGATTTTAAGTTAATAACAGTATACTGTGATAACTTATGTATGATGTAGCTCTTAAAGCAATCACTAAAAAAGATAAGAAATATGCTCAAAATACTATTAAGTAGTGCTGGGGATGTGGCTCAAGCGGTAGCGCGCTCGCCTGGCATGCGTGCGGCCCGGGTTCGATCCTCAGCACCACATACAAAGATGTTGTGTCCGTCAAAAACTAAAAAATAAATATTAAAAAAAATTTCTCTCTCTCTCTCTCTCTCTCTCTCTCTCTCTCTCTCTCTCTCTCTCTCTCTTAAAAAAAATACTATTAAGTAAATAAAAACGGAATTCTCAAAAATGTTCAAGAAACCCATGGAGTGGCAGAAAACAAAAAAATAAAATGAGAGACTTAAGTCCTAAAATATCACTAAGTACATTAAATGTAAGTGGTTTAATTTGCCCATTAAAAGAGACAGTGGGAGGGCTGGGGCTGTAGCTCAGTAGCAGAGCGTTTGCCTAGCATGTGTGAGGCACTAGGTTTGATCCTTAAAAATAACCAAGCAAAATAAAGTCATGCTGTTCATCTACAACTGCAAAAAAATTTTAAAAAAACACCTAACACTCTTAACATACTGGTAGAACCATCTGCAGATATGTAATCTTAATACCATCCACCAATGTCAAACCAGCATAGAACACCATCAGCACAACAGTATTCTTTACAAGTCCTCATGGTACATACACCTACACAGACTATATCCTGGCCATAAAAAATAATAAGTTGTGAGGCTGGGGTTGTAGCTCAGTAGCAGAGCGCTTGCCTAGCACTTGTGAGGCACTGGGTTTGATCCTCAGCACCACATAAAAATAAACATAAAATAAAGGCATTCTGTCCATCTACAACTACAAAAAAAAAAAAAAATTAAATAAATTGAGTACAGTAGCATGAGCCTATGATCCCAGATACTTGGGAGGCTGAGGCAGGATGGCAAGTTGGAACTTGGGCCACACAGCAAGACCCCATCTCAAACGCAAGAAAAGCAAAACAAAACAAAAGAACCAGGGCTGGGAGTGTATGTGGCTCAGTGGCAAAGTGCTTGCTGAGCTTGTGTATGCCCTGGATTCAATCCCCAACACTGTAAAAAACAAATAACTTGCAAAAATAATGGAAACAGCACAGAGTATTCTTTGATCACAATGGAGTCAATGCCTGGGTGGTTCTCTCCTTAAATCAGAGCTAATCCAAGAGTGCCTGCTCTTACAACTCCTATTCAACATTACACTGGAAGTACTAGCCAGGAAATTAGGCACAAAACAAAACAAGAACAAAAAAAAACATCAAATTGTAAAGAAAGAAGAAAACTATTTGCAGATGACATGGTCTTGCATATAGAAAATCCTAAGGAATTCACTAAAACATTAGAACTAATAAAATTGCAAGATCAATATATACTTGCAATGAACAATTTACAACATGAAAATAAGGGGCTGGGTTGCAGCTCACTGATAAGAGCGCTTGCCTTGCACATGTGAGGCACTAGGCCCCACATATAAATAAAAAAAGGTGAATTAGAAGAGCACTGGAATGAAACTTCCTGATTTCAAAATTTACTATAATGATTATTAAACTACAGTAATCAAGACCATGTGACACTGACATAAGGCTAAAAATATAGATCAGTGGAACAGAATGGAAACTCCAGAAATAAAGCCTCATCTCTGCTCATTTTTTTAAATATCTTTTTTTAATATATTCATTTTTTTAGTGGTGCTAAGGATTGAACCCAGGACCTCACGTGTACAAGGCAAGCGCTATACCCCTGAGCTACAACCCCAGCCCTCTGCTCAATTTTCAGCAAATCTGCCAAGACAATTCAGTTGGGGAAAGAATCAAAATCAGAAAACAATTCCTTGCAATGCCGCATGACTATAATCCCAGCAGCTTGGGAGGTTGAGGCAAGACCATCACAAAGTGGAGGCCAGCCTGGGCAACTTAGCAAGACCTATCTAAAAAAAAAAAAAAAAAAAATATATATATATATATATATATATATATATATGTGTGT
Source organism: Spermophilus citellus (assembly GCF_964194105.1). NCBI lineage: Eukaryota > Metazoa > Chordata > Mammalia > Rodentia > Sciuridae > Spermophilus > Spermophilus citellus. The sequence continues at coordinate 131,170,808 of NC_138197.1, read as the reverse complement.
GTGTATATATATATGTGTGTGTATATATATATATATATATATATATATATATATATATATATATAAAGGGTTGGGGGCTGAGGTTGTGGCTCAGTGGTAGAGCACTTGTCTAGCATGTGTGAGGCACTGGGTTCGATTCTCAGCACCATATATAAGTAAATAAATAAATGTCCATCAATAACTAATAAAAATATTTTTTAAAAGTGGGGGGTGCTGGGGATGTGGCTCAGTGGCTGAACACCCCTGGGTTCAATCCCTGGTATCAAAAAAAAAGAAAAAAAAAAGGAGGGCTGAGGTTGTAGCTCCATGGTGAAGTGCTTGCCCTAGCATATGCAAGGCCATGGGTTCGATCCTCAGCACCACATAAAAATAAATAAAATAAAGGTATTATGTCCATATACAACTAAAAATATTTAAAATAAAAGAATTTCTTTAAAAAAAAAGGCAGGTGTGCTGGGGAGGTAGCCCTTGAGTAGAATGCCCCTGGGTTTAATCCTGAATGCTGCAAAAAACAAGAAAACAATTCTTAGCATCAAAATCAATAAAATACTTATAGATCAAAAAATATAAAAAAGAATTTTTTTTTTTTTGGTACCAGCGATTGAACCCCAGGTCACTTAACCACTGAGCCACATCCCCAACTGTATTTTGTATTTTATTTAGAGACAGAGTCTCACTGAGTTGCTTAGTTTCTCGCTCTTGTTGAGGCTGGCTTTGAACTCACGATCCTGCCTCAGCCTCTCAAGCTGCTGGGATACATGTGTGCATCACCACACCTGGCATCCAGCTCTTTTTTTTTTTTTTTTTTTTTTTGAGACAAGAGTTTCACTAAGTTGCTTAGGTCCTAAATTGATGAGTCTGGCTTTGAATTTATGATCTTCCTGCCTCAGCCTACTGAGCTGCTGGGATTATAGGCGTGCGCTAACACACTCACTTTATGAATAAATTTAACAAAATAAGTGCAAAATTTACATTCTGAAAACTACTCAACATCAGAAGAAATTAAAGAGATACTGTAGTCAAAACAAACTTGAAAAAGAAGACACTGGAATGACACTGAGTTCAAAATTTACTACAATGATTACTAAACTACAGAAATCAAGACCATGTGGCACTGGCATAAGGCTAAAAATATAGATCAGTGGAACAGAATGGAAACTCCAGAAATAAAGCCTCATCTCTGCTCATTTTTCAGCAAATCTGTCAAGACAATTCAGTTGGGGAAAGAATAGTCTTTTCAACAAATGGTACAGGGACAACTGTTTTTGTTGGCTTGTTTGTGGTGCTGAGAACCAAACCCAGAGCATGCCAGGCAAGGACTCTACCACTCAGCCATGGGACAATTATATCCACAAATAATAAATACATAACCTTGTATACTAAGACTCACTAAATTGTATATACTAAGAGGGCAGATTTTATTGCATGTGAATTATATGTTTAAAAGTTATTTTAAAAATACTTAGTGGTTTGCTTTATAATCTTCTTTTATTCAAATATCTCATTCACAGGTGAAATTCATTTAATTTTCCAATTCAGCAAGCAGATGTGTATGATTTTTACATGGTTTCTAGCTTAGTATCCCCAAAGATTGTGATGTGACCAAGTAGTAATTGAAAGATAAATTGTCCATTTTTTCAGCAAATAAAAAATACTTAGTGGTTTAATCAAGAATAAGTTAGTTTTTCAACAGACTGTAATTTGGGCAATTTGGGCTTAGCCATCTCTTTTAAGCCCTCTAAGACTTCTCCTGGGATCAGAGCTGGGGGTCACCGGTGTAGGTGTGTTCCACCAGTTCAGCTGGGGCTGAAACTTCACATATCACCTATCTCATGTAACTGTCACTTAGCTGGCAGCCTCCCTTTCTTGTCACTCAGAAGTTTAGGTCAACCTACTTGACATCACTGGATCTCAAGAGAGCAGAAGCTATAAACCTGTTAATCCTGGGCTTGAAACTGCTGTATTTCACTTCTGTTACATTCTGAACACAAAGCAAATCATGGACAGCCAGGTTCAAGAAAGATTGCAGGGTTCACCTCTAGACTGGAAGGTAGCATGCACCCCCATGAGTGGGAGGAACAGTGGAGGTTGTCCCAGGAAAATGCCTGCCACAGCAGCCATTTAAAGCTAAAATATAGGACTTTTGCTTCCTGCAATAAGGAGAACTGGGTAATGTGGAAAACCCTCATCTTAGAAAACACCTAGAAATTCTTCATAAAGCAAATAACTATTTTCATAGATATGTGCACATGAATATAAAAACTGTCTCTAGATACAAAAATGAATCTAAGATAGGCGCAGTGGTGCACAACTGCAATCCCAGTGGCTTGGGAGGCTAAGGCAGGAGGATCGCATGCTCAAAGCTAGCCTCAGCAAAAGGGAGACACCGAGTAACTCTGTGAGACCCTGTCTCTAAATAAAATGCAAAATAGGCCTGAAGATGCGGCTCAATGGTTGAGTGCCCCTGAGTTCAATCCCTGGTACCAAATAAAATGTACCAGGCATTGAACCTAGCAGCTCTTTTCCACTGAGCCACATCCCAGCTCTTTTTTTATTTTAAGACAGGGTCTCCCCAAGTTGCTTAGGGCCTCGATAAGTTGCTAAGGCGGGCCTTGAACTTATGATCCTTTTACCTTAGCCTCCCAAGTTGCTGGAATTACAGATGTGCACCACCGCCCCTGACTTGGAGTTTTCAGTGCATGGTTGGTAGGCGCTGTTGCCTCTGGCTCTGTGGCAAGGAAGGACATCTCATAGCAGATGTTTGTGGTTTGCTTATGTGTTTATTGTTTCTTTCTCTTGTTAGAATATAAACTCCAGGAGGGCTGGATGTTGCTTCACCTTTGTATTTCTTTCCTTCTTTCTTTCTTTTGGTACCAGGGATTGAACTCAGGGGCACTCAACTACTGAGCCACATCCCCAGCCCTATTTTGTATTTTATTTAGAGACAGAGTATTACTGAGTTGCTGAGGGCCTCACCTTTGCTAAGGTTGCTTTGAACTAGTGATCCTCCTGCCTCAGCCTCCCGAGCCACTGGGATTTGGGGCGCGCACCACCCAGCCCGGCTTCGCCTTTGTATTTCTAACGCTTGGTACTTTGAGGTAGGAAGGAGGGAGGGAGGAAGGGAGAAAGGCAGACAAGGTAGGAGGGAGGAAAGGGGGAAGGGAGGAAAGCTCTTCGCGGTTCGCAACCCTGAACAGCCCTGGTCCAGGTTCTCCCTTACTTGAGCTTATTAGGGTTGCGCCTGGGGCGGGGCGGGAAGGGCCAGGAAGGCAGGGCTGGGACCGAGAGGGCGGGGCCCTCGCGGCGCCGTCGTCATGGAAACGCGCTCGCGCGCGGAACTACAGTTCCCAGCAAGCCCCGCGTTTCCGGTTGGGAAGATGGTGGCGCGTAGGAGAAAGCGTGCGGCTAGGGACCTTGAGGCGGGCGTTCCGAGCCCACCCGGCTACTACGGTGAGCGGCTCGGGGACGCGAGGTTGGGAGACGGAAAGGCTTTGCTGGGAGGTGTCCCGGGAGCCCCGGGAGCGGCCGCTTGGTTGGGCCACGGCAAGTCGAGAAGGCCCTGGCTCCGCGGGACCCACGCGGCGCCCTTCTCCCGGGTCAGCCCGTCTTGGTGAGAGCCTTCCTCACAGAGCCGTCTCTGAAGGCCTGTGCGAGGAAACTGCCTGCCTCCCTTCGCCCTGAGTGCTTCCTTCTTAGCCGATACAAGATTGCTGTCTGCTTTCTTGCTCCCCAGCCTCCTGCCCCGGGGCCGCGTGCGTCCCCAAAGTGAGCGGCCCCCTAGCTTCGTGAAGGTGGCCCTTAGGGAGTCGAGCCGATAAAGGCCCTCGGACTAGATGCACAGCAGGTGGACCTCAGCCGGTCGGAGGCCGGGCGAGGGTGCGGCTCCCTTGAGAAAGGGAAGTTTGAGCCAGAACCTGAAGAATGGGTGCAGGGACGAGGTTTGGTGCGCAGGCAGAGAGAGCAGGTGTGAGGCCCGGCTTGTTGGGGAACCGAGAGTCGGGGTGGCGGAGGGTAGGGTGAAAAGAGACACCGTGGCAGGCCGGTCACACAGCTTCCAGAAGGATTTGAGTGTTGACCCCAACAGCAGCAGAGTTGGAGCCCCCCTCTCATGCGCCCCCGTGTAATTGCCAGATGAGTTCTCTCCTCCACCCCCTTGGGAGTCCCCCTTCTGCGGATGTGTGTGCTCACGCTCAGAGGTGGTGAGGCTCTGCCGAGAGGTTGGGCTCACTGAAGGAAGAATGCGCGATGCCCGACGGGCCTAGGAAGGGTCCTGGAGAAAGGGTGGATTAGGTGCTCACCTGCACTCACGGTAGCCTGACCCTGACTCCCATGCCACCATTTCCCTTCCAGCCATTCCGATCAAGTTCTCAGCAAAGCAGCGAGCTTCTCATTACCTTTATGTGAGAGAACACAGAGTTCGAGAAGGCACCCAGTCTACATGGCCTCAGAAGCGGACCCTTTTTGTCCTCAATGTGCCGCCATACTGCAACGAGGTGAACTGGCAGGGGACCTGTGAGCTCTGGAATGGGAGCCCCAGGGTCAAAATGTTCAGAAAGTGGAGGGGTGTCAAATGTTGAGAAGGTTGCCTTTACCTCTTGTGGAAAGAAATTGGATTTTTCTTTTTCTTTCTTTTTTTTAGTACTAAGGATTGAACCCAGGGACACTCAACCCCTGAGTCACATTCCCAGCTCTTTTTGTATTTTTTTTAATTTAGAGAAAGGGATTCAATCATCCTGTCTTTGCCTCCCCAGTTGCTGGGATTACAGCATGCACCACTGAGCCCAGCCAGGAAATCGGGTTTTGGCGAGTTTTTTTTTTTGGTGGGGGATACTGGGGATTGAACTCAGGGGCACTCAACCACAGAGCCATATCCCCAGCCCTGTTTTGTATTTTATTTAGAGACAGGGTCTCACTGAGTTGCTTAGTGCCTTGCTTTTGTTGAGGCTGGCTTTGAACTTTCAATTTTCCCATCTCAGTCTGTGGAGACGCTGGGATTCCAGGCGTGTGCCACCTCGCCTGGCTTCAGGAAATTGGCTTTTTAAAAATTATTATTATTTTTTAGTTGTTCACAATACCTTTATATTATTTATTTTTATGTGGTGCTGAGGATCAAACCCAGGGCCTCACACGCTCTAGGTGAGAGCTCTACCGCTGAGCTATAACCCCAGCCAAGAAAATTGGCTTTTTAAAGTATTTGTTTTGTTTTTGGTGGTACTGGAAATGAGCCTGGGACCTTACACATGCTCCCTAATCACTCTGTCCCTGAGCTACACCTCCAGCCCTTTTAAGTTTTAATTTTCTTTTCCTTTTTTTTTTTTTTTTGAGACAGGGTCTCAATAAATTGCTGAGGCTGGCCTTAAATTTATGATTCTCCTGCCTCAACCTCCCAAGTAGCTGGGATTAAAGGTGTATGCCACCATGCTCAGCTTTAATATTTTAAAAATATAATTTGAGGGCTGGAGTTGTGGCTCAGCAGTAGACAGCTTGCCTAGCATGTGTGAGGCCCTGGGTTTGATCTTCAGCACCACATAAAAATAAATAAAACAAAGGTATTGTGTACAACTAAAAAATAAAATTTTAAAAATTATTTGAGGGATATGTTACCCAGAATTGTTTGAATTACATTGTTCTTTCTTATTTTTTAAAATATTTTTTACTCATTGGTGGATCTTTATTTTATTTATTTATATGTGGTGGTGGGAATCGAACCCATGCCTCACATACGCTAGGCAAGCACTCTTCCACTGAGCTACAACCCCAGTCCACATTGTTCTTTCTTGAATGTAAAAATGATACCTATCTGGACTGGGGTTATAGCTCAGCGGTAAAGCACTTGCCTAGCACATGCAAGGCACTGGGTTTGATCCTCAGCACCACACAAAAATAAACAAATAAAATAAAGGTGTGCTCAACTATAACTAAAAAAATATTTTTTTTTTTTTTTAAAAATGGGGCTGAGTGCTTCACCTATCCATGGGAGGTGAAGAAAAATGTAAGAAAATAAAAATTACCTCTAATTCTGTCTAGAAACACCTTAATTTTTTCCACAGAAAGTATTAAATTTAGTATTACATACATTTATAGAAGTAAAACAGGGAGTTGCTGGATTTTGAATGAATTTTTTTTTCAGAAGAAAAAATTAATTTTTTTTTGTGTGTGTGTGTGTGTGTGTGTGTGTGTGTGTGTGTCTGTCTGTCTGTTTTGCTGGGGATTGAACCCAGGGCCTTGTGCTGCATGTGAGGCAAGCACTCTACTAACTGAGCTGTATCCCCAGCCCAAGAAAATAAATACTGATTTCTAAAAGATTCCTCTTAAGGTCAAGGGAGAAAGAAGCATTAAGAAGAAAGTTAGGGCTGGGGATGTGGCTCAAGCGGTAGCGCGCTCGCCTGGTGTGCGTGCAGCCCGGGTTCGATCCTCAGCACCACATACCAACAAAGATGTTGTGTCCGCCGAGAACTAAAAAATAAATATTAAAAATTCTCTCTCTCGGGCTGGGGATGTGGCTCAAGTGGTAGCGCGCTCGCCTGGCATGCGTGCGGCCCGGGTTCGATCCTCAGCACCACATACAAACAAAGATGTTGTGCCCGCCGAAAACTAAAAAATAAAGATTAAAAAATTCTCTCTCTCTCTCTCTCTCTCTCTCTCTCTCTGTCTCTGTCTCTGTCTCTGTCTCTCACTCTCTCTTTAAAAAAAAAATTCTCTCTCTCTCTCTCTCTCTCCTCTCTCTCTCCTCTCTTAAAAAAAAAAAAAGAAATTAAAAAAAAAAGAAGAAGAAAGTTAACCTAGCTAAGCTTGGTGGCATATTCCTATAATCCTAGCAACTTGGGAGGCTGAAGCAGGAGATCACAAGTTCAAGGCCAGCCTCAGCAACTTAATGAGAGATAACCTTTACTAAAGTGTAGCAAATGTTGAGAAAAGGGCGCAGGCTATAGGTGTATAGCTTGATGCATTCCACAAATTGAACATGGCCACGTACATAATCAATGTGTGAATTGATAAACATCACCACACCCCAGATGTTCCCTCATGCCCTTTCTGCTTTGGGTCATCACCATCTTGATTCTGAAAGTGTAGATTTGACTCCTTCTTTTCTTTGGTGGTGCTTGGGGATTGAACCCAGAGCCTTGTGCATGCTAGGCAAGCCCTCTACCAACTGAGCTGTATTCATAGCCCCTAAATTTGACTCTTATTTAACTTAATTGTCTTAGAAGAAGAATATCAGGAGTGTCCCCACCTTTCTTATTATGGAGGTTGGGAATGTGGGAACTGGACATGGCACCCTGGCTTTCTCGGTTGGGTAGACTTGGGCTCTTGGTCCTTTGGGATCCCTTTTTAAAGGATGTGACTGTCCACCCAGGTGTAGGGGAGGCTCTGGGGAAAGCCCTGTGAATATTCACCCTGTGCTTCCCTCTGGCCATGGCAGGAATGCCTGACTCGTCTGCTGTCCCCCTGTGGCACTGTCCAGTCTGTGGAGTTGCAGGAGAAGCCGGACCTTGCTGAGAGCGCAAAGGAACCCAAGTCGAAGTTTTTTCACCCTACGCCCATTCCGGTAGGCCTTCAAGTTCCAGGTTCCACTGGAATGGCAGCACAAGGCGGGGTGGGGGCAATTAGTGTCCCTTGTGTAGGGGATGGTGGTGTGTATGTAGGTGCAGAGGTTGGCAGTGGGACTCTGAGAGCATGTCCTGTAGTCCTATAATAGACATTCCCAACCTCCGTAGTTCCAGTTGGTCTAGGAGCCAGCTGTGCAACATCTTTGAACTTCCTGCCTGGTGGTTTCCATTCTCCATGTTAGAGCTTTGGGACTATCTCTGCACTCTCCTGCAGGCCCCCTGGGCTCCCTGCTTGCTTCTCCCTGAGGTAGAGGCCTCCTTAGGCCAGGGTTTGGTCTCCAGGAGCACTATGCCTTCCATGTTTTCCCAAGTGCCTGGACCTGACTCCTTCTCCTAGCACAGGAGAGTCTGACCGGTTGAGTGCCCTGTCCTCTCCTCTCTGGGCCTGGTTTCCACAAGCCTGCCCTAAGGTTGAACCCACTTTTCACTGACTCCTTCCTGAAACTGGAAGAAATGTCCCTTGTATCCCCTGTCCTTGGGGGAAGAGCTGGGAATGAGTCTCCCTTCCAGCAGCAGTTGGGTAACTGAGTGTGACTGTCCCCCACCTAAACTCTTCCCTGGCCCAGCAGCAGGTAAGGTGAGGGCAGGTGTGGGAACTTGTGCTGGTGTGGGTAGGGCTCCCCCACTCGGACCTCTCTCTTCCCCCAGGGATTCCAGGTAGCCTACGTGGTGTTCCAGAAGCCAAGTGGAGTGTCGGCCGCCTTGACCCTGAAGGGCCCTTTGCTGGTCTCTACGGAGAGTCACCCTGTGAAGAGTGGCATTCATAGTCAGTGCTATAGCACCTCCTTTCTGGGCCCAGGGTTGGTGAGGGAAGCTTTCTGGGAGCCGCCTCTGGGTGCCACGAGCCATAGCCAGCTCCCTGAGGGCAGTGCGAGGGAGACGCAGGCAGACAGGGCTAGTTGGGGTGCGTCAGGAGATGCTAGCCTGGAACTTCAGCACCAGGTGGACAAAGGTGGAGACCCAGCCTGTTGCCACTAGAATCTCAGCACTTGCCCGCTGGGCCACAGGTCTCGAGGCCTTGCAGCCTGTGTCAGAAAGTCCTGACACCTGGCAGGCCTGAGGCAGCTGCTCTCCTTGTCTCCCCATCCCCCAGAGTGGATCAGTGACTATGCAGATTCAGTGACTGACCCTGAGGCCCTGAGAGTTGAGGTGGACACATTCATGGAGGCCTACGATCAGAAGATTGCTGCGGTAAAGGGACACTGCCTCCGTGTGGGAGGGTGGGGCTGCAAGTATGTGATGTGACTCCCAAGGGGGACAGCCTGTCCTTGGTCACCATATGAGTCCAGGCTTTCTCTACTGAATCTTTGGTTACTTGGCTGGGTGACGTTGAAAATAGATGGTCTGTAGGGGGGTGGGGGAGGAGCAGCATTGGCACCTGGGTGCCCTATCCCCATACTCAGCCCGTGCCCTGCACCATGGGGCTGAGTGCTAGCAGGACCTGCCAGGGCAGGTCTTGACTGCTGGAGGAGGATGGGAGGTTCCGTCCCTCGAGGCTTTGGAGGGGTCAGGAGCACTGTCCTGCAGAGGAGTCCTGCCATGGGTCAGCAGGGTGCCATTCCTTGCAGGAGGAGGAGAAGGCCAAGGAGGAGGAGGGAGTCCCTGATGAGGAGGGCTGGGTGAAGGTGACCCGCCGGGGTCGGCGGCCTGTGCTTCCACGAACTGAGGCAGCGAGCCTGCGGGTGCTGGAGAAGGAGAAACGGAAGCGTGCGCGCAAGGAGCTGCTCAACTTCTATGCCTGGCAGCATCGGGAGACCAAGATGGAGCGTAAGGGCCTCCTCCAAGGCAGGGGATGGCCTTGGGGGTTGGGATGGGAGTGCATCCTTGGACACGTGCTCTGGGCTTAGAGTTCCAGCCTGGCAGCACTCTCCTGCTTCCCAGGGGCAGCTGCATTTGCCCAGGAGTGGTGGGTGGGGTTATTCATACCCACAGAGGCATCTGGGATGGAGACCCACCTCCAAGCCCCTGAGCCCTTACGCTGGAACCTGTTAGCCTCCAGCCAGCAAGAAGTATGTGGAGGTGATCTCCAGAGTCGCTGAGCTGTAGAGAAGGCCCGGGGGGCCCTGGGGCTCTCTGCGGTTCACCATCTCTTCACCTGTGGTTTGCTTTTGGTGCTGCTGCTAAGCTCCCTCCTCCACTGTCTTGGTCTCTTGCTGTCTCAGCTGTCCTGTAGGTCAGCTGTCTGTGGTTCGAGGAAAGGGTCCTGGCCTGAGCCTGGAGGGTGGGCTCTGCAGCTGTCTTGACCCCCAGCCCTGTTGCTGGCGCACTCTGAGACTCACTGCTGCACTGACACTTCTCCTGTACTGGTCCTTTTCTTCTCTCCAGATCCTGAACTTTACCTCATGGCCTCCATCAACCTTCTCTCCTTTAGACTCCAGATCCCCACCTACCCTTTGACCTAGATCATTCATTGACTAGTCACCATCTGAATTTGGTGGCACTAGGGCTGGAGAGGGAGGCACCTGGACTCCTTCACCTGGGGGTGGAGTAGGCATGTGGATCTTTTTGTTTTCTTTGGGCTTCTCATTGGTGCATTTCTAACCTCAAAACTCTGGCATGTCACCTCCTGCCTCAGCCTTGCCTCTGACCTGGTCTGCAGTCAAGTACTGTGTTCTGATTCCTTGCAGAATCCAGACCATGACCCAAAGCGGGCAGGGTGGGGAGGCCTGGTGGAACCCCCCGACCCTGGGAAGTGAGGGGTGTGCCAGCACTCTCAGTGGGGGCAGCGGGCGTCTCCCACAGGATGCTGCCTGACCCTGTTCTGTGACCTCTCACACCACAGACCTTGCACAGCTGCGCAAGAAGTTCGAAGAGGACAAGCAGAGGATTGAGCTGATGCGGGCCCAGCGCAAATTCCGACCCTACTGAGCCTGCCAGGCTGTGACCCGAAGTGCAGGGCCTGGCCAGTGAGGACACGGGGCCTGCTGGCCTGAGATTGTGCTCTGTAAAGCAAGACAGTAGGCCAAAGGGCCACTGTGTCCTGCGGCCTGGCCCCATCAGGTCTGCATGGGCTGGAAGCAAAGGACAGGCTCACCCCGGGTCCCTGTGCTGAAGCATGTTGGAGCACAGCAGGAAGATGTGGCCCTCAGAAGTGGTTCCTGCCTGTCAGGAAAACAAGTAACTGCTTGTGTCTCCCCTTCTCCTCAACGGAACCCCCTGCTGGCCATGGAACAGCCTCGAAGGCAGGGAAAAGGCGAGAACATTTTATTTCGCATCCAGGCTGGCAGTGGAGAAGGCTTCAGAAGCCACCAAATGACAGGCAAGCTTCCTTCTGCCTGTAGCAGCTCATTACAGGTCATTAACTACAAAACGGACACCCTAAGTCTAAATGCTGTCCCCCTGAAGTCTCAGATGTTAATGTCAGAATCTTGCCCCTTCCCCCACCTCCATCACAGGATTCTCTCCTGTTCATCTTGGTTTTCAGTAAGGCCTGTTGCCACCATGCCAGCCATGTGGAGGCTGACTGGCGTGAGCATGAGATGTCCATAGCCCAGGCTACAGCTGGGCCGGGATCCTGCGTTTGCTCTGTAAAAAGGAGCTGACGACATTGGCCACGAGGTGGGGAGCATTCATGTGGACATAATGGTTGCCGGGGATTTGTACAAACTGGAACCGCTGGAGGAAGGGAGGGTCGTGAGGTGTGGCCAAAGGAAGCGGCAGTGCCCACCTGTGGCCATTGAGCCCAGGAACTCAACTGTGCCCTCCCATGGCCTGCTGCTTCTCAGTGGGCCAGGCACTCCCTGGGGCTCCTCAGACTCTAGGGACTCAGGCCACCTGGGTTGAGGACCATCTGAGTTGTGAAGCTGTAGCACTGAGTGGGGAGGCCTCTGTCAGGGTTGCCGGTGATCCTGACAGGTGAGGTCCCCTGGAGAAGTGAGGTCATAGCACCGGCAAGTCCCTGAGGGAACACCAACCAGGGAGGCCTGGCCACAGCTCTCACCTGCCACCCATGGGAGGGCTGCCCTTTTGTGAGGGGGTACAGTTGCCCCAGACTCTGGTATTTGTGTGGATAATGATCACAGAGTGCTGGTGCTCCCAGGGGTCCGGGTCATAGCACAAGCCCCACCCCCAGCTAGCACACCCACTAGCAGGACGAGTGGGCGGTGAGTGGGGCTGACCCAGGGGACACATGTGAGAACAATAAAACTAAAAGATTGTGCTGATGAAAGGCCTCTTGCCTGAACTTGGACTGACCACAGTGGGGATTGAGGCCACTAGTTCCTCAGGACACTTGGGCCTGGGCAGGTGAGCATGGCCTGGACACCAGCTCCCCGAGCCTGCACGTGTTGCCTTTTCTTTTTTTAAGGTGGTAGCATTTGAACCAGGGATGCACTGCTTCCCACAGTGCTCTCTGCCCTCCTGTCTCCAGGCTTCAGAGCTACATCCTCAGTCCTTTTTTGAGACAGTCTCACTAAGTTGCTCAGGCTAGCTTTGAACTTGTGATTTGCTTCAGCCTCACCAGCTGTGGGGATTGGTGGTATGCACCACAGTGCCCAGCTGTTACCTCTTTTAGGATGGATCCCATCATGTCCAGCATAAACATCAGGGGCTCCCTGTTGGCATCATTCTCCCGTCTCACATCACTGTATCCTTGTGCTGCTCTGGAAGCAAGAAGAAATGGGTTCCCCCTTGGACCCTGCCTCCCAGCAGTGCCTTAGAAGACACCAGGTCTAGGCTACCTGCTACCTCTGACTTTCCCACAGCTGGTTCCCTTTAAGCTTAGATTTATTGAGCACAGTCATTCAGTATGAGCCACAGGCCAGACTGACTTTTCGGGGGGTCAAGGTTACAGGACTGCCCAGGGTCACAGCCACTGAATGCTGGGGTTGGATATTGAGCTTAACTGCTTTACTACTGGGCTACATCTGCACCCCTTTTTATTTTTTATTTTCAGACAGGGTCTTGCCAAGTTGCTGCAGCTGGCCTGAAAGTTGTGATTCTCCTGCCTTAGCCTCCTGGTCACTAGGATTACAGGAGTATGCCACTGTGCCCACCTAAGGTCAGGCTTTGCTTTATTTATTTTTTAAGATTTGTTGAGCTACAACATACCCACCATACAGTCATCCTATTGAAAATGTACCACTTAATGGTTTTGGTACAGATTCGCCTCAGTTCGTGGTGGGGTTATGTCCCTATGGCTCCATGGCAGGTGGAAAATGCCTCAATGACGCCAAGCCTGCCAAACACCCAAGCACTGTAGGTGCTGCCAGTTTCCCTGTGATCTCAGGGCCTACTGGGTGCTGCCACTGCCCAGTGTCGGGAGAATAAGGTCGCGTGTTGCTAGCTCAGGAAAAGTACAGAGTCCAAGTGCAGTTTCTACTTGTGCACCAACGGAAAGTCAAAGCCTCCAAAGAACCACTGCACCTCAGGTTTCCCCAGGAAGACCGCACACCTTCCCACAGGTGTCTGGGGAAGCTGACTTATGATGGGGGTGGCTGGTGCCAACCACTGAAGGGTGGTGGGTCCGACTTACTTGACAAGCAGGACGCGGGCCTGCAGCTGCTGGATGGAGTGTGTGAACAGCTCCCTGCTGATGAAGTCAAAGCTGTACTCCGGCTGTGGGGACAAAGCCAGGGTGAATCCTTGTGGCAAGAAGCCCTGCAGTCCTGGTCCTGGTGAGGTCACCTCAGCACCTGCTCCAGACCAAGCCCAGCCCCACCATGGCACCTCTGCCAGGCCTCCCACTTTCCCACATCTGTTCTTGTCTTCTCCCTGGCTCATGGCTGCCGGCCAGACTGTTGCCTGAGCCCTTTTCAGCTGTGTGGCCATTTGACTGAAGGCAGAGAAGTGACTCAGGGTACTTCTGGACCTAGATCTTGGAACTGAGGTGTGGTCCTCACAGCTCCCTTCTTACTACACAGGCTGCCCTGTACCTTGTCACCTGGACACCAGACAGAACCCCGGACCTTCATGAGACCTCTCCACGAGAAAGGAACTCGCTTGGATCACAGTGCAGAGTGACTTCACCCAGCCTCTGCTGTCTTCCACCACAGCCCTGACCATGCTGTCATGACCACTGAGTGTGTCTAGGCTGTGCTGTCCAGTGCTGTGACCACCAGTCCTAGGGCTATTGAGGTGCCCTGTTGTGAAATGCTGCTGGGTTTGGGACTCAACTGGAAAAATAACAATCAACTTTGATGTCAATCATGTCTTGAAATGACAGCATCTTGGATGAGTTAAATAAAAATATTACAGTTGGTCTGGGGCAGGTAGCTCTGTGGAATAGAGCTTGCCTAGTATGTGCTAGCCCTCTGCTTGGTCCCCAGAACCACAATTAATTTGCCTGCTTTCTTTTTTTTTTAGAGAGAGAATTTTTTAATATTTCTTTTTTAGTTTTCGGTGGACACAACATCTTTATTTCACTTTTATGTGGTGCTGAGGATCAAACCCAGAGCCACGCGCATGCCAGGCAAGCGCGCTTCCACTTGAGCCACAACCCCAGCCCTGCTTTCTTTTTACTCTTAGGGCTTCTAGAAAATTTTATTACATGAGGCTCACCACTGGCCTGGCACTCTAGTCTGAGAACTCTCAGAGACAGGAGCTCTCAAATTTTGTCCATGTTTGTACCTCTCAGCATGTGGTGACAGAGAAGTACAGGTGCGTCGATCGATTCAAGAAAGCTCCCTTGAGGACTGATTGCAGTAAGCCTTCCTTAAGGTTCTTCACCACCGCAATGAATATAATACCCCTCTGGGGACTGTGGGTGTCGCTCAGTGGTGGAGCCCTTGCCCAGCATGTACAAGGCTCTGTGTTCCTGCCCCAGCACCACATAAAAGGGGGACAAAATCCTGAAGATTTGGTCATGGCCACAAAAAACTCTGTCCTGAGGCTCTTCCAGCCATTTCCTGCTTTTCATGACTAAAACAACCTCTGGTGCTTTTCCCAAAGCAGGTTTCCACATCTTGCACAAGGCCCACACTCTTGTGGACTTGAGTCCCAGGGGCTGTGACCAGGCACTGCGGGCTGCCTCCCCCCACCCCCCCAGGCAAACATTAAAGCAAGCGCTTTCCAGAAGGCAGGCTAGATCCCAGAGGCCAGGAACTTGGTCACAGCTGACAGCTAACAGGAGATGGCGCCAGGACTCAAGCTCAGCACTCAAGCTCAGGAGGGGGCCCGGCCTCTCTAACACTCCTGTTCTTGCCAAGATTGGGGCTGTCTAGCTCCAGGGCACAGTGAGGCCCTGGCTGAACTTAACTTGATCTCCCAGGGAGGGATGGAGGGACATTCTCTCCACTCCTGTCTCTGGAGGTGGGAGCAACACAGGCTTATGTTTCTGCAGCAGTTTCCCAACCAGCAACAGGCCCTTTCTCCATGAGAGCATCTGCGGCCATGGGGCTGCTGGGTGTATCATTTCCATGAAACAACACAGGACATGGAGTCTGTCCGTGACTGGGCCAACATCAGGCAGCCATCGTTTTGCTTGGGAACCTAGAAGATGGTGATGTGTCATTTGAGACAGAAAATAAATGAGGTCTAGGAGCATAGCACATGCCTGTAGTCCCAGCAACTCAGGAGACTGAGACAGGAGGATTCTAAGTTGCCAGCCTCAGCAACTTAGTGAGAACCTGTCTCAAAATAAAAAGACTGGGGTATAGCTCAGTGGTACACTGCTCGCCTAGCATGAGCAAGGCTCTGGGTTCAATGCCCGGCACTGCAAGAAAAAAAAAAGCTAGGGGCAGGGTAGGCAAAGGAACCTACTGAGAAAAGTATAAATTTAATTATGGACATGTCACACTTCAGAATCTTCTGAAACATTCGGAAAAACTATTTAGAAAAGTGGTCCAGATACATCAAAGATCTAAACTTAAGAGCTGAAACTATAGAACTCTTAGAAGGAAACATTGAGGACTGGGGATGTAGCTCGGTTGGTAGAGTACTTGCCTTGCATGCACAAGGCCCTGTGTTCGATCTCCAGCACCCACACTCTCCCCCCCAAAAAAAGAAGAAAATGAGAAAAATCCTTCATGATACTGTATTTGGCAATGCTGCTATGGACATGATATCAAAAGCACAGATGATAACAAAAATAAATTGGACTTCATCGAATGAGATGGGGCTGGATATGTGGCTTGATGGTAGAGCCCTTGCCTAGCATGTGTGAGGCCCTAGGTTCAATCCCAGTACACTCCCCCCCCCAAAAAAAAAATTAGAGCCATGCACAGTTGTGTGTGCCTCTAATACCAGCAACTTAAGAGACTGGGGCAGGAAGATCAAAGCCAGCCTCAGCAACTTAGCAAGGCTGAAGCAACTTAGTAAGACCCTGTCTCTAAATAAAATACACAGGGGCTGGGGATGTGGCTCAAGCAGTAGCGCAAGAGCCTGGCATGCGTGCGGCCTGGGTTCGATCTTCAGCACCACAGATAGACAAAGGTGTTGTGTCTGCCAATAACTAAAAAATAAATATTAAAAAATTCTCTCTCCCTCTCTCTCTCTCTAAAAAATAAAATAAATAAATAAAATACACCAAAGGGATGGGGATGTGGTTAAGCACCCCTGGGTTCAATCCTGGGTACCAAAAATAAATAAATAACTGGACTTGGTGGCACACACCTGAAATCCCATTGACTTTGGGAGGCTAAGGCAGGAGGATTGCAAGTTCGAGGTCAGCCTCAGCAACTAGCAAGACCCTCTCAAACAAAAAGTACTGGGGATGTGGTTAAGAGCACCTAGGTTCAATTACCAAAAACAAACAAAAAAGACCCCCCCCAAAAAAATAATTAGAACTTTTAAAAAAATTTTTTGTTGTTGTCAATGGACCTTTATTTTTTATTTATTGATATGCAGTGCTGAGAACTGAACCCAGTGCCTCACACAGGCAAGCACTCTACCTCTTAGCCCTAGCCCCAGCCCTAATTAGAACTTTTGTGCATCAAGAAAGTGGCTCAGTGGTGGAGCACTTGCCTCACACGTGTGAGCACTGGGCTCCATCCTCAACACCATGTAAAAATAAGTAAAAAGGTATTGTGTCCACCCACAATTAAAAATATTAGGAAAAAAAAAGTGAAGAGGCCAGGTGTAGTGGCCTGTAATCCCAGTGGCTCAGGAGGCTGAGGCAGGAGGATTGTGAGTTCAAAGCCAGTCTCAATGATTTAGCCAGGTCCTTTAGCAACTTAGGGAGACCTTGTCTCTAAACAGAATATAAAAAAGCGTTGGGGACGAGGCTCAGTGGTTAAAAACCTCTGGGTTCAATCCCTGGAACTGCCCCCCCCCCAAAAAAAAATAATAGGCTGTTGAGTAGGAGGAAATATTTGCAAGTCATATATCTCATAAGGAATTAAGATCCAGAACTAAAACAACAACAAAACCCCACACAATCCAATTAAAAAATGGACCAAAGAAGACACGCAAGTGGCCAGTAGCACACAGCAAGGTGTTCACAACACTAGTCAGCAGAGAAATGCAAGTCAAAACCGCAGCGAGGAGGCACTTGCACAGCTACTAGGACACCATCCTCAAAAACAGGCAAGATGAGTGTTGGTGGAGGAGGAGCCTTCAGAAGACCCTCTGCAACTGCAGGGATCAGCGATTCTGTGGTTTCTCAAAAGGTTAAATAGAGGGCTGGGCTGGGGCTCAGTGGCAGAGTGCTTGCCTGGCAGGTGAGAGGCACAGGGTTCGATTCTCAGCACCTCATGTGTATAATAAAATAAAGGTTCATCAACAACTAATAAAAATATTGTTTTAAAAAAGGTTAAACAGAGAGTCACTGTGTGCCCCAGCAGTCCCACTCTGGTATAGCCAAGAGAACTGAGAGCGGGGACCCAAACGGACACTTATACCCACACGTTCACAGCAGCATCATTGACAGTAGCCCAATGGTAGAACCCCAGGTGTAGGTCAACAGATGAGTGATACAGAAAATGTGGAATACACAATGGAATACTATTCAGCCTTAAAAAGGAGATTTGGGGGCTGGGCCTGTAGCTCAGTGGTAGAGTGCTTGCCTTGTAGATGTGAGGCTCTGGGTTTGATCCTCAGTACCACATATAAATAAATAAACAAAGATATTGTGTCTATCTACAACTAAAAAAGAAGCCAGACACAGGACAAACATGGCACAATCCCCCTTAGAGGTGCCTAATAGGCAAACCCAGGAGACGGAAACAAAATTAGAGGTTACCACTTCCACTCAGCTGCTTCCTTACAGGCGGTTAAAACGACGAATACTGTGTATGTCTATATTAGGTGCATAATTGAAGAACAACTTAAAACCAACACCGGGCAGCAGGCAAGCCAGGAAGGAGCTGGAGGACGGCAGCACTCACCCAAGTGATCCTCCGGTCTCTGTTCAGCACCAGACCTGGAGAGGCACAAGGCAGGGTCCTCAGTGGTCTGAGTCAGAGGGGCTCACCGCCGCTCCCCTGGGGCCTCCTCAGCTCGGACAATTCTACCCCCTGGGCTGGTGAGGCCACCGCTGCGGTCCTGGGCCAGCCCTGGACTCCAGTCTTGGGATTCTGTTGGAGCAGAGCCTGACCACAGCCCTTGGACCTCAGACCCGCGGAGCCCACGGGAGTCCGGCCACCCCACAGGGCGGTGCTGATGGGGGGGAACAGCGAGTCTGAGCACATCAGAAAACTCCCCTGGGAAACGGAAAACGTCATTCAGAAGCAGCAGACAGCTAAGAATCACGTCACTCCCTGCTGAAGGGAAAGTGAAACAGACACATTAGAGGCACTGAGGCCGCGGGCCACCGACTTCAGGCGGTGACTCGGCTTTCTGCACCACCTAGGAAGGATGAACGGTGGCAGCGCCATGCCTGGACAGTGCCACAGGGAGAACACCCACGTGGGGCCTGGGGGTTCGGAGCATCCCCTGCTGCACGGTGGGTAAGTGCCACCTTGGAAGCTGCCCAGGGCTGGCCGGGGGGAGAAGGGGACCTTCTTAGCAGGGGAGAGGGGTACGCGAGCTGCGGGCATCCACATGGGTGAGAAAATAAGGCCACCCTTCCCTCTCTACAAGTTTTAGTCAAATGCCACCTACCAGCAGCCCTCCTGTTCAAAGTTGCACACGCCTCGCCCGGGCCTCCCTAGGCCCCTCTGATTGATTTTCTCCATTGCTACACCCCTGAGCTCCACCCTTGGCCACCGTGGCACTATCTAAAGTGCACTATCGTCTTTCCCCTGCTAGACCACAGCTTCCATGGGAACACAGTCTGGCCCACGTGACATGGAGCTGGCCGGGAGCGCTTGTGGAAGGAGTACGCAGGCGGGAGAGGCTGGGAGGGCTCAAAGGAGTGGATGCTACTCTATTGTTGTTTGTTGGATGATGAGTAGTCGTTATTACTATTAACATTATTACTTGTTAATATTTCAATGTATATATAAATAACATACCAACAAAGGTTTTATTTTGTTTTTTTTTAACTTAACTATCTGATTCTAACATTCACTTGGAAAAATAACAGGAAAGAATAGAATGGAATTTGGGTGCAGTGGTGCACACTTGTAATCCAGCTATTCAAGAGGCGGATGCAGGAGGATCACAAGTTCGAGGCCAGTCTCAGCAATTTAATGAGAGCCTGTCTCAAAATTTATAAAGGGCTGAGGGCATATGAAAAACATTGGATTTGGCCCCAGTATAGCAAAAAAAAAGAAAAAAGAAAAAAAAAAAGAATAAAGGTGTTAGGCAACCGAGGAGCTATCTGGAAAAAGATAAAGTCAGATCCAAACCTCATTCTCTACACTAGATAAGTACACAGTATTAAATATTTAAATGCAAATACTAAACACAAAACAGTATTAGACTCAAACATGAGCTTTTAACTACAACTCAAAATTCAGAGGCCATAAAAAAGTCATAGATTCAATTGTAATAAAAAATATTCTTCATTGCAAGAAGGAAAAAAAAAAAAGAAACTACCTTAAGTAAAGACAAAAGATAAAATAAAACCCAGGGGAAGGTATTTGCAATCCAGTCTCCCCACAGATGAACATGTCTTCAAACTGAGATACGGGTGTCAAGCAGGGCAAGGGGCAAAAGCAGGGAACGTAGGTCCTACCCAAAAAGGAGGACAGAACTACAACTACGGGAAGATACCAGTTCTTAGGAAATGGACAAAATTCCAAACAAGTGACATCCAGGGACACAGGCCTCTCAGCCAGCAGAGTTGGCTGAGAGGACACCAAGGCGCAGCTGTGAGGACACTGGCAATGTCTTGGAGGCCCCTGCGCTCACCTTGGCCAGGGAAGAGGTGCCTCAGTTTGGGTTCTGGTCTGTGTGCCTGCCTTCGTCCTTGGCTGTGCAGACATCCACATGGCCAGGGGACAGCACAGACCACTCACAGCCAGTGTCCCTCCTCAGGTGACTGCTAAGTTAGCCTGACACCATTAGGGAACATGGGGACCGGCCTCCAGTTTCCTAGCAGGGAGGCCTCCAAGGAGACTCTCCGGTGCCAACCAGCCACGCAGGTGGAGGGGAGTCCTGTGCTCCACCCAGGAAAGCCTGGAAGGATGTCGCTGTGGCTTGAGCACGTCCTAAATCTCCTGTCTTGGAAGTCTCGTCTCCAGTATCTGGAGGGGACCTTTGGGAGGTGACCCTCATGAAAGGATTAATTGGAGCGCTCTCCGACGCTCGTGCATGTGATGCCCTCTGCAGCAAGAAGGCCCGCGCCAGATGCCGGGCAGATGCCTGCACTGTGCTCTTGGATTTCCGGCTCCAGAACCTGGAGAGTGGAAGAAGTCTGTCCATTTGCACCTTCTTTTCTCCTCATCTCCTTCTGACTGAACTATACCTGGCAATCACTACCGAGCTAGGCCCTAGCCCCTACATTTCTATTATTTATAAATTTCCTGGCCTCAGGTATTTTGTTAGAGCAACAGAAAGCAGACCAAGATGAATGTGAAAAAGCTCAGAAGGGGGATTAACTTGCAGGTGAGATGAGGAAAAAGATGGATGGGAACAACGAGTCTGTGAGATTTTCTATTCCTGTGACTTAGTATGTGCTAAAAAAAAAAGTTAATATTAAATTGAAAAATGAAACTAAAATCATGTCTAGGTGGACACCTCTGCCCAGCCCTTTTGGAAAAGCCATGACCCCCAGGGATGTTCAAGAAGTAGGGCGGGGATAGGCCTCCTTGCTGGAAAGCCAACATTTGAACATGGATGTGGCTCTCTGAGGAAGAAACAATCACAGAGACATGAAGGAGAGATATTTTCCGTAATTATTATGTTTTCCACTCTAATTAGAGATTATGGAACTCTTAGATGATAAATGTAATGTTTAATTGTTGATAGAGGTTCTAACCAGGGCTTTGTGTCTCTGCATGCTTAGAAGGACCCTGTGCCTGGGAGGTTCTGGTTGCTGCACCCACAGATCACCCCAGCCTCTTGAATCCCAGGCAGCGGCCCCTGGCTCTCTGGGTTTTCACCATGATGCCCTCACTGCCTGGCAGGACCAGAGCCCACCAAGGTCCATCTTCCTCCTGCCGAGGCTCCAGCAGCTCGAAGCATAGGAAAATACATCAAAAAGGGGGTTATCTCAGAGGGTAGCGCCGTCTCCTATGGCCTGAGGTCCGACGCCACGTCCTCCAGCCTTTCCAAGGATCCATTCTGCCCGTCACTGAGCAGCACCAGGCAGGACCCAGCTGCTTGGGCCAACAGTGTGCGGGTGGGTGGTGGTTACTTCCTGTCAGCTGCCCGCCAGCTGGGAGCTCTGTGAGGGCGGGAGCTGGGCTGCTTCTCTATCTCTGCCCACCCTCTCACCCACTGCATGAGGCAGCGCGGCCCACTCAGGGTGGGGGCTCAGGCTGGTATGTCAGATGTGCTGAATGTGCGAATGGACGGGTGCCCTCAAAGGCCGCAGAGCCCTCTGGCCCTGGTGTCCACACACGTAAACCAAGGGACCCTGATTCCTGAGGACCCATGCTGGTCAATTCCAGCCCTCCTGGGGCTGGTCCACTTCCCTGTCTTCTGCCTCCTTCCTTTCATAGTTGCAGATCAAGATCTGGGTCTCACCCTGCGTCTAATAGAAAAAGTAGGCCCAAATCTCCATCATGTCAGATTAGGCCCCTACTTCCTTAACAAGACTCCTACAGTGCCAGAATTAAAGTCAAGAATTAAGGGCTGGGATTGTAGCTCAGCGCAGAGCGCTCCCCTAGCATGGGTGGGGCCCAGGTTCGATCCTCAGCACCACATAAAAAATAAAATGCATTGTGTTGTGTCCATCTACACCTAAAAATAAATATTAAAAAAATCAAGAATTAAATGGGATGGATTCAAACTAAATAGCTTCTCAGCAAAAGAAACAATCAGTGAAGTGAACAGAGAGCCTACAGCTTGGGAACAAATTTTTACCAGTTGCACATCAAATAGAGCAGTAATTCTAGGGTATATAAAGAACTCAAAAAGCTAAACACCAAAAAGACAAATAAGCCAATTAATAAATGGGCCAAGGAACTGAACAGACACTTCTCAGAAGATGATACACAATTAATCAACAAATATATGAAAAAATGTTCATCATCTCTAGCAATTAGAAAAATGCAAATCAAAACTACACTAAGATTTCACCTCACTCCAGTCAGAATGGCAGCTGTTAAGAGTACAAACAACAATAAGTGTTGGCAAGAATGTGGGGGAAAAGGCACACTTGTATACTGCTGGTGGAACTGCAAATTGGTGCAGCCAATATGGAAAGCACTATGGAGATTCCTTGGAAAATTGGGAATGGAACCACCATTTGACCCAGCTATCTCACTCCTCGGTTTATACCCAAAGGACTTAAAAACAACATACTACAGGGACACAGCCACATCAATGTTTACAGTAGCACAATTCACAATAGCTAAACTGTGGGACCAATCTAGATGCCCTTCAGTAGATGAATGGATAAAGAAAATGTGGTATATATACAAAATGGAATATTACACAGGATTAAAGGAGAATAAAATTATGGCATTTGCAGCTAAATGGATGAAGTTGGAGAAGATAATGCTAAGTGAAGTTAGCCAATCCCCAAAACCCAAAGGCCTCTGCTGGGACCTCCTGAGGTCACCGACACAGATGCCAGCAGAAGCCTGGCAGAGCGGGCACAGTGCCTGTTCACAGGGAGAGGGGCTTCTGTGGGGCTACTCCTTGCCTGTAGGGAACAGAGTGTGTTGCCAGATCTCCCAACTTTTCAAAATAAAGCAGAATTTCTATTTCTACATAAAATCTTACTATTTTAAATACAGGTGACCTATCCCCTCCCCCAATGTTTTTGTTTAAAGTGCACAAGTCCAACAGATGGTGCCCACGACCTGAATGCAGCCCGGACGTGTTTGCAAAGCACTAAGTATCAAGCCTGGTCCATGCAAGTCCTCGATGCCATGCCAGTGACAGTCCGCAAAGCTTGGAGAGGGAGACCTTTACCTGTGGCCCCCCGGGTGGCTCCTCTCTGCAGGAGGAGTTTCCCGCACTCCTCACCCACATGGCTGTTGTTCTTCAGGAACCTGGGGGGGACAGAGGGATGCTGAAGGCCACGGCCGGCCCAGGGGCCAGATGGAGAGGGGAACAGGGCGGTGAAAGGGAGGCACCCAGGAAGGACGCGCCTGGGTGCCGCAGGCCGTGCCAGTGTATTGTGCCAGCATGTCGCTAAGTGTCCTATGAATATGAGTGTGTGTGTTTCCACTCTAGATGGTAAGTACTGTGAGCCCTGACCCCTGGGCACACTGCTAGGAGCAGGAGAGACAGATGTTACCAAATGGCCACGGTCCCCATCCATGGTTGTGGGGCTCCTGGCCAATGAGGAGACAGGGAGTCAGCAGGACAGGGCAGTCACCTCCAGGGAAGGAAGGGTAGTCATGGCCGGCTTCCAGAGGGAAGCAGCCCACTGAGGCTGAAGCAGGAGTGGGGAGGCCAGCGAGGTGCAGGGGAGGATCACAGGTCAGGCTGGGGGAGCTGCAGTCTTGGAGGCCAGGAGGTAAGACAATGTGAGGAAGGGTGATAGCAGGGTAGGGAGGGGGAGGGAGAGAGGGGGAGGGAGGGGGAGAGAGGGAGAGGAAGGGAGGGGGAGGGAGGGAGAGGAAGGGAGGGGGAGGGAGGGAGAGGAAGGGAGAGGAAGGGAGGGGGAGGGAGGGGGAGGGAGAGAGGGGGAGGGAGGGGGAGGGAGAGAGGGGGAGGGAGGGGGAGGGAGAGAGGGGGAGGGAGGGGGAGGGATAGGGGGGAGGGAGGGAGAGAGAGGGAGGGAGGGAAGGGGAGGGAGGGAGAGGAAGGGAGGGAGGGAGAGCAAGGAAGGGGGAGGGAGGGAGAGTGAGTGTGTGTGTGTGTGTGTGTGTGTGTGTGTAGATGGGAGGGCCACTGGAGCAGGGTGGCAGAAGTGGCAGGCATGGCTTAACGCCTAGGGTGGAACAAAGGCAGATAGAGCCCCTCTGGGGCGTCCACCAGGAGGCTGGTGCTCAGGGCAACCACAGGAAGACAGAGGTCTGGTGTGGAACTATGGGTGGGAAGAGTCTTCCCTGGGTCGCAGAGGGTTCCTCCCAGGGTGCCCTGCAGTGCCCCAGCCTCCCTCCCCACCTGCTCCCAACACCCACCCCTGCAGCATCTCCTCCGGGCTGACCACACGCGAGGGCTTCTGGGAGGCCTCCACCTGCAGCACGTGCTCTATGGCTCTCCGCTTGTAGGTCAGCAAGTTCTCCATCTCCTAAGGGTTGCCATTGGCTGGGTAGGCAGGGCTCCAGGCTAGAGACTAGGGGTCCCTTCCCTGGCCCAGCTCTCTGGGCCCCTGCTAGTGATACCCAGTGAGTCCTCTGACAGCCATGGCCAGTTCAACCCGGCCTGCAGGGACATTGCAGGGACCAGGTTGGATGATGGAGAAGGAAGGACATCTCTGTTAGGTGCATTGTAAAGACATATCAGAGGATCAGTCATGACCACCAAGGGTGGGCGACTTCACTTGGTTCAACTAATGCCACCACGCCAGCTGGTGGGAGGGCTGGCGAGGGGGTGTGGAGCCAGGCCCTCCCACTCCCACCTGAGAATAGGGGACAGGGAGACCCAAGCGCTCACCCAGCCCCAGGAGGGGGCCCTGGGTGCTGTCTGTCCCATCAGTGGGGAAATACAGGAAGAAAGCAGGTCAGTCCTGGTGGTCCGCGAGTTGGGTCCTCACTATAGTACGGGTTCATGCAAAGGGCTCTTACTGAGCACCTACTACTAAGCATGGCCCCGGGACATGGTGATAAAAAGATACGTTCTTGTCCTTGCAGAACTGTGGTCATTTTACAGATAAGAAAACTGAAACTGATGAAATAGATGTGTCACCACCAAGAGCTGAGCCTTCCAAAGAGAACAGCAGACCACCAGAGCGGGCAGGGATCTCCGAGAGCACTGAGTGCAACTTCTCATTTTATATGTGAGGACACTGAGGCTCAGAAAGGCCAAGTGACTTGCCTTGGGCTACACAGAACATAAACGACAGAGCCAGGTCTCAGATAAAGGGGACAGCACTAGCTGTTATTGGTGGTGGTAGCTGGAGGGGTCAGTACTTTTCCGGTCAGTCCACACTCGAGCGTGCTCTGTGTGGTTGTGCAAGTGTGCATGGCACAAAGTAATCTGGCTGAGCGTGAGTGTCGTGGGCTCACGGGCTGTGTCCTCCGCACTTCCTCAACCCGCAGTTCCTCTCCTCTTCCACCCCGCCCCCACCAGGATCCACCTGCCTTCTGTGGCTCCCAGGACACACACAGGGTTCCACGGGCCCTCACCTGACCACTCCTGGGTACAAGCATGGAATGCTCCCCTCTGTGAAGGTTCCCCGACCTGGTCCACCCCGCCACCTCCTCCAGCCTCCCTGATCTACCAAAGGAGACAGGGCTGAGGGCACCAGCTGGGCCTGGGGCTTCCCTGGGGCACGAAGCCCCCTCCTTACATTAATGTCCATGGCAAACGGCGACGCGTCCAACAAGATAAGTTCATCCACCATCTCGGGGAAGGTGCAGGAAAACTAGATGAACAGAAAGGGAAGGGTGAGCCGAGCGAGGACGCAGCTCTCCCCTGCGCTTCCTGAAAAGGCTTTGGTTGGGCGAAGGGGCCCCCTAGAGGTCAGAGTGAGAACCCTCTGTCCCTTCAGGCTCCTCCCCTGGACCCCCCAAGTCTGCACCCGCACCCAGCTCCAGACCCTGGTGACAGCTGGACTCCAGGGTCCCCTTGATGGGCGGGAATGTGGAAACTCTGAACTCTATCAGGAGTCTCCACTTCCTGACACCAACTTCCTCACCAGGGCGACTACTACCATGATGTGCTGCCCGGCTGACGAGAGGCCCCTACTGAACCGTGAGGAGGCCCTTCCTTTCCGGGGGAACTTCCTCCTCCTGCTTCCCCCACTCCCACCACTTCAGGTGGCCATAGCAAAGCCATCTACTCACCATGCCGCCTACAGTGCCTCCTGGGGACAAAAAGAGGACAAAGGAGCAGTCAGCAGACATACCCTTGCTCCAGCCAGGGCTTTGTTTCTCAAACTCAGGCCCCCTCCCCTGGCTCATCAGGCCCCTTCCAGACATGTCCACTCATGGGGCCACCTCTCCCTCATCAGGTCAGAGAATAGCCACCTTTGAGCCACATGTCTGAGGTCAGAGTGCACAGAGGCCAAAGGTCAATGTCCAAGACGTCTGTGTCTCTGCAGTTCTCAGAGGTGCAGAGAAAGGAAGCAGGTGCCAACTCCTGGGCTCCCACAGCCCCTGCAAGAGGCCAGTCAGTCGCTGGCCAAAGGGTACTCACCGAAACTGTGGCCCATGAGAGAGAAACGGCTCCATTTCAAGGCTGAAAATACATAAAGCAGGAGGTCTGGATGGCGCCCCCACGGGCCTCTTTCCTGCTGTCCCAGGCTTGGGAAAATCCCTCTCCCCCAGGAGACCAGTTTAGGGGACACTGGAGGAAGCGAGCTCTTCCGGGAGAAGAGCTTTCTCCCCAGTTCCACCCAAGAATTGCTGGTGGAACTGGGGCCAGACCAGAGCCACACCCAGCTGCAAGCACAGAGGGCGCATCCCAGGGCACCCCCACACCCCGGCCTCCTGCTCACCTGCCACGACTCGCCGGACCTCATTCACAAAGTTTTGGTGGTAATACGGGACACCTGGGCTGTAATGGGATGAGAGCCCATGGCCTCCGAAATCCATGGCAACGTAATAGAAGTCTGGGCCGGAGATAAGGGAGGAGAAGGGTCCCCATCAGCCGCCTCTCACTGCAGGCGGCCCCTCAGCTTCCCTTCACCCCCGCCCTACCTTGTGGGAGGAGAGGGATGAGTCTGTCGAAGGAGTTGGCATTGTCCAGCCAGCCATGCAGGCACAGAACTGGGGGGCCCCGCAGGGAGCCCCAGGCTTTGGCAGCAATGTGGCCCCAGGGCACTGTCAGCTTCAGCTCTGAGAGCAGACCTGAAGGACCGCGACATTCATTTGTTCACTCGTTTGTTCATGAAGCCAGCCCTTCCTGGGCCCTCATCTAGGCCCAGTGTTCCCAGGACATTAGCACCACTGACCCCTGCCCTGGCCCCTGCTGGACCCCTGCCAGACATGGGTGTGCAGATACCCAGAGGAGGGAGAGAAAGCCTTGGCAGGCTTGATAGAATGCACCCATTTGTACTGGGGCAGAACTGGAGAGTGGGCTGGGGTTTGGGTGGCCTGGACCCACCACTAATTAGCTGTGTGACCCTGGGCAAGTTCCTGAAATGTCTCTGCATCCCAATTTCCTTTTCTGTAAAAGTGGAGTAAAGTCTGGGCATGGTGGCACATGCCTATAATCCTGAGGACTCCAGAGGCTGAGGCAGGAGGATCAAAAGTTCAAGGCCAGCCTTGGCAATTCGCTGCCTTAAAAATAAAAAGAGCGGGCTGGGGATGTGGCTCAAGCGGTAGCGAGCTCGCCTGGCATGCGTGCAGCCCGGCATGCGTGCAGCCCGGGTTCGATCCTCAGCACCACATACAAATAAAGATGTTGTGTCCGCCGAGAACTAAAAAAATAATAATAATAATAATAAAATAAAAAATAAAAAAATAAAAAGAGCTAGGGATACCAGGCATGGTGGTACACACTTGTAATCCCAGTGGCTCAGGAGGATGAGGCAGGAGGATTGCAAGTTCAAAGCCAGGTCAGCAATTTAGTGAGGCCCTAAGAAACTCAATGAGGGCTGGGGTTGTGGCTCAGTGGTAGAGCATTTGCCTTGCACATGTGAGACATTGGGTTCGATCCTCAGCACCACATAAAAATAAATAAAGTCGGGGCTGGGGATGTGGCTCAAGTGGTAGTGTGCTCTCCTGGCATGCCTGGGGCACTGGGTTCAGTCCTCAGCACAAAAGAAAAAGAAAGAAAGAAAGAAAGAAAGAAAGAAAGAAAGAAAGAAAGAAAGAAAGAAAGAAAGAAAGAAAGAAGGAAGGAAGGAAGGAAGGAAGGAAGGAAGGAAGGAAGGAAGGAAGGAAGGAAGGAAGGAAAAGAAAAGAAAAGAAAAGAAAAGAAAGAAAAGAAAGAGAAAGAAAGTTAGTTATAAGCCTGGGGATGTGGCTCCCTGGATTCAATCCCCAGTAACAAAAAACAAAAACAAGAGCTAGATATGTAGCTCAATGGTAGAGTACTCTTGAGTTCAACCCCCAGGACTCCCCAAAAAAAGAGAGAAAAAGATTAATAATAAAATAAAACAGTTATAACAATATACTGTATTAAAAGTTATGTGGAGCAGGGTAAAATATCACACACACGTAACCCCCAGCTACTTAGGAGGCTGAGGACGAGGATCCTAAGTTTGAGGACAGCCTGGGCAACTTAGTGAAAATAAAATAAAATAAATAACGCCAGTACAACAGGTGGGGGGCACTGGTGGATGCAGCCGGGTGGTAGAGCATCACCAGCAAGAGCCAATTAGTTTCAATCCCAGGGCAGCAAACAAAAGTTATGCGACTGATCTCTCTCTCTTTCTCTTTCTCTTTCTCTTTCTCTTTCTCTTTCTCTCAAAATACCTTAGGAGAGACAAAAGGTGAAGGTGAGTCCTGTTCAGGCAGCTGGAGATTTTATCACGTTACTCACAATAGTGGGCAATTTCAAACTGGAGTTGCTATTGGATATTTTTGGACCTCGGATAACTGGAAGCTTGGAAATGAAAACTGTGGACAGACGGGGTTCAGCCTTCACTGAGGGCCACGTGGGTGCTGGGCACCTGACACAGCGAACTCCCCACTCCCCACAACATCGCTTCACACAGCAGGAGGTCTACTTCATGCCCAAGGTCATTCAGGGGAACGCGATGCACAGCGGGTCTGGAGCTGGCAGCACCACTCCACGACCCGGGCGCTACTGCCCAGCACCGCGCTGCCTCGGGCCTACCCTGCTCAGGTCTGGCCCGGCGCTGACATTTTCCCCCGCGGGCTCGCCCTGCCGGGCTGGAGACCTCTGCGCCCCCAGATACCCACGCTTCTCTCCTCCCGAGACCCTGGGCGGCCACGCGCGGCAGCGTGGGCACCCACCCTCCAGCTGGTCTGGCTCGGCTAGCTCCCGGGACAGCAGATAAAGAAGCTTCGACACTCAGGAGTGCGGGGGCGGTCATTGTCCCTGCTCACGGGCCCGAGAAGATGGGTGGGCACCTGGGTGCTCGTGCGTGGCCTCCCCCGCCCGGGTCTAGTCTAAGGGGCCCTGGCCCAGCGTTTTCACCCATCGCTCCGCTCCCGCGGCGCGCGGCAGTCTCTCTAGCCTGGCGAGGTCGCGGCCACAAGGAGGAGAGCTGTCGCCCGGAGCTCAGGTCCCGCCCGCAGCCCCGCCCCTAGACCCCGCCCCGGCGCAGGCCCCGCCCCAGGTGCCGGCCCCGCCTCCCCTCCGCTCTCCCTGCGCCTGGAGGAGGCTTATCTGCAGAGCCCGGGAGCCCTGTGTGGTCTGCCCTGGAGGCCGAGCCGCGCGACGGAGACTGAGCTGCGGAGCCCTGGGAGGTGGCTCACAGCCTCCAAAGTCCCTCGCTGCACCCGGGCAGCGTCCGAGGGAGCGGATCATGCTCTGCTGGGCGCGCGGGTGGCGGGACCCTGGCCCTAGCGCAGTACCCGGAGCTGCCCAGCGGGCACCCACAGCGAGCAGGGGCGGGAGCTCGCTTTATTTATTTATTTATTGAGACAGGGTCACACTAAGTTGTCGAGGCTGATCTCGAACTTGCGATCTTCCTGCGTCCAGCGTCGCTGGGTTTACAGGAATACGCCACCAACGCTCGGCTGTGCGATGACCGTTTAATGCCTACCTCGAAGGCCGGCTTGCGTCCACGTGTTCCACCGTGTCCTGAGGTCCTCAACAGAGCCTGGCGCAAACCAGCCTAATATTTGTTGTACAGACAGAGGACTAAATGTGTAAACTGGGAACGTGAAGGACCCCGCCAGCCCAGGTGGGGAAAGTTTCTAACCAATATCATCTAGTGTGCAAAAGGTCAAGAGCCCCACATCAGGAAGACCCTGTTTGGGGTGAGGAGATTTCATTATAGGAGGGCCTACAATGATGGAAGAAAAATGCTCCCTTCGAATCTTTAAAGTGGGAAGTCTAGGACAAATTAAGGCAAATACTTCCTGCTCATTCACTGCGCTGGCTAGTTGGAACCCTGGAGAGGACGGGATATGGTCTCCAGGCTCACAGTCCCACCGGGGCCCATAACTGATGAACCACAGAGGGCAGGAGAAAGACCTGTGTGGTGACTTGTCCCTAGGATGATAGGGAGCCCAGACCTGAAGATTGAAAAGACCACGGTCTGCAGAAGGTAAGGGGGTCCCCAGCCACACAATGCAGGGAAAGTTGTCAGTGGCTAGAAAATGTGGGCCCCAGAGGGCCAGGGGCTGAGAGTGGGGTGGCAGCAGGTTGTGATGGGACTGTGCATGCTGGGGTCCAGGAGACTAGGAGCTGGGGGCAGGCAGTGAGACCATTTCTATGAGGGGTGCACACATGGGGATGTCATTAGCCCAGGAAAAGCTTTGACCTCCTGTGACAAGGATCCTGAAGGAGTTATGCAGGGGTCATAGATTGTGGGTGACAGGCATTGCAGACATGACCCCTGTGAAGCAGGGTGATCTGCTTCCTCTTCTGCCCAGAGGACCCTCTGCCACTTCCTCTTCATGGATGGTACCTCATTTATACCTAGGCACCAGGCTCAGTGTGACCTCTGGGGAGGGATCTCCTGCACCTTCAACCTCAAAATCCCTTGGTCCAGCCGGCCCCTTCAGTAGATTGGCATCAGCTCCCCACTTTCTGTCCCTCTGTCTTGTGGTCTCTGTCACCCCACCTCCACCCCATCCTCGTATTTCAGCCACTGTCCATCTCCGTCTCTGCTCTGCCTGCCTCATCCTCTTCCATTCCTGTGATCCTTCACCCTCTTGTCCTACTGCCACAAGCTCCTCCCTAAAAGACACATGGCTCCCATCTTCCCTGTGTGGGACTCTGAGGTGCTTCTCACTGCCTGCAGGAGAAGAGAGGATTTCCTGCCCCAGCATTCGCTACCCTCCTGGGGCCCTTCTCCCCTTACATTCAGCTCCAGGAGTCCTGGGCCCCTGCCCCCAACTCTCATGCCTCTGCACCTTGGCCTCTGCTGTTCCTTTTTGCCGTTACCATTGAAATCCCACCCTCCTTTCAGGCCTGAAGCCTTCAGTCTTCCCCGGTGAAGCACATCTCCTCATCTCTGTCTCCGCCCAGTTACCTGTGTCTCAGCCCCACCTCCAGAGTTGGGGGTCAGGCTCTCTCTGGCTGGATGGCAGCCCTTAAAAGCGAGAGAAGGGCTTATTCAACTCTGTCTCCCCCCACGCCATCTGCCAGAGGACCTTGCGCACAGTAGAGGCTCAGTCAGTGTCTGTTGATGGAATCTGAGGATGAGCACCTCTCTCCCCGGCTCTCTGGGGGCGCGTACAGGAAGCCCCCCGTGGGGTGAGAGTACCATGGGCGATTCTTCAGGTCTTTCGTTCTTACCCCTGGTTAACATCCCTCAGTTAAGAGAGTCCTCCGGCACCGAGGGATGGGAGGGGTGATCAGGAGCTCACATTCCCAGCTGCGAGTGACAGATGGGTCCCCAGGAGTGGCCTCCTGCATCAGCTGAGGACGCCTGTGCAATAGCAAGGTCCCTGAAGTGCTCGCAGCACGGGGGTCTGGACTGGATCCTGGAACAGAATAGGAATGTAGGTGGAGAGGCTGGGAGAATCCAAATAGAGCCTGGAGCTAGCTGATGTGAAGGAGCAGTGTTTACTCTAGCCTTGTACCACGCAGCGCCAGGCTGCCCTGGCTGAAATGGGATGAAGGGCAGGGAGGAGATTGTGCACTGTGGTGGCAGTTTTTCTGTAAATCTAGACTTACACCAGCACTTAAGAGTTTACTTTTGTTAATAACCCAGATGAGAACATTTGGTTTCACTAATTCAAATTCAATTATGTACTCGAGGAGCTTGCACTTAGGTCATACCGCAAAATGTAGTCATTAACAAGCATTTTTTTTTTTTTGCGGTACTGGAGATAGAACCCACAGTTGCTGTACCAGTGAGCTACAATCCCCAGCCCTTTTTAAAAATTTTCGTATAGATAAGGTCTCACTAAGTTGCTGGGGCTGGCCTCTAATTTGCAATCCTCCTGCCTCAGCTTCCCAAATTGCTGGGATTACAGGTATGCACCCCTATATCTGCCTCAGCCTCTGGAGTTTAGGGGACACTTTCAAACCTTAGCAAATGGTTTGAGATTTCTCAGTATTCTTCAGTTTTTAAAATGCATATGCAGGTTAATCTGGCCTCAAAAGCAGGTTAGCTTACACACTGTTCTCCACCTTAGCAAGGGTCCTCTAGCTATCCCCATAATTGTCAAGAAGGACCCAAAAGCTTCTTCCTACTTCTTTATATTTGTGCAGTCTTCTACTAGTCCACAATTTTATCTGTCCCTCTACTGAGGGACAGTGGGATCTTTCCCATTGTTTGCTTTATAAACAGTGCTGCAAGGAATGACATGGTCAGCAGTGACCTCGAGATGCAGTCCCAGAGGCTCACAGACAGAGCTAAAGTTCAGAGCATCCGTCGTTGTGCCAGATGTTCTCCATCACCAGACTGTCCCACTTTGTATCCCACCTGAGCTGGACAAACCCACCTTGGCCTTGATGGATGAGGAGAGGGTCCAAGTTTTGAATTTGTGTCAGTTAGTAGGATATCATATCTCAGGGTACTTATAATCAGAAGTTTTCTTTTTATAAATTAACTTAGTCATATTTTTACATATTTAAGGGTCACTTGTATTTTTACATGTTCCTTCTCCATGGTTTTTCACTTTCTTTCCTTATTTCTTAGTCTTTCTTTCTTTCTTTTTTTTTTAAGAGAGAGTGAGAGAGGGGAGAGAGAGAGAGAGAGAGAGAGAGAGAGAGAGAGAGAGAGAGAGAATTTTTAATATTTATTTTTTAGTTCTCGGCGGACACAACATCTTTGTTGGTATGTGGTGCTGAGGATCGAACCCGGGCCGCACGCATGCCAGGCGAGCGCGCTACCGCTTGAGCCACATTCCCAGCCCTCTTTCTGTCTTTCTTTTTTTCTTTTGTGGTGCTGGGGACAGAACCCAGGCGAGCATGCGGGGCAAGCTGGGAGCTGACCCCAGCCCATTGTTATTTAGAACTCTTAAGTAATAGAGAGATGCATTCTTTCTCTGTGACTTGAATCACATATCTTGTTCCCCAGATAGGGTGATTTTAAAACAGCCACAGAAGAGCCTCTGTCTGGCATTTGGGGAGGATGGTTATGTAACAAGAGATTTCTGGAATAGCAACGGTATCTGCAAGCAGCCCGGAAGGTTCTTTGTTAATTGAGTTAATGAATGGTCATTAACACTGTTTCCTGAACTTAGAAGAGGTCTAAAGTGGTTCTTGATCCATGCTGTTAGCCCAGGTAGACCTGTAATTATAGTGATCTTATGGAGCCGAGGAGTCTGAATTTCCCTCCAAAAGTAAAAGCTAAGTTAATATATAAAGGACTTCTAGGTAAGTGTGAGGATCTTGTATGCCGAATGCACTTGTGTTTGCCAGGTATATAGGCATTCTAAAACGCAGAGCTTAGGAAAACACTCTACCAAGATGATGTCTTCCAAACTAAATTTGTTAGTAAGGAGAGCTTTTCTCAAGCGTTTATCTGTGTACCCCTAATTGTATTGCGACTGTTGTCTTTCAACAAAACTATTTAGATGTGCTCAAACACTTGGTGTTCCAAACCACGATACTCTGGCAGTTAAAAGACCGGGCATTGGATGGGGATAGTGTCACATGCCTGTAACCTCAGTGACTCTAGGACAGGAGGATTGCAAGTTTAAGGCCAGTCATGGCAACTAAATCAGACTGTATCTCAAAATAAAAAGAACTGGGGGTGTGGCAGTGGGAAAGCACCCCTGGGTTCAATCCTAGAACCCCCGCCAAAACGATTGAGCATTGATCACCTAGGAAAAACATCTGCAAATAAGTACACTCTATTTTTTTTTAAACATTTGTTTTTTAGTTTTAGGTGAACACGATACCTTTATTTTATTTATTTATTTATTTATTTTTGTTTAGTTGTAGATGGACACGATACCTTTGTTTATTTTTTGTGATGCTGAGGATTGAACCCAGTGCCTCACGCATGATAGGCGAGTGCTCTACCTCTGAACCACAACTCCAGCCCCACATTCTACTGTTTTTTTTTTTAAAGAGAGAGTGAGAGAGGAGAGAGAGAGAGAGAGAGAGAGAGAGAGAGAGAGAGAGAATTTTTAATATTTATTTTTTAGTTCTCGGCGGACACAACATCTTTGTTGGTATGTGGTGCTGAGGATCGAACCCGGGCCGCACACATGCCAGGCGAGCGCGCTACCGCTTGAGCCACATCCCCAGCCCCCCACATTCTACTTTTTAAAAAATTTTTTTCATTGATTTTTAGGACAAGAAAATAAGATATAAAAATAATGTTTTACTTGGAATTTATTTGTGATATCTAATATTTTCAAAACTATTATAGACACTGGATTTTCTTTGCTCTTAATCTTATTTTTAGAAACCATTTTCAGTGGCACACAACTGTGGTCTCAGCTGCTCCAGAGGCTGAGTCAGGAGGATCACAAGTTCAAGGCCAGCCTGGTCAACTTAGCAAGATCCTGTCTCAAAACAAAAAATCAAAAGGGCTAGGGAAGTAGCTCAGTGATAGAGGGCCCCTGTTTTCAATCCCCAGTACCATAAAAATAGATGAATAAATAACAACAACTTTGTTTTCTATTTTCCTTAAAGTTAACATTTTACAGAATTATAACTTCTAATGAAACAACCTAAGCAATATTTTAATATGATAGCCATCATCTACAGGACAGATAGGCTATATTGACCCCTATTCATTAAAAAGAACTAATGGCCAGGCTCAGTGGTGCACGCCTGTAATCCCAGCAGCTTCGGAGGCTAAGGCAGGATGATCATGAGTTCAAAGCCAGCCTCAGCAAAGTGAGGCTCTGAAAAACTCAGTGACACCCTGTCTCTAAGTAAAATACAAAATAGGGCTGGGATGTGGCTCAGTGGTCGAGTGCCCCCTGAGTTCAATCCCCAGTACCACCCCTCCAAAAAAAAAAAAAGAACCAGTGGAACTGATCTTCTGACTATTCAACATCAGAAACTTGAAAATAAAAACAAGAAATAAAAAGTATAAAGAGGGGAAATTGATCATTTTTCTGGCCCTCACCCTCTAAGATCAGCTAGAACCCAGGGAATGACAGTTCCCTCTAGCAGAACTGCAACTCCAGTGAGTCATCGACCTCTCACTCGGGGATTATGAAGACTCCAGAGACTAGGAGCCACCCAGTGCATATTCTGCAAAAACGAAGACCATTGGACAAGGGAATGTCCCCAGCCTTTCCAAGGGAAGCCATGTGGTCCGCAAGACCCTGGCCCATCCTGGCAGATGGCACGACTGGTAGAGGAAAAGATTAAAGGAACTGAGAAGCTTCTCACAAAGTCCCCAAGGGTAACCCCAAGAAGCCTGGACTGACCTTAACAACCCAGCAACAAACTGGTGTTCAGCCAACACAGGGCGACCTGCTTGGTCTTCCAGCAGCGGGGTAACCAGGGGCAAGTACGCCCCCAGCAGGGAGAGGAGGAGCCAGGCTCAGACTCCTGGGCAGAAGGGCCTGTGCAGGTCCCCCAAGACCCCCGAAGTGTGGATCTCCATGGGCGGACATCATGGACCCCCGATCAAAATTAAACCTGTCCCACTTGAGGTTTGCAGATCCAGGACCACACACAGAGAGAAAGAGAGAGAGAGAGAGAGGAGAAGGAAAAGAACTCCTCTTCATGTAAGCCACTAGAGGATGTCCAAGTCCTATTCAAAAAATAAAAACATAAAAACCTATTTAAGCTAAGTTCCCCTCTGTAGTATAAACCAGGGCTTTGGGCCTTTTTGCTCTTGTAGTTGGACACCATACTGAGGATCCAACCCAGGGCCTCGCACGTGCTAGGCCAACGCCACCACTGGGCCCCAGCCCCAGCCCCTCTTGTGGGTGTTTTCCTCTGGTTGTGGGGAAGTCCTTTGGCCACCCATCAGCTCCCACAGAACCAGGCGCACACCCTCGGTGGGGCTGACCTTTGCGCGCACCCCCCCCCCCCCCCCCCCCCCGGCTGTTCCCACTCCAAGGACTTCGGTTGTGTTCCCCATTGTTCAGTCCTTGCCTTATTTTTGGGAACTGGGGACAGAACCCAGGGGCCCTTAACCACTGAGCCACATCCCTAGTCTTTTTTATTTATTTTTTATTTTCAGGCGGGGCCTTGCTAGGTTGCTGGGGCTGGCTTTGAGCCTGGATCCTCCTGTCTCCGCCTCCTGAGTCGCTGGGATTCCAGGGGTGCACCACCCCTTAATCTCCACGTGAAAGTGCGTATCTTCAACTGCAGCCTTCCACACCGAGAGGCGGGCAATGGGGACCCCGGGCTGCTTCTCATTGTCTTGAGGTGACCCACAATCTCCCTTGAGTGTGTCTCTGCTTCCTCAGTGAATCACTGTCTGCGCCTAAACAGAAACAAGCCAACCAACCAAAGGATGCCAGTCCATCCCACAACTGTCCCCGTCGGCCAGTTCCTGTCTGTCTCCTTTAGATCAGGCAGGAGGACGCTGTCTCTGTCCAGCTCAGAGCCGTTCTGGAAGCCAGACCTTCACCCTTCATGGCGGACGCTGAGGAACAAGGGATGGAAATGAGTCAGGATAAAAGAGTAAATAAACCCTAGGTAGAAAGGAGGCCAAGGTCCGGCAGGAGGCTGGCCTCCCCCAGAGCCTTCACTGGGCCCCTCACACCTTCCTCCCCGGGCAGCTTTCCTCCCGGGTCGGTCACTTCCACGTTTCAGGGAAGCCTACGGATCTTCACTCACAGCCTGAAAATCGCTGGAAAGTTCACCCCCGGGCACCGTTCATCAGCCCCAGTCCCCGCGTCTTCAGAACAGGCTGAGCCCCGAGGCCGGAGCCAGCGCACTCTGCCAGCATCAGCCACCAGTCAGGTAGGCCCCGAGGGCCTGACCACTCCAGTCCCCCCAGAGCAGCTGTGACCAGCGGGGGTGCCAGCCCACATAACCCTCATGTCCTGCCAAGATCCTTTAAAGGAAGGGCCCGAGAGCCCCGAAGTGCTCCTCAGTGGACAGGTGGCCTCCATTCTCCTCCCAGGGTGTCCTCCTCGCTTTCCTAAGTGGATCTTTCCATCACATACGTCAAGGACCCCGCTGCCTTCTCTGGGACCTCCTGTCACCCCCTCTGGTGACACGGGAGTTCACCACCACCCTCTGTTACTCCGGGTGGCTGACATGGCAGCCAGCCTGTCCCCTGGCTACTGGCCTAAGCCACAGTGGCCCCAGCACGCTCTGCCAGGACAGCTGCCCTGTCCTCCTGCCCACCCCTGGGGCGGGGCTGGACCAAGGGGAAAGACGAGGAAGAGGCTCTTTCTAGTTGCCCCACAGCCTGTCCCCAGCGCCGTGCTCAGGGACATTGGGCCTTTGAAACCAACAGATACTGACTGGACAACGGCTCCTGGCCTCCTCACGGGCCTCCTG
This sequence comes from Spermophilus citellus, assembly GCF_964194105.1. Taxonomy (NCBI): domain Eukaryota; kingdom Metazoa; phylum Chordata; class Mammalia; order Rodentia; family Sciuridae; genus Spermophilus; species Spermophilus citellus. The sequence goes on along the minus strand of NC_138197.1, from coordinate 131,133,240 downwards.
AGACTGTGTTATTCGGGATGTGTGACCCTCCATCTGGGGAGGTCGGCTGTGGCCATTCCTGGGCAGGTCTGAAGAGGGTCCCTGGGGAGGGGCACGAGGAAGCCCCTTCCCACCCACTGCCAGGACCCGAGTGTCCCACTTGTGGGGCCGCCCAGGGGCTCAGATTAGCCCCCATCAACGCGGCTGCCACCTGATCCATTGCTGCAGTCACAGGGCCGTAAGCCATTTACACGCCCTTTATTCCAGGTATCTCACGGGAGAGGAATCATGGTTCCTTGGTCCCCAAACCCTTATGCTTTCAGATTCATTGAGAAGCACTGTCTGAGCAGTGAGTTTGTGTGAGACCAAGTCTAGATTAGAGAGACCTAGAGACACCTGTCACTGGGGAGCACACGGCAAGGGGACCAGAAGAGGTGCAGATTAGAGACGCTCAGGGCCGACTGGGCAGGATGGGTGGCTGTGGAGGAGAGGAGCTGGCAGGATGAGCCTCAGGACACTGGTGCGTGCTGTGGAGAGAAGGGCGGGACAGGAGGTGCTGGGAGGCTAGAGGTGAAATCCATCCTGCTGGATGCTGAGGTGTGACTGTCCCCTCCAAACACGTGCTGAAATTCAATTGCCATTGAATTGGCTGAGGCAGGAAGATTGTGAGTTCGAGGCTAGCCCCGGCAACTCAGTGAGCCCCATCTCAAAATAAAAAAAGAGCACCCCTGGGTTCAATCCCCAGCACCACCAAAGAAAGGAAAGAAGGAAGAAAGAAGGGAAAGCAGAGAGAAATCTCTAACGCCGTTGAAACAGTGTCGAGAGGGGGCTCTTAGGAGGTCCTGCGTCTGCCGGGCTCTTGGCTCATTCCAGCATCGGGGTTGGCTTGGGTCCATTTCCATTGATTTCTTTTCCCTTGGCCACTTTTCCCTGTTTCTCTGAATACTGAGAGACCTGGGTTTTGTCCTGGTTATCGTGAATGATATATTATCCGGAGTCTGGATTCTGCTACGACCCTCCAGAGACTATTAATTCATCTGTTTGAACAGACAATTTACTTGGTGGAAATTCTGTAGATTTGTCTCCTTTGTGGTGGAGGCAACTCAAATTTTGGTTTAGTGTTTTTTTTTCCCCCTTCACTGGGCTGCTCGGAGCCTGCTGTGCCCACACAGCCCCGTGCCGGGGATTGAACTCAGGGGCACTTACCATCAAGCCACATCCCCTGCCCTTTTGATTTTTTATTTTGGGGTGGGTCTTGCTGAGTTGTCTAGGGCCTCGCTAAACTGCTGAAGCTGTCTCTGAACTCACGATCCTCCTGTCTCAGCCTCCCCGCTGCTGGGATTACAGGGTGCCACTGTGCCCGGCTCTCAATCAGAGGTTTGGGCTGAGTGTGGACATAGATTTTGAGTCTCTTCCTCTCCAGCTCTCACCTTCTAGAACTTCTGTCCCCACTTTCCAGCTGCCACTCTGTGGCAGTGTGGTCACCCTAGTCTCCGTTCTCTAGCTTTCCAAGCCAGGGAAGCAGAAGCTGTCCATGTGGTGAAGACTGGGCAGCCTTTAGGCCAACGCTCATGTGAAGGAGGGGGACACACTCAGACCCTCCCTTTTCTCCCAGTCACCCCCACCCAGCGTCTGCCTTAGTGTGGTGGTTTCCTGGTGATTCCAGGCCACAGCTTTACACCGTCATCTGTGGAAGATGGTTCAGTAGAAGCCAACTGGGCCGTAGTGGAAACGCAGCACTTGACAATACAGTGTCCAGAGCAGGCCGCGGCAGGGAACTATAAGGAAGGGTGATTACCCGGGGGAGGCACCAGGGGCCTCTGCCATCATGGCTCCGAGGTGGAGGGAACTCGGCGCTCACAGCCATGCTTACTTCCCTGAAGCCAAAGGAAGAGGAGGTTTCCAAAGGGAGTGAGAGCCAGGTGGTGGTGTGCACCTGGAATCCCAGCGGCTCAGAGGCCAAGGCAGGAGGATCCCGAGTTCAAAGCCAGCCCCAGCAACTGTGAGGCCCTAAGCAACTCAGTGAGACCCTGTCCCTAAATAAAATACGAAATAGGGCTGGGATGTGGCTCAGTGGTGGAGTGGCCCTGAGTTCAATCCCCAGTACCCCCCCTCCCAAGGGAGGAAGTGGCCAACAGGGTCAGAAGTTGCAGTGAAGTTCACAAAAATGAGTCTAAAACAGTGGTGTCCCCAGCGTGAAGTCGGGCCTCGGTATCAGGGGTGAGTGGGGCGGATACAGAACGTTGAGAGGCTGATGGCCAGTGGGGATTGAGGAGGCCAGACCTGGGGGCCAGGGCGGCAGGAGCTCCCTCCTGGGAGTACCTCACCCCACAAAACCCCAACAGGGCTGGGGCGTGGCGGTGGAGGAGCACTCGCCTAGAATCCTCAGTGCTGCAAAACACGAAAGAAAAACCTCAAATTACAAATGTAGAAGGGAAAGACAGAGGTAGGGAAGGGTGGCACATTCACCCGCTTTAAACTTTGGGTTTTGTCCCCAGATAAATTGATCAGGCTTGTTGGAGACCGGAGTGAAAGGACACACGAGGTGCTTCTGAGTGACACAGGTTATGGCACTGTCCAGGCCACCGTCCCCACCCAGCACAGGCCCCACCAGGAGGGCGTCCCTCACTTCTGCCTTGTCTGGCCTTTGAGCCCTTCCAGCACTGAGGCCCGTCCCTGGGCTCCACTCATGACACAGTCACAGCCCTGCCCGGCTCCGAACCCGGCAGTGTTCTGTCATGTGACAAAACACCCGAGGCGACCAACCGAAGGGGAGGCACAGGTTGCTTCGGCCCCTGGTTTCCGTCCACGGTGGCTTGGCCCCTGGAGAAGCCAGCACATCGTGGTGGACATACTGTTCACCTCAGGGCAGCCAGTCCACAAGGAGAGGAGGGGAGGGCCCGGGTCCCTTGAAGGACGCGTCTCTGATGACTGAACTTCCTTCTCCTCCTGAAGGTTCCACCAATCCCCAGGAATGCCACAGGCCGGGACCTCGCTGTCAACCCAGGAGCCTTGGGGGACTTTCCAGAGCCACACGACAGCCCCCACCCTGCCTCTCCCCCTGTTCCTTGGATCCCTTCCTCTGGGCGCCAAGGTTGCAGACTAACAGCCTCAATCGGGCCCACAGGGTGTTTTTCAAAAACTGGATTCAGCCGCCAACGGTGGCAACTTGGGAGAACGTCCCCCTGGGATTCAGCTCTCCAGCTTCCCGGGAGCTGGGGATGACAGGCCTTCACTCGGAAAGGTGACTCGGGAGGGGCCGCCCCTTTGTTCAAGGCAGGGGCCCCCACCTCCCCAGTGCCACCACCCTCCCTTCTTGCAATTCACGGGCTTGGGGGCTGCCTGAGACCTCGGGCTGCCTTAACGAAGTGCCACCACTGACGGGCGGGTTGGAGCCACAGAAATGGGTTCTCACGCTCCAGAGCTTGGCAGGACACCGTGGGGGGGGGCGGTTAAAGGCCCTTCTCCAGCACGGCCTTGTCATACTTCTGCAGTGGCAATGACCCCATTTCCAAATAAGGGCATTTTGAGGTACTGGGACTTCAGCATCTTTGGGGGCAGCACAACTCAGCAACTTCAGCATATGGGGAGGGAGAGGCCCGCGTCTGTGCCATCTTATCCCGCGTCAGCGGAAACCCCGCTGTTATGGAGGGTGGGGTGGGGGGATTCGGGCTGAACATTTGACAAGAAGGGACCCTTCTGGTACACGGATGTCCAACACATGCTGCTCCGTGGGCTTGGGGGAACGGGGACGTTGATGACAGCCAGACGCAGGGCAGATGCCCCAGGCTCATGGAACATCAGTCTCGTGAGAAGGAGAAAAGGGAGGCCCCTCACTGGTGGAGGACCGTCTGCAGGAGGGGCCACCCAGGCGAGGACAGACCACCTGACCTGAGGAGCAGGCAGGAAGGAGGCTGAGCTCTGTGTGGGAGGGAGGAATAGGAAGTGTGGATGGCACCTGGGAGGCCGAGGCCTGGACAGAGAGCTGAAGAGAGGACGGGCCAGCAAGGCCAGTGGACACCGCCTGCCCCTTCCTCTCCCGTGTATGCAGGATATCTATGGCCATCGTCCATCCATCTAGCATCTATCATTCACTTATCATCTGTCTGTCATTTATCAATCATCTATCATCCATTTATAATTCATTTATCATCTATCAACTACCCAGCTGTCATGTCTATCCATCATCTACCTACCTGTCTATAATCTACCATCTACCTACCTAGTTATAATCTGTTTATCTGTAATTATCTATGATTATGTTTTCTGTCTTCTAATAATCTTCATCTATTTATCTGTTATCTACTTACTTACCTATTGATCACTATCTTTCACGTGTCCATCCTCTGTCTGCTTATCTGTCTGTCTGTCTATAATCCACCTACCACCTATCACCTGTTTCTACCCCCCACCTCACAGGGCTGGCATCTGGCTCCCCTGGCGGCTGTGAGGGAGACTGTTCTGGGCCTTGGGGGGACTGGCATTCTTTGGTATCCCTTGGCCTCCATCTTTGCCTGCATCCTCACATGATGGAAGCAGATTCTTTCTGCTTTCCTGTGAGTGTGAAATTCTTTATGATAATTTCTTTCTGCAACTTCGTGTTCCCTTCCCTCTGTGTGTGTCTGTCTCTGAGCCCGAGTTTCCCCTTTTTATAAGGACAACAATGGTATTGGATTAAGGCACGCCAGTGACCTCATTTTTAATTGATTGTCTTCCTTAAGAGCCTAATTTCAAATAAGCCACATTTATAGGTACTGGGGCTTTGGACTCCAACATAGCTGTGTTTTGGAGACAGAATACAACCCAGAACATGGGTGTATTGGGGTTTGTTATATTAATCTCTACTGTGTTTGAAATTTTCCATAATAAAATGATAAATAACAAAACAAAAAACTCCTATATTCCCTGTCGCCTTTTAGCTTTGTATCAAGGTTATTCAGGGCTGGGGCCATAGCTCAGTTGGTAGAGGGCTTGCCTTGCATGCACAAGGCCCTGGGTTCAATCCCCAGCCCCCCCCCCCCCAAAAAAAAAAAGATTATTCAAGGGCTTGACTCCTCCACCCTGTGTTGACCTGAGCTCAGGTTCATTGTCCCCACCAACTCCTCATTTCCTACCTCAGAAACCACGGGGAGTAACAAACCTCAGTGTGTCCTAGGACCTCAGTGTGTCCTAGGCCGCTAATGTTGTGTGACGCGGTCTGCACTGAGAGACAATGGATACAGGAGAACAGAAGGGTCCACAAGACAGACGGGCTGGTCCCACTGCGGCAACCAGGCTGGTCCCAAGCTCCTGGGCTCAAGTGATCCTCAGGCCCTGGCCTCCTGAGTGCCTGGGAAGATGGGAGAGGGCTACCATGTCTGGCTCTGTGATAAATTGTTTTTAATGAAAAAAAAGATCAATGATCAACTGAATTTTAAAAGTGATACTAGGTTTTCTGGGTGTGGCCATGCCTGTGATCCCAGCAACTCAGGAGGCTGAGGGAGGAGGACTACAAGTTTGAGGCCAGCCTGGGCAATTTAGCAAAGTCCTATCTCAAAATTAAAAATAAAATGGGCTGGGGATGTAGCTCAGTGGTAAAGTGTCCCTGGGTTCAATTCCAACTACCCAAAGTAAAAGATAAAAAAATTTTTAAAAATCATAGGCTCAAATTCTCCAGAAGTTTTTTTTCACCTCCAACTCCTGCACCCACATCGCCCTTGTCCCCACGGCCACCCTTCACTCTCAGCAGAAGATGTTGCCTCCAGGGCTAATGGAGGGAGACCTACCTGCTGCCTGGCTCCACTCTCCTCTCCACCCTCCCCCAGTCTCAGGAAGACCCTTCAGCTTCCTACTGTGCCCATCCTGGGACCCGGCCCCTCTCCAGCACCCTCTGCCCCACCTCTGTCCCAGAGCTGCTCTCTCCCTGTCCTTGAGAACTCATGAGCATCTCATTTAAGAAGAAAGAGGGAGAGGCCGGGGTTGTGGCTCAGCAGTAGAGCCCTCACCTAGCACGTGTGAGGCCCTGGGTTCAATCCTCAGCACCACATAAAGATGAATAAAGGTATTGTGTCCAACTACAACTAAAAAATAAATATGAAAAAAAAAAAGATGAAAGAGGGGGGAAAAACCTTCACTCAAAAATGAGAGTGCACTCACACAGTACAGAGCCAGGCCTTGAGTTCAAATCCCAGCACCACCAAAACAGTAGTTAAATGAACAAACGAGAGAGGGCAAGAGTCTCACAACAAACACCTTTACTATTTTCTTTTTACAAAAAAAAAAAAAAAAAGCTCTGCTGGGTGTTGAACCCAGGGCCTTGTACATACTGGGCCAGGACTCTACCACTGAGCCACACTGGCTGCTTCTAGAACCTTCTTCCTCTCCTGGCCCCCTGGACCAGAGAATGAGGGTGCAAACAGCACACCTTGTTGTGCTGATGAACGGCCACTGGCTGCCCCTCCCAGCTCCGTCCTGGTCCCTTGCATCCTGCTCTCCCCTGGTCTCTGTCAGAGAACCCGGCTCTTTGTGGTTGATTAGACAACAGGAACAACACACCAGAGCTCTCCAACTCCTGCCGGATCACGGAACAGGAGGCTTTTCTTTCCTTACCATCTTCACGGGGATGAGGGCGCCTCTGGCTGTGCTAACCGAACTTACTGACCAACATTTCCTGGGGGATTCTTTTTTTCCTTAGTGCCAGGAATGAACCCAGGGCCTTGAACCTGCCAAGTGCAGGGTTCTTCCATGTTGGCATGGCTGCTTGGCTGTTGCATGTTCTCAGGCCGCTGAACACGGTCCGTTTCCCCTCCCGTGCTGCAGCTGGGTGGCCCTCTGCTGCAGTTTAGCAAGTCACCCCAGTCATTGAAAGTCCCTGCTCGGCCTCCCTGGGTGAACCAGCTGCCCGTCCCTGTGACAAAACGTCTGAGATCATCAACTTAAAAGTATGGAAAGTTTATTTTCGTGGTTTCAGAGGTTCGAGTCCCTGGTTCCTGGCCCTGTGGCTTTGGGCCTGTGACAGGAGCTCATCATGGCAAGAGCCAGCGGCAGAGGAGGCCCACTCGCCTCCGGGCAGGGGGGCAAAGGGTGGGGACATGAAGTCCCCTTTGAGGGCACCCCCAATGGCCTAACTTCCTTCCTCTATGTCCCCCCTCCTAAGGCTCCACCACCCAACAGTGTCACAATCTAGGAACCAAGCTTCAAACCTGGGCCTCTGTGGGACCTTCAGATTCAAGCTAGGGTTGGGGTGCAGCTCCGTGCAGAGTGCTCGCCTAGCATGCGGGGCCAGGCTCCACCCCAGACCCAGACTGTGTCAGTCCCCTCCCCTCCTCGGTGGCCCCCGGGTGCTCCTGAGAGTAACAGCCGTTGGCCCCTCTCAGCCCCTCCCTTCGCTCTCTCTGCTTTCTTCCCTCCAACACGGGGCAGGGGGCGGCCTGCTCTGGTGGCTCAGAAGACCCCTCCCTTGGCCATGGGTGATTGGACGGGCCGCTGCACCCCTGCACCACAGGATCCCCTCCTTCCAGGACCAAGCCCTTGTTCCCCAGCTTTCAGGAAGGTCACCAGCTATGGTGGCCCTGGCTATGAGAGCTGCCTTGACCGGGACACCCTGTGTCCATGTCTCCTCAATTCAGAGGACCAGTTCAGCTTCCCACTTCCCCATGGGCCTTGGTGAGGGTGTCCCTGTCCCTGTTCCTCCCCTGCCCTGGCTGCCCCTCTCTCCCCACAGGGACAGCCCGCAGAGTGCCCCTGACCTCTACCGCAGAGGAGCTGACTGATGGCGGCTTGGCCGTTCGCTGGGTCCACAGACTGTGATGGCCAACCAGCGGGACAGCAGTCAAGACCCCGCCCCACGGAGCTTGCCACAGTGACGGGAGACGGACAAACAGAAGGGGCTAGAGCGCTCAGGAGCACTGATGTGGCGCTAAGTCCTGTGGATAGAGTGGGGGGTTGCCATCCACCGTTTCCTGGGGTCAGGAAAGGTCTCAAGTGGTGACACTGCATTTGAGAGAAGACCTGAAGGACACCAGGGAAGGATCAGGGATCTGCAGGCAGGATGTCCAGGCCAGAGGTGTGGGCACAAGGTGGCCAGGATGGTGGAGCAGGGCCATGGGAGACCTGTCAGCGCCACTGTGCCCAGTTAGCATAGCCCATGAAGGGACTCCTGGGCCTGAGATTGAAGCCCTTGGAGGAATTTGACAGAACAATCGATCTGAACCTGCTGTTCGAACTGCAGTCCCTGATTGCCAAGAAGGAACGGGGCGCGGAGGAGCAAGGCCAGGCAGGGAGGCGTGGGGACCAGGGTGGCAGGAGCCGACGGGCGGAGGGCTGGGGCTGCCATGTGCGAGGGGCTGGAGGTGCGGCTGCAGTCGTGGGTGGAGCTACTGAGTTCCCAGGAGCAGCCAGTTTGGGCTGATTGACAGCTGTTTATTTTTGTTTTGCTTTATTTTTGCAACTCCAGGGAGCGAGCCCAAGGCCTCCTGAGTGCTAAACTAGAGCTTCACCATTGAGCTCCACGCCCAGCTCTGGGGCCAAGCACTGGCCTCGCCTTCCCTGAGGACACACTGCGACTTAGCGCTTTGCGGGTCTGGGACCACGCATCCTGCCTCCCAGCGCATTTGCTCAATCTCCGCTTCAATGTGCCGTGTGTGGCATTAACTGTACAGTTTAACTCTTAGGAGGAAATTTATTCCACATCTGGAGCCTCGCACGTCTGCTAAAAAAATATTACCTTGGCCCCGCGCGGTGGCCCTCGCCTATAGTCCCGGCAGCTCCGGAGGCTGAGGTAGGAGGATCATGAATACAAAGCCAGCCTCACTAATTTAGTGAGGCCCTAAGCAACTCGGTGAGACCCGTCTCTAAAGAAAATACGAAATAGGGCTGGGGATGTGGCTCAGTAGTCGAGCGCCCCTGAGTTCAATCCCTGGGACCAAGAAAAGAAAAAATATCTATATATGTATCCCCTTGCTTCTGCAGGCTCCCACTGTGCGGCCTCTCCTGACCCTCCTCACCTGGCTTTGATGAGCCCCAGGGGCTGGCCCAGCTCTTACCGCTGTCTCCAAGTCCCACCTCATCATGCCCACACGCATGTGCACGCTCTGCAGGAGACTCACACGGGCCAAGCCACTCGTGACTTCCATCCTCCGTCTGGCTCCCCCACCCTCCGCCAATCTATGAATGAACTCTCATTAATGCCACCTGTGCCCTGAGGTGCCATCTTCAAACTTGGAACCACAGTGATGGGGGGCCCAGATTCTTCCTGGAAGGTCGCTCCATTTCCAATATTTGACAGTAGCTCTGTCCAGTAGAAACGTAATGCAGGCTGCAGTGTAATTAAAATTATTCTAGGAACCTATTTGAAAAACTGAAAAGGAAACATTTATTTAACCCAATCTATCCAACATAATATCTTTTCAACATGCAATCATGAAAAGTACTGAGACGTTTTATATTCTCTTTTCATTTTATATCAAGCCTTCAAAATCTGGGAATTTTTTTTTTTTTTAAGAGAGAGTCAGAGAGGAGAGCGAGAGAGAGAGAGAGAATTTTTTTTTTAATATTTATTTTTTAGTTCTCGGCAGACACAACATCTTTGTTTGTATGTGGTGCTGAGGATCGAACCCGGGCCGCACGCATGCCAGGCGAGCACGCTACCGCTTGAGCCACATCCCCAGCCCCAAAATCTGGGGCTTTGCCCACCCCCCACCCCCAGCACACCTCCACCAAGACCAGCTGCACTCCAAGCTCTATAGCCATGGGTGCTAGCTGCGACAGTATGGGACAGCACGTGCTAGGTACTTGGTGCTCCCATCTGGCCCACAGATGAGCAGCTTCTGTTTCACCTGGAAGCTAGCTTGTTAGAAATGCAAAGCCAAAGCTGGGTGTGGTGGTGCAAATCTGTAATCCCAGCAACTTGGGAGGCTGAGGCAGGAGGATCACAAGTTCAAGGCCAGCCTCAGCAACTTAGTGAGGTCCTCAGTAACTTAGTGAGGTTATGGTTTGGATGTGAGGTGTCCCCCAAAAGCTCACATGTAAGACAATGCAAGAAGGTTCTGGGAATCTTAACCTAATCAGTGAATTGATCCCTGTTGGGATGAACTGATCGGTAACTAGAGGCAGGTGGGATGTGGCTTTGGGGTATATATTTTGTATCTGGAGAGTGGACCCTCTCTGCTTTCCTCCACCACCCTCTTCCTCCATGATGTTCAGCTACACCTTGGACCCCAAGGAATGGAGCCGGCCTTCTGTGGACTGAGACTTCTGAAACCATGAGCCCTCAAATAAACTTTTCCTCCTTTAAAAATTGTTCTGGTTGGGGGTAGGAAGGAGAGTAGAATGAATCATTACCCTATGTACCTATACAACTATACGATTGGTGGGATTCTATATCATGTACAGCCAGAAGAATGAGAAATTATTCTCCATTATATATGATACAGCAACGTACATTCTGTATAAAGTACAACTAATTAGAACAAAATTTAAAAATTTAAAAAAATTGTTCTGGTAAGATCTTCTAGCCATAGCAGAGGAAAAAGCTGAGACCCTATCTCAAAATATAAAAAGGGCTGGGGATGTGGCTCAGGGGTTAAGCAACCTGGGTTCAATCCCTGGTACCAAAAACAAACAAACCAAAAAAACAAAAAACAAATCCAGGAGCCACTCAATCAGAGTTTTCCCTGACAGGAGGCTCAGGTGATTTGCCTGGGTGTTGAAATTTGAGAGGCCCTGGTGACCATTGTTTTGGTTTGTTCTTTTGTTTTGCTTTGTTTTGAGATGGGGGTCTCACGGTTGCCCCGGCTTGTCTCAAACTCGTCAACTTAAGTGACCCTCCCGCCTCTGCCTCCTGAGGAGCTGGGACTGCAGGCATGTACACCATACCTGACTTTGGTTCGTTCTTAAAAATTTACTTATTGGTGCACACTTGTAATCCCAGCTACCTGGGAGGCTGAGGAAGGAGAGTTCCAAGGTAGAGGCCCGTCTAGGTAATTTAGCGAGACTTTGTCTTAAATAAAAAGGTCTGAGGAGGTAGCTCAGGTGTAGAATGCTTCCCCAGCGGGAGCTGGGCCCGAGTTCAGTCCCCAGTACTGGAAGAAAACAAACAAACAAACAAAAAAGCTTGCTTGCATTTTCAGACTCCACATCATTATTCTGGCTCCAAAAGCATAGTCAACTTCCCCTATAATGGTTTCTGTATTAGTCCAGGTCCTCCAGGGACACGGAATCAATAGGAGGGAGATAGATACACAGAGATGAGTGATGAGGGACTGGCTTATGCTATTAGGAGACCGAGGAGCCCAGGATCTGCTGTCTGTAAGCTGAGGCCTGGGAGGGCCAGCGGCGTGAATTCCATTCTAAACCCAAAGGCCTCAGGAGCAGGGGAGCCAGAGTGTGAGTCCCAGTCCACCTGGATGCCCTGAGAACCAGGAGGGCTAGGTGGCCTTCCACTCTAGCAGAGGGAGCCTGCCCACCGCCGCCTCCGCCCTGCTTCCATGGGGCCCACCCATTGGTGGGGTGCTCTGCCGCACTCGGGCTACCCTCTCACTTGCTACTCCTTCCCCCAACACCCTTCCAGATACTCCCAGAAATAATACTTTAGCAGATCCCTGGGCATCCCTCAGCCAGTCAAGGTGGCCCAGCAACGTGACCATCCCAGTCCCCATCTCTGTGTTTAGGAAGGGGGCAGCCTCTGTCTCTGCAGGGTCGGTCTTCCCTCCGGTTCTTGGTCCCACGATCCTGCCTCTTCTGAGGCCCTCTATGTCCGTCCCCTTCTTTCCATCATTACCTCAGGTGACCTACATCTTATAAACAGAGGAAGCCACTTACTTTGTCCCCCTTCTTCCCAGGCCATTACGTGTTCTTTCTCTTTGAGCCTCAAATGGTTCACCATAATCCAAACTTGATGAATTCTCACTGCTCACTCACTGCTCAGCCCGCTGAGCTGCAGCGTCCACCTCCATCGTTACAATTACATGCAGCAGGGTGACAGAGGACCTCGCACAAGGCTCCTTCAGATCTCCATCCCACTTAACGAACTTGATGTGTAGAATCCCTGGGTATTGCTCAGTATCTTTAGTGATCTTCAGGAAGCCTCTCTTGCCTGCCCCCCAATCTGCCTCTCCAGCTCCTCCTTCAAAAGGAATCAAGCCCTTTGTCTTAGCTGAAGGCAGCACATGGCACATGCCTGTGAATGCAGTGACTCAGGAGGCTGAGGCAGGAGGATTGCAAGTTCGAGGCTAGTCTCAGCAACTTAGTGAGATCCTAACCATTATCAAATATATGATGTGAAAATATTTTCTCCCTTTCATTCAACTTTCTTGATGGTATCTTGATGTGCAAAAGTTCTTAACTCTAACAAAGTCTGACGTGTCAGTCTTTTTCCTTTATCGCCTATGCTGTTGGTGTCGTGTCCATAACATTGTCACCAAATTCAGTGCCACAAGATTTTTCCCAGTGCTTTCTTGTAACAGCTTTAGTTTTGGCTTTTGTGGTGTGTGTGTGTGTGTGTGTGTGTGTGTGTTGCTGGAATCGAGCCCAGGGCCTCATGCCTGCGAGGCAAGCACTTTATCACCAAGCTACATCAGCCCCACTTTTATCTCTAAGTTTGAGTCTTTGATCCATCCAGGCCTCTATAACCACTGCCTCCTGCGTAATTTTTCCTGAATATTTCAAAAGGTGCCTGAAGGGCAACGCGTCCATGATTAAATTGGATACTTTCCCAGGGGGCTCTTCTTTATTTTCTAATCTCAAGTAACATTTCACCGTCTTCCAGGTTCAAGCAAAAAAATGGTCGGTCACCCTCAACCCTCAGGGACCAAGTCTTGAGGTGTCTCCTGTTATGGTTTAGATATTAGGTGTCCTCCCAAAGCTCACGTGGGACAATGCAAGAAGGTTCAGAGGAGAAATGATCTGGTTGCGAGAGTCTTAACCCAATTAGTGCATGGATCCCCTGACAGAAGTCACAGCGGTAATGAAGGGGGCAGGGTGCGGCTGGAGGAGGTGGGCACTGGGGGCACCGTTGGGGTATAGATTTGTCTCTCTGCTTCCTGACATCATGTGAGCCATTTCCTGCCACCACACTCTTCCACCATGAAGTTCTGCGTCACCTCAGGCCCCGAGGAATGGAGCCAGCCTCCTATGGACTGAGACCTCTGAAACCATGAGTCCTCAATTAAACTCTTCCTCCTTAAAATTGTTTCTTTCAGGTCTTTTAGTCACAACAGCGAAAAAGCTGACGCATCTCCCAGCCCTGCTGTGCCCTCCGCCGTCTCTGCTCTGTCACCCAGGCTGCCCCGACCCTTGTCAGGTTATGGGAGCGCTCCTTGCTCCCCACTCCACCCATTTCCCACCCCAGTGAGCCCCAAATACCAGCTCATGGCCAAAGAAGACCACACAGGAAGATTTCTCAAAAAGTTGGAATTGATGCCATTTCAAGGAAGTTTGTTAGGATAACCATAGCTTCCCGACATTAAAACGTCCTCACTTAGCAAACATGTCAGATCGATCGTTCTAGGACTATACGCAAAGATTTAAGTTATGTTTTTATTGAAGTAGAACATAACACAGAAAAGTGAACCTCCTCACCAACGTATAGCTGGGTGGATTTTCACAGACCAAACACACACTGTGCCCAGCACCTCGACGAAGGAGCAGTCCCAGCACCCCACAGCTTCTGGCTCACCCAGCACCCTCCATACCCGGGTTCCTCTTAGTCACCACGAGGACAAGTTGTTGACTGAAGCCGGGAGACTTCTAGGTGCCGCTCTGGAGGTCTTACGGGATGTGGTGGTGGGCCATCTGCTGACCCTGATGCCCCTGCAAATCTTGACAACATCTTTGTCATCTCTGTCTTGATGTCTTCAGTCTTGGGGGACGGAAGAGATTGGGTAAACCTAGGGGTAATCAATCTTTTTTTTTTTTTTTAAAGAGAGAGTGATAGAGGGAGAGAGAGAGAGAGGATTTTTTTTTTAATATTTATTTTTTAGTTCTCGGTGGACACAACATCTTTGTTGGTATGTGGTGCTGAGGATCGAACCCGGGCCACACGCATGCCAGGCGAGCGCGCTCCCGCTTGAGCCACATCCCCAGCCAATCCCCAATCAATCTTGAGTTACCTTAAATTATAACAGGGACTTACAAAGGCTGCCTTTGCTAAACGCAGTGACGCTTAGGCCTGCAGGTCCCTGATGGGTAATTAAAAGTAAAACCGAATTTTCTGCTGCTGTCATGATAGTGGCAGGTGGGGACTGTTGGTGTTCCAGCTCTTCTAGCTCCCCAGCGGGCAATGCCTGCTAGCATCGTTGTTCGGCAGCAGACCAGCAGGGATTTCTTCTCAGGGTCTGGTCTTGTGTTCTCAAAGAATGAAATTCACGGTCGATAAGGCCAAGTGTGAGAGAGTAAGAGTTTTTTGAGAGAGAAGGAAAGCGCTCTCACTGAGCAAGAGGGGTCCCCATAGAGGGTTGCAGAGGGCGGGTTTGGGCCTAGGGGTATTTATCTACATGGCTCAGGGTGCTGCCTGACTTATATGATAATCTGGTGTCTGGAAGGTGACTTGTTCATTGGTTGGGTCGTGATATTCTGCTTATCTGTGTCCTTTTAGCCACTGAGTTTGAAATTATCTGCAGCTCCTCGCAGGCCCATCCCACCTTGCTTTCTTTCTCACTTCTCTGGGCCACCGGGAAGTCACCAGGGGAGTAGGCTGTCCCCCACCCCCGCATTATGCCCTTGGATGGTGGTTGGAAGGTTTCTATGGAACAACCCATTTTTAGGCAGCAATCTGCACTTTCTACCAACTTCCCCCCACCTCTCTTGGGGCCCTGTCTACCTGGTTTTACTGGGTAACTCTTCCAACTATTCAAGAGCAGGATGAAGCTTGGCATCTCTGCCTTCATTTTGTATCTCTTTCATTACCTTAAACTTTGGGTCACGTTCCAGCTCACCTTGGCAGGTAGACATGTTAATCATTTAAGGAACGTTCATCTAAAAACTAGCAGTCCAAGGTTCATTAGCCCTGATAACCAACCTCTTTTGTCTCCTTTCAAGACTGAGACAAGATTTGCAGGGCCACTGACTGTCAGGTTTTACAGCGTCCTGTTAAGACCCCTAGAGTGGCACCTACAAGTCTCCAGTCATTGCCTACAGCTTCCAGGAACAGCAGAGCCTGGCGGACACAGCACCCATCGCGAGACTGCCCCTCCCCCCACAGGAGCAATCACCTATGGGAACTGACTTGTGCCCTTCCAGGATCACAGGCTGGATAAACATCCTGAGCAATAAGTGGAAACTGTCCCCTCAAGAGCTCCCTTGCAGAATCAGCTGAGAGAGTGAGCATCCAGACTGCAGCTCGACCAAGACCGAGTAACTCTGCGGACCTCTCACCCTAAGGCTCCCATGCAAACCACAGACCTGTCACCAGTGACTCTGCCCTCCAGTGGGCCATCCCGATTAGACTTTCCTTTCCTGCATTTCACCATCACCTTTTCTGTTTGGCTTTTGGGGTGAGTGGCCAGACCTGGCTTATCTTAATGCCCAAAGGAAGGCCTCTCCTCTAGCCTTGGGCTCTAGGGGAAAGAGATGATTAACGTGTTTACGTTCACAGTAGAGCAGAAACCTGACTCAAGGTGAAGGTACAGATGGCTTAGCTGAGTGGCCTCCAAAACCAGTGATTATTAAAGTCAACTAAGAGCAGGTGAAGCTAGAGGGCTGATGTAAATCTTCCCTTGGTTACATCACCACTAACCTGAATCTAATAGCATAAGTTAGTTTCGTCTGTTTTTCTATAAGCAGATTCATACAGCAGAATATCACTGAACTGGGCCTGCTTTGCCAGTGCAATATGCCAAGCAGTGACGTCTTACACAAGTCTGGGATCCGCCTCACGGTCAACAGGGCTTAGGATTGTCATGGGATAAGGAAGCAGGTGGCCTAAGGCATGGGGAAAGGCAATCTGCGGTCGACACCTGCGTACGTAGTCAAACATCACGGCTCTCATAAGACGGCATTCAGAAAATGTGGCCTTAGCCTGATCTGGGGTGGGGTTTTGAACTTCTGGTGAGGAAAGGTCACCCAGGTGATATTTGTACAGACCCAAGCAAAGAGGACAGTGACTTTGATCAGTTTGAAAGACAAAGGCTGCCTCTCAGTTCCTGAAGCACACCTTAGGCCACCGTCACTATTCTGACCCATAAGTCGGAGGTGTTATCTACAGCAAAACCAGGGGGAGTCCAGGAATCTGCCCAGCTCTGTGACCTCTCAACTTAGTGACACAGAAGTCAGCTAAGAGCAAGCGAGGCCCGGGACCGGCTCAGGCTCTGCTGGGTTCCTCTGCCCGCTGTGCTGGCCCACGCTCACGCACGGGTGGTGTTGGGGTAGCTCCTGTCTGCTCCCGCGGTGCTCCACGGTACGACTGCACCACGCTTCACTTATCCATCCCATGTTGAGTGGGCGTAAGAGGTTCATATGGATAATACAACTTGGAACTTGTATTATAATAAGAAAATATATATGGTTTTTGTCTCCAGTTCCTGGCCCAGATCTCCTAAAGAGTGAATTTCCTGAGTGCTGGGAGTATCTTCTGAAATTCTCCAGTAGGTTCCGATCACTCCTGAGTTCATGCTAATGAGCAGCTTAGTGAGGGGCCCCTAGATAGGTCTTTCTGGGGACCGGCCCCATTCCTGAGGCTATCAATGAGTGGGGTGGAACTCTCAGTCTCACCCACCAACCTCCAGAAAGGGGGACCAGAGGTCAGGCTGTATCCAAATCTCAAACAATGAGATCTGATGAGCTTCCCCATGGGTGAGCAACAGCAGGTGCCTGGAGGGCAAGAAAGCGCCCATCCCCCATACCTAGCCAGAGCTCCCTGCATCCCCCACCTTCCATCTGCCTGTTCCTGAGTTGCATCCTTTAACATAAACTAGTAGATGTAAGGAAAGTGCTCCCCTGAGTTCAGTGAGCCATTCCAGCAAATTATCCAAGAGGCAGAGTGGCAGGGTGGTGATGGGAGGGAGGGGGAGGGGCATGGGGGGTTACTAAGTAAAATATACCACATGCCAACATCAGGCCCATAGCAGGGATTTACAAAGGCTGCCTTTATTGAATGCAGTGACTCTGAGGCCTGCAGACGCCCAGGGGACAACTGGAAGCAGGAGGAAGCCTGGCACCTCCCTGCCGCTCTCATGGATCTCCTTATCACCTTAACCTTTGGGTCAGGTGCCTGTTAATCATTTAAGGAGTGTTCATCTAAAAACTGGTGATACAAGGTTTATCAGCCCAAGATATGTTATTATTTGTACTGGGGATTAAACCCAGGGATATTTTGCCACGGAGCCACATCCTCAGCCCTTCTTGTTTTTTGAGATGGGGTCTTTTTAAGTTGCTTATGGCTTCACTGAGTTGCTGAGGCTGGCCTTGACTTGGCGACCCTCCTGCCTCAGTCTCCCAAGTTGTTAGGATTATAGATGTGTGCCCAGCTTATTAGCTCTGGATTGACCTAACCTATCTTGTCCCTGCTTCAAGACTGAGATAAGATTTGCAGGGACACTGAACTGTCAGCTTTTGCAGCATTAGACCCCTGCAGTACTGCCTAAAGTCTCCCATTATTTTTTTCTACCTTATAAATTTTTTATTTGTTTTAATTAGTTATACGTGCCAGTAGAATGCATTTATGCACTTTAATAAATCATACATAAACGGGGTATAATTTCTCATCTGATTGTACGTTATAGGATCACATGGGTCATGCCCTCATAAGGTAATAATGTCTGATTCGTTCTACTATCCTTCCTCCCTTCACTCCCCTCTACCTAAAGTATCTCTATTCGTCCCTTATTGCACCTCTCCCCTTATTGTGAATTAGCATCCGCCTCTCAGAGAAAACATTCAGCCTTTGGTTTGGGGGGATTGGCTTATTTCACTTAGCATAATGTTCTCCAACTCCATCCATTTACCAGCAAATGCCATATTTCATTCTTCTGTAAAGCTGAGTGGTATTCCATCTAACATATATACCACATTTTCTTTATCCATTCATCTATTGAAGGGCACCTAGGTTGGTTTTATAGTTTAGCTATTGTGAATTGAGCTGCTATAAACATTGATGTGGCCAAGTCACTGTAGTATGCTGATTTTTAAGTCTTTGGGGGTATAAACCTAGAAGTGGGATAACTGGGTCAAATGGTGGTTCTATTTCAAGTTTTCTAAGGAATCTCCATACTGCTTTCCATATTGGATTCACCGATTTGCAGTCCCACCAGCAATGTACGAGTGTGCCTTTTCCCCCACATCCTCACCAACACTTATTGTTGCCTGTATTCTTTATGATTGCCATCTGACGAGAGTGAGATGAAACCTTAGAATAGTTTTAATTTGCATTTCTCTAATTGCTAGAGATGTTGAACATTTTTCACATTGATTATATTTCTTCTGTGAAGTATCTGTTCAGTTCCTTAGCCCATTTATTGATTGGGTTATTTTTTGTTGTTGTTGTTGTTAAGGTTTTTTTTTTTTCTTTTTTTTTTAAAGTTCTTTACATACCCTAGAGATTAATACTTTATCTGAGGTGAATGTGGCAAACGTTTTCTCCCAATCTGTAGGCTTTCTCTTCATATTATTGTTTCTTTTTTTAATATTTATTTTTTAGTTGTAGTTGGACATAATTCCTCTATTTATTTATTTATTATTTATTTTTATGTGGTGCTGAGGATTGAACCCAGGGCTTCACACGTGCTAGGCAAGCACTCTACCACTGAGCCACAATCCCAGCCCTATTGATTGTTTCTTTTGCCGAGAAGAAGCTTTTTAGTTTGAATCCATCCCATTTGTTGATTCTTGTTTTTACTTTTTGTGCTTTAGGGGTCTTGTTAAGGAAGTCAGATCTTAGGCTGATGTGGTGAAGATTTGGGCCTACTTTTTCTCCTATTAGACACAGGGTCTCTATTCTAGTGCCTAAGTCTTTGATCCACTTTGAGTTGAATTTCATGCAGGGTGAGAGACAGAGGTTTAATTTCATTTTGTTACATGTGGCTTTCCACTTTTCCCAGCACCATTTGCTGAACAGGCGATCTTTTCTCCAGTGAATATTATTGGCACATTTGTTTAGTATGAGATAACTGTATTGGTGTGGGTTTGTCTCCGTGTCTTCTATTCCATACCATTGGTCTACAAGCCAGTTTTGGTGCCAATACCATGCTGTTTTTGTCACTATGGCTCTGTAATATAGTTTAGGGTCTGGTATTGGGATGCCTCCTGCTTCACTTTTCTTGCTAAGGATTGCTTTGGCTATTCTGGGTCCCTTATTTTTCCAAATGAATTCATTATATTGCCCTTTCTAGTTCCCTTTTAGGATCACAGGTCCAATAGATAAACATCCTGAGCAACAAGTAGAAATTGACCCCTCAGATGATATAGGACTTATCCAGAGCAAATGAAAGAACCCAAACTGAGAAGGATCAACCAAACTGAAGGTTGACCAAGACTAAGTATGTGTGTGTGTGTGTGTGTGTGTGTGTGTGTGTGTGTGTTTTCACAGGAGATTGAATCCAGGGGTGCTCTAATACTGAGCTACATCCCCAGCCTTTTTAATTTTTTGAGATAGGGTCCCATTAAGTTGCTGAGGTTGACCTTGAACTTGCAATCCTCCAGCCTCAGCTTCTCAAGTTGAGGGATTATAGGCACCTGGCAAGACTACTTAATTATGAAGACCTCTGCCTCTTGCCCCAGTTCTATAGCTCATTTCAGCACCCTGAGGTCACTCTGCCTTCCCAGTATGGCCAATTCACTACCAGCCTTTCCTGCTTTTTGCCATTACCTTTTCTGTCTGTTTTGGGGGGTAAACAGCTGGACCTGGCTTGTTGGGACCCCCAGAGTCAGACCTCTGGGCCCAGGACCTTGGTAACAGCCCTGAGAGGAAGTCACTGTGCCTCGCTTGCCAATCCCGGGGGAGGACACCTGCCGCTCCTTCCAGGATTGCCCTCCTCCCACCCCATGGAGAGCCAGAGTCCTGCTCATGCTCTCATGGCCCCTGGTGGAACTAGGGGCTTCCCCGACCCCAGGGTTCCAGCTCAGGCAGACCCAGCTTCTTCCTGCAGGCCCTTGCTCACAAGCTTCCGTTTCTGACCAGCTTCAGTGTCCCCTCCCCCTCCAATGGGCACAGCCAGTCCTTCCTCCCAGGCTTCCCGGTCTCTGAGGGGCTGAGCACCACCTGATTCGCCACATGCTGCTTCAGCGTCTATTTCATTCGAATGTCAGCTCCACCAGGGCAGGGGCTGTGTTTTCTTCACAGTTGTATCTCCAGCCAGAAATAGCGTCTGGTACTTAGCAGGTGCTCAGTAAATATTTGTTGAATGAATAAATGTATGAATTTGTGGAACATGTCATACCTTTTCACACTCTGTGCCTTGGCATATGTTATTTCTTCAGCCTGGAAGCCCAAGTTCCTTTTGGATGTGGTTACCTTTAAATTGCAGTTGTCACCTTCAGATGGGCATGCCTAATTCCCAGAGTGCCTCCTCTGAGGGAACCTGCCCACCCCATCCACACAGTCATAAAGGTATTTGTGACTGTCCTTAGGCCATATCACCTGAGCCATGTCAGGTCCTGGTCTGTGTCCCAGGAATTGTGTTTTATATTCCATCTTTAGGGTTTCTCTAAAAAGAAAGAGGAAAGAAATGGAACTTTTTACTTGAGAAGCCTTGTTATGACCGTCATCTGTCACTGCAGCCTGAGTGGCAGAAAGAAAAAACCCAAATGTGCAGGAAGCAGAGAACGCAGCAGGCTCCCCGGGGCCCAGTGGAGTGTCGTTCTTGGGTCTTGGGGTGCCATCCTTTGGCTGCCAGGGAGCACGGGCCTGACAGCGCACAGCTGGGCTCCTCCCAGGGAGCTGCCCTGGCCAGCTGCAGTGAACAAGCAGGGCCACTCCCAGACCCAAGGCGTCTGTGTCTTTCACGGTAGCAGAATTTACTGAGTGGTATAAACTCACCGGCTACACCAGCTTCGTCAGTCGCAGTGCCTGGAGCACTCCTGGGCCACTTGGCAGTCCTCGGCTGGGCAGTCACGGGTCCTTTTATTTCATTTCATCTTAATTTCTAATTATAACACTGAGGTGACACAGCAACTTTACACAATGATATAGTTAGTCTACAGAAAGGCTAAGAGAGAGGGTTGAGGTGGCCACGGGGCCTGGAGGCGGAGAGCAAGAGTGGCTGCAGTGCTCAGGGGGACGAGGGGCCGGCTGAAGGCTGGTCGGGTGCAGCGCTGGCAGAGCACAGGGCTCCCTCTCGGCCGGGGCCCAGGGGCAGGCAGGCGGTAAAAGGTGGGCCTTGTCGAGCAGGAGGTGGAGCCGAGCTGAAGCTTGGGGACAGAGTCGGAGGGTCACGGTGACCTCCTGTGGACCTCATGACCCCTTCACAAGATGGTCCGATGATGGCGGGTGTGTGCCCCCACAATGGGTCTTGGGGTGCTCCTCCTCGGTGCTCTCAGGTGAGGGGCTTGCTGCCGTCAGAGCTCCGGGTGTTTGATCAGCTCATGGGCCTGGAGTGGTACACCCCGGCATCCATGGCAACTGGTTTAACTTGATAAGGTCACTGGTGGTCGTCCCTTATTAGCATGATTGGTTTATGGGTGGGAGCCGGGCAGATGGGGGTGGTTGCCTTGGACAGATAAGGTGTGGAGCCCTACCTCAGCCCTGTACTCCCATGGAGCAGCTCAGGGCAGCTACTGCTGTATAAAATGGACGACTCAGGGTTGGGCTCGGCCTGAAAACCACAGTTCTCTTCACCATGGAGTAACTCAGCAGGACAGAGCCAGCTCCCTACCAGGGTTATGTCTTGCCAAGAGCAGCCCATGACCAGTGGCCAGCTGAAGCAGTGGTACAAAGGGCAGTCCTTTACCCTGATTTAGGATAACTGGGTGGAATTGGCTGAGGCTCCCAGGGCACCCCCCCTCCTGCCCAGTCTGGCATCTCTCCTGGAAGTGCTGACCGCAGGCTTTCTGTTGCCCCTTTCAGAGACCCCAGCCTAAGACCAGAGCCTTCCCCGCAGGCTCCTCTGGGCCTGAAGCTGGAGGTCGTCATGATGATGCCCTGAGCTCCGTGAATCTCGGCTGGAGGGAGGCCAGCGGCAGTCACTTTGGCCTCTGGCACACCAGGGCAGGTCAGGGGCCACGTGGCCAAGGGGTGAGTGCCAGTGTATCCCTGGCACTTGCTTTCTGAGGGGTCTCCCGGTGCTGGGACTGCGAGGTGAGGTTCAGGTCACCACCCCACTGCCATCCACTAGGGGTCGGCTCCTGGCAGCTTCCTGGCCTGGGGTCCCCTCTGCTGGCCGCCCCGCTGCCTTAATTAGGGCAGCTGCGTTTTTGCCAGCTCGGGGTCCTTCAGCTTGGCGCGGTCCCTTGGTCCCCGTATTCACAGTCTGGGGAAGTGCCCAGGCAGCGGAGGCGCCGGGACGTCCTGGATGGGCTCCCTCTGGGCCCTCGGGTGCCACTGAGGAAGGGGAGGTGCGTGGTTAGCCCAGCCCGTGGCCACCCCTCCCGCCGCCAGCCACCGGCCCTCTGGATGAGCTCCTGGCGCCGATTTGCCCCCTGGTGGCCGGTGGCGGCTGCGGGTCGACAGCTTCACGGCTCCGGGGCAGCGGGTGCGCTCTCCGACTGTGTCCTGGCCAAAGCTGGCTTTGGGCGGCGGCAGGAAGGGCGACTGCCGGAGGCTTCCCGGCCCGCGCTCTGCAGCCCCGCGTCCAGCCCCGGAGAGCCACAGGGGCGCGGAGGAGCGCGGAACGGTGACACCCGAACCCTCGACCCCGGCGCACGGGGCACCTGCAGCCTCATCGCAGGAGACCTCAGGCGCCGCGACCTCGGGCGCAGGGCAGCCACCCTGGAAGACCTGCCGCACAAGGCAGGCGGGACAGGAGCGCCCCCAGGGGTCCCTACCCGTGGCCTCCCAGAGGCTGACCAGGGGGACCCTCCCAAGCCCCCGGCCCTTGGCGCTCTGCTGCCAGTTCTGGTCAGTGTCTTCCGCCCACAATTTGGTTCTTCCCAGGTGAGAAAACGGGGAGCGACACACCTTAGGAGGGGCTCCTCAGCTGTGCGTGGTCAGACACCAGCGAGGGTAAAACACAGCGAGGGCCACCTCTGGTTTTGCTTCTTTGTTGTTTTGGTTTTCACGTCTGGGGATTGAACCCAGGGCACGTGCCAACAGGGTTGTGCCACTGCGCCAATGCGCCACATCCCAGCCTTTTTTTTTTTTAAGAGAGAGAGAATTTTTAAATATTTATTTAGTTAGTTAGTTTTAGGTGAACACAACATCTTTATTTTATTTTTATGGGGGGGGGTGCTGAGGATGGAACCCAGTGCCCGCATGCTAGGCCAGCTCGCTACCGCTTGAGCCACATCCCCAGCCCCAAGCCCCAGCCTTTTTAAAGTTGTATTTTGAGACAGGGTTTCACTGGCTGCCCAAGCTGTCTGGGAACTCACGCTGCTTCTGCCTCAGGCTGCACAGGGGCTGGGATTTGGGGTGACCGCACTAAGTGGACTTGGTCTGTCAGACAGGGCGCCAGCATCTGCTGAGGCCGTCCTGTTGCTGCTGAGTGGGGGACAGTGACTAGGAGGGCCCTCCTGAATGAATTCATGCTCTTGTGGGAGTGGTTGGTTATGGAGGATGTGGACCTGATAGAAGAGTTGGGCTGCCTTCTCCCTGCTCTCCTGCCATGGACAAGCCTTCTGCTACCTTGGGGCCCAGCAGGAAGGCCCACACCTGGGGCCACCCCTCCACCTTGGACTTCCAGCCTCCAGAATCAGGCAGTAAATAAAGTATTGTTACGGATTGTCCAGTTGGTAGAATTCTGTTACAGAGGCCCATAAAGGACAAGGACAGTTGGAGACATCCAAGGTGGACGTTTGGGGAAGAGCTGGAGACAGGGGCTCCCTGTGTGATGGATTCATTCTGTCCCACAACTGCTGGTTTCTTCTAAGCACTCAGGGAAGATGGGCTGCAGCCCCAATTGCTCATTTTCCCATAGATACCACCCATTCCTGAAGCCTGGGGGCAAAGTGGAGAACTCTGATTGGTGGGTCAAGATCACACGCCCACCTCGGGGAATGGGGTACTGGGACTGACATCAGGGCCGTACAGAATGAGGGTGGAATTCCCCAAAGGAAGCAGAAGAAGGGATGGGAAGCCACTCCCAGGAAGAGGAAACCGAGTTCCTGGTTGACCACAGCATGATGAGCTTTATCCCTGTGCCAGGTCCCTAATAAGAAAGCCAAAAGGAGTGTCATCGCGATCACTGCTGGTAGCATCTTCCTTGTGAAATACCAAACATCATCTAGAATTCTCTTGCCCTAACAGATCTACTGTTTTAATTTCTTCTTAAACCTTTAGGATACCAGGGGTTTCCTTCCCCCACCAGCCTTTTTTGGAGGGAGTCCGGCCCAGAGCAGGCCCTGGGGCATGAGAGGGACAGAGAGATTGATGAAAACCCAGAGCGAGAGGGAGCTAGGAGACAGAGATTCTGAATTCTCTGTGTTCTGAGGGAGCAGCGGGGACCTATTCCTAGGCAGAGGAGACCTCTGAGACAAGTCTTGATGTGGGAGCCTGGACTCAGAGGAACTCAGAGGCATGAGGGTGTGGACTGGGAGGCAGAAGAGAAAGCACAGGCCAGAGAGCGACAGCCCACAGGCAAGAATTTGGAACGGCCACCCACCTGGCTGTAATGGCCCATGGGTGTCTACGAGGGACAGGTGAGGCGTCAGAGGTGACGGATCCATCAGAGGAAGCTCACAGGGTGCTCGAGCAGTTTAGCTAGCAGATGGATGTGCAGAATATAGATTCTTTAGCTGCAAATGGCAGAAGGCCAACCTAAATGAGCCCAAGTCCCCGAGGAGATTCATCAGCTCTGTAACCTAGGAGGTGGGCATAGAGCTGCCCTTGGAGACCACCTCTGGGAAGTGGCTTCACTCTGTGTCTCGGCTTCCTTCCCAGATACTGCATCCTCCACCCACGTCAGCAGCCTTGGGCTCATCCACGTGCCCTTTCCAGTTAGGGCAAAGGTGTTCTTGTTCTGACTCTCTGGGCTTGGCCTCATGCCCACCCCTCGACCAAACTCTGTGACCAGGGTTGAGCCACTGGGGGTGGCCCAACTTGGATCTGGGTCTTTTTTGGTGGTGGCTCTGCAGATTGGACCCAGGGGCACTTTACCACTGAGCTACATCCCCAGCCGCTTTTTATTTTGAGACCGTTCTCTCTCAGTTGCTTAGGGCCTCGCTAAGTTGCTGAGGCTGGCCTCAAACTTGCGATCCTCCTGCCTCATCCTCCTGAGCCTCTGGGATGTTCTTTGGCAGAATTTTCAGTGGTATGCAGGGGTTGGGGTGGGAACAGGTAGATGTGGTGGAGTTGCTACAAGGGGATAGGCCCTGGGAGCAGCCACCCCTACCTGTATCTGCCGTCCGGTGCTATTACCTGTTTATAAACAGAGGAAGGACATGGTGACAACTGTGCTTAGCGGGGAATTCCACAGATGTACCCCGAGGAGACGGGTTGGGAAGCCTTCGCAGTGTTCTAGGAGGAGGCAAGGAAGACTCGAGCTGGGGAGGTGAGGGCGGCCAAAGAAACGAAAGAGCTGTCAAGAGAACAGAGCAGCTGATGAGGGCAGGAGGCAGAGCAGACAGGGGGCAAGTCTCCCTGGCAGACCTGGACAGGGTGGCCGCCGGGGCGGGGCAGCCCTTAGTGGACAGGGGCGGACTGGAGAGAGGGCCCCTGGGGTTCGTCCCACGCTCTACCCCAGGAATGTTACTGCTGGGCGGAGGGCTCTGGGTTACCGAGGAGCAGGACAGGATGAGTGTCCCCTTCACGATGCCCAGTCACTTTAACACGTGCCACACTGCAGCCCAGGTCTTCTGATTCGGGGCCTCGAGCGCCTTGGGGTGCCGGCGCTGCGGTTCTGCTCTGTCCCACTTCCTTCTTTCTTAGCCTCTTTGAGCTTTTGTCTGTCTCCTGCTTTCTCCCGGAGCCCGGGAAAGTGGGTCAGGCACTCCGTGACCAGGGGCCCCTCAGTCCTCAACACGGTCCTCTCACTGATGGATGGTTTCCCCATCAAACCAGATGCTGGGGTAGACAATTAGTTGCAGTCCAGAAATATGATACCACGTCTGGCCACATGTGCAGATTCAGACTTTAATCTCAAAGTAGATTATGCACACGTCATGTTTGGTCATTTTGAGAGGCCAGCTGAATAAAGAAGATAAATAATCCTAGAAGCTAGATTATCTGATGTTTTTACACACACTCTCTCCCTCTCTGTTGAGACAGGGTCTCTCCATGTTGCCCGCCTGCTGGTCTTCATCTCCTGAGTAGCCTCTGGAGTGGCCGGGACTGCCTTGTTTTCAAACATCTTTTTTTGGGAGGAGGAGGGTACCGGGGATTGAACCCAGGAGCACCACTTAGCCACGTCCCCAGCCCTATTTTGTATTTTATTTAGAGATGGGTTCTCACTGAGTTGCATGTGAAGCTGTGCCCAGCTTCGTTTTTACACTTTTAAACGACTCTACTGTTTTAGATTCAGCCTGGTGTCGTGACCCACACCTGTGATCCCAGTGGCTCAGGAGGCTGAGGCAGGAGTATTGCAAGTTCAAGGGCAGCTTGGGCAATTTAGTGAGACCCTAAGCCCTTAATCAGGTAGTGAGATCCTGTCTCAGACAAAAAAAGAAAAAAAGCACCCGCATTCATTCAATCCCCAGTACAAAAAAAAAAAAAAGTTCAGAACCTGAACTAAAAGCTGAAGGTATCATCTCCTCTTACAGGTTGTACCAATTTTATACATGGCATCTGGAGACTGGGGGCGTAGCTCAGTGGTAGACACTTGCCCGGCATGCACAAGGCCCTGGTTCCATCTCCAGCACCCAAAAAAATAGTACAATACATGTCACAACTGAAGTTCCAAATGGAGATATTTACACCCTTCCCTCTGGGTGAGGTTAACATGAGCCAGAATTAATTTTTAAATGTCACCTTTTCTGTCCCTTGGCTTGGAACCCCCTGGTGCCTGACAGCTCCCATGGTTACATCTCTGGCCAGCGCCTTGCCCCTGGACACCTTCCTCCCGTGCCCACTGCCGCCTCTGATCCGGGCTTGCACATCCATGGTCTGGGGGCGGAGGGGTCCTCCAGCCCCCAGGCTCCCTCAATCTTCCCCTTTGAGTCCACCGCACCCCATCCCTCAGCCGCTCAGACCCAAACCCTTAGTCACCCTTTCTTCCTTCTCTTTCACCCTAGAGTCACTTTGTCATTGGACACATCAGCTCTGGGTTAAATTCAGTGCAGAAGCCGCTCCCTGCTCACCCCTCGGCCGCCCCTCCTCTCTCATCAGGAATGCTAAGCTCTCACACTCCATCTGCCACCTGCTTCTCCTTTGGCCTCCTAAAATCTCTTCTCAACACAGATGCCCTGCTCAAAATTTTGCACTGACCCTTCCACCCCCTCCACAAATGCCAGCATCCTTACACCAGCATGTGGGAGGCAGGTACCAGGGACTGAGCCCAGGGTGCTCTATCATTGAGCCACATCCTCAGCCCTTTTATATATTTTTTTTTATTTTAAGGAAGGGTCTCCCTAAGTTGCTAAGGTGCCGCAGCCCGGCTGGCTGGGCAAAATAACGGGGGGGTGACGAGCAACTTGTGTAGATTGATACAGCAGGAGTGGGAGCCGTTTACTGTAGCACGGGAGGGGTATATATACATTCCACACAGCTTATCTAATTAACATAAACTAGATACAGCCGTCAACCAATCAGGAATCTCCACACTCAGTGGCTCGCTGGCGTGACTTCACAAGCCACTCCCTCTGCAAAATGCCAGGCACCATCCTGACTTGTTTACAGACCCTAACACTAAGGCTGATTTTGAACTCTTGATCCTCCTGCCTCAGCCTCCCAAGGCATGGGTTACAGGTGTGTGTCAAGCTCTTCAGGACACAGTTGTTCACACTTGTGCTCTGAGTCCCTGGGCCAGTAGGCACCTGTGAAATAGAAGGAACAAATGAATGTGTGTTGATAGCCAATGGCCTCGGGGCTCTGCCACCCGCTGAGCAGTGCTAAGAACGGCTGGGGACCAAAAACTGGGGGTTTCAGAGAGATTTATTCTCAGAATTTCCACAAAGTGTTTTTTTTTGTTGTTGTTGTTGTTTGTTTGTTTGTTTTTTAACTAGGGAGTGGGTGTGAGGAAGTTAGGAGGCAGAGATGTATGGAACGTTGATCTTGAAGAATTAATGATCTATCATTCCAAACTTTTCAGTTATTGAAATTAGCAAATTAAAAAAAAATGTAAATGTCAAGGCTGGGGACGAAGCTGTGGGGGAGCACTGGCCTAGCTGCACAGGGCCAAGGGTTCAATCTCCAGTACTGTAAAAAAGAAAAACATTATTTTAAATTTCAGAAAGAGAAAAATTCATCTCAGATGAGGACAGGTAGCAAAGGCATGTCCCTAATCTGGATCCACACATGTTTGATGATCGTGTGTCCTGTGTGAAGTTTGCATGTGCACATCACATGTGTTGTGTGCTTGTTAGGAGCATGTCCAGAGCCTTCACCAGAGTCTCTGAGGACCTGTGGCCCACAACGCTTTAGGAGCTCCTGAGTCAGGACAGCCCCAAATGCATCTAGGTGTCCCTGACAACCCCTCTGCCCCCAGAGAAGGTTGCTTTCAGGTCTTTCTGCCTCAAGTTTCTCACTTTGGAATAGTGCAGTGAAGTTGGGTGTGGTGGCCACACCTATAATCCCAGCAGCTCAGGAGGCTGAGGTAGGAGGATCGCAAGTTCAAGGCCAGCCTCAGCAATTTAGTGAGATCTTGCCTCAAAATAAGAATACCCAGTGAAGCCTCCCCGCTCCCCCCCAAAAAAAAATAAAGAAAGAAAAAAGGCTGGGGGGATGTGGTTCAGTGGCTAAGTGCCCCTGGTACCCAAGTTGGTGAGGGGGGAGAACAAAAGGAAGCATTACAATGACTCTCCTTGGTGTCACAGAGGACTGTACTTGTGTTACAAGCCCCGAGAGGTTTGGACTTCAGTGAATGTTCAGTGAATTGGTTCAGATAGACGTCTCAAGGACAAGTATGTGGAAATATGAACGACATATTTTCCCCAATTAAATAAATAATGTAATTTTTATGCTTAAATGTGATTTTTAGAAAGTATTTATTAGGCAATGGATACCCTTTTAGAAAAATATTTTCCACATCCCTGCTTAAATGTATTGCATGTGCTGATAAATTATATGTGATATATTTAAATAAAGAAGTGACTTTTAGAATATTTACATCGGGTGCTATGATCATTGATTGAGAAATAGTTTCGGAACTTCCCTTACAAAGAATCCTCGGAGGAAGTCAGAGCTACACAACAACATCATTACTTTGTTTGCTATATTTGAGTTTTGTTTTGCTTTTAGTCCTAAATGATATTCCTTATTTTTTTTTCAAATCTCTATTTATCAGACTGGTTATAACTTTTGCATATTTCCAGAAATAAAATTCACCTCCTGAAGATGAAAATTTGTCGGTATTGATGCTCCCTGGGCTGGTGTCATAAGTATATGCACTTATTAAAACTCATCATATGGTGCTCCTAAGATAGCATGCATTTTTGGTGGCTTCTAGAAGCTTAAAGCCAAGGCAGAGAACTTCTCAAACTCTGTGTTGGAAAGGCAATTCCCAAAGTCGGGCCAATGGCACTGCTCCTAAGACCTCTGCTATCCTCCTTGCTTGGAAGGATCTGTCCTCAGGCAGAGGCACACGCTGGCACCTGCTTCTCTATCACTGCGTGAACTTGACCATGGCAAGCGTTACAGTGTCAACTCTGTGGTGCTGCCAGCCTGGGAGAGATGTGGTGCCCAGAACACAGGCAGAAAGGCCAGGTCATGGATACTGCTGTGGGTTGAACCCTTAACCTCATGGAGCAAGAAATTAAGGCCTAGAGAAATTCAATGATTTGTCCAGTGTCTCCTGATTTCAATGGTAGGGTCTTCATCTAGACCATGCCTGCTGTCTTCTTGATTTCATCTGTGATTAGGTGCTACAATGATACCAGCACCCAGTGTAAATCAATTCATGGGCAATAATTCCCATTTGTTGCAGGAATGGAAAGTGAACGCAATAGCAACATTTATTATATATTGAATAAGGCTTTGGGGAAAACTTATAGGAACCTCAGGCATCCTTTTAAATAAACTTTGCATTTAGACATGAATTGTTCAGTTCTAGGATTATTGGAAATACTGGGTCCCACAAATAGACGAGTGGGTGGGCGTGGAGTCGATGAGGGCTAAGGCACCAAGGTTACAGAGAAAGGACACCTCCTGTTTCAGTCACTTCTATCCCTGGCTCATTGTGGGCCTCTGAGCTCCAGGTGTTTGATTTATAAAATGGATGCTGACAAAGAACTTTGCAAACAGAGCATAACAGAAACCAAAGCCACAACCTGATTAAAAAAAAATACCTGATTATCAAGATGTGATTGATCCCATAAACTCCATCCAAAATGTATTTCAAAGGCAACCATTTCCAACAGTTTGGCCTGCCTCTCCTGTAATTATACAATTATTAGGCACAAGTGTTCTGGAAAATGTCTCTTTTGCATGTGAAATTTTTTAATTAAAAAAAAAACTCACATGCACATATTCCCCGCGTAGGTCGTCTATTGTACATCCTGCCATGGACTCATGATCTTTTCTCAAAGGTGCTTAGCAGATATTCATGACCTAGTGGGAAGCTCAGTATTGTGAGAATCTAAATTCAGATTGATTAGCAAACTGCAGAACTATGAGTAGCACAAATTAGGTCCAGACTTAAACATCTTGAGAAACTCCAAGCTATTAAGGAGAATTAGTAGATGGTTGAAATAATTTTTCTGGAAACTGTTCTTTTTATTTTTAATTTTTGTAGTCGTAGAGGGACAGAATCCATTTATTTTATTTGTTTATTTTTATGTGGTGCTGAGGACTGAACCCAGAGCCTTATGCATGCTAGGGAAGTGCTGTGCCACTGAGCGACAGCCCCAGCCCAAGAACCTTGCATTCTGTTTCTGGGGGTGTAGCTCAGTGGTTGAGTAGTCAGTCGCCTAGCATGTGTGGAGCTCTGGGTTCAATTCCCAGCACTGTAAAAACAAGCAAAAACAACTTTATAATCTGGTTATAAAAGGACACTTTGGCCCCTAAGTAGTCTTTGATGATTTTCATAAATCTTTTTTTTTATTTATTTGTTTGTTTGAGACAGGGTCTGGCTGTGCTGCCTAGGCAGGCCTCAACTTTTTCTTTTTTTTAGAGAGAGAGAGAGAGAGAGAGAGAGAGAGAGAATTTTTAATATTTATTTTTTAGTTTTCGGCAGACACAACATCTTTCTTTGTATGTGGTGCTGAGGATCCAACCTGGGCCGCACGCATGCCAGGTGAGCCCGCTACCGCTTGAGCCACATCCCCAGCCTAGGGCCTCAACTTTTGATCCTCCTGTGTCCGCCTCCAGAAAGACTGGAATTACAGTCTTGAGCCACTATGTGCACCTACTACTATTTTGTAATTTTAATGAATGAAGAATTTTTCCTCCCGGCTATTGAGGGAAGTTGAAATTATTTACTTTGATCCTCAATGTTATTAGTAATAAGAGTCAAAACATCATTTTGAAGGGCTCAGTGTCTCATGACTATAATCCCAGTGATCTGGGATTCTGAGTCAGGAGGATTCCAAGTTCAAGGCCAGTCACAGCAACTAAGTGAGACCCTAGCAACTTAGCAAGACCCTGTCTCAAAATTTAAAACAGGGGATATTACTCCTAGGAGAGCGCCTGCCTAGCATGTGACAAGTCCCCTTGTCCATCCTTCATACCTTTGGGGGAGGGGTTGTAAAGAGACTATTTAAAACAGTTTTATGTTATTACACTTTGCTTAATTCAGGCTGGATTCAAGACAGTCCTCTCCCCCGGCCCCCAAGGGTCCCCCATGGGCCAAAATGGCCTAATTATCTCTCATTGTTGTTACCTGGTGTGCTGGGCTGGACTTTGCTTCCTGACCCAGCTGGTTTGCAGATCATTGACCAGAATGGCCTGGTGGTTCAATAAGTTCAGAGCGAGCAATTCAAGCTCTTCAACTCTAAAGTCACTGTCTACAGTCACTCTTTGGTGACTTCCTTTTTGGCAAGATAAATATTTTAAAGCATAAGAAATGGGCGTTCTCTTGCAACTTCATGCTGTAGACAGTCAGGGGTCCACCCTTCGGCATTAGTGAGGGTCGCTATGCCGAGCTGTCGTGAGCCTTCAGGACCCGCGCTGTGAGGACCAAAGAGCCAGCACCCGCGCTCCCCGGCTTTGTACTCGCCTCGGTTCTCTGAGCCCGGGTTCAATGGGAATAAACAGAGGCGCCTTCAAAACAGAAAGGGAAATCAGCCACTGCGAAGAATAACTGTGTTCCAGGAGGCCTCTCAACAAGGCCACCGCCGGGAGCCGCGGTGTCCCCAGGCGCAGGGGCGGAGGGGCGCACCTGGCGGCGAGGGCGGGGCGGGACGAAGGCTGCGTTTTCTTTTCTTGTCAAGTGGATTCCCCGAAGGGCTCCGAAGCTTCTGCTTGACAGAACAAGGGAAAATAAGACATTTTTAATGTATTCCATTGTCTTTCCCGGTGACAGAGCGCCGTCCCCCAGCAGGTTTCCAAGTGTCTCCTCTCCGCGCTGCCGCCCGTAATGAGCGGGAAGAAGGAGTGCTCCTCGCAGAGGGCGATTATCACAGGTCTCCGAGCCCCTGCTTCCACCTGCCGAGGAAATCACGGCTCTGCGGTGCGGGCATTTATTCTTGTGCAAGTTCATTTGCAAGTTGAGCAGAACTCAAAGGCAGGAACCCACCAAGACAGTGAGTCCGGAAGGAGCGCCGTCCGTTTAAACATCTGGTGAATTCTTTCCCTCGCCCCCCAACCCTCACCTCGCATCCCGGGGGCAGTCACGTCCCGCATCCCCTTGGCACGGTCCTGCGGGCACTGGGTTGCTGACGCCGTTTTCTAGGCCCGAGCTAACTGGAACCCGGGATCCCTGGTTATTGCAGTCTGCGCTCGCTGCACATTGCAGCAGCTCTTGACCTACAAGCCCTCCCAAGGCCTGGTGCCACCTGAGCTCAGCCAGGCTAGACTGAAAGAGAAGTGTGAGAAGGATCCCAGAATCCTCCTTTAACCCCATACCTGCTGTGGCTCGAGGATGTCTTGCAAACTCCCAGGGATCGCACTACTTCCTTTTTCAAATGCAGGGTGGCCAGTGTCCTCCTGGGGATTCTAAGGCCATCTGAGGGACAGGATGCAGCAGTGGTGGTGGTGGGGGGGCCTGTCACAGACTTCCCGAGAAGATAGGAAAAAGTGATGGCTGCATACAATGTTTCTTCTTCTTCCCCAGGTTCCTCTGTCCTGTGGCCTAAAGTCCTGGCAAAATCGCCACTTCATATTATAGTCTTTATTATTTATTTATTTTGAGACAGGGTCTCACTAAGTTGCTGCCTTTGAAGATGAAGGATGCCACAAGCCATGGGCTGTGGGTGACCTCCAGAAGCTGGAAGAAGCAGCTACAAGATTCTCCCCTGTAGCTTCCTTGGTGTTAGCTTAATGAGTACCTTTTTGGGTCTCCCTAAGGGACCCCTTCTGACTGCCAAAACATGAGTTTGTTGGTTTGATCCACTTATATTTGCAGTAATTTGTTAGAAATTGTGACCAGCCTCAGCCTCAGTGCTGGCTGCAGGGAGAGCCTTCCCCGACCACCTGTCCAGAGCCAGGTGTGCGGCTGCTGTCCTGGTGTGCGGTTACGGCAAATACCTGAGCGAAGCCACTTAGGAGAGGAAAGGGTTATCTTGGCTCACCGGGTTGGAGCTTTCAGTCCATGATCAACTGCCCTGTGCTGGCACGTCATGGCAGGGGCACGGCAGAGCCGAGCCCTTCACCTGTGGCTGGGAAGCAAAAGAGATGGAGAGGAAGGTCCAGGGTCCCACAGTCCCTTCAAAGGCCATCCCCCAGGGACCTGAAGACCTCCCAGGAGGCCGGCCAGCTCCCCAAAACATCACCCTGAGGATCAAACCTTTGTCACCACATGGGACTCTGGGGGACACACAGGATCCAAACTCCAGCACTTGGGCAGGTGCTAAGCACTGCTCTAGGGACACAGCAGTGAACAAGATGCTAATAACGTCCCTGCAGGGGGACAATAAATCAATAAGAAAAATAAACACATGGCAGATGTGAGGACAGGAGTGAGGGACGCAGAGCCCTGAGGAGAGGGAAGCTGGGACCTGGGGAGGGTCTCAGTCATGAAAGGCACCATGGAAGGTAGAGGCGGAGGCGGGAGTAGATGAGGGGAGGCAGGGGCTCTGGGGGAGGAGCGGCCAGGCGGAGGAGAGAGCGTCCGCGGCAGGGCATCGATCTGTCTATCGCCAAGCGTCCTTTGGGGAGCACAAGTGGCACGTTAATAACCGTGCCCGCCCTCCAGGCACGAGCCTGGACAGAAGTCACCAAGCAGTGAATTCAGGTGGCTGGGGCAGTCGGAAACCCGTGGGAGTTTTGAGCAGAATAAGACAGTGTGTTTTTAGAGGATTTCCCTAGCTGGTGGGCAGGGACTAACCCTAAGGACAAGAGGGCAGAGGAGAGAGGCCACTGAGGGCTCCCAGGACCCCCCAGGACCCTGAGTAGTGGACTCAGGGAAATTGAGTTTGACAGTAGGGTGAAAGGATCTGCTCTCACTCAGGAAGTGGGGTGAGTGAAAGGGGCACCCTGAGTAGCATCGTGTTTCCTTTGCAGATTTTTCCAGTCTAGAAAGACTACCTTTTTGTTTGTTTGTTTGTTTTGTACCAGGGATTGAACCCAGGAGCGCTTAACCACTGAGCCACATCCCCAGCCCTTTTCTATACTTTATTTCAAAACAGGGTCTTGCTGCTGAGTTGCTTAGGGCTTCGCTGAGTTGCTGAGGCTGACTTTGAACTTGTGATCTTCCTGCCTCAGCCTCCTGAGACGCTGGGATTACAGGCGGGCGTCACCATACTTGGCTGAAAGTCCTACTTTGTTTACATGTTTGTCCTCTGTGTCGATATTGGTGGAAGAGCTCAGGGCGGGGAGTTGGCTGGCATAGAGGAGCTGGTCCAAGCAGGCATTAAGGGACAGAGAAGGGCTGGCATTTTAGTAATCATTGTGCCAGGAAGAAATCTGACACAGACCAAACTGAATCCGTGTTTGCCTGTTAAGGCCTGGATATGAGGTGACCCCCAAAGTGCCTGAGCAATGCAGTGATCAGATCGTGAAAGCTTAACCTAATCAGTGGATTAATCCATGTCATGGATGAATAGTTTGAATGAATTACTGTTAACTGTAGGCAGTGGGGCAGGGCTGGAGGAAGTGGGTCACTGGGCGCCTGCCTTGGGGATTACCTATTTAGTCCTGGCTCCTCCCACTCTCTGCCTCCTGGCCCCCCACCCCCACCCTTCTGCTATGAAGTCCCACCTGCCCTCAGGCCCAGGGCTGCTGAGCCTCTGAAACCACAAGCCCAAGTAAAGTTTTCCTCCTCTTCAGTCCTTGCCAGGTATTTTGGTCTCGTAAGGCTGATTAAAGATTCCCAGAGTCACTAGTGACTCCCTGACGAAGCTGGGCACAAGGACGGATGGGCCAACTCCCCTCCTGCAGCATTTGGTCGTGGCTCAGGGTCTCCTGGCCTCACATCGTCGCTCTCTTTCTTGCCTTTGACATTTGGTACCACACTGAAGCGATGGTCTTGGAAGCACCTGGTTAGAAATTGAGTTCACAGAGAGAAGCCCAAGAGGCCCCAGTACAGAGGACATGGAGCTGTTCTGCAGCTCTGGGTCAATCCCAAAGGCTCAGGAGTGGCCTCTCCATCCCCACCATCAAAGCAGACAGAGCGAACTGGGGCTGGGGCTCAGAGGTAGAGCGCTCACCTAGCACGGGTGAGGCACTGGGTTCGATCCTCGCACCACATAAAAATAAATGTATTGTGTCCACCTACAACTAAAAAAAAAAAACAAAAAAAACCCCAAATTAGACAGAGCTGGGGGCGGGGGTGGTCTGTCTGCCTCACCAACTGCACAGGGCAGTCTCGCCTGGTGGAGCTAGTCCTCCTAATACATCCAGGAGGCCAGCATGCCTAGTTCTCAATTGCACTAGCCAGCGGTCTCAGCCTTTCCACCATCTTCTGTTCTCCATCATAATTCATCCAGTAGCTCTGCCTGGTGAGGCCCAGGGCAGATCCTGCAGCAGGAGGCACAGGGAGCGGCCTGTAGGCTCCAGAGGAGTCACGGAGGTTTTCTCTCCAGGTCTGGAATATTTCATTTCCACACGGCTGTCAGACACAAGCCTGGGTCTGTGTGGGGGGCAGCTGCGTGTTCATGATGCGTGATGTGGGAGGCCAACCTTACAGGTGACTGAGTTATACTCCCCAGCTGGGTGCCGAGGCGCTCAGTCACAGAAATGGGTGTGTCTTGCTACAGCCCCATGGGTGAAGCTATGCTCACCTGTTCCTTTGTAATCTAACCCCTTGCCCTGTTTAGGATAGAATCTTCCATGGAAGTGCCTTGTGTGTGTCCCCTTCTCTTACTGTGCCCTGGGGTGTGGCCTACCCAGGTGTCAGTCAACCTGCTGACAGTGGACATCATGAAGATAGACTTAGCCCCCTGAAACCTGACCCCTTGCCTCATTTGAATAGCTTCTCCTCAATAAAAGGGGTCAGCGCGTGCTCTCGCTCTCTCTTTCTGCGGACCCTTAAGGTCAGAGGAGCCGTCACAGCAACCCCAAAGCAAAAGGTATTGTGTCTCTTGTGTGGTTATTTCGTGCAGCCCAGTTAGCCCAGTTTAACTAGAGTGACCCCTGAGCCTTTTAGTCGCCGGAACAGAAACCTGGCAGCGTGATCCTGTGGATTTGTCCTGAGACGTTGTCTGATGCCTCATGAAGCAGACAACGGCTACTCATCAGAAGTTCACTCTCACGCTTCCCACGTGGACTGATTCACCCTCCAAAGAGAAGGGATGGACTTTTTGACCAATTATTACATATTGATCATGAATATGTATGAATACACAAGTGAACAATGGCCAGAGCGTATATTAAAAAAAATAGAAAATTGACTCATAACCTGTAGCAACATGCCAAGAAAATCTACCCAGAAACCAGCCTTATGGAAGCCAGACTTGTAGGAAGCCAGACTTTGAGCTGTAGAAGGGTAAACAATAACTTCTGCAATCATCTGCCTCAGACGGCCAGGACTGAATTAATAACTAACAGCTTCATTTATTTTTGTGGAGGGTGGTTATTGGGGATTGAACTCAGGGACACTCGACCAGGGAGCCACATCCCAGCCCTATTTTGTACTTTATTACAGACAAGGTCTCACTGAGTTACTTAGCACCTCACTTTTGCTGAGGCTGGCTTTGAATTCATGATCCTCCTGCCTCAGCCTCCTGAGCCTCTGGGATTACAGGTGTGTGCCACCTGCACTCCAGCTTCATTAAGTTTTGTCCCCACTTCCAATTTAGGGCCAACCCGAGCAAACCAAATGTCTATCTGCAACCTCACATAGAACGACCCCCTAGTCGGCCGCCAACAGCGTCTGCAGTCCCACTGCTTTGGGGGGACACCCGAAGCCCTTCCTTCCACCTCAGAATCTTCCCTCTCCCCTACCTGTTTTCTCATCTCTGTCAAAAGGCAAGTGACGGTGGCCATTTCCTTCTCTACAGTAGGATCAGAATAAATAGCCTCTGCTTTTCTCATTTGCTTCGTTTTTTTTCCCCATGGTGAAGTGGGGGCTAAGGAGATTTAAATATGCACATAGGCAAGGTCTCGCTGTCCACCACACATAGATGCCAAGACTGTGGCACTGTTTTAGCAAAACGAAGCAGCTTTATTGTAGATTGATCCACAAGGACAGGAGGCCACTTAAATCTGTCTCCTGGGTCTGCTGGGAGCAAAGGAATTTAAGAGGGCTGGGGGAAGGGGGGCTGGAGGCCGGCTGATGGGGTGTCCCCGGAGTCTTGGTGGGGGGTGTATGTCCAGGAGGAAGTGTGTACTTTGCATTTGTGAAGTTTCCAGCCTCTGTTCCTCTGGTCAGCATGCAAATGTGACAGAGCCCTCCTCCTCTGGGCCCAAGGCCCTGCTCTCTTCTCACTTTCTGCTCACTCACTTTAGCACTTTTTTTTTTTTTTTTTTTTTTTTAATACCAGGGATGATTGAACCCAGGGGCACTCTACCTCTGAGCCACATCCCCAGCCTTTCATATTTTTTATTTTGAGACAGGGTCTCACTAAGTTACTTAGGGCCTTGTTAAGTTGCTGGGGCTGCCCTAAGAACTTGAAATCCTCCTGAGTCGGCTGCCCGAGTCGCTAGGACTACTGCGTGCACCACCGTGCCAGCTTCCACTGGGTTCTTGAGGTCATTTTAGGTCAGGTCTAGGGTTCTGCACCTAAATGCTGAAAAACAACTTGAACAGTTTTAGGAACAGGGAAATTGCTATTTTATGGCTTGGTTTCACATGCATTAAAAATATATTTTTGTGTGTGTCTGTGTGTATGTGTTCACCCATATAGAAAGCACAGAGATGGATATTAGTTTTAAAATCAGGGCCGGAGATGTAGCTCAGGAGTGGAGCACTTGCCCAGCATGTTCAGGCCTCTGGGTTCCATCCCCAACACCACAAAACAACAATAACAATAAAAAATAAAAAAACCAAACCCTAGTTTTCATTTGAAAATAACTGAATTTTAATTCTAGGTTTCTTTGGCAAATATCTAAGCGTGTCTAAGCCAAATGCGGCACTTTCCCAGAAATTCCTGTATCCAAAATGTCACGGTTCTAAATATGACGAGCTTAATCTTCAAAGTGTAACCTCTCCCCTGTTGATGGGGAAAGGGTGGCTCATCCTGGGAGGGACAGCGCCGCCTCCTCCAACTCTCTGCCTTGAGATGGTGAAAATAGGACAGATTCCTGGCGCACCCTGGGCCAGACGCCATCGATCCTGGGCAGAGACATCTCGGTTCTTAGAAAGGGCCTGACCCTCAGAAACCACGCGTGGACGAGAGGGACCCTGCGGTCAGAGGAGGATGGACAGGGCTCTGTGGGGCTGTAGTCTGTGAGTGAGGGAGCCGTGAATCCACCTGGAGAATCCAACGTGAACTCAGGGGAATTAAGGGACCCTCCACGTACATCACCTACGGCCAAGCACACGGCCTCTGTTAAGATTTTAAAATCTAACTCTGATTTCTAAAGCAACGACATGTAGCATTGTGACTTTCTGTTGGACCAGAGCTGGTGTGTGGGAATGTTCTGTGGGTAGACGTGGCTTTGAGGGTCGCCGCTGGCCATCCGCCTGCGTTAAGTTGCTTTATCTTCCTAGGGGCCCTGGGGCAGAGAGAGTGATTTGATTCAGGTTTGTGAATCTGTCCACACCGGCCAGCTGTCTGACTCGCCCATCCCCTGAAACCAGAGCCCTACTTTGTTTGATCGGAAGTTGGGGGGGGCTGAGGCTTCAGGGGTGATGCCTTAGGGGTTGTGGCTGTGGAGAGGCCTGCTACAGGGGGGCAGCCCTGTGGAGAGGCTGAGGCCCACAGATTCCTCCCTGGTTAAAGCTCCCCTGATCTGTGGGTCCAGTGCAAGATGAAAAATTTGAAATGCAAGCCTCCCGCCCAAAGAGTCGGGGCAAGTGCTGCCAAAGGTACCAGCATACCAGGCGCCTCCTTCCTTCTGAGCTCTGCCATGTGTTTTATGTGCCACTTAAGGCCACACTCCCCAGGCAGGAAAGCACAGACTCCAGAGGTGCCCAGGACCAGCTCCTGGACCCTGCCAGGGGTCAGTCTCCCTTTCCGCCACCCTGACTCAGGGTGCATGAGGACCCCCTAGGAAATGCAGCTCCGTGTCCAGCACACTGGGTACCTGGGGTGGGCAGAAGTTCATTCTCTCCAAATGGTCTGCAAAATACAAGATGGGGGTCTTCCCGGGTTAGGACGGCCACCCCCATGCCCTGCCTCGAGACACCGTGGGCACCAACACTCGCTCTCTCTACACCTAAACCGTGGCCCCTGCTGGGAGCTGAAGGCAGAAGCAGTCTGGGACGGGGAGGGGCACGCTGGGTGGTACTTGGGTGTCTGGAGAGAGGGAACAGATAGATGTCTGAGAACCGCCTAGTTCTAGAGGTAGCGGCAGGCAGTATCTCAAGCAGAGTCCCCAAGCCCCAGAATCTCGTGTCATCTGACTTTCACTCAAAATACACAAAGATAAAATGACGAAGATTTTCAAGACGCAACCACCGCGCAGGAGGTGCCAGAGGCAGGGCTCTTCGGAGGACGGGGCCCTGGGTGACCGCCCCAGCTGCAGCCCAGGAAGCCAGCACCCAGTCCTGAGAGAGCTGGCCTCCCGAAGGCTGCAGAGTCCCCTGTGCGTGTCTCCACGGGCCTGAAAATCCACAGGCCTAGTGAAGACGCCCACAGGACTATAGACAGAGGTGTCTGGAGCGGAGTCTGCCCAGCTCACAGGGCCCCCTCTTCAAGGTGGAAGAAAGGAAAAGCACTTGAACTTGCTAATCAAAGCTGACTCAGCCTCTGCAGTCTTCAAAGACTCCCTTCCTCATTAACTCACCAAGATTAAAGTCAGGTTCAAGTTCCCCACGGAGGCTCTTCTCCCTGCTCCTCCCAGACAGGACAGGGGCAAGGCAAGCTAAGGCGACCCCTGGTCCTGCTCTGAGGCCTGTGGCTGGGGCAGTGACCAACTCACTGAGAAGCTGCCATCCTGCCTGGTTCTTGGGCCCCAGTCCAGGACTCCCAGCCTGGCCTTGGCCTTCTGATCTGTGGAGGTCTGAGCTGCTTCCCAGACTCCAAGCTGGAGGGAGCACAACCTGTGGGGCCACCCTTCAGAACCCTCCTTGGCCACTACCAACCCCAGCCCTGGGTGGGGACATGCGTAGGTGTGTGTATGAACAGAGGGTAGACGAAAGGAAGGTGGATGGATGGAAACCAGAAAGGGATAGAAGACAATAGGGACAGGTGAAGGAAGAGACCGTTTGACATCGACAAACGTTTAGATTCACATCATTTTGCACACTCTATCCTTGCTGCAGCAACAAAACCCTTAAAACATCTTCCGTGTACCTGGACTTGTTCCAGGGCACAGAAAGCCTCTTGCCCACAGCCACATGTCCAACCTTCTTGGATGAGGGTCTTCCAGCCCCAGTCGAGCCTTCAGGTCCCTGCAGCCCTGGCTGACACCGTGACTGAGACCTCATTAAGATTCTGAGCCAGAGCCACCCGGATTCCTGACCCATGGAATTGTGACCTAATCCAGACGTCTGTTGCTTCAAACCAGTAAACTCTGGGAACCTTTGTTATGTAGCAATAGATCAGTTAATACCCCTAGCAAAATTCTACCTATGTCTCAGTGACCAAAACGATGTCACTTGGCCATCATGAGATTCAGGGGAGATTGGGAATATAGTTTAGTTGTGGCCACTTGAAGCAGCCTCACCAATGGCACAGAGGCCGGGAGAGCCTGGCAGGTGTACGGTGGCTCCCAGGGTGTGGCTCCCGGGGTGTGGCACGAGGGCCCACCCTGCTGCTGAGCCAGCAGAGGACCCTGGAGAGGGCTGCATTCCAGGGTCAACTGTAATAGATACCGCGTTACAGATGGGGACTGCGACTCACTCATGACGTGAGATGTGGTCACTTCTGAGGCTTGGGCACGGGGTCCTGGTGCGGGGGCCTCTCCTTGCTCCCCCAGCCACTCTTGCCCAGGACCGGATGGTTGTGTCTTCTCAAAGGCCCTGCCGTGGCTTGGTGGATCCTCCTAGGTCCTTCTTGGGTTGGTTTCAGTTCTGCTCTTAGAGATTCCCCTTATTTTCTTCCTTTTCTCTTGATTCCGTGGCTTCCTTCTGCAGGGCACCCGGCCCACCAGTTGGGGTCTCCTTCCTTTCCGACGTGGGAGCTCAAGGTTACGCTTTGGCCCTGCAGACTCTTTGAGTGGTGTTCGTCATGTTTATCGCACAGCGGCCTCATGACCTTTCCGTTCTAAACAGTTTCCGATTTCCCTTATGATGGCTTCCTTCACTTTTACAGTAGATAATGCATGAAGTTCAATTTCAAAACATGTGGGTTCACCGGGTAGCCTTATGATTTATTCGAATCTACGGCCTTACAGCCAAAGTCAGTTCAACATCTGGGTCGAGGACGGCGTTGAACACGCTACACGGGAGATGTTTGTAAGGGCCCCTGTGTCGTGAAGAGGTGCATCCTCTGGTCATGGCTACAGGAGTCTATCGTTGACCGTTAATCCTGCCATCTCCATTTTTGCCTGCTTGATCTACCACTTACCAAGAGACGGACAGCACGTGTGACATAGGGTTTTCTGTGGCAGCTCAGAGCCCCCCTCAAAGGCACTGGCTGCAGGAGGCACAGTTCAGCCACAGCCTCCAACAGCAACACCCTCAAACCACTGTGGGGTGATCCCGCCCCCTCTACCCAGGGCTCCTAGCCAGCGACTGGCACCAGGGGGTCACCGGAGCAGAGCCATTCCGCTTGGTGTGAGACTCCTCCACTAAAGGACCGTCCTTGCTTGGGGACTGGCC
This sequence comes from Spermophilus citellus, assembly GCF_964194105.1. Lineage (NCBI taxonomy): Eukaryota > Metazoa > Chordata > Mammalia > Rodentia > Sciuridae > Spermophilus > Spermophilus citellus. The sequence continues at coordinate 131,090,707 of NC_138197.1, read as the reverse complement.
ACAGCTTTCCCATGGTCATGCTGCAGTCTGAGCCTCTTTCCCTCCTCCCCACCCGGATGCCAGGCCTGCGTCCCAGGTGCTGCTGCGTCACACCCCCCATATCTAGTTCATCTTGGCCTCTGTTTCCTGGACTCCAAGCCAGCCGCTGACAGTGGGTCTGCCAACTTCTCTTTGTAAGTCGGACAATTCTTTTCTCTTCCTTTCCCCCCCCTTTTTTGTCCACTTTTATTTTCTCTGACAATCTGACATATAATGAGTTCAGGCTTACTAGATCTTCTTGATGAATCGTTCCCATTATTGTACACAATAACCTTCCTTATTCCTCACAGTACGTGATATCGTGTTTACATTTTTTAAACTGGAAATAAAGGCGTCATTTGAAGCTTTCCTCCGCGTGTTACTCGGGGTCTGTGAGACTCGGTCACACTGACACGCGTCTTCACGGCTTGTATTTACTGTTCTACGTTAGTCTGTTATGTGAATAAAATGCATTCCTTCTTCCCTACCACTGGAGGAGATTTAGCTTATTTCCAACTTTTTCCTATTTACACAACGCTGCTGCGAACATCCTCATACACAGCTCCCGGGGCTCACCTATGAAGATTTCTTTAGGCTGCTTGCCTAGCAGTCGAGCTGTTGGGTTGCGGCATCGGTGCACCTTCATGTCACTAGCTGAGGTCAGACTGCTCTGCAGAGAGGGGGATTTCTTTCTCCAGATCTTTCCGTATCTTTGGTATCCTTAGCTCTGCTCTTTGGACAAATTGATAATATCTTGTTGTGGTTCAAGAGTTCATCTCCCCTAATATCAAATAGTAGAGCATCTTTTTTTGTGTTTACATTAACTATTTCTATTTTATTTATTTTTAACCTTTATTTTATTGACTTATTTTTATATGGTGCTGAGGATCGAACCCAGGGCCTCACACACGCGAGGCGATCGCTCTGCCGCTCAGCCCCAGCCCCAGCCCTGACTATTTCTATTTTCTGTAGACCGCCCTTTGTTGGCCTGTGCCCATCTTTTCTAAGGGACTGTTTGTCTTTTCCATTTTATTTCTAGGAGTTCTTAATGCATATGGGAAACAAATTCCTGGCCTGTTACATGTGTGTTCCATCTTTTCCTTGTCTAAGATTTGTCACTCCAGTGTGTGCTGTGAAGTAGAGATCCAATTTCATTTTTCCCATCTGGAAAACAAATTGTCATAGCACCATTTATTGAAGAGTGCTATTGTTTTTTTGTTCCGTGTTTTGTTTTCTTAAAAATGGGTATCTCGCTAAGTGGCTGAGGCTGGCCTCAAACTTGTGATCCTCCTGCCTCAGCCTCCCCAGTAACTGGGATTACAGAATTGCACCACTGCCCCAGCTTTTAAACCCCGATGAGTTGTTGTTGTTATTGTTTTATGTGACCAATGATTGTTTGAATTCAACCACTTTTTCTCGATGTCTTTGCTGCTTAGCATTCCATTTTGGAATTTCTTCCCAACATTTCTTCTCATATTCATATCTTTTTTTTTTTTCATCCTAGGGATTGAACTCAGAGCCTCACACCTACTTAACATGTGCCCTACCACGGAGCTACATCCCGGCTCAGATTTATCTTCTATCAAATCTTGAATCCCAAGACAAACTAGTTGAGAGATTGGGGGAAAGGATTATAATTTTCCTGTGAGATTTGAAGTTCAGCAGTCAATGGAGAAATGTGTCTGGCACAGAGGAACCCGCTGACACTGAGTCAAAAACCAGGGCAGGGACGTGGGTGCACAAAGGGAAGGGTAGAGGACGTCTCGGGGAAAATGGCCACAGCCACCTTGCTAATCAGCCGGTCCTAACACAGCTTTTGCCACACTGTCAGCAGGTGACGGTGGCCCTGGCTGTGCTGAGTCACTCCTACAAGAACAATGATCAATTAGCCTGTGCGCACAGTGCACTTTATATAAATCCCATCAGGGGTGTGCCAAGAACAAGAACAAGTTTTGGAAGCAAAATAAGTCTTAAAATTGGCAATTTTGACACGTGTGGAGCCTCCTGAAGTGACATATGAGGGGCTGTTAACCTTGCCGGGAGAGCCATATGCTGCATTGTTTGAATATAGCTCCAGAATGTTCACTGGCTCCTCTAGGATCTCAACACTCACTATGGGCTACAGTTCTGTATACATAGTATTAATCTTTTTTTTTTTTTTAAATATCTTTGTTTTATTTATTCATTTATTTATTTATTTTTTTATGTGGTGCTGAGGATCGAACCCAGTTCCTCAGGCATGCGAGGCAAGCGCTCAACCACTGAGCTACAACCCCAGCCCCAATAGTATTAATCTTAATTTTTCTTATTTGTTAAAAGGTTTTAGGTTATTAGGTGAAGAGGATGAATGATGTTGGAGGTACTTGAAGAATAATTTCCAATGATTTGAGAAATTTCCAAGAATTCCTGAGAATTCTGATTTTTTCTTTCTTTTTTTTATAGTTGTAGATGGACAGAATGCCTTTATTTCATTTTTTTTGTTTGTTTTTGTGTGTGTGTGTGTGGAGCTGAGGATCAAACCCAGTGCCTCACGCATGCCAGGCAAGTGCTCTGCCACTGAGCCATCTCTCCAGCCCCAGGGAATTCTGATTTCTTAATTCTAATCCTGAAGTTCGGTATCTGTGGACTTTGAACACACTGGGCAGTGTGGCACGCTCCGCGTCCACCGGAGATGGCTCGTACTTAGGAACATGGACTTTGCTGCTAAGCCCGGGGAGTGGTCTACACCTAGGCCTGATTTGGGCAGGGTGTAACCTCCCTACACTTTAGCATCCAGAAGGGGGAATGACAGTATTGTACCCACTCAATGTGTGGTCACGAGGATTAGAGGAATAGGAGGAGAAAGGGCTTCAGAACAGTGCTTGGTATACAGCAAGCACTCAATAATGGGATTCATTCTTGTTTCTAAGTCTCTTCTTCTCTCTGCTTTGTCTTTTCTCCTTCCCGAAGCCCCTGTACCTTTCTCTCCCCCACTCCCAGGGATTGAACTCAGGGCCACATCACAGTCCTTTTTATTTTCAGACAGGGCCTTGCTAAATTGCTGAGCTGGCCTTGAACTCCTGAGCTGCTGGAATTCCAGGAGTGTGTGGCTGGGCCCAGCCCCAGGAGCTTCTAGTCAATGAGCCATCTTAGACTGTGTCTTAGACGGTGTCTCCGGGTGTCCTCGCCTCTGCTTTGCATTCTGGGTGTCTTTCATATCTTCCAGTTGACCATTTTCTCTTTGTCTTTGTCCAGCCTGGCATTAAGCCTGTCCTGAGTTTTAAATTTCATGATTTGCGTTGTTCATGTCTAGTAGTTCTATTTGGAGCTTTTGTTGTTTTGTTCATTTTATACTTGTTATTACTGGTATTTTCAATTGTACACAGCATCAGGGACAGGGGACCCATAACCCCCTGTTTACTCGCCATCCACAGGTATCAATCCAGACAACTTTGTTTAATCCTCGCTGCCTCCCCATGGCTCCCCACCCTGTTTTGAGGCCGATCTCGGATACCCTCTCATTTCACCTGTAAATATTGTCCACTGTCTTGTCTGTCCTTCTTTTTGTGGTGTAGCATGCTTTCCTTGGGAGTTTGAATCTTGAGCTTGATATTTCCCTCCACAGGGTTCTGTGGCTTGGAGTCTTGGGCCTCTGATTCACCCTGACGCTCAGGGTGACCCCTTGAACTGGGCTTTGGTCCTGGGAGCTCCTCTTTGGAGGAGCTTCTTCTGGGTGGGAGTTTCCTGCCTCCTGAGCGGGGAGAGCGCCCCCCAGAGGCTGGCTGCGCTGCTTCACCAGGTGGTCCCGGGTTACCGCCTGATGCCACTTTTCTTCTTTCAGCCTAGAAATCCCAGGCCATGCAGTACAAATTTGGGCTTCAGCCCACTCAAAGCACACGAATGAGGTCTGGATCTTTCCAGGGGTCTGTTCAGCTCCCCGCTGTCCACCCACAGCTGAGGCACCAGCGCCTTGTTATCTCCTGGAGCAGGGGTAAGTTTTGCTAGTTCTCCTTCTACTGAAAGATCAGCCCTCAGAGGATCTGGCTTTGCAGGCGGGAAGGCCTAGTTTCCACTCGCCCCAGCCTGTCAGCCAAAGATCTTATTTCCAGGCCCCAGGCAGCCGCCTGGGCCCGGGTTCGGGCTCTGATTATCCTTCCACCCCATCCTGCCTCCCTCCCCCAGGAGACTTGGGACTGGGTCATGTGATCTCCACTCCGGCTTCGCCCTCTTTGTTTCTGTTCCCCCGGGATATTCCTTTCTTGCTTGCTTGCTAACTCAGTCCTGCGCTGACTACTTATTTATTTATTTGATTGTATTTTAGCCAGCATTTTGATGTTATTGGAGGGAGAGGTTTCTCACATTATCCTAGTGGAAGATTTGGTCAGAACTGAGTTGTTGGTTGGTTGCTTGGTACCAGGGATCAAACCCAGGGGTGCTCTACCACTGAGTTCCCCAGCCCTTTTTATTTTATTTTATTTATTTATTTTTATTTTGAGACAGCATCTTCCCAAGTTGCCCAGGCTGGCCTCAAACTTTCAATCCTCCTGCCTCCAGCCTCTTGAGTAGCTAGAATCATAGTTGTGTACCACTGCACCCAGTTCTTTTATTCCTAATGTCTGTTTAGTTTTTTTGTTTATTTATTTCCTATTTGCAATTTTAAAAGCCACTGATACCATTATCATAACATCATACTCAAATCAAACTCGCCTGTCCCCAAAGCCATTGCAGGGGTGCACTCAGCTCTCTCTGATCCTTTTTTGGCTAAGGACCTTGGATGGGCCACCTATGCTACCCAGAGCAGGCCTGCCCACAGCCCTGGGTTGGCCACTGACCCTGTATTTCAGTCTGAATGTGCCCCTCACAGAGCTTGGAGGGCCAGAGCCGTGCTGTCCCCATTTTGTAGAGACCTTAGATTTCTGGATTTTGCTGTGGTGTCACTTCTCTGTCAGTTTTTCCTTGTAAACAGCCAACATCATCTATAACACTGATTTGTATGACTGTCACTAAATAGCCAGCCAGCAAAAATGGCCTGAGTGTGTGTAACTCAGTCCTTTTCCTGGCAAAGAGGAGGAATTTAGGAGATGGAGCACGCTTCACCCTGTCATGGCCTCAAATCTTTCGCCCCATGAACACTTGCTACTGGGCTATTGCTCATGTCCTTGGATCGGTGAGGGCCCAGCTCTGCCCCCTCCAAACCTGTCTCTGCTGTATTGCCAAACTGGCAAGAGACATTATTTGGTCAGGCCCTGCCCCTGTCAAAAATCCTGCTCAGGTTTCTTTTGGGGATGCCCTAAAGTTAGTTCTGGGTTACAGGTGCACAATTCTGTAGTACACTAAATACATCCGATTGTACACTTCAAGTCAGTACATTTATGGTCTGAAGCTTGTGTGTGTGTGTGTGTGTGTGTGTGTGTGTGTGTGTGTGTTGCTGGGAATGCAGCCCAAGGTCTCGTGCATGCTAGGCAAGCACTCTACTACTGAACTACACCCAGCATATGGTCTTACTAGTATCTCAGTAAGGCCATTCATTTGTCTTTTAAGTGCATGAGAATTATGATAGGGGGTGGGGGAGACTGCTTGGGCATCCAAAGCTCCCCTGAAGTGGCCCTTCCTGTGACCTTCAACCCCCACCATATCAAAGTTCTCACTGTTCCTCCAGAGTACCACCCTGTTTCATGGCACCTGTGACTTTCTGCATGAACTGTCCCTTCCACCTGGAACATCCTGGCCTCCAGCTCCTCCAGCCGACTCCTAGTTACCCTACAAGACTGAGCTGCAGCTTTGCTTCCTCCACTTTTATCAGTTTGTCTCCTGGAACTTCGTCTCCAAGACCTGACTCGTTGCCTGGCACCTCCATGGGGCTCAGTGCACACGTGTTCACCCTGACCCAGTTCTGCAGATTTCACGGTTGGGCCTGGTGAGTGTGGGAGTCCTGGGGAGCCATGGAGGAGCAAGGCACAATTCCTTCCTTGCACCCGTCTTTTGCTTCTGATTTAGCAATTACCAATTGGCACTTTAGCAAGAACCACCTTCCTCTTCTTTCTGGAATGCCTCTCTGCCGAGGCCCTTCCCCTTGGGCTGGGGGGACACGGGCTTTACTGTACTAACAGAACGAAAGGGGGGAAGGGCCAATTAACATTCAGCTAAGAGAGAACATGATTCCTCCTATCAGCAATAAAAACTGACAGCTCTATCAGAAAATGAGCCCGGGGAGCCACAAGCCCGGCAAGGCCAGGTGGGGAGGGAGGGGGTCTGCAGACCCATCAGGAGTGATAAAGATGGCTGAGGGCAGAGCGGCTGCTGGGAGTCAGGGAATTGCTGGCAGCCGAAGGAAGCGCCTGGGGAGGCCAAGAGCTGGCTCCTGCTCTCCATGCGCCCGGGGCAAGAAGGCTCCCTCTCCACGACGCTGCTCCCGTGCTCCCGTTTCCTCTGACCTTATCATAAAAGGAGGCCACGTGGTGCCTATTTATGGTACAGGACAGTCTGGGGAGAGGAGGCTCACAGTGGGCCAATTCCGAGGCTGATGAAATTGCTCTGGCCTCCGGATCTCTCCATGCCGTGAATGCTAAGCGCGGGGGCAGGGCCGCCGCCGACTCCCCGCCAGCGCCTCCAGCCTGGAGTCAGGCGCACGCAGGAGGGTTGTTCTGAAAATCCCGCTCCTAAGGCGAGCCGCTTCCCAGAGCCCCAGAGCAGTCGCTGCTGCTCCGAGGGAGACAAGTGCAGGGGAGAAAGCTGGGGAACGCCCTCCATCAGTGGGAGAAGAGGGCCAGCGCTTAAAAATATGGCCACTAAATTTCTGTTTCACATAGGAGCACATTGGCTAAAAGAGAAGAGGCCAATGAGAATGAAATGGCAAGTGACATGAAAGGGGTCCAGGAGCATCCGAGGTGGTGTTTCCAGGGGAATCAGGGAGAGGCAGTTGGGGGCTGAATGGAAAGACCCTGAGAGCAGAGCAGGGTCAGTGCATCCTCCAGGAGGCTTCTGTGCCCATCAGGTGAGGCAGGGCAGGGACTCCTTTGCTCAGGTCTCTGTCTTCAGCAGACAGTGACACGGGGTGGGAGGGGCAAGCAGCATGGTCAGCTGTGGGCTCTAAATCACTCCCACAAGTTTTGAACTCAAAATTTTCATCAGGTCCAAAATGAGCTACTTTATTTTATTTTTTTTTATGTCCTTGGTACAGTAGATATAAAATGTTAGTAAACTTAAGGCTTTTAATACTCAGGAATTGATCCCAGATGCAATCACCAATGAGTTCAGACAGCTTCTGGGTGCCATGTCCTCGATGGTTATTGAAGGCGTCTTTCAAGATACATTGCTGATTTTTGAGGCTAGCAGCAAGGAAATGCTAGCTGTTGTAACAAACGACTCCCAAAACACTAATGGCTTCACCCCAGAGACACGCGTTTCTCACCCACAGAACTGACTAATGGGAATGGTAGTGTCGGGTGGGGGCTTTCCTCCATACAGTGACTTGGAGACCTTGCATGCGCCTGCCATCATCTGGATTGACTATCCAAAAAGGCCTGTCTGCCTCTGTCAGTAGGAAAGGCAAGGGGAAAAGGATATCTCACTGTGCAAGGCTGACTCATTCTTCAAAAATCAATCAATGTCCGTCTGAGCTCTTGCCTAACATGCCCAAGGTCTGGGTTCGACCCCTAACATGCAAAAATAAACAAAATCAATTAGTGGAACCCGCCTATTAACAGGCTAAAGAGGAACAATTACATGATGATATCAATTGATGCAGAAAAAGCATGTGACAAAATCCAACATCCATTTATCACTTCCAACAAACAACAAGAACAACAGAACTCTTAGCAAACTGAGAATAGACTGCTCTTCAACTTGATAAAGAACATTGCAGGGGCTGGGGTTGTGGCTCAGTGATAGAGTACTTGCTTTGCATGCTTGAGGCACTGGGTTTGGTCCTCAGCACCCCATAAAAATAAATAAATAAAGATATTGTGTCCATTTACAACTAATATATATATATATATATATATATATATATATATATATATATATTTAAAAAGAACACTTGAAAAAAATTCTACAACTAAGAATCCCAGAGATTTTGATCTTTTCAATTTTTATTTTGAGTCAGTTCAAAGTACTTTACAATCTCCCTTTTGATTTATTTTTTGACAAATAGGCTTTTAAAAAGTGTATTATTTGGGCATTTTCAGGGATCTTTCTGTTATTGATTTCTAATTTAATTCCATTGTTGTAAGAAAGCATACTTTGTGTGATGTGAATCCTTTTCAATGTACTGAGGCTTGTGAATGACTCAGAATATTGTCCATCTTGATAAATGTTCTGTGCCAACTTGAGAAGAGTTTGTATTTCTGCTGCTATTATTGGGTAAAGTATGAATGTCAATTAGGTCAGGGCGGTTGATAATGTTCAAATCTTCTATATATTTTCTACTTCTCTGTTTATTTTTATATCAATTATTGAAATTTCCGGGGATGGGGATGTGGCTCAAGCAGTAGTGCGCTCACCTGGCATGCGTGAGGCCCTGGTTCAATCCTCAGCACCACATACAAACAAAGATGTTGTGTCTGCCGAAAACTAAAAAATAAATATTAAAAAATTAAAAAAAAGAAATTTCCAACTGTAATTATCAACTTATCTCTCTTTGTAGTTCTATAAAATTTGTTTCAAGCATTTTGAAGCTCTACTGTTAATATTTAGGATGCAATATCCTTTGAATGAATTGACCCCTTAATCATTTGTAAATTACTTTCTTCATCCCTGGTAATATTGTTTGCTCTAATATGTACTTGGTCTGATATTAATAAATCATTGAAATTTTGGGGGGGATTAATGATAACATGATATATCTTTTCTACCCTTTTGCTTTGAACTGATTGTGTCTTCAAATTTGAAGTGCTTTTCTTCCTTACCATTTTTTTTTTTTTTTTGGTAGTACTGGGGACTGAACCCAGGGCCTCAGGTATGCTAGGCAAGGCTCTACTACTGAGCTACATCCTCAGCATTTGAAATGTGTTTCTTATAGATAGCATATTGCTTTTTAAGTCCAGTCTGATGGTCTCTACCTTTAAATTTGGAGATTTAGACCATTTATATTTAACGTGATTAGGATATGGTTAGGTTTAACTCTGACATCTTGTTACCCATTTTATATATTTGTCCTACCTATTCTTGTTTCCCTTTTCTTCTTTTTCTGCCTTCTTTTGGTGAAACTAAATACTTTAAAAAAAATATGGAGCACTTCATGAATCTGTGTGTCACCCTTACACAGGTGCCATGCTAATCTGTTCTGTATCATTCTTTTCTAGCTAAGGTCTCTATTACCAGTGTGTTATTAGTTTTTTGGCATTTCAAGTGAATGGAGTTGGGAAATAATTTTATTTTTAAAGAAAAAATTTATGAATTGCTTTATAATTTTAGTATTTGTGCTACCAAAGCAAGCACATGACTAAATATATTTTAAAGACTTGTTTAGTTTCAGATGGACACAATGCCTTTATTTTATTTATCTATTTTTTATGTGGTGCTGAGGATCGAACCCAGTTCCTCACATGTGCTAGGCAAGCGCTCTACCACTGAGCTACAACCCTAGCTCCATGACTAAATATTTTTAATGAGTCTGTTATATCTGATGTGTTGGCTTATGAGTTATAATTCGTTCTTTTAATGATTGTTTTAAGGTTCACAGTATACAACTTCAATTTATCACAGTCTACCTGAAAGTGCTACTCTACCACTTCATATAAAGTCTAAGAACCTCAAAGAGGAATAAAGGGAAGGAAGGGGGGTGGAAATAGGAAGGACAGTAGAATGAACTGGACATAAATTTCCTGTGTTCATATATGAATACACGACCAGTGTAACTCCACATACTCCATGTATGTATATGTCAAAATACACTCTATTGCCATGTGTAACTAAAAAGAACAAATTTAAAAAATTTTAAAGTCTAAGAACCTTACAATAGGGCATTTCCATTTCTCCCCTCCTGTCTATTAAAAAGATACATAAATTTGTAGCATCACCTCCAGTTCCATTCCCACATGACAAGGTTCGTCCTAGCTTTCCTCCTTTCCCTGTTTGTATCTCCTTCCTCTGGCTCCTGCTATTTCAGTTCCTCTGCTTGACGCCACTCTTCCGACCTTGTGGGCTGCCCTTCACCTTGAGTGTGGGCCTGACCCCACTCCCACAACTGGACTTGGATATAGCTGCTCCCAACAACCCACCTTGTTCCCATCTGCCTGTGACTTTTTGAAGAAAAGAGGAAGGCAAAAGCCAGCAAATATTTTTATAAAGTAGGAAAATATATCAGTCAACTTTCTATCACTGCGACATAATATCTGCTTATAAGGGGAGAGGTTTATTTGGGTTCATAGTTGGAGGGGTTTCTGTTCGTGGTCAGTTGGTCCATTGCTTTGGGGGGCATGAATGAGTGAGGGAGGAAGCTGCTTACCCCACCGCGGCCGGCAGGCAGAGAGGGAGACAGCAAGGGCCTCTCAGATCTTCTCCAGGGGCACAACTTCCTCCCCTAGGCCCTGCCTCCCGTGGTGCCCAGTAGTGCTCCAGGCTGGGGACGGAACCTTTAGCACACGACCTTTGGGGTCCCTTCCAAACCCTGGCAAGGAGGCAGAGGGAGCCCCGAAGGGGTCTGTGAGAGCTTTCTTCCTCTTAGCGTAACTAAAAGGGCTCATTTGTCCTTCTTTCCTTTTTGTTTTTGTGTAAGCCCTCAATTAAGGAGCCCTATTTCCTTTTAGTAGAAAATGGTATTTAGAGGTCACAATCTTTTCGCTAAGTTCTCTGCTACTGGTGGGTTATTAGTCCCTGTGTTTTTCCAGTGGATGGAATTGGGAAATAGTTTTGTTTTAAAGGAGAAAATGGATAATAAGCTTATATTTATATTTTGCTGAGAGCCATAGCCAAGTAGGAATGACACATGGCATTTTGGGTTGAAAGGTGACCCTGCTCAGGGATTAGGGTGGCTCCAGGTTTAGGGTGGATCCTGCTGGGAATAGGGTGGCTCCAGGATTAGGGCGGATCCTGCTGGGATTAGGGTTTATCCTGATGCCTCAGGCGCCCACTCCTTTGGAGTTCCCATTGAGTTCTCCCGGGGTTCTGAGAGAATTGGTGGCAGAGCCCGGTGGAGGCAGGGTGTTCACGGGAAGTGTGGGTAGAATGTTGGTGAGAGTTCGGGAATAAAGAGTTGCTGTTTGAATCTACAAGGCTGTGTGGCAGCTCGGTTATTTTGTGCCCAGACAGACTGCAGCAATATTTCTAGCTTAAATTTGGGATGACAGGGTTTACACATACCTTCTTTGATTTTATATTCGTTTCTTCTTTTCTCTCATGTTGAAAATATTTCTTTCTGAAATGAATAGTTACTTATTTTATCTGTGTGTATAATAGGTTATACATTATACTATTATATGTAGCAGAGTATATTTAATGTATAGCATATATTTCAGAACATCAATATTATTGCTGACCCTATGATTACTGAAAACAATTTAAGGTTTCTCTGACTTTTTATTTGTTTGCTGGGTATCTCATTTGGGGTGTATGATCAAATTAATTTCTCTTGAAATAGCTCCTGAGTAATCAAGCCATCAGCTGTACACAAGGTTATGTCTATTTGTTTCATTTTGGCTTTTTTTTTTTTAGGGGATTTTTTTTTAAATTTCAGTTTTGTTGTGGTCTGGGATTTTGTTGTTTCCGTGGTTCTGGGGATGGAACCCAGGGCCTTGGGCGTGCTAGGTAAGCCCTCCACCTCTGGGCAACACCCTAGTCCCTCCCACTCTGTGTGTAATTGAATAAAGCATCTATTGCGTTTCCAAAGTCAAAGCTGATAAACAAAGGACCTTTGGAGAAGTCTAGTTGATCCTACCCCTGACACACTGTCCCTTTCCTCCCTCTTTGTGTGATCTTATTTAAAGTTTCGGTTTTTCTTTTTTAAATATAAACAAATACATTTATGGGCTTGGTCCCTCTTCCCTTCTGGCTTAAACGATCGTGCACTGTACCCCGATTCTCCTCTAGTGGACACTGACACCATATCTCAACTGTGACTTTTGCAGTGGACACAAGTCCACTGGTAAGGGCTCGTGCCAAGTGCCTGGTGGAAAGGTGTGTGCTCCTCAATTTTCTGGGCATGGTGACTCCCCCTCGTATATGCAGAGTGGCCTTCATTGGTCATTGTCAGCGCGGGCCCTGAGCCTGGCATTGCACTGAGCACTTTATGTGTTATTTTTTGATAGTAACAAACCACCCGAATCTTAGCCTGAGGGAGCACACATCTAGTGCCTGGCATTTCTGTGGTTGCAGCTTGGAGGGGTTCTCTTGTTAGACCAGGACGCAAGAAAAGACCACTGACTCCAATTAAAATCAAATTAAAGCAAGCTTATTATTTCGACCGGCCGGGCTGCCTCTCCCTCCCAAAACGGCAGGAACAAGACGGCAACCCCACCTTTCCTATAGCCCAGCTTTATAGCCCAGAAAGTTACACAAAGGGGGGTTACAGATAACAGAACTCTGACAAGCATCACACTAATGGTAGTTTACATTTTTTTTTTTTTTTTGCTGGCCCCAACATCAGAATTTATGAGGACCATTAGAGCCTCGGAGAGGGTCGTTGTCTGGCCAGGGAAGGCCAATATTTATGAGGTGTCACTAAAGTTTCAGAGAGGGCTGCTATCTGGTCAGAGAGCCAGGCATGGGTGAGTTCAAGGCACGGGCCGGCATTCCAAGCAGGTTCAGAATTTGCAGTAATTTATAGTAAAGCCGAAATTAGCTTTTCATGGCTTTGTGGCAAGATGGCTCCCAATTTTAATAAAAGATCAGGTTGGGTCTATCATTCCCCCCTTTTCTTATGTGTCCCTTTCAAATCTTTGATAGGGTAGGGGAAGAGCACTGAGGGAATTTTAATCCCTCAGGTAACAGTCTCCAAATTTTTAGAACTCACCCAAAACCGGTCTCCCTGATTTTACCTGACTTAATTAATTACTTATATTGATAATCTATTTATTTTTGGCTCCATTGTTGTAAGAAGAGAGGCGTCACTCATTTTGGCTTCTTCTGAGCTGAGAGAGGGTGACGTGAGGGGGCACGGCGTGAGGGACATGAGTTGCCTTTTAGAAGTCAGTTGAGGGACATGAGTTGCCTTTTAGAAGTCAGTTGAGGGACATGAGTTGCCTTTTAGAAGTCAGTTCGGTTTGAAGTCTGGTTGGGGAAGAACAGGTTGTAAAGTCATCTGGGGATGGGTGCTTCTATGAGAGAAACAAAAACCATGAGTACTGAGTACTGAGTAATGTTGCAGCAGCTGGAACGTGTCACTGAATAGAAGTTCCCTCACCAGGCTTTAACCTCCCCAGTTATCAGGACTATAAGCATAACATTTAACTTTTAGTGTTACAGATGTCCTTCCCCATAAGATACAGTTTAATAATTTAATGTCATCTGATCTTGCAAAATTCTTTTACTAGTATGAGCTCTGTGTCTAATAGAGAAACCTTTAATTCTGTTACTCAGGGCTGGGTAATCATACTAGCAAACATGAAGCCTATCTGTGTAGGTTAGGAATATCTGTAGGCCTTAAACTAAAAACTTCTGTCTCTGGCAGCTCCTCTTGATAGTCTCTTTTTTATAGTTATCAGGCATTTCTGTCTGAGAATCCTTCTTTGTAGCCTCCAGTCTTACTTATTTCGGGAGGCTAACATAAAGTGTATACCTTAAATTATTATTATTATTATTATTATTATTATTATTATCATCATCATCATCATTATTATTTAAAATGCCCAGGAATGGCTGTATTTTGGTTTTAACTGTCTTTGCTAAGTGTTTAAGATGAAGCAGTCAAACTGACTTTTGTTTCTATCTATTGTTAACAGTCAGCTGAGCTTTTATGGGAGTCATTCCTGGGGAAACTTCTCAGTTCTGCTAGTGCCATTTGCGCTAGGATGGGTCTAGGTCTTGCTTGACCATGTGGCTTCTCTCGGAAGCACCAGGGATGTCTCCCTTCTCTGATGACTCTCCTCTTCATAGCAAATGCACTGATTGGCTTTCTGTTCTCCAGTGGTCTCATTAGTCTCCCTGATCGGGAGGTTATGTGGCCCAGAGTTGCAAAGCTCTTTAGAGAAGTCCCCTGTTCCCTGGATTCAGACTGACTCAGAGGGCAAGAGCCAAATATTGGTTTTTCTGGCCCTTTTAATTTAACTTTAATTTTAAAACTTAATCTTAAACATCCAGCAAATAAATTTTAACAGCCTTATATTAAGAGTACTGGGCTTTCATGTCTATAACTTTATAATTATTCATCTTTTTATTAATTGGGATCTGTATTATCCTATCTGTCTTGTAGGTGATGGCTTATTATCTCAAATTAACCCATGTTGTGTTCTTAAAGCAACACTTCTGTAAAACACTAACAGGGAATCTTTAGATCACTTATAAGGAAATTACAAAATAAAATTAACAAGACTAAAAACACTTAGTTCGTGTAACAGCTACCCTGAATTTTTGGCTGAGTTATACATTATATCCCCTGTTTGAGATCCTAGTAATCTTGACAGAAAAAAAAAAAAAACCAAACTTTTGAACATAACTTTAAATGAACTAAAATCTGGCCTACTGCTTTCATAGTCATTCTCACATGTAGTAAGATGGGACACAGAGCCTCATCTCAGGTAAGGCAGGGCTCTTTATAAATCTTAAGTGTTTTAGTTCTAAAGCTGATCTTTGTATTTGTAAATATCATTTTACAAAGTTTACATAAATTGTTTGAGGTCACATGAACATTAGCTAACACCATATGATATCACATTTAAAACATGAATTAAAGAAAGGCTGAAAGTTTTTAACCTTTACATAGATTAGGCTCTCATTAACTTAAAAATACATTTAAATTGTTCCCCAATGTAAGAAGTAACATAAAACTTTACATATCTTATTGATAACAGGTAAATAAATCCCCAATATATTTTTTAAAGAGAGAGTGAGAGAGGAGAGAGAGAGAGAGAGAGAGAGAATTTTTAATATTTATTTTTTAGTTCTCGGCGGACACAACATCTTTGTTGGTATGTGGTGCTAAGGATCGAACCCGGGCCGCACGCACGCCAGGTGAGCGCGCTACCGCTTGAGCCACATCCCCAGCCCCCCCAATATATTTTTTACCATACAACTTCAGAACACCAGCTTGATATAATGCTCTTTCAAAGTTTCTACCTTACAGACTTGTATACCTGGAAGATATGAGCACATTAATAGCATCACAATTACATTGATGTTTCTACATTAACCAAGTTTAGCTTTTAAAGAAATGGCAGTACAGTGCTCTAAAATAACAGTTCTTATTTAACCAGTTGTTTAATTTTTATGGTTGCTTGCTCTAGAAAAAAATAAAACTTAATAAACACAATGTTATGGGTAAACTTATGTTTTAAGAAATTTTTGTCTCTTTAACACATGACTGATTTTTACAATCTTACACAGACTTTAGTACAAACTTATACAGACCTTAGTAAATCAATCAGATATCTAACAAAAGTACTCATGAATGAGTAATCCCATATCAAATTTACTTTACTTATTTATCAAAATATTAGACAAATGTATTGAACAGTGTAAACCATTTTTTTGTTGAAGGAAAAGTCCTAGAACCAAGGCATATTAGACATTTTATAGACATTAATATTTTATGAGTTTTTTGAACACCTAGAAAAACTTGTAAGCTTAAATTTAAAGACATTTATTTTTATCTGTTTATCCAATTTAAATTGAACCATTTAAATCACGTGAATTAAAGATCTTTGGATCCATTTTTTTTAAATTTGTTTTTATGAGTGCTCCTTGTAAGGGTCCGGCGAAACGTCGGAGTAAGAGACCACAAGAGACTGTCTTATGCAACAGCAGAAGGGTGGGTTTATTTGGAGACCAGCATGCTAGGGCTCTCTCTATAGCAAAGAGAGATAGAGCCCTGAGAACAGCTTGAGCAGAGCTTATATACTTGCCCTGGAGAGGGCAGCGAGAGAAGTTACATTTTGTAGTTTGGCAGTTGGGGACAGCTCATTCTGGGAACAAGATTAGCAGACAGTCCACAGTTAGGGACAGCACATTCTGAGAACAAGATTAGCAAACAGTTCTTAAGATTTCAACAGTGTTTTGTTAAGCATATAGAGAAACGGAGTGACAAGTACCTATTTTATTAACCTTTCATTCCCCACTTCTTCTTCTGGCTACTTTTAATCATAAAAGTGATCATTGGGGGGTGTCACATTCCGTGTCTGCTAGTGGGGTATATTGTTGTCTGATTACCATAAGTTTGATTTGTCCAATTTGGGCCTGGAGAAAGGAAACTACACGGTTGAGCAAACAGGGTCCTAATGTTCAAGCAAGGGGGTGTGAAAGGAATCGTTAGGTCTTAGAGTTAGGGTCAGGTCCCTTACTGGAGGAGGGGCACCATAGAGAATTTCATAGGGGGTAAGGTTACACAAAGAAACAGAGGGAGTATTTCTTGCACGAAACAGTGCATAAGGCAGGAGCATAGTCCAATCTTTTATGCCGGTCTCCAAGCTTAATTTCGTCAAGGTCTCTTTAATGGTTCTATTCATTCTTTCTATCTGTCCTGAGCTCTGGGGTCTATAAGCGCAATGTAACTTCCAATTAATCCCCAGGGTCCTAGCTAACCCCTGACTTACCTGGGCCACGAACGCCGGTCCATTATCGGACCCTATTACCTTAGGCAGGCCGTATCTTGGAAAAATATCTTTTAGGATCTTTTTGACCACCATTTGCGCCGTTTCTTCTTTTTTGCGGGGAAGGCTTCAATCCATCCTGAAAATGTATCTACAAAGATTAGGAGATATTTAAGTCCATACCTTGCTGGCTTAATTTTAGTAAAGTCCACTTCCCAGAACTGTCCTGGTCTGGTTCCTCGAAGACGCCTTCCTATAGGAAGCTTGGAGGGGTAAGCATTAACCAGTTGACAGACCCGACAGGCTTTTGTTACTCGTTCAGCTAATTTTTTTCGCTGTGAGCCGGTTAGTGGAAAACTCTGTTCTTGATCCTTCGGGAATGCCTGCAGTTTCTTTGAACCAAGGTGAGTGAGTTGATGTGCATTCTTGACGTAGTGTAGGGCTTTCTGAAATTGCAAGTTGGGTTCAGTGTTGTCAAGGAATTCAGTGTCAGTGTCCTCAGACGTTAAGTTGCCGGGGTGCTCTGATGGAGTTAAATCTCCTGACTCCTATTTCCCCCGTATGGAAAGTGTTAACATGGTTACTCTGTTTAGAGCTGCCAATTTAGCCTCTTCATCCGCCCTCCTGTTCCCTTTCCTTTCTGGTGTCCTGGACAGTGCACTATAGCTAGTTCTTTAGGGCTTTGTATTGCTGAGAGGAGGCGGAGGATCTCATCTTTGTTCTTTATTTCTTTTCCCGCTGAGGTTAATAGTCCCCTTTGCTGGTAGATAGCCCCATGTATATGAGCGGTAGCGAAGGCATAGCGGCTATCTGTGTATATGGTGGCCTTTTTGCCTGCTGCCAGCTCTAACGCTTTCGTGAGGGCGATCAGCTCTGCCTTTTGAGCCGATGTTCCCTCTGGGAGGCTAGAGGACCAGATGACTTTAGTTCTGCTAACAATTGCTGCCCCAGCCCACCGCTTACCGTCCTGGAGAAAGCTGCTGCCATCAGTGAACCATATGACCTCAGGGTGGGACAGTGGCTGATCCTTTAGATCCCGTCGTATACTGGTTTCTTCTGCCAGTATATGTTGACAGTCATGAGTGACGGGTTCTGAAGATTGTTCAGGTAGTAGTGTAGCCGGGTTAAGCGGGGCGGGGGGTCCCAATATTATTCTGTCTTTGTCAAGCAACAGGCTCTGATAGTGTGTTATTCTAGAGTTTGATAGCCATCTGTCTGGTGGCTGGCGGATGATGCTCTCTAGGGCATGGGGGGCTATAACGGTTAGCTTCTGCCCCAGTGTTAACTTATCAGCATCTTTGATTAGTAGGGCCGCCGCTGCTATAGCTTTTAGGCAATGAGGCCATCCACTAGCCACTGGGTCCAGCTTTTTAGATAAGTAAGCTATAGGCCTTCTCCAAGGTCCTAAAGTTTGAGTAAGCACTCCTCGTGCTATTCCTTTCTTTTCCTCAATGTAGAGAGTGAAGGGTTTTTCTACATCTGGGAGTGCTAAGGCCGGAGCAGATAGCAGCGCCCTTTTGATGTTATCAAAAGCTTGTTGGTGTTCAGGGTTCCATTGGAATTGGGCATTTCCCTTTAACAACAGGTATAAAGGAGCAGCTAAGGTTGCAAACCCAGGTATCCATAACCTGCAAAAGCTAGCAGTCCCAAGAAACTCTCTGAGTTGCCTCTTATTAGATGGGGGTGGTATCTGCACCACAGTTTATTTTCCGGGTTCAGTGAGCCATCGTTTACCGCCCCTAAGGGAATAGCCCAGGAAGATTACTTCTTGCTGGCAAATTTGGGCCTTTTTGACAGAAGCTCTATACCCGAGTTGAGCAAGCTCAGATAGTAGTGCTTGGGTCCCAGATTCATAGTTTTCCTTGGTGTCCGCTGCCAGTAGCAGGTCATCCACATATTGGAGTAGGGTGACTTCAGGGTGCATGGTTCTGAAGTTATTGAGATCTCTGTGGAGGGCTTCATCAAAAAGAGTGGGGGAGTTCTTGAACCCCTGTGGAAGTCTGGTCCAAGTTAGTTGACCAGATATTCCGGTTTCTGGGTCTACCCACTCGAAAGCAAACAGCAATTGACTATCTTTTTTTTTTTTTTTTTTTTTTTTTAAAGAGAGAGTGAGAGAGGAGAGAGAGAGAGAGAGAGAATTTTTAATATTTATTTTTTAGTTCTCGGCGGACACAACATCTTTGTTTGTATGTGGTGCTGAGGATCGAACCCGGGCCGCACGCATGCGAGGCGAGCGCGCTACCGCTTGAGCCACATCCCCAGCCCCAATTGACTATCTTTATGCAGAGGCAAGCAAAAGAAAGCATCTTTTAAGTCCAGGACAGTATACCATTTTCGCTTGGGGTTAAGGGTGCTAAGCAGATTGTACGGATTAGGTACTGTGGGGTGAATGTCCTGCACTCTGTTGTTGATCTCTCTTAGGTCTTGAATGGGGCAATAGTCCCCGGTTCCTGGCTTTTTTACTGGTAGCAGGGGAGTGTTCCGGGCCGATTGACAAGGCCTTAGGACCCCTAAGGCCAGATATTTCTGAATATGGGGCCTTATCCCATCTTTAGCTTCTTTGCTCAGAGGATATTGTTTAATATTAATTGGGGAGGCTGAGGTTTTTAACTCCACCATTATTGGAGGTTGTTTTACGGCTAGGCCTAACCCAGCAGTTTCTGCCCAGGCATCTGGGTAATCTGTTATCCATTTCTGGGGTAGCTTGCCTGTTTGATCAGTCTTGGGGGGTGTGAAGAGTTGATGTTCATCTTCTACTGACATAGTTAAAGCCATGACTATAGGAGTTTTTACTGAAGGATTTAGAAATTCCATTTGGGGGCCTTCAGGGTTAAAAGTTATTCTGGCCCGGAGTTTGGTGAGCAGATCTCTGCCCATCAATGGGGCCGGGCACTCTGGGGTCACTATGAGGAGTGATGGATTTTTCCTTTCCCCAGGTCCATGGTCCTCTTAGTTGTCCAAGCCTGATATTTACTGCCATTAGCCCCTTGAACTAGAGACCTTTTAGTTGAAAGAGGGCCCAATGGGGCCTTAAGGGCTGAGTATACTGCCCCTGTATCCACTTCAAAGTTTACTGGGGTCCCCTCCACTTCAAAAGTTACCCTGAGCTCGGGGAGGGGATCCGAGCCCCGACTTTCCTAGTCATCCTCCAGAGTTAGAATGGCTGGCTGGCGTGGCTGCTTCTTTCTAGGGCACTCTTTGGCCCAGTGTCCTTTTTCTCTACAGTAGGCACATTGATCAGAGGCCAGAGGTGGCTTCTGGCGTGGGCCCCAGTATCCCTTTCTGTCTCCCTGTCTCCTAACTTCTGGCCTATTTGTTGTGACCAGGACCTTAGTCAATGCCTCAGTCTGTCTCTTGCTTCTTTCATCCTCCCTTTGCTCCCTGTCTTTCTCCCTTTGCTCCCTTTCTTTCTCTCTCCTTTGTTCCTTCTCTTCCTCAGTTTCTCTCTTATAGTATACCTTCTCGGCTTCTCTGACTAAATCTCTCAAAGTCATATCTTGTAATCCATCTAAGCGTTATAATTTTCTTTTTAATATGCAGGGCAGCTTGCCCAATAAAGGCCATCGTGACAGATGCCTTTTGATCCTCTGCCTGAGGATCAAAAGGAGTATATCTCCTATATGCCTCCATAATTCTCTCCAGAAACATAGAGGGTGATTCATTAGGCCCCTGAATAATCTCTCTTACCTTGGTCAAATTAGTTGGCCGTCTAGCAGCTGCTCAGAGACCCGCTATTAGAGCCCGGCGGTAAGTGGACAGATGCTCCCTACCTTCAAAGGTGTTGGGGTCCCAGTTAGGTCGGTTCAAGGGGAAGTCAGTTTCGATTATGTTGGGAAGTTGTGTCGGTCGCCCATCTGGTCTGAGGATATTTTTTCTTGCTTCCAGGAGGATTCTCTTTTGTTCCTCTGTCATGAAGAGGGTGCCTAAGAGTTGTTGGCAGTCATCCCAAGTAGGCTGGTGTGAAAACATCAATGACTCGATCAGACCTGTGAGCCGGGTGGGGTCCTCGGAAAAAGGGGGATTGTTATTTTTCCAGTTATATAGATCTGAAGAGGAGAAAGGCCAATACTGGTAGACTTGCATTTCTCCACCATGGCCATCCTCTATCATTGGCCCATGAGGACGGAGGGGAAGTATCACAGGGGCTTCAGGGTTTTTAATCATTCGCTGCCGGCAAGTTCCTTTAGCCGGGCCAGCTTCCTCCAGGGGAGGAGGGGCTATGTGTGCCTCGGGGAAGTCATCTGAAGGGTGCTGGGCTTGCTTAACCTCCTTCAATGGTGGAGAAGCTGAGTCAGCAGCAGGGGAATCACTTAGAGGGTGTTGGAGGTTGGGGAACGGAGGCAGGGGATAAGGAAAGGGAGGAGAGTCCAGCAGAGTCAAATCTTGAGACTCAGGGAGAACAAAGGGTGGAGGAGGAGGTTTGAGAGATAGAATCATAGGGGGAGGGGTAGGAGCAGGAACAGGGACAAGAAAAGCCTTCACCCAAGGAGGAGGAGATTCACAAAGGTCCTGCCAAGTTAAGATATACGGCTGTTGATCTGGATGGCTATGTGGCCCCGGCTGAAAAACAAGATCTCTGACTTTTTGAATCAATGGGGAGTAGAAAGATCCTTCTGGAGGCCATCCAACTCCAAAGGCGGGCCATTCTGTGGCACAGAGAGTCTGCCAGGTCCGGCGTTTTACTGAAAAAGAAAGATTCTGAGCCCTTATGCGGACTTCAGTCTAGTGATCAAGGGTCAGGGACAGAGGCGTGGAATGACTCTGTCCCATAATGAAAGTTACTTGAACAAAGACAGGGACAATACAAACGTGACACAAACACGGACACACAGTAAACAGTAAACGTTTAACACAAGTTCAGAGGCAAAGATTAAAAACAGACAGTGAATTCAACCTGAGAGAAAGAATAGTTGCCGGCAAGACCAGACGGGTTGGCAGCAGAATAGAGATGAGGGCACCTTGTCCCTCCCAGATGGGGGCACCTCCGTCCCCCCCAGAGTCTCCCAAAGCGACCCTTGAGGAGACGTGGTCTGTGGCTTCAGGGACACGTCTATCCACCACCGCCAGGGGGAGCTCACGCTCTCCACTGACAACCACATTCTGCCAACCCAAAACCAGAAAACCAGAAAAACCAGAAGGCTCTGAGAGCTCCTAGAACCAAGGCATATTAGACATTTTATAGACATTAATATTTTATGAGTTTTTTGAACACCTAGAAAAACTTGTAAGCTTAAATTTAAAGACATTTATTTTTATCTGTTTATCCAATTTAAATTGAACCATTTAAATCACATGAATTAAAGATCTTTGGATCCATTTTTTTAAATTTGTTTTTATGAGCGCTCCTTATATATGTTAATTTGTATATCATATATATGATATACGGACATATGTATATATAGACATACAACACATAACAAAAGTGTGCACACATAACAATAGTAAAGGCCTTGTAGCTTTTCGCAGGTGAAATCTCCATTACAATGTTTCAAAAACTCCACAGTTGGTCAAAGATAGAACTGATCAGAAAAACATTAACCTAGGTCTGTGGGGTCAAAATCATGAGCTCAAAAAAAAAATACAGAATCTAAGGAAAAACAAGAGTCCTAGAAAAAAAATACTGGCCAGTATTTAGTAAATACCATACAATTTACTTTTTTTTTTCCTTAGGCCTCAGATCAATCTCCTACTGAGCTTGCAGGCTTCTTTCATTTGCATTTCAACATAAGTCCTGGCTGAGGTCTGAAGGAGCAGGGAAAAACTGCTATTCTGAGCAGACACCTCAGGCCTAAGGCATTTTAACCATAAGTCATAATTTTCAGGTTCCAATGTTGAAAATTATGATACAAGTTTAAGATACAATTCACAAAATTTTATATCTTTACATTTTGTTTTGTCAACAGATACCATACTATGATTTACTATCCTTGTCCAAATTAACGCACTGGTACACACAGTAACATTTTTCCAGGCTACCCAATTCAAAATTGGTGAAAAAAAGACTGAATGATTGGGAAGTTGCTTGCCAACTTGGAAGTAGAGTTCTTTAGTTTTCCATCCTAAGTATTTAAGTTCTCTGGCATGAATTATCTGAAATCATAAACTAAACAATTACCTAAATCCAACTTTTAACTGCAGCATTGTGCAATGCATCAAAAACCCATTCAGATACCAGATTGTTACAATAAAACATCATCTTTTAGACACACATTCAGCCAAGATCATTCCCAAGAAACAATTTGTAATATCAACACACTATTGCACATGTCTTAAAGGGTCAGAAACAAAGACACAGGACAGACAGAGAGGAGCTCCAGACTATGGCTGACAGACAGAAACCTTTAAAACAGAGCAGATAAGAGAAAAATCTCCTACACCAGTGGCACCATAGATGTCCCCACAAGGGGACCAGATGTTTTCACAGAGGGGCAACCTGAAATGTAAAATCAAGGGTCTCAATGGTGACTTTACTGCATTAAGTGTCTCCTTTTTCTTTTTCTCTTTTTAAGAAGACAGAGGTGGCATAATCCTTACAGTGCAGGGAAGGAAGGAGGGAATTCCCCGAAGCAACAGGGCTTCGGCAGCTGCTGGGAGTCCCTCAGTCCCTCCTTTTACTTACAGGATTCCACCCCAAGCACGCTCCATCTCCTAACATTTCAGTAGTCAGCTCTCAAAAAGTTCGGGGGGGGGGTGTTATCAAAATTTGTAACTGAAAGTTCGGTTCCTGACCTTAGAGCCAATTAATGCCAAGTTAATAATGAGGACAGGGTTTTGAGAAAAAGAAAAAGGGAGTTTTATTGCTTTGCTAACAAAGGAGAGACACCGGGGACTCTGCCCAAAGGTTGTGACTCTCTTGATCTGGAGGGACAAGAGGTTTTAAAGGAGTCTCACTTGTTAACCTGGGAGATACTCAGTTCTTAGGTCCCCAGCAGGCATTGCCCTCTGCAGTGGGTGTGCTCCAGCAGCCAGCCAGGGGCTTCTCTCCTCCTGCTGCTTAACAAAGGGGGGTAAAGTTCATCGCAGTTCCTTAAAACACAGTCCAAAGGGGTGTCAGGCTGACTTGCTTTATTACCCATTTTCACGTCCAATATCCTTAAGTTTTTACCATAGAAATCACACAACAAAACACACAAAAACAAACAAACAAAAAACATATAGAACACAGAACAAAACACAAGAAAACAGAAACCCGGCGCCGAAACAGAAAACAGAGGAGCAGTGCAACGTCTTGCCAAAGCTCCGGGGTAGGAGCGCGTGCGTGCCCGTCGGCACCTCTCTACCCTTCCAGAGGAATTCCCTACAGAACAGAACAGAAGACAGAACGATTTCTCGTTACTGTCCGGACAGGAGTATATGTGAGCCTCGCCAGGCCACCTCTCTGTCATCAGAAGAGATCTCCCTTAACCGGATACCAGATGTTATAAAGGCGCCACTTACCTATGGAGGCCTCCTCCACCAGGTGCTTGCTAATTGTTTTAGTGCGGCAGTTCACTGCAGTGCTCCAGGGACCGAAGGCTCACTCCGAGGCCTTGGAACGTCTCAAGGTGCACACCCCTTAGAGTGGCTCTCCAGCCCGGAGCCCTGGAGTGAAGGCCGGCTTCAGAATTTCCAGCAGTCTGGTCTTGTGGTCTGGTCGGGCAGGGTCATCTCGCTGGGGCCTCCAAAATGTTAGACCAGGACGCAAGAAAGACCACTGACTCCAATTAAAATCAAATTAAAGCAAGCTTATTATTTCGACCGGCCGGGCTGCCTCTCCCTCCCAAAACAGCGGGAACAAGACGGCAACCCCACCTTTCCTATAGCCCAGCTTTATAGCCCAGAAAGTTACACAAAAGGGGGGTTACAGATAACAGAACTCTGACAAGCATCACACTAATGGTAGTTTACATTTTTTTTTTTTTGCTGGCCCCAACATCAGAATTTATGAGGACCATTAGAGCCTCAGAGAGGGTTGTTGTCTGGCCAGGGAAGGCCAATATTTATGAGGCGTCACTAAAGTTTCAGAGAGGGCTGCTATCTGGTCAGAGAGCCAGGCATGGGTGAGTTCAAGGCACGGGCCGGCATACCAAGCAGGTTCAGAATTTGCAGTAATTTATAGTAAAGCCGAAATTAGCTTTTCATGGCTTTGTGGCAAGTTGGCTCCCAATTTTAATAAAAGATCAGGTTGGGTCTATCACTCTGGCTGGGGGTCTCTCATGAAGCCGAGTCGGGCTGTGGGCCAGGCTGCTGTCGCCTCAAGGCTTGACAGGGGAAGGAGCCCTTCCAAGTTCACGAGGGCCTCTCTGCAGGGGAGTTCACAGTACAGCTTCAAAGCAAGCAGGTGAGCAGGAGGGGGACAGGGAGGAGGAGAGGGAGAGAGGGGAAGGAGGAGAGAGCCAGAGAGGGAGGGGCCTCAAGGAGAAAGCCCTGGTCCTCCCCGTTCTATTGGGTGGAAGGAGGCAGCGAGTGCGGCCCCCACACAGGGGAGGGCTCCACGGGCTGTGAGTACCAGGAGCCAGCAGCTGGGGCTCATACTCACAGAAGCATCATAGCCTCGGGAGGGAGGACGTCTATCCTCACTTACAGGTGGGAAAACTGAGGCAGAGAGGTGCGCACTCACCCAGGGACCCAGAGCCAGCGTGGCTGGAGCTTCCTGGGCCAGCGTAGCCAGTGGGCCCGCTTGCTCAAGCACCTCTGTGTTCCCTATGCTGTGTCAGCTAAGTCAAGGTGGCCGTCTCAGGTCCACTTGGGCCTCTATGAAAACAGAAATGCAAACCGGAGACAGTCAAGGAGATGACAGGAGCAGCCAGGGCAGGGGCAGGAAGGGGCTCCGTGAGGGGAGGGGGAGGCCACTGCGGCCACCAATGATCACCCCTCCACCTCCTGCTCCCTGACGTCGCTGCATTAATGTGTGCGTTTTGTTAAGTACTCAGTGCCCACTAGAATGTCAACTCTGTGACATTAAGGTGTCTGTCCCCTTGTCCACTGTTTTAGTCAGCTTTTTCACTGCTGTGACCAAATACAAGGACAATGACAGGAGCAAATGTTTACTGGGGCTCATGGTTTCAGAGGGCTTAGTCGGCAGACAGCCAGCTCTGTGCCTCGGGGCTCCAGGTGAGGCAGGACATCTTGGTGGCAGAATGTGGCGGAGGGAAGAGTCTCAAGACCTCACACCAGGAAGCAGGGAGAGAGCTCTGCTCAAAGACAAAATCTGTACCCCAGAGTCATGTCCCAGGGACCCAGCTCCTCAGTCACACCCTGCCCGCCTTCAGCCACCACCCACTGATCTGGTTAAGGCTCTCATAACCCACTCATTTCACCTCTAAACCTTCCTGCATTGTCTCACACGTGAGCTTTTGGGGGGCACATAGCTAAACCACAGCATCCACCATGTCTTCCTAGAGCCCTGGAGGTAAGTAGTCATCAGCCGGTGGTCAGCACGGGTCCCAACATGCCTGAGGCAGCCCAAAGCTTTATTTCTTCATTTTTGTTTTTGAGGTCCTAGGTTTCAACCCCAAGTGTTCTACCTGTGTACTATATTCTCAGCCATTTCTATTTTTCAATTTGGAAACAGGGTCTTGCTAAATTGCTGAATCTGGCCTTGAACTTGCAATCCTCCCGCCTTGGCCTCCTGAGTCTCTGGGATCACAGGTACACCCTGAGGCCCAGCAGCCCAGAGCAGCTTTTCTAACACAGAGGTTCCTTGATGCTAGTCCATCCTTTCAGATGCATGACGAGATCCCCGTCTAGATCTGCACCGCATCCCCTGGCGGCCTCTCTAGGCATCCTGGGCTTCCATGGCCCACCCTGAGCCATGGTTTACCCACCGACCCGTTCCACAGTGGCCCCTCCAGGCCAGGGACTCTGTCCTCTTAAGTTTTATGTCATGGAGCCCAAGGCTCCCAAGGCACCTGTGTGGAATGGAGGCATGCTGGGGTGGGGGGAATCACTGCCCATCCCCTTCAGGGGCCGAGGGGGGACTTGCTGAAGCACAGGCCCTGGGGGCCACAGGCAGGGGAGCTGACTAGGCTCTGGATTTTCTATAGATTTGGAAATCAACTCTGGGGCAAAATGCTGGAGCCCTGGAGGACAGGGACTCTGCAGGATCATCAATGACCGGAAGAAGCCCCACAGAGGCTCCACCCTGGGCCGAAGCCACTTGAACAAAAATATTTCAGAATCTTCCCCCAACCGATTTTATATCTCAAAATTCCTGACCTGGCTTCGCCCTAGCCTGAGCGTGCATTCTTCTGTGATTTGCAGTCAGTGCCAGATGTCCATCAGGAAGCGACTGCCCCACCCGCCATCCACAGCAGGGTGCAGGGAGCCGAAGCTGGGGTGCATTTCCTGGAGCACGGATTTCTCAGTTAATCCAAAGGGACAAAACCCTGCCTGTCCAGAGTGTGCCCCCGAGGGGACCTGTTTAAACCTTTAAAACAGACGTAAGAGGTAGGAAGGGAGCTTTGCAGATTTGGGGTAGAGAACATTCCAGACAGAGGGAGTAGCCAATGCCAGGGCCCGAGGCAGGAGGCCCAGCGTTTTGCAACACAGCTGAGGAGATGGCATGGAGGGAAGCGGGGGGTGGGGGGTGGGGGGGTGGGGGGGGAATCTTTGGCTTCTCTGCTACTTAACATGAGGCTGCTTCAGATTCTGAGCCAGACTGTGTCCCCTGACTCCCAGTGCAGGAGTCCCTCTGGCTGCCCTGTGGGGGACTGGCTAGTGGTGAGAAGGCCAAGGGGAGACGGGGGAAGAGACCACCTAGGGTCATTACAGCGGACCAGGAGAGCAACAGCAGGGCTGGCCTGGCAGAGGGACTGCCTGGCAGAGGGGCCACAGCGAAGGCACGTGAAGGGAGATGAATGGATTCGCTGGCACAGCAGGCGAGGGGTGTGAGAAACAGAAGGGCAGGCAACCCTCTGGCCTTTCCTGTGCGTCTGCAGAGCAGAGGGGAGGGCAGGGACTGCGGGCTTAGGCACCAGGTCTGAGGAGCCCTGACCTGTGTGGAGATTCCAAGCAGGACGCCGGGTGGCCGACCTGGAGCGAGGCGAGGGCTGGGCCAGGCACAAGGTTGGGAGCCCCAGCTCTGGTAGAGAAGCCACAAATCAGATGAGATGGCCTGGGCGCGAGTGTGGGCGGAGAGGAGAGGGGTTTGAGGGGGCAGGGGCCTGGCCTTCAATTTTAGATGGGGTGACAGCAGCCAGCAAAGGAGGAGCAGCTGGGGGAGAGGGGAGGCCAGGAGGGTGAGGCCGGGCACCCGGATTCACCAGGGGATCCCTCACTAATGTGGCTGAAAGTCAAGTGGGTTGTGGCCTGGGACAAGCCACCAGGTTCCCACGCCATCTCCTGGGACCTTGGCAGGAGTGCTCCAGTGAGGGGGTGCTGAGAGCTGAACCGAGGGGTTCTGGGGGACAGAAAAAAGGGAGGTGACAGTCTTCCCAAAGGTTTTGCTAAAAGGAGGGTCAGAGAAATGGCAAAACTGTTAGAAAGTTGATAGCAGCCAAAGGAGGTTCCATGGGTGTTTGTGCTGTTTTTTAAGAAGGGAGAAATCACCCGTATTTGCACATTTTCTTACTGCTGGACCTGACCTGGGAGGGTTTCCCTCAGGAGAGTTGCTGAGGCCACATGCTCCAGTGAAGGCTCAGGGAGGACAGTCACAGGGGCCAAGTGCTGCTGGGGACTCGTTTGAGTCCTTGCCACCCGTCGGCACTGTGGAGGCACCAGGTCCAGCAGCGAAGAAACCAAACTCCCTGCTCACGCAGAGCTTCCTTCCGGTTTAGCACAAAGAGGTGGACACAAAACAAGGTAAAGATAAATAAGGGCGCCAGGTGCCAAGGAGGGGAACATGCGGGGCAGGGAGCGGAGAGCTCGGAAGGCCTGTGGCAGACGGGTGGACTGCAGAGGCCCCCTGAGGAGGTGAAATCTAATAAAGCCAGGAGAAACTGTGAGCAGGGAGGGTGCGGGTGTCCCTCCAGGCCCAGCAGCACCAGGGCTGGAGCACAGCCCTGAGGAGGAGGATGTGACAGAACACAGGTGGAGATGACACCACGAGGCCCCGTGTTCCTGGCCACGGCCAGGTGCAAAGAGTTTCAGCTGACAGGAGCCTGTCATTGCCTGACCATTACCCTCCTCCCCGGCCTGGCCAGGGGGCCTACAGCATGACCCACAAACGGTGCCCGCAGCCAGGCCTGAGGAAGTGGTGGCCGGCTGTGCAGACCCGGCCAGTTAGGGGGAGCCATGGGCAAGGCCACTTTCTGACTGTGATGGGGCCCTTCCTCCATTAAGAAAAACATTGATAATTACATGGTGACTGTGACTTTTAAGGACCCTGGAATCCCTGCTAGGGACCTGCAGTGGCAGAGTGCAGAGCTGAGCCTCAGGGCTGGGGAAGCCACCAGCCAGCAAGAGTGTCCACCTTCCACCCAGCAGAGCCGTGTCTGACTGAACAGCTTCCTTCCTCCCCAACTTACATGTCAAGGCTGCATTAACATAAAGACAACTGTAACCCGGCTGGGGCTGGGCTGGCTACAAACCATTTTTCCTTTTGATTTTAAAAGAAATTGAAGTATTTTGTGGGTCCAGAGTGCCCCTTTGACACTGTCCTTGCTGAACCTAGAGGGGCTGAGGCCCTGCCTCTGAGGTCGGTGTCAGGAACCCCTGTTTCTTCCTGGCAGGATCAGCAGTGTCCTTTCCCCACGGCCAGGAAGTGGCTTGTGGGCACCTTCACATGACCCAGGACCTCCCACCAGTGCAGGGTTCCTGTGCCACCCCCTGGGAGGACAGTTGGACAGAAGAGCCAGGAGCATGGTGGGCTTGATGGCGCCTGTTGTGTTTTCTGGGATGGATCATGTTGTGCAAGAACTTGGCTGGGCCATGGGTGCCCAGATATTTGGCTAAACATCATTCTGGGTGTGTCTGGGTGAGATTAACATTGGAGTCGCTGAAGGCCTCCTCAGTGTGGGCGGGTCGTGTCCCATCCTCCAAGGCCTGAAGAGGGAACAAAAGGAGTGAAAGCATCCGCGTTGTCCGTGGGCCACACGGAGGGCCCCTCTGGGTCTCCAGCTTGCCGACTGCAGATCCTGGACTTTGCAGCCTCCCTGACTGCGTGAGCCAGTTCCGTATAAAATCCCTCCCTCTCCCTGTCCTCTGCTCCTCTGGAGAGCCCTGGGTGACACAGTTTCGCAGACGCTTCTAGCCCTCAGGTCTGCTTTGGGAATGGCAATGCTGGGACAAGGTGCCAGGCCACACCACGTCAGAGGAAGGGCTTAGGGTAATTAGGGGGGGGCAGCCACAGCTTTCAGCAGCAATCTGGGGCCATGTCAAGCTGACCATAGCTCCTTGTTGGGGACATTGCAGTGTCACTGTGTCACCCAGGAGCGAGAGTTCACCTAGCTCACTCAGGGCCGTGCTCTCTATGCCTTAGAAATCCCCTCTGCTGTTATGTTCAGGGCAGGGTAGAAGTGAGTATAATGCTCATGACAGAAGCGGGAAAAAAACAGAATATAATAAGCATTTTAAAAGTGTTTTTTTCATTGCAGTCGATTCCCAGGATTTGGTCACCCAGTTTGAGGACCACGGAGGCCTTTTATGATCCATCTTCCCTTCTTTCCCTGCTCCTGGCACTTCTCAATATTATTGAAAATAAAAGGAGATGAAACCAAAACAACAGTTTTACCTCCCTCCATGAGCTTGGGGAGAGAGGCCCAGTTGGGGCGGGGGGGACCCAGCTGTCAGCCAGTGCTTGCTGCATGGCTAGCCAGGCCTTGCCCTGTGGCTCAGGGCCCGAGAGAGTCCAGCTGTGCTGTCCTCCCCAGCCAAAGCTCTGAGCAAGTTCACTTCAGAGAAGTGGAAAACCTGTTTGTGAATGTTGTAGAACTTTGTTCACAATCACCCAGACCTGGAAAGAGTCCTTGTCCTTTACCTGGTGGACAGATGACGGCACTGTGGCCATCCACACAGAGGACACTGAAAGTCAGCAACTAAAAGGAAGCCCGTGCTGGTTCCCACAGCGATATGGATGAACATGGGGACCTTCGTGCTAAGGGAAGGAAGGAACTCAGGCTCAGAAGCGCACCAGTGGTTGCCAAGGGCAGCGCGGGGAATTTGAGGGTGGGTGATGGACCTTGACTACTATGGTTGTGGCCACATGACTGTGTGCAATTGTCAAAACCCAGAGAACTTCCACATGTGCTGGTACACATCTCTAGTCCCAGTGAGGCTGAGGCAGGAGGATGGCAAGTTCAAGGCCAGCCTTAGCAACTTAGTGAGACCTTGTCTCAAAATACAATAAAAATAGCTGGCGGTGTGGTTCAGTGGTGAAGGACTTCCCTAGTGAGCCCAAGGCCCTGGGTTCCATTCACAGCATCATAAAAAGAAAGAAAGAAAAGGGGCTGGGGTCATAGCTCAGTGGTAGAGTCCTTGCCTAGCATGTGTGAGGCACTGGGTTCAATTCTCAGCACTTTATAAAAATAAAGGTATAGGAGGAAAGAAAGTAATTTTATTGGTTCCAGATAAATAAGAAAATTGTAACATCTAATTTTAAGGATGTTAACCCTAATTTCATCATTTTAGAGTTTTCTATCAGAAAGAGGCTTCTGTATCGATGAATACCTTATTGATATTTGTTGAGTAGCCAGGTACACAGGGGAATCTCTTTAGCCCTAAGAAATTCGCCAGCACAGGATTATTATCACAACTGT
Source organism: Spermophilus citellus (assembly GCF_964194105.1). Lineage (NCBI taxonomy): Eukaryota > Metazoa > Chordata > Mammalia > Rodentia > Sciuridae > Spermophilus > Spermophilus citellus. The sequence continues at coordinate 131,059,356 of NC_138197.1, read as the reverse complement.
TCAGATGAGTAAACTGAGGCTCGGGAGGTGAAGTAATGACCTTCCAGGGGAAGGTGCTGGGGGAGGTTTGAACCCGTCCTGCAGAGTCCCCAGGGTCGTGGATCATGGACAACTGTCCTCCGCTCCCAGACTTTTCCGAAGATATGTGCCTTAGCCAGGAGAGTGACCCTCTTTCCCCTCCTGTCACTCTCAGCTTGGGAAAGGCTGCTCCCAGCCTGGCTTCGAGGGGGTTTCAAATCGCTGGCTTTCCTCCTCTTAAACAGAAAGAAAGAAAAGGGGCTGGGGTCATAGCTCAGTAGGGGAAGGGGTGTGGGGGAGGGCGGTTAGGACTTGGACATGTATTTGGGAAACACAATTCAACCCTCTACAGTTATTAAGACTGTCTTAGGGAGGGCAGAGCAAGCTGGAGCCGTGGGCCTTGCTGGTGGCCCGGCAGCCCTTGGTTGTCCTCAGCTGTGCCCCCAGACTGAGGGCAGGGCTGCCCTTCCTCTCCTATCTCTGTCCCAGTCCCAGCCTGGGGAAAGTAAGCTGAGTTGCCACTTGGCAGAGAGAATCATAAACCCGCCCTTGCTAGGGAAGCCCTTGGCTGCCCCCACCCCTCCCAGCAATGTCCCAGCAGCTGTTGGTGGTGAAGCAAGCTGAAGGGGGAAGCAGGAGGGAGGTGACTGTGGGTTTCCCCAGGCCTTTGGTGACTGGCCTGGCTCCACTATGGTTGGCCTGCTCAGCACCCCCACCCCCCAGGAACAGCCTCTTGCTTTTCCTGCACTGACCCCTGTCCTCCTGAGGTCAGAGGGGGAGCTCCTCCCGGGGCCACCTGCCAGCCAAGCCGGCCAGCCAGCCTGTGAGCCCAAGGCACATCTCACTGCTTTAGGTCTGTGGGGACGACAGGACGCCTTGGAGCGTAAAGGACACAGTGCTGAGCCGGATTCAGCTCGTCCCTTTTTCACTAAAAGCAAGTCCTGACTCCCCTGGCTGAGATCTGACTGAGACGTGCTTTTATGTTTGCAGAGTCAGAACAACAAAGGTGCCCGGGAACCTGCAGGACTGGACCCCTGTGGGGGAAGGGAAGGGCTCATTCACCTTTTCCGTGTAGATTTGGGGGTTTAATGCTCTTTGTGAACTCTGACCTTCCCCTCCGACCCCACATCCCTCGCGGACTCTTGTGGTTTCTGTCCTGTTTTCGTCTGCCTCCTTCTTCGCCCTGACGGTTTCAGGGTTTCCATCCTGAGCTCCGGGCAGGGTCCATCCTGGCACCCGCAGCCTGATGCCTGCAGGTCCCCGTGAGCCCCTGAGCCTCCTCTCCCGAGCAGCCCGAGGAGGTGCAGCTGCTCAGATCCTGGCTCCCATCCCTCCCAAGGGCTTCTTGCAAAACTCAAGGGAGAAAATGGTTGAGAAACTGCTTGGTAAACCTGGGATTTGCTACCAAATGAGGAAGCTTATTACTAAAGACACGATGCAGAACGCTCCGCGGCGCTCAATCAATCTCCTTTACTGTCAGAGGCCGCGGAGGGGGCCGCGGGGGAGAGCCGCCACTTTATTCTCCAAGATCCGATCCGCCCCCACCCAGCGAAGCGACCTCCAGGGGGCACCCGATCTCCGCCCGGCCGGGACCTGCGGGCGCTTCTCCTGACCCGCGGCCCAGAGCGCGCTCTGACCCTTGGGTGGCTGGGGCGGAGGGGAGAGTCGGGAGCCCCGGGGGCGGGAGTGATGAGAGGCTGGCAGGGAGCAGGGCGTTCACCCAGCGTGAGGTTCTTGGCTGCACTGATAGATGGCCAGGATGCAGCACGTATAATTCTGCAAGATTCAGAACATCCCTCAATGGCCACGTTTTCAGAAAATGGATGAAAAGCTGATCAAACAGACGTTTGATGCCAGGATGGAGAGGAGGCGGGTTGGGTTGGAGGCAAAGTGCGGGCTGGAGTTCTCCGGAGCGGGAGGAGGAGTCTTGTCATTCATCAGGCTTGGAAGAGAAAAGGCAGGGAGGCCTCTCAGCGGCTCCTTCCCCTGCCTGGCTACGGAGGCGACCCTGGCCTGCCCAGCAGAGCGCCCAGGTGTGCAAGGGCAGGCTTGGCCAGGGCAACAGGCATGCTGGGGCCTGGCTTGCTGGTGAGCCGAAGTCCAGTTTGGAGTTTGGCTCAGAATCCTGGTTCAGAAATGCTACCCCTTCTCCATGCCTGGGGAGGTAGGTGAGCTCCAGGGACCCTTCAGCAGAACCCGAGGTGGCAGGATTGCCCGCATAGGGCTGGTCTCCTTGCCCCTGAGAACAACTCCATCCAAACCTGTGGCCTCTTATAGTTCACAGGGCACTTTTGCTGCAGGAATATGAACTATTCTATCCTCACCTTGCTGATGAGGAGGGTGATGGACATTCAGAAGACCAGCACAACTTGCCCAAGTTCTCACAGTTAGGAAGTAGCAAGGCTGGGCCTCTGACCCAGATCTCCTGCCTCTGAATCAAGACTCAGGATCCTAAATGGAGAGGCCACCCCCTCACCTAGGTCTCCTGAGTGAGGTAAGAAACTAGCAGGAGTTTGGGCATTTTCTCTGGAATGGCCAAGGAGTGGTCCCCACACTCCACCTGCTTCTGTGTGCCTGCAAAGCCAGGAAAATCAATTCACCTTTCTCTCCCCCTCCCCCATTCTCTTTTCTTTCTTTCATCCCTGACTTGCAATATGTAATTGCAGTGTATTCACATGGGCCTACATGTCTGTAAAGTTTGCAAACGTGACACTTTTTAGCCTCATTTGGCTCAGTCTCTTTCTGTTCTGATTCCCCCCCTTCCTACCTCCTATCCAATTGAGTGATGTTGGAATGGCCATATTTTGGGGGAAATTGATTTGGGTATGCACTTAGCTTGGGTCTGGGGGTATATATTATGTGACTCGAAGTTTCATCCACGCGTAGTTTAGTTATTCCTGGCTGTCTGAGGGCACAGATGGCTTCCGGGAATATTCCTACCCATGAATGAAGAAGAATGAATCTAACGGGCACAGTGGTGCACACCTGTAATCCCAGCAACTTGAGAGGCCCAGGCAGGAGGACTGAAAGTTCAAGGCCAGCTTGGGAAATTTACTTCGACCCTGTCTTGAAAAATAAAATGTAGCTCAGTGGTAGAGTGCCCCTGGGTTCAATCCCTATTTTAAAAAGAGAAAGAATGAATAAATGAATCCAACAGATTCAGTGGATTTAAAATTTTTGTAATTTAGCATGAAATACCGACATCAACAAAGATCACATACAACTATAATAGGCTGCTGCACTGAGAACATCAAAGCCACGCTGGGTAATGAATGGGGCCTGTGTGAGGTGCATTTAAGAGTAGTTGCCACATGAGAAAACCTAACACACCATACCCTGAATTCTTACTGCTCCTACAAAAGAAACTTGATGAACGTTTTTAGTATCTCCATAGAATAAAGCTTTATGGAATCCCTTGTTGTAGAAAAACACAGGGAACCGGGTGCAGTGGTGCACACCTGTAATCCCAGTGATTTGGGAGGCTGAGGCAAGAGGATCACAAGTTCAAAGTCAGCCTCATCAACTTAGCAAGACCCTAAGCAACTCAGTGAGACCCTGTCTCAAAAGAAAAAAAATAACCAGGTGCAGGGGCGCACGCCTGTAATCCCAGTGGCTGGGGAGACTGAGGCAGGAGGATCAAGCAAGGCACTAAGCAACTCAGTGAGACCCTGTCTCTAACTAAAATACAAAATAGGGCTGGGGATGTGGCTCAGTGGCTGAGTGCCTCTGGGTTCAATCCCTGGTTACTCTCCCTTCCGCCAAAAAGAAAAAAAAAAAAAAGGAAAAAATTAGAAGGGCTGGGAATGTGGCTCAGTGAAAGAGCACCTGTGGCTTCCAGGCCTAATTTCGGTTTGGTAACTGTGCCTTAGGTTTTCAATGAAAGGCACCTCGGCACTGTGTGAGCCTCTAACCCCACAAAGCTAGCTTGGCACGGTGACCAACCTCCCCTGTAGTGGAAACAGGAAGATATGGAAAAGAGACAGGCCTGGGGGCCAGAGCCCCCGGGGTCCAAATCCTGGTCTGCCACGTCCTCACCCTGGGATCCTGGGTAGCTGGCTTCTCTCAGTCTTGGGTTCTTTTCCTATGAAGTGGGGACAACCCTGTTCCTCACAGCAGGTTGTGAGATCGTGTGTCTATTTTTTTTTTTTAAAGAGAGAGAGAGAGAGAGAATTTTTAATATTTATTTTTTAGTTCTCGGCGGACACAACATCTCTGTTTGTATGTGGTGCTGAGGATCGAACCCGGGCCGCACGCATGCCAGGCGAGCGCGCTACCGCTTGAGCCACATCCCCAGCCCAGAGATCGTGTGTCTAAAGAGCCCGAAGGCCAGCGGCCCTTCGCACCTGCCGGTCCTCGTTCCCCTTGCCCCATCTTTTCCTGATGTGCACCCCACATGCAGCTTCTGCACCTTGGGAGGCCACACTCAGTCGGGGCGTGTTCTCCCTCTACCTCCACCCTTCCTCACAGAGTGGGTGCCAGAGCCTGCAGCCCACGGCCCAATCCTGCCTTTCTGTGAATCACAATGACTGGCGCACAGTCTCCGCTGGTCATGCAGGCGGCTGGCTGCAGGATGGGGCACCAGAAAGGGGGTCTTCCAAAGCAGCCCCTCTCTCTGGGGGCCACCTGACTGGAATTCTATGGGGCAGGAGGGACTTCCCATGTGGTACATAGCCATCAGCATCACAGTCTATCACTGAAGGCCACCCAGGTCCTCAGGGGAAGGATGACTTCTGGGGGCAGAGAAGTGGCAGGGCATGGGGTCCCCTACAGCTGCTTGGCCCCAACCCCACCTCCAAGGAAGAGGGGGACCCAAGAGGACCCCAGGAGGCATCTGTCCAGAATGAGGGAGGGGCCGTGGTCTCTCTGGCCTCTGTCCTGGTTAGATCCCAGCTGGACACCAGGGATGGCAGGCAGGTGACCAGCCCCGTTCCTGGTCCCCAAGCAGCCTAGGGTCCTGCCCCGCCCTCTGGTCCTTCTTTGGTGCTGGGGATGGAACTCAGGGCCTTATGCATTCTGGGCAAGAGCTCTGCACGGAGCTGTACCCACAGCCCCTTGGTGCTGCCTGTTGCCACCCCTCCCCAACCCCTCCCTCACACCCCTTCCTTCCCCCTTGGTTTCTGCCCCTGTGTCCTGGGCAGGACTCAGCAACATCTGTAGGTGGGGAGGCCACGACCCGGCAGGGAGGGTGAGAGAGGCTCAGGAGCAGCGTCTTGGTGCTCAGCCCAGGGCTGGCCACAGGGTGCCCCTTTAACACCACAGGGAAAGCCGATCTGAGGCCCACGCTCTCCTGTGCAGGGCTGGCTTCGCGCTTTCAGACTCAGACACTCACTGTGACCAGAGGCCTCCTTAGCGCTTATTGCTTTAGCTAGAATCCCCCGAGGTGCACTCCCCCTCTGCGTTAAGGGAATGTGCTCCTCTGGGGACTCTTCTCCCTGTAACTCATTCATTCAGTGAGACATGCTTGAGCCCGGGCACCTGCAAAGTTGGAGGAGCTGTCACCCAGGAAGGGGGCTTCGGGGAGAGGAGGCTACAGAGAGCTCATGGTAGCCGGGCGGGCGGACATCCCGAAGGCTGCCACAGGACAGCACTTGGGAGCCAGTCGCAGCTGAGCTGGATTCAGGGGCTGTGACCTGCGGGAAGCACCGTGGCACTGAGAGCCAAAGGGCTGGGCACAGCGCTGGGCGCAGCGGATTTTTTCCTTCCTCTTTTCCTATCCCGATGGACCATGGTCATTGTCGCTCGGCGTGTCCCTTGGAGACTCCGGCTCCTCGAAAGACCATGGCATCTCTTCAGCCTGCAGAGCATTTTCTAGAGAATGAGATCTCCGGTCCCATGAGTGCAGGGAGTCTCCAGCTTCCAAATGAGCTCTCCTCTGGAGAAGGCCCTTCCTCTCAGAAATCATGTCGTGGAAGGTGCCGGGCTGCCCGGAGCGGCCAGGAAGCTGCTCGGCTCAGAGCGCTGCGAATCTCTGTGTGTGAAATGAAGGCAGGAGAAATCGATGCGAAGCTGCAGTACCAGTAATTTTTGAGCAGAAACAATAAATGGTTTTCTCCATCTGACTGTGGATCTGGGAGGAGGCAGTCTTCATCAGAGGCTCAGGGGAGGAGGGGCTGCCCGCTGGCTCCCGGGGCTCGCTCAGCCTCTCACTGCTCCTCTGGAGCTTCGAAGGAGGCTTGAGACCGCCCTGGCCTGAGATACTGTGGCAGGCTAAGCCTCAGGCTCCCAGGCAGGGCCTGGCACAGAGAGTCCCTTGCAGAGGTTGGTTAATGAGCAAACAAGTGACCCGAAGTTCCTTGTGGATCCCTGAAGGGAGTATCAGGACCCCTGCAGGGAGTACAGGTGCTGGCCCGAGTTCCTGGCCATCTTGGGATCCAAGGCCTTGTGACTTTGACCCAAGTCATGTCATTAGCCTCCCCCGCCCTGGGGGGTGGCGGAGCAGGCCCAGCCACAGCCCAGTGGAAGAAAAACTGAGCGGCCGAGAGGGGAGGGGAGGAGGGCCCTCCCGAGGCAGGAGGATGAGGTGCAGGCAGTCCCCAGGCTGCTGCTGCTGCCAGTCCCTGCACCCCACCTGCCTTGGCAAATGGGGTGGTACCTGGAGGGCCCCCTTGCCTTCCCCTCCTCCCAGGCCACCCTTCTCGTAAGGATTCCTGCCACTCGGTCAACACCACACTTTCTGGTCTACGCCCCCTGCATCTCTCCTTGCTGGACTCTGGGTTGTTCTCTGTGACTTGTCCTCCTGCCCCCTCCTAAAGAGACTTGCACCAGGAACAGGCTGACTAAGATCAAGGCGGAACATTCTCTTTCTATCGAGAACTTTTTCTTTTTCCCCTTCAGAACTAGAGATTGCACCCGGGGACCTGAGCATGATGGGCGGGTGCTCTACAACTGAGCTACAACTCCAGTCCCTGTAAAATCTTTTATTTTGAGACAGGGTCTTGCTAACCTGCCAAGACTGGCCTTCAACTTGTAATCCTCCTGCCTCAGCCTCTCGAGTGCCTGGGATCGCCGGTTGGGCCATCATGTCTGGCAAATACCTTGTTCTCATCAACTGCTTTCACCTCTGTGACTTCAACTCTTACAAGGTGACATTTTGCCCCGTGTTTCATTGGTAGGTAAATGACCCCCTGGAGGCTGGGAGACAAGGCCGGTTGCAAACCTCAGTGGGCATCCTCTGAATTCTAGCTCTACCTGGTACACCTGCTGACCTTCCCAGGGAGGAGCGGGGGGGGGGGGGGGGGCAGGCAGGACCATCCTGTTCAAGATTCAGGAGGGCTTGGGACAGGTTCTTCAGTGTGAGGACAGGATCTTAAAATGCAGGCTCCTGACAGCACCCCCAAGCCTAGTGGAGTGGAATCTCTGAGGTGGAGTCAGGAATCTGCAGTTAGTCACTGTCCCCAGCCAAGCACACCCTCCGTCCCAAGGAACCAGAGAACCCTGGCTGACAAGCATAAGCCAGCCTCAGAGGAGGCTAATTATTTCCTTAATTGGCTGAGCCCGCCCTGGGGAATCCTGCCCAGAAAGTCCCCAATTGTGCCCACAAAGGACGGGCCTGGATTGCTTGGCGGCTGGTAACTGGCTCCGATGGCGGGTCTGCTGGAAGAGATCACGAGGTGCTCCCCACAGAGGAGGGTACGTGAGGGAGCTAGAGGCTGGCAGTGCCAGGGAAGTGTGTCAGACGTTGGAGGGGCCACCTGCCACCACCCTGTGCCCCGCAGCCCCCCTCCCATGCACATTCCGGGCCTGCCTGGCCGTCCCCAGCTGCACGGCCCTGTCCTGATGCCATTCAAGCCCTGGGCCTGACCTGCAGGGTGGGGACCTTGGCCACCCAGAACCCCTAGAGGGGGAGGAAGGAACAAGTGCAGGAAATTTCTGGTGAGGGCATTCCCATGTCAACCACCAGGTGGCGACATCGGCACAAGACAACCCCGGGGCTGCCCAGCTGGCCAGGAGGAGGTGGGGGCACAAGGGCAGGACTTGTGGCTCTGGCACGGTCTCCTTGGGGTCCTCCAGCAATTGGCCTCTCCACTGGCGCTCATCTTTTCCAGGACACACCTATGTTAAGGGCCCGAATCCCGCAAAGTGTATGGTGCCCATGGAATGAGTGTTGACAAGGGGCCACCTCAGGAGTTTGTGTCCAGATGGTCAGGATGGACATTAGTGTGGCCAGGTTGGGGGCGGGGCAATAGCAGCCCTAGAGGCCAAAGGCTTGTCTAACTGCCGGCTGGTGTCTGTGGGGAAACCCTGGACTCTGGTCCCGGGCGGGCCTCTGATCGCTGGCCTCCAGTGTCCTTTGCTGTACTCCTGTCCATCACTAAGTCTGTGAACCAGGGCTGTGATGCCAGCCCTGACTGAGAATCGTGAGCTGCAGGGGCACACAGTGGGCAGCACAGTCGCAGGAGCCAGGGTCCCTATCCTGCTGTGTCCTCCTTGGGCAAGTGGCTGTGTTCTCTGAACTTCAGTCTCCTTTTCTGTCAGTCAGGGGCAATGACAACACCTTCCACCCAAGGTTTCTGTGAGGACGTGACAGCTCTTAGAACTCCTCTGACATGAAATGACGCCCAAGAAACAGCCAGAAGTACAGGGCAGCCTGATCTGAGGAGGACTCGGGGATTGGCCAGGCCGGGCTTCCTGCCCAGGGCAGGAACCTCCCATCCGTGTGCAGGGCAACGGCCTCCAGCAAGGTTTGCTTGCCTCTAGTGACAGAGAGCTCACCCCCTCCCAAGAAAGGAGGTTACCCACTGTCAGTGGGCTCAGCTTAGATTGGTGTCCTTCCCTGGAGTCACAGCTGGTTCTCCGCCTTGTCTGTGGCCTAGTGTTTGGCTCAGGAGAGTCAGGACCACCCACCTGCAGGCAGCTGGGTGGGGCAAGAGGGAGTCTCCCGGAGGACAGGGGGGGCTGCCTTCTCCATTCTAGGGCACTTGGGAGGGAAGGAACCAGGATGTACCCTGGAGGGCTCCGCAGAGAGACCCCAGGACCTGAGGAAAGGATCCCTCTGTCTCGGTCACCAGGCCAGTGCGCAGGTCTTTCTGATGGCCTCTGGGGCTGTGTCTGGGAGGGGAAGGAGGTGACTTCGGAAGCCAAGCCGGGAGGGAGGGCCCAGCCCCCACTTCTGCTTCCTGTGCACCTGAAGAGGAAGCTCCGGGAGCCCAGCCCCGGCGGGGCCTCTGCCGCCCTCTCTCAGGCATTTGGAAAACATGTGTGGGTGGCCTCGGTTTCCCTCCAGAGGTGGCTGTTCTGTACCCCGCCACTGGCACACAGAAGGCGCCCCCACAAATGAACGTCCCTGGAGCTAAGCCGAACACGGAGAGGCCAACAGTCGTGGTCCTGTGTGAAGAGTCTCAGTCTTCGTGTAGAGGAGGCCGCTGGGGACTTCAGGAGGACACCCGCGTTCCCCCCATTCCCACTCCACTTCCTTCTCCTTCAGGGCTGCCACCTCCTCCACGCAGCCCCCCTGGGCCCCTCTCCCCCTTGCCCTGGATCATTCCCTCTTTCCCCGTGTCCCTCGGTGTCCTGTGTATCCCTCTCCCGCTGAGCGGGACCAAAGTGGTGGTTAACAATGAGTTTATCCTGTGCCTCGTCTTCCTCACGGGTAAAACAGAAGAGACTGGAGTGCCTACTCGGGACTGCAGCGAGGGCTCAGTTGATCAAGAGATGGAAAGTGCTTGAACAAGCCGGCTCGGTGGAGCATGTCCGTAATCCCAGTCGTTTGAGAGGCTGAGGCAGGAGGATCATGAGTTCAAAGCCAGCCTCAGCAACTTAGCAAGGCCCTAGGCAACTCAGTGAGACCCTGTCTCTAAATAAAATATCGGGCTGGGGATGTGGCTCAGCAGTAGAGCACTTGCCTGGCACGTGTGAGGCACTGGGTTCGATTCACAGAACCACATAAAAATCCATAAAATAAAGGTCCATTGACAGCTAAAAAATATTAAAAATTAAAAATAAAATAAAATATTAAAAAAAGGGCTGGGGGGGGCTGGGGTTGTGGCTCAGTGGAAGAGCGCTCACCTAGCTCATGTAAGGCACCAGGTTTGATCCTCAGTACCACAAAAAAATAAATAAAATAAAGGTGGGGGTGCTGGGATGTGGCTCCATGGTTAAGCACATCTGGGTTCAATCCCTGGTACCAAAACAAAACAAAACAAAACAAAAGTGCTTGAGCAGTATGTGGCATGTAGATGCTGTCCCCAGTTGCCCTCCATTACTAAATTGGGCTGGGATCATCTCTGTCCCCTCTAGACACGGGTTCCTCCATGCTAGGGCCTTTCCTTTGTGCATCCTGCTGGGAGGCCAGTGCTGTGCCCAGTGTGAAGGACAGACAACTGGACCCCAGCCAGCAGTGGAGAGGTGCTGTTCGTGACCTCGCCTACTCTGGGACAGCGTGGCGCGGGGCTGCGCCACCTCGGTTGCCCGCTGGGGATCCACACAGCCGGTTTCTCTCTCTGCTCCTCCTCAGCTTCTGGGCCTCTAACCTGCATATTCACAGCTCTGCGAGGTCACGGGGAAGAGAGGAGACGAAGCTGGCCCAGCCTGTCCCTGCTTGGCAGCCCTTGGGTAAGAGACGATGGGAAGTTGAGTTTCTGTTGTGCCAAGGTTTGTTTCCGTTATCCTGGTTCCTGTGGCCGACCAGGGGACCCGAGGCCCTGGCCCACAGCCTGGGCTAGTTGGGGCTCCTTTCCTAGGCCAGCCCCAGCCATTCTCCAAGAGGCCCTGTGGCTGCGGAGTGGCTCAGAAACTCAGGACTTGAGCCTCCCCTCTGCAGGTGTATTCGTGCTCTGTCGCCCATGGCCTGCCTGCTGGTGTGGGCCTCCTCCTGCCCCACCTGGAGGCCAGCCAGCCCCTCACGGCCAGGCGGGAGCCTCCTGTGTGCCCGCGCCGGACAGGCAGCCCCTTCACTGCAAGCCGGGGAGGGAGACGCTTCCCCGCATCTTATGCTCAGTCATCCGTGCAAAGCCGTCACCAGTATGAAGACACATGGGAGGTGAAGGAGGTGGGACCCAGGTGCCGAGGAGGTCAAGGTCCCCAGGAGCTCGGCTGACCAGGCTGCCGCGTGTCCTTCTGGGAGGCAGAGCCCTCCAGCACGACAGGCAGGTGCAGCAAGCTGGCACCTGGGCAGGTGCCGGGGCGCTGCCAGTGTCAGAGGAGCAGGGTTCTGTGTTCATGCAGCCTGGCACTCGGCCACCTCCCGGTGCCAAGTTGTAACGAGACTCGCAGAGGCACAGACCGGTGCCTTTAAAACGCTCCCTCTGCACCGCGGCATTAACATGACGTCTATCACCATGGCATCGAGGTGCTTAGACAACCTGCTCCCCCCAGGAGCTGGGGAGCAGCAGGAAGCAGATTATCTGTGTCTCGCTGTGACACACACGATCATGTATCACCGTGATGGATCAACAGTCAATACCGCCGGGTCCCGGCCCGCCCTCGTGCGCTGGAACGTCTCGCATTCATCCGTCTTCCTCTCCTGGGGGTGGCCCTGCTCCTGCCTGCCATCCTCCCGTGCTCTTGGCCTTGGAGGGAAGCACCTTTGGGCTGTCATGGTTCATGTGCAAAGTGGCCACGGGGGACGCATGGGGGCAAAGCCCTGGCAGGGCCCTGCTGTGACATCCTGGGGGCTGCAGCCAGGAGACCCAGCTGTGTTCAGGGGCAGCGGGGGTGGAGGAGGCCCCGGCACCTCGCAGCCTGGCCTTGGATTCCGGCCCCTCCGTCTGCCATGGTCTTGGGCAACTTGCTTCAGCTCCTCGTGGACAGTCTCCTTTGTGCAGCTGAGAACAGCCTCTTCTCAGGGGGTCGGTGGGCGCGGATGGAGGTGAGCCCCGGCGGGTGGCACAGTGCACTCGGAGGCCAACTTCATCCCACCCACGCACCCCACCCTGGGTCGCTTCCCTCTGCCACTCCAGATGCCCACCCCATCCAGCCCAGCAGTGGCTCCAGGGTGCCAAGGGGGCAGGCCTCCCAGTCTTCTGGGGGAGGGGACCCAGGCAGCAACCTTTCTCTGTGTGCGGGCACCGCCAAGCCAGGCCAGAGCTGCAGTGGGCTGCGGTGGGGAAGCGGTGGGGAAGCAGCGGGGAGTCTCACGGTGGGGGGATGGAGTGAAGCCGCGGGGAGGTGTCCCCTGGCCTCTGCCAGAGGCCCCAGAGGCCCTCCCTGGGCTAAGGACGGCAGCCTGTCTTTCAGCCCCAGCAGATGCTGGGCCTTGTCCACAGCTGAGAACGTGGGGCTGTCCCCTAACCCTTGCAGCCTGCCCCTCCTCCACCAGCCCCCTATCTCCCCAACCACTCACACCCCCACCAAAAAAGCCCACTCCTCGGTAGCACATTATCAAGATTCCCGGATTCAAAGGGGAAGTTCTTGTGGACGTGCTTGTGGTTGTTTGAAAAGTGTTTCAGAAATGAGGTGCTACCCCGGACCTGAGGTCACCCACGGAAACCCGGTTCCCTCCTCTCTATGGCCCCCACTGTCCCCTGGCCAGGGCCCCGCTGGGAGGGGTTGAGGAGGGCGGAAGCCTCCTGGGGAGGCCTGAGTCCCCGCCCCAGCTCTGCTCCTGCCTGTGTGGCCTGGACAAGCCCAGTCCCAGACTTCCCATCTGTCGCCACCCCCACTGTTAGAGAGGAAATTCGGGTGATGGCCAGGGGTAGCCAAGGGCGGCCTTGAGGAAGCAGAAGGGTGATCAGGGAGGAGCTTGTGGAACCGTGGCTGCCGCTGTGGGCTGTGCCCTCCTGGGAACTAAAGAGGAAGGAGGGACATTGACCAAGGAAGCCCGGGATGCAAAGCCGGCTTCTGTGGTGGCAGGCCGCGGCGGGCCCCCTGCACCCTCCTGGCTGCCCCATGGCTTCCCGGATCCTGGGGTGGCTCCTGGTGCCCTGGACCTTGCAGCTGGCAGGTACCGTCTGTCTCCTCTCATCGCCCTCCTGTTGGTGACAACAGCACAGCGGGTTCATCCAGCCGGCGCGCTGGCTCCCCGGGACCCATCTCTGGGGATTCGCCGGTTGCTGTTTGCACATGGCAGGCTTCACAGGGGACCCTTCAGGGACCTAGAAGATGTCTAGCTAATGCCTTGCCAAGGTGGCTTTTGGAGGGTGGGGAACAGCACTGTCCCCCTTGTTGCTGTGTTAACAGCCCCCTCCTAGCATAGCAAGGCCTGCTGGCCTTAAACAAGGAGGGTGGGCGATGGGTGTCAGGGTGGGGCCTGGGGCCTGGGGAGGGACAGCCTCCAGCCTCAGGACTGTCATGTGGCTGTTGGGTTGGACCTGGCAAGCAGCCCGAGCCTGCCTGGTCTGTCGCTGACATTGATTAGCCAGGGAGAGAAGGGGAGGCCAGCTGCCAGCCGCCCAGAGCACGGCACCCTGGGGTACAAAATTGTCACTGTGACCGGAGAGAGTGGCCCCTCCCACTTCTTGTAATACAACCCAAAGCCAAGTGTTTTACAACAGGCGTTTGCTTCTCCCGGGGCCACTGCTGCTGCCCCTTCCTGGTCCCAGGCTCCCCCAGAAGTTGGGTGGCCTGGATCCAAACCAGGCGTTAGGGTGGGTTCCCTGGGGGTCGTTCGCCCAGGCGGCGGGGGTCTTCCCGGAGTGTCCTCTCCAGGGCAGCCTCCCTGGGTCCCTCAGGCTCCCTGTGGCTTCCTGGCAGCACTGAGGAACTTCTGCCAGATTTCCTCGGGTCCTTCTTTGGCCTGGGCACAGCTGGCCCGTTGCCCACGGTGGTCACCCTTCTGTGAAGGTCAGGGGCAGTTTCCTCTGTATCCGCTTCAATTTTTCTGAGGCTTCCGGGAGCGAGCGTTTATACCACGATCATCTGAGGGTCAGAATTCGCCTCTCCCAGGCCCTCAACAGGCGGCACCCGTCCACCCTCACCACACCCTGGAGGGTACTTAGTGTCCTCCCCAGCACCATTTCAAAGACAGGGAAATGGAGGTCCAGGAGGCAGTGACCTTTGCCCAGGGCCTAGATGCAAGCAGAGGTCGGGCTCTGACCCCAGTCACTTCAGCCCCAGCCAGGACCACTGGCCATGGGCTCTGGGGCTCCCCCCAACATATTGCAAAGAACATTCTCCATCCCCAAAATTATAATTTATCCTGAGGAGGCCAGGGCTGACCTGTGTGTCTCTACAGTAGACTGGGCCCAGCCTGCAACCTGTGCGTCCCACGTGGCCCCACACACCAGATGGGTGCCAAGAGGACCAGCGTGGGGACCGCTGCTTGTTGGTGACAAGGCTTTCCAACTCCCACTTGGTCCTCTTCATTTCCCCCAGTCCCCATCATGTTCCCTTTGCGTGGTCCCCTGCCCTGAAAGACACCTGGCACACGCTGTCACTGAGTCCCGAGGCTTCGCCAGGCGCTGGGGCCGCAGCTGCCTCTGCGGAGAAGCTCTTTGGTAACAGTGGGAACCAAAGCAGACCTTATGCCCAGGATTGCAACAAACGCTGCACCGCGAGAAACTCTGCCTGCTCTTTCACAAGAGGGGAAGGTCCCCGGAACCCACTGGGGCAGCTCACGGCACCCTGCTTCATCTATCAGCCGCCCCAGGCCCTTCCTCCACACTCCTGTCTCAGGCTTCTGCCTGAGGCTGACAGCAGGAATCCTGCCCCCTCCTCCAACCCTCCCCAGTGCCCACACAGACGGGCCTGCACCCCTCACTGTCCACCCCTCACTGCGTCCTGCCGGAGGGGGCACTGTGCCTGACCGGAGGGAGCGTGGTCAGTGTCCTCACTGAGGTCCAGGCTCAGGATGCAGGGTTCAGTTGCTAAGGCCGGCCTCCAGCTCAAAGTCCTCCTGCCTCCTTCTCCTGAGTCTCTGGGATCATGATCTGGGCAGGATCTGGGGTTAAGAGCATGAGCCAGGGACATTCAGCCTGAGTTCAGTCTAAGCCGTACCTCTTGCCCTGGGACTCTGAGTAGGTTACTTAATGTCATTGTGCCTTGATTGGCTCATCTGTTGAATGGGTACAATAATCAGACCAAGCCTGCTGTTTGAGACATCAGTATCGTCAGCTGCCTGCCAGCCTGGCACAGCCAATGGAGACTCAGGACATCTTGGAGAGCCCACAGACTCCTGCCTGGTGGTCTCCAGCCTACCCTGGCATGGCCCTCCTCCTCCTCCTTCTCCTGGGTGAGCTGGGACTCGGGTCTGTGACCCTCGGGCCTCTTCAGCCCTCTGTGAGTTCTGTGTCTCTCAAAAACTCTGGCAGCCACAGGCCATCTGGTTTCACGGGCAACTGCTCCCCCCAGAAGGGATCTACCTGAGCCAGAGGCCCAGCTTCTCACCCTTTTCTGCCAGGCCTCAGAGACCCCCAAGGACTTTGGGGCCAGACAGACCTGAGTTCAGAGCCTTCTCTTCATCTCTTGACTGCTGTGTCACCTCAAACAATTTGCTTAACCTTTCTGGTCCTCGGTGTCTTCAACAAATATCGGTTCCTTTTCTTCTTGGCCTTTCCAGAACTCTGGGCTATATTTATTTATCAAATATCCATTGAGGAGGACCAGTTCAAGGTGCTGGAGGGGCCAGCGGAGAACAAGCCACAGGCCTCACTCTCAGCCAGGTGGAAACTGTGAGCATCAACCCTGAGAACGACCCTGGGTGGAATTCGCCTGAGGGGGTTTGCCTCTGTGGCAGCCCCTTTGTTGTCTGAAAGGTAGACGATGCTCTGCCTTTTACAGGCCAGGGCTTCCTGCCTCCCTTCTTGCCGCTGGCCTCCTCACTGCTGGCCTCTGCTTTTATCTTTGTCTAATCCCAATAAAGAGCTTGGGAAGCAGAGGCGGGCGGCGGACCGCAGGGCCCTGCTGGAGCGCGGCCAGGGAGCGCTGGGAAGGCCTCTGGCTGGAGGGGCACCGGTGGCAGGCCCAGCGTGAACAAAGGCAGGGAGGCCAGAAGGCAGAGCCAGGGGAGGACCGTCTGACTGGAGAGTCTCTTGGCAGAGCAGTGGGAGGCCACATGGTTTCCAAGCAGATTACAGACGCCCGTCAGGTGGGGTTCAGATGCTGTCCCCGCAGCGCCTGTCCTCGTTGCTTTCTGCGTTGTGATTGTGAAATATGAAACACACACAGAAAAGTCCTGTGCTGAATATGAACACTTCACAGTCCTGTGTGACTACAAGGAGGTCAGAAAGAGAACAGTCCAGGTCATTCCAGAATGTTCCAGAACATTCCTCCAAAGACACCCTCTTGAGGTGGTACCTGCCCTCAGAGGCACCAGCCTCCTGACTCTTGGGGCATTTCTTTATAGCTTTTCTGTAGTGCATGTCCCTAAGCCACAGGGAGGAGTTGGCCTTTCATGTGAGTGTGTGATGCTAGGGATGAGGTGAGCACGGGTCTCACGGGTGCAAGGCAGGCCCTCTACCACTGAGTCAGGCCCCCAGCCTCGTGTGCTGGTTTGAACTTTGCGTATCTAGGAGCACTGCGTGTATACTCTGGTGATGCGCCTCTTGGTTCCACATTTATGCTTTTTAAGGTACATCTAGTTGATGGTACGGCTGACGTTTGTTTTCAAGGCTGCAGAGCAGACATAGCAAACCATGGCCTGTGGCTAAGTCCAGCCCGTTGCCTCTCCTGAGTTGTGGGTGGCTTTTTAAATATTTTTAAATAATTGAAAAAAATCAAAAGATGAATATTTGATGGTGTGAAATTCTACAAAATTCAAATAAAGTTTTATTGGAACATGGCCACCCTCATTTGTACCTAGGTCACCCAGGGCTGCCGCTGTGGTATGGTGACGGTTGAGTAGTTGTGGTGCAAGTGACATGGTCCTCAAAGCCTGCAATGTTTGCTACCTGGCCCTGTTCAGAAAACGGCTTTGGACTCTCGACCCGGAGTATCCTGCCCAGTAAATATACGGCCATTCCCCCAGTAATCCTGGCATCCCAGGGCTGCCAGTCCAGGGCTATGGACACACGTGTGTGGTCTGCACGTGTGTGCGTGTTGGGTGACTCCAGGGTGTTTCCAGTGTAGCTGCTCCTCCTGTGTGGACAAGAGCGTCCCTGGGGCGGGGATTCTGTGGACTCCAGCCTTGTGCCTGGCTCCAGCTGATGCCCAGGACAGAGTAACAAGAGTTACACAGTCAGACAGCCCCAGGAGGCACCCTGAGCAGGGCCCAAGTGCGATGCTCTGGGGGATTGGCAGGGTGTGCCCTCCAGCCAAACTCCTCAGGGTCCAGCAGCTGGCCCTGCCACCCCCTCCTCTAGGCTCAGGATCCTCACAGGTCAAAGGTCTGCCCATGGCCTCCCCACACCTCCTAAGGTGCCAGTGACCACTGTCCCTGGACACACCCAGGCTGTATCTAGATGGCTTCAGAACAGGAGGTACTGAGGGCCAGGCCAGGCCTGAGTCTAACCTCTGAGGTCGAGTTTAGCACAGAGCTAGGCACAGACCAGGGGCTGCAGGTCCAGGGCTAGAGGGTCCCTGGCCAGGTACATTAGGGGAAAAGACAGGTCTAGGTGATCATTTGGGTGAGGGGGGGGGGGTCCCTATCCACTCTGGATCTCAGACTCCTTTCTGACTTGGACACAATACAAACTTCCTTGGGTATTGTAAGCATATATAAATTTTAATTTTGGGGGGTGCTGGTGACTGAACCCAGGCCCTTGCTCACAGGAGGCAAGTGCACTGAGCCGCCCCAGCCCCTGCCCTGCGTGTCTTGTGCGGGAGAGTAGTCACGGCGTCTGGATAAACGTGGGTCTAGAAACAAGATCTGACATTTCCCCTGTTCCTGGTGGACCTAGGTGAGGCCCTGGAGCGTGGGAATCTGGCCAGTGGACACTGGGTGAGGCTGAAGCCAGAGGAAAGGGAGGGGGTCTCCAGGTGAGCCTGGGGCAGAGGGACAGAAGCTGGATTATCCTCACTGTCCTCAGATGAGGACAGCCTGAACGTCTGGATGTGAGTCCTAGGAGACCTTGGCCAAGTCACCTGGCTACTCTGAACCTCCTTTGCCCACACTGTTGAGGTCCCCACATCTTCTCATGCAGGCCTCTTGCCAGCACAAGAAGGCATATCCAGCACCACTCATGGCCTCAGGGACCAGCACCTGTGACCCTCGGGGGGTCTTGAGGCCTCAGCTGTGGGTGCAGGGTTCCAGGGCAGGGCGAGTGGTGGGACTTGGTGCTCACCTCTCCAGGGCAGGTGAGTGTGTGTCCTGCCAACCTGGCTCCTTGGACCCCAGCAAGTGCCCCCTGCCACCCACTCCTCTGGGCCTGGGGCTCAGGATCCTCAGAGGTCAAGGATCTGACCATGGCCTCCCCACACCTCCTACAGGTTCCAGTGATGCACTGTCCCTGGACACACCAGACTGTGCCTAGATGTTGCCAGAACAGGAGGTCCTGAGGGCTGGGACGGGCCTGAGTCTAATCTCTGAGGCTGAGTCCAGCACAGGGCCAGGCACAGACTGGGCCGCAGGTCTAAGGCTGGAAGGCCCCTGGCCAGCTGTGCTGTGGGGAGTCTTGGCTGGGACTTGGGAACTCCTGGCTTCTGAGGGTCTGTTGATGAGTCACGGTGCCTCGGGGCTTCATTCTAGGGCTGGGGGTTGTGCAGGGTGCCTGGAAGAGCCAAGAGAGGTGGCCTAGTGGGCCTGGCTGGGACTTGCTCTCCTGCCCAAGGACTGTGTATGATGGCTCAAAAGAGGGGGCCCAGAGCCAGAGCCTTGGGGACTCAGGGTCAGGCACTGCTGCCACTGAAGGGCTACAGGAAGGGGGACGCTGAGCTGAGGCAGGGGTGCCTCCCACCAGGTGGGCCAATCCTCACACAGTCGGGGAGGACCTGGGCTGCAGTGCTGGTCACAGGGTTGACAGGCACATTTCTGAAGACCACTTGGCAGCACATCAAATTTAAAACATGTGAATCCTTTAATCAGCAATACCCTTCTCGGCCCTTGTCCTAAGCAGCCAGGGGACCAGCAGACAGTAGGTCCACAAAGCACCCCAAAGCCAGTGGAGAGCATCCTGTGGTCAGCCTGGGGGTAGGGTAGGGGTGTTGGCAGATTGGGAATGAGGTGTACAGCCTCACTGCCACCAGCCGCCCCTTGTCAACCCGGCTGTCCTTTCCTCCTGGGCAGCTCCCTACGCCAGGCCGGCTCTTTAGTGGCCGGCTGACCCCCCTCCCTGGAGAAGCCAGCCACGTCCCGCCCTGAGCCTTTGTTCTACTGCTCCCTTGGCCTGGAAAGTGTCCTGTCACCTGGTGACCTCTAAGGTCTCTGTCAAGGTGTCGCATAGGCTACCGTCTCTGTGGTGTCCCCTGGCCCTTCTCCCAGCCCCTGACAAACCTGATCTCCACTCCTTTGCTGCTTCCCCACGGTGTTCACCTGTGGCTCTCAGAGGTGCCTGGGGAGTGACAGAGGCCACCAGGGGCAGGTGAGGCTGTGGGCCGAGCCAAGGATCATGCACCCAACCCCAGGGATGGGCCGTGTAAGGAAAGCCAGAGATGCCGCGGAGCCCCACGGGGCAGGGGTCTGCTGGCCTCCTTGGTGGCAGCGGAGGCAGCCAGTGGAAAGCATCCTGTGGTCAGCCCGGGGGGTAGGGTAGGGGGTTGGCAGGTTGGGGACGAGGTAGGAGGGAGAGTTTGTGCCCAGGCTGCAGGATCCTGGGGAGCGGCTGGGATTGAGACATCCTAGGACCGAGAGGCACAGGCGCAGGGAGTAGAGGAGACAGAGCGGCTCTCTGTAGCATTTCTCCTGTTCTTTTTCTAAAATGCAAAGACTGTCACACCACCTCCCAGAGGAAAATCCCTCTTCCGAGGCTCCACCAGATTCCCAGGACGCCCACCTCCCACCTCTCCAGCACCTCCTCGCCCTGCCCCCAGCCACAACACCTTCTCTCAGCTACCTGCTCTGCAGATCCCAACTCCCTGCCCTGTGTTGAGACTTCCAGAAGCTTCACCCAAGAGCTTTCTGGTGCCGAAAGTTCTGCTCCATGCCCCTCCCCCACCTGGCTGCCTCCCTACTCTTTCTTCCTTCAAAGTTCAGCGTGGTAAAGAGATGGGAAAGAAAGACATCAAATGTGCACAGCCGCTCCGTCGGGGGGGGGGGGTGGTGAGCTGCAGACAAGCCCACCTTTCTTCTGATCCTTCCCTGTGGTTTCCAGAATGTCTGCGGTGAGCCTGTTTCACTCTTGTAGGGGAAGGGGACAGGGTGGGAGGTGGGATGGACTGAAGAATTGTAATTAAAAAACAGAAACCAATGATCCAGTCCAAGGCCTCCTCCCCAGGAAGCCCCTTCCTGCTCCCAGCCTGATAGGGGTCCCCCCGGGGCTTCTGCAGCCCTAGGGGCTTCCCTTTATCCCAGAATGTTCCAGTTCCATCAGTCAAGTCCTTCCCAGGGGTGGGACTGTGGGTGGGCACCCATTCCCTGAAGGGTGCACCCAAGGGAGTCTGTTCCATGTCAGCTGCCCTCATTCAGAGACAAGAAGCAGAGCCCTGCCCCCAGCCCTCTGGAGCGCAGAGGTGGGCACAGAGACACAGTCCCTGCCGGGCCCAGGCCACCCTCTCAGAGCTCACCTCCCAAGACGACTGGAGGGGAGGTGGCGACAGTAAATCCCCACTTGGCACCTGTGGAGTTTATACAGGACCAGACCTTTGACAGTCCACACGTGGTTTGTGTCCCCTTGTGGCCACCTTGCGCCATGGGTTCCAGAGCTGGAGGTACAAGAGTGGGACCCAGCGCCTCTGTGCGAAGGACCCAAGCCAGCTACATCTGTATGCCGCGCTGTGATTCAGAGGTGTTGAAAGATGTGACAGCCAGTCTGAGGGCGCCTTTCGGAGGCCACTGGTGCTAAACCCTGTAAGACACACTCCATTCAAAGGTCGCTTGCCCCTCCTGCGCCAGTAACTTGGCCATGTGCCCACATTTGAGGCCCGTGTCCTGAACAGCCTGCGGGGGTTTCTGTGGCATCCTGGGACTCGGGCTCGGGCACATGGCAGCAGCTCTGGATAAACCAGGAGCCTGGTCGGTGTCCTCCCAGGGGCCCTTCAGAAGGGCTTTTTTAAAAGCCCCGCTTCAAGAGATGCCAAAATTAAATTGGAGGGCAAACACGAGGCCTAAAATACAAACCGTGGGAACGGCTTTCTTCTGTAGCTGGGGAATCAAAGTGTTTTCCTTTAAAATCGACCTGGGTCGGGATGGATCCCTTTGATCAGCACGTCTGGGCCCTGCTGCCCTGCTCCGTACTGTAGAAGGGATTGCGGTCCAGGAAGAGGGGAGCTGGCCGGGAGCTGCTGGATTTGAGGAGCTTGCCAAGGAGGCCAGGGCAGCTGGGACGGAGGAGGAGGGGGAGAGCTGGGCGAGATCCTGGGCCACGGGGTGTTCCTTAAGTGCTTATTGAGCATGTTCAGTTACCTGTACCCAGCGACTCAGGTGTGCATTCCTCTGCAGCAAGGTGAGGGCACCACCTGGCCCTCTAGGGACAGTCTATCTGCTCCTGCTCTGAGAGTCACGGGCTGTACTTGAGCCAGGGTGACAGTAGCAACCCCCTAATGCTGCAGGCTTTGTTCCGAGTACCGCTGTCCCCAAACACCTGCATGTTGCCAGCCATGTCTGCCTATGAGATGACCCACATTCAGGGAAATGACCTCTGAATGTTTAATTCTCTTTCAGGGAGGTATTTCTTTTTTCTTTTCTTCATTTGAGAAGTCTTCGTTCTGTCTGCTTGGAGATTTTAAACACTGTAGCCCAGAGCAGTGGAGAGGTGTGTGGGGTGACAGGCTCAGAGAGACCAGCCTAAAATCCCATCTCCACTGCTTGCCAGCCGCCCGGGCAAACCTCATCCCTGGTCTGAGCCTCAGTTTCCTCATCCAGAAAAGGGGACCGTGCCCAGGGGAAGTTAGCTCTCCTCATCACGTGGCCTCAGAATGAAGCTGGAGAGTGTGCTCTGTGCTTGGGAGCCAGGCACCCAGGAGTGGCGCAGGGAGCCTCCCCTGGAGATGGAGATGGCCTCAAAGAGGGGACCTGGGAGAATGTTCCCAGCAGCAGGAATAGCTTGAGTAAGTGAGGGACAGCGGGCAGCTGGGCAGGGCTGTGCGGGGCCTGGGAGCCGTGGACTGGATCCTCTGGCCCAGGGACTTTCTGATTTTTCCAACAGTGGCCCAAAGTTGAGAGAAGTGTGTTTTAGCGTGATCCTGTCTGAACCCAGTTGTATGAATATAACTGAAACCAGAAGGTCACAAACGGCGATCTTGCTATGCTTGAAATGCTCCATGTTCAATTTTTTTTTTTTTTAATTGCTTGTCTTGACCCTGTAAATTGGTTTCAGACTCCTTTCTGGGTCTCCTCCAGCAGGGAGCCGCTGCCGGTTCCAGCAGGGCAGGAGGACGAGGGATGTGTGGACCTCTCCCAGAAGCTCAGAGCCCGGCACAGAGGGCTGCCTGGGCCCGGGGCTGGGTGGGGCCCCGAGGAAGGAGGTGTCGTGCCAGGGCGGGAGGTCAGATCCTGAGCAGGGGTGACCAGAGGAAAGCTGGTGCAGACGGCCACACACGGGTGGGGGGAGTGGTCAGGTTCCTTGATTGTGCATCCTGGAACTCACCAGGGACTCACCCGGGCCCTAGCAGTCAGGGGCGTGCCCACAGGGGTGGGGGGGGGCTCCACCCAGCTCTCAGGCAGCAGTTCAAGGAGCCTCAGATTCCTAAGGAGAGCCGGAAAAGGAAGAACCCGGCAGCAGCGGGTGGTAGATGGTCTTCCCACCACGCAGAGCAGGTGGGGACCAGAAGGAGGGGCAGGGGAGGGGGCTCTGCTGCTGGGGCTACACTGCAGCGGGGGTGGGGTGGGGGGAGCCGGGGTCACACCCAGGGTTGGTCAGACAGGGCCAGTGGTGGCAGAGACAGGCCCCTAGGGCTTCTGTCCTGCCGATGTCGTGGGCCACTTGGGTCACTTGGGCAGACAGGGCAAGACAACTTCTGCAGAGAGCACTCCTCCAACGTCCCCGCCTCCTCCCTGTCTGCTGAGGGGAGGCCTCCTGGCAGGCACGTGAGTTCCTGGTCCCAGTGAATCCCACAGGAACCCCCTAAGGATGCCATTGTTCCTCTCCCTGTGTTGCAGGGAGACACCAAAGCTCAGAGAGGTAAAGGCTATGCCCAAGGCTGCACAGCCTTTTAGTGGAAGAGCGAGGACCGAAATCTGCGTCTGTTGCCTCCGGGACCTGGGCTTTCTGTGCCTCTTCTGTCCCCGCCCCCATTTCTGGCCCAGCTCCAGGCTTCCTCTCAGCCTCTCCCGAGCCTTGGAAAATTGCAGAGAATTGCGGGGTAGAGGAGGTGTCACCCCTGAGAACTCCTGAAATGTGGGCTGGGCAGGTTTAGCAGTGGCCTGGGCTCCCCGCCGGGGCACCTCTGCTTGCAGCCGGGTGGGGGTGAAGTGGGGGAGGAAGGATTGAGGCCAAGCAGGACTAGGGCAGGGTGGTGGCCCTGCGGAGGGTAGGCCCCTGAAGGCACCATGACACAAGCATTTGCTAGCCCTGTCTCTATTTGGCTCTGTCCCCAGCCTCCCCCTGCCCCTGGCTCCCAAGGCCCTCACCCACAGGGTGCCTCCTCCCCTCTCTGCCCTGTGCCACCCGTCCACCTCTCGCAGGCTGCGGGACTCCCTCAGAACAGCTCCCCTGCACCTGACCTTCAAGTCGCTCCCCGTTTCCTTTCCCTACTTGGGCTCTGGAAGGAGCAGCCGGCAGGGGTGCTGTCCTCACTCCCCGCCCCGCCCCCTCCGGGCCCAGTGCCTGCCAATCTCGGACCCCTCCAGACAAGACTGTGGGTGGAGGTTCCTCCCAGTGTCTACCCCTGCACCACGTCTACCAGCCCACTGCTCCCAAGAGCCCGCAGGGCCTGGAGGATGATCAGAAAAACACCGTGGAGTCACTCCTGGGCCCTTTAGACCCTCCATATGGGAAGAATTGTCCCAGTGGGGCTCAGTGGCCCCAGTCACTCTGAACAAGTCGCAGTCCTCTGGCCCCTTAGAGTCAAGGCTAAGTCCTAGTTCTGCAAACCTTCAACTCTGTAATAGACAAAACTCTGACTTGATGACCCTTGACACGTTCCCCGGCCCCCTGGGGCCTGTGTGAAAGTGGGACCAGGCCCCTCCTGTCTCTTGCCACTCAGACCCCTCCTCATGGTCCTCTGGGCGGAGGCAGGGAGGGCAGAGGAGCGCTGTGGGGACAGTGTCCTTCCTCACCAGGTGTTGGGAACAGAGTGCTGCTGTGCTCTGGAAACCTGCAGTATTGGGGTGGTCTCCGGGGGCACTTTCATGGACCACTCAGGGACCCCTGGGTGTGTTAGCACGGCCCAGCGGCTCTCCCTCCCTCCCTGGCTCTCCCAGTCCTCCGGGGTGTGTGTCCCTCCAGGCAGCTGCGTGAGTGGTGTCTCAGAGGACGCCGAGCCAGCTCACTGTCCCTGGCCCACGTTGTCCCATGAGGGACCCACTGGCTTTGCTAGGACAAGGGAAAAAGATCCATGAGACATAATCCAGAGGTGTAATTCCACCAGGCCTTGGGCTCTCGCAGTCGCCTCTCAGCCATCGACTATGCAAACTTAGGAATTCTGCCTAGAGTCTGACAAACCCATCTGGTGGCTACTGTGCCTGGTGCTGCCGGGCGCACACCTGCCCTCAGCCTGTCGCGCCCCCACGTGGCTCTGTCTCTGACTGCTGCTCCCAGCCTGGGTTCTCCCTCGGCACAGACAGCCCCGAGGAAAGCCCAGCTCCATCACTCCTGCATTCTGTAACTCTGGGCCTCTGAGACCATCTGTTTCTGTTTCTCTCCCCGTGGAGTGGGGTTGCAATTGTTGTCTCAAAGGACAAATTGTGGTGGTGTCTGATTGACACAGGGCCTGTGTCGTACCCGGCCAGATCATGCTCTTTCCCTGCTGACTGTGTGCTCCTGTTTCCAGGCCATGAAGGCCCTCCTGATGCCCAGGTCACCAACAGGCCCCTCCCCACCCCTGACAGACCACCGGTCCTCCTGCCCTGGCTCCATCTGCTCCACGTCAGCCTCGCCTGTCACTCGGGGCTGTTGCAGGATCAGGGAGCCCCCCAGGCCCAGGACGGGACCCACCTGATTAGCGAAAGGCATAAAGACGTGATAACTGAACAGCATTCGTGGACGTGGAAGTAAATGACCGTGGGCCTCCCTGCCGTACTGACCTCAACTGGCCCATTGGAACAGGGGGGTTGGATCCCCACAGCCCAAACCCCAGGGGCCTCTGGGGCTCAGGTTCAGGAGAAGTGTGGGAGCTGGGCAGCTGCCGTGGGCCGGGATGGGTGCTGAGGCCCAGCAAAGGAGCAGAGCAGGCGATCATGGGGAGGTCAGGGCCTCAGGGTCCCCCAGCCCTGTGCCCCTGGGTGGGCCTGATGTCTGAGGATGGGCTGAGCTTACTCATGGAGCCCTGCAGGCCGCCTCCTCTCTCTACTTTCTGGAGAGATGGTAGTTTCATCAGAGGCCCGAGGGTCTCGTTCCCAAGCCTCTGCTCCCTGCAGCTGACCAGGGCCAGGGCTGGCACTTTCAAGATCCTAACCTCTGACCTTACAATAACGAACCACAGGAGACTGTGGAACCATGGGTGTCTATTTTTACAGAATCCCAGGATTCACGAAGATCAGCCTCATTGCAGTACAGGTCCCCTCGTTTTCCAGGAGGGGACCTCAAATAGGGAGAATTTTTCAAGACAACGTCTTCCTGCAGGACAGATTGGAAGGGGCTGGAGCTGGCAGGAGGTCCCCGCTCCCCCAGTCCTGGGTGGTCTCTTAATGCACTGGAGGAGGAGCAGGTCCCAGCAGAAGAGAGGTCTCAGTGAGCTCCCTGGGGGGCATTTCCTTGGTGGCTTTGATTGGGTTGTAATCCCAACTCCTCGTGAGGAAACCCTGGACCAGCTGGGCCCGCTGCCCTCACTCCTGAGCCGAGTCTGGGGCCTGAGGTCATGTGAGCAATGGAGGCCATTATGGGGCCACAGGAAGAGTGAGAGCTCAGAGCCAGAAGGGGCTTGTGCCTGGGGCTTGCTGGGCGGAGTGAAGACGCCGTGTCCTTCATGGATCACCCTACCCTCTGGTCCTCCCAGCATCCAGGGGACCCCAGAGGGTCCCAGCCCCTGCCCCTTCTTCCCTGCCTGCTGCCTCTCAGACAACCTCTGTTCTGAAGCAAGGTTCCTTGTTTTATGACAAAACAAATACGTTGATTTTGCAAAACTGTAACCTGCCCCCGAGTCCAGGAATACAAAGGACCCTGCAACACCCCTCCTGACCTGCTCACCAGGGGAGCCCAGGGGCAGCCACAGGGGTCCCTGCCCCGGAGGGGGCCCGCTGCCTGCTCAGTGGCTACTGCCACAGTGAGCGCTGTCATGTTAATCATCACAAAGTGACTCAAAGTGACAGTGGACACCTGGTGGGTTCTCTGGAACCGAGTCTTCAGATCTTTGGGGGCAGGGGGTATCTATCTAATGCTCAACAGGAAACCCCAAATATCAACACATCCAGAGCTACATGGGCATGGAGAGCCATCTTCATCCCGCCCGGGGTCTCCTGGAAGGCCTGGCTTCCCCCAGGGACCTGGGCTGAGCTGCAGGGACCTGAGAAGAGAGGCCTGGCCTCAGGCCAGCCTCCTCCACCAGCAGGAGGCCCACGCCTCACTTTCTCCAGCAAAATAAATCTCCTGGCTCCCTCTGAGCATCTCACACGCACGATCTTCTCCCGATTAACAAGGCGGCCTGCGTGTTCTCGGCTGCTCGCTGCCGACCCCAATTTAAAACTGTCTGTTCCTCAGCTGCCGGACAGGAAGGCCCCGGGAGAGGGAGTGCTGAGCCCGGCCGCGCGCCTGGGTGTCAGCGGCATCTCAGAGGCCCGCAGGAGGGGTTAGGACCCCAGCCAGGCCGGCCGTCGCATCGCTTCGGGGGTCTTTGATTTTTTCCTGAGAGCTCTGCTGTGCGGGAGGGGGAGGGGCAGCAGCTGTGGAACTGACTGCCACCAGCGCTGAGCGCCATGGTCACGGCTGGAGCGGCCACACGTGGAGCACTCTGCTTGTTGGAAACGGCTCCCCTCTGGGGTCTCACTTGTTATACTCCACAGCAACTTGACAAATCAAGCTGTGATTCTGGGAAAGGTTTGTCTCCTCGGCTGCCTGGCCACCTGCCTCGTCCTCTGGCACCGAGAGGTGTGGGAGGACCTGCTCCCGCTCCAAGCTCGGCCAGGAAACTCTGGGGTTCATTGCATTTTCCTGCCTCTTTGCTCCTCATTCTCCAGCTGTGCTTTTATTCAGCGCAGCCTCTTGGCCTTTGCGGGGGGGGGGGGGGGGGGGGCAAGGGATTGGGAGCACAGCCCTGGTGAGGGATCGGGAGCTAGTGACTTGACCTTTCTGACCCTCAGTCTCTTCCTCTGCCAAACAGGGCTCTTGCCTGGCCTCGGGGTGTATCAGGAGAGGTGTAGTTGTGTGGGTTGCGCTCAGCACCACATCTGTGCATGGTGAGGGCACGGGAGGAGTGAGGTGGAGGTAGCCTCATGTGACCTGTCTCCTGTTGCTTCTCCTGCAGGAGGGCAGTCGGTGACCCACACTGGCCTCCCCATTGTGGCCTCCCTGGCCAACTCAGCCGTCTCCTTCACCTGCAAAATCACCTACCAGTACACCCCCAAATTCCAGCCCTTCACTGTCAGCTACTTCCACGTGGATCTCCAGGGCAGGACCAGCAGGAAGCAGCCCACCAGCTGCCGACCCGCCTCGGGCACCGAGAACCAGACCTACACGCTGGACTGCAGAGTCACCCTCAGGCTGCCCAACGCCTCTGCCACAGGCTCCTACTACTGCTGCCTCCTCTGGCCGAGCTCCACGGTCACCGTCACTGGCAACAGCACCTTCATCCTGGTCAGAGGTGAAGCCCCTCTTGCCTCCTCCAGGGTGAGGGCTGCTGGGGTCCCTGGCAGAGCTGGGGGCCCAGGATGTGAAGGGGGGAGCTGGCGGCCTTGACCTTCAGCGTTGGCAAAGCAGAACAGAGCATCCCCAGAGAGCCCCCTGCCCGAAGGTGTAGAAAGGGGCTGGGGAGGGGCTGGGCTGTGGCTCTGCCTCTAGCCACCTCTGGCAGGTGACCTAAGAGAGGTCATTGGCCTTTTGGTCTCAGTGTCCCATGAGCACTACGGGGGAGGGGGAGGGGGTCTCTGCAGAATCAGGTGTGTGGATGTATGTAAGATCATCTTTCTGGGAACAAATTCCTAGTTTTGATCACATTCTTAAAGACGTGAGACCCCTGAAAGTTAAGAACAAGCCTATCACCAAAGCCATATTCTCTGGCCTCCTCTGTGATTCCCACTGAAAGGGGCTGGACACTTTCCCACTGAGCCGCATCCCCAGCCCTTTTTATTTTTTATTGTGAGACAGGGTCTCACTAACTTGTGGAGGCTGGCCTCAAATTTGTGATCCTCCTGCCTCGGCCTCCCAAGTTGTTGGATTACAGGCCCGTGTCACTGCACCCAGTCTGTCAAGGACTTTGGTGAGGCCCAGTGAGGCCCTGCACCAACGGGCCAGTGTCGGGCAATAGGAGGAACTTTGATAAATAGCAATGATGCGCCTGCCCCTTGGGTGGCACTCTGTTTTTGCCAACCAGATAAAGAGAAGGAGCAAGAGAAGGAGAGATGGATGGGGGCTTGGGAGCGGCCCTGTGAGTCCCCCCAGCCCCCTGTCAGCCCCAGTACCAGCCTGTCTCCAACCCTTACCACACCCATCCTCGTTATCACCATTTTAAATAGAGAAAAGGGGAGCCCCTAAAAGACAATGTGACTCACCCTGGGTCCCACAGGCAGCCCCCCGGGGATCCGGTTCACCAAGGCAGGTCCTAAAGAAGCAAAGGACATGTCCTTATCTTTCAAGAAAACCGAGGCAGGCCACTTACCCATGAGGCTCAGCAAAGCGAGCCTGAGACGAGGACCTGGGGGCCTTGTGGGGAGGGTCCCTGGTGAAGGAGAGTGTAGGGCTGTGGGGCCGGGGTTGGTGAGGCTGGGCCCTGGCTCCTCCTGGGGACTAACCCTCCGCTCTCCTGCCCTTCCTCCTAGACACAGGGTACCAGGACCCCCCGCAGAGCGTCCAGAAGCCCCTGCTCTTTAGCTTCACCGGCCTCCTGACTGCCCTGGGCGTGCTGGGCACAGCTCTGCTGCTCTGGAAAAAGGTACGGGACGGACACACAGCAGAAGCACACAGGGTGGGCAGGGCGCTGGCCTCCCCCATGCCTCTGTTTCTCCAGTGGGGCTGCAAGGGGAATGCAGGGCCCCAGGGGAGCCCGGGTGCTCAGAGACCAGCACAGGCCTCCGTCCTGGAAATGGAGGTGACCACGGCGCCTGCATGAGAGGAGCTCTGACCTGGCTGGAGGGCCACAGGGCCTTGGCACAGTCCAGGCTCCCTCCTCGGAGCTCTTCCCTGGGGGGACTCTGTTCCGGGGGCTACATTCCCCGTGCATCCGTGACACCCCCATAGCCCTCCGAGCTCCCCCCAGGGCGCTGCGTGGAGCCCGAGGCCTCCCCATCTGATGTCCAGAGCAGCCCTCTGACACCCCCCACCCCCTCCCACCCCCTCACCCCCCCACACCCCGCGTCTTCCGCATCTCAGCCCATGGCCTTGGGCACCCAGACCCTCAGGCCCAAGCCTTGGGCTTGTATTCCTCCCCTCTCAGCCCATCTGACCCCACAGTCTGCCCAGGGCCAGCCCTTTCTCCCTTGCTGCCCACCTGGTCCCGCGACCTCATCACCCCTCTTCTGGAACACAGGCCTCTGCCTCCCCCTCTGCCTCCCGTCCTCCGCTGACCGCGCTGGCTCCTGGGTTCACACGGCTCGCCCCTCCAGAGCGCCGCCCCTGCAGGGTGGGGACTTGGTGTGTCCTGGGGAGCCCTGGCACCTAGTCAGTGCTTGTGGGTGGAATGACAGGTGACAGGCACACTGACACCAGAAGTGACTTGGAGGTGACCGGGCACAACATGGGCAAGGCAACACCATCCCTCCCATTTCAGAGGAGGACACTAAGGGTGGCCAGGCATCAGCCCTGGTGTGCGGAGCCGGGCTCGGCCAGGCCTGGCCACCCTCCCCGCCACCTGGGCTGGGCTCGGCCAGGGGGCTGCCCTCGGCCAGGGGGCTGCCCTGGCCGGTTTCTCCACTTGGAAATCACCATTGAGAAGCCGGGCACAGTGGCCCTCGCCTGGAATCCCAGCAGCTCAGGAGGCTGAGGCAGGAGGAGCTCAAGTTCAAAGCCGGATGGAGCAACTCAGTGAGACCCTGTCTCTAAATAAATATGAAAAGGGCTGGGGTGTGGCTCAGTGGTTAAGTGCCCTGGGGGTCGATCCCTGGTACAAAAAAAATCACCTTTGAAAGGACAAAGGCCCACAGCTTGACCAGGCAGAGCTGGCTCCAGGGACAGAGCCTCTCACACCTGCGGCGACAGCAAAGTGGCCCCCATCTGCTCTCCCACGGAGCTCCCTCTGCCAGGCCCAGGCTTCCTGAGCCCCCGCTGGGAGGCCCCCCACCTCCTCCCCACTGCCCCAACCTCCAATCACCCTGCGCCTGGTGGACCGCTGTCCACAGGGTAAAGACACGGCGCTCCACCTTTCGTGACCTTGCCTGACCGCCTCCCGGCTCTCCTCTCCCTTCCCGTCCTGCTCCTCTGCACACCAACTCGCCTGCAGGCTTGGGGCTCCTTCCTGGGACCCTCAGGGGCACTCGCCTCCCTGGATGTCCGGGGGATGACCCCACCCACCCACTAGGAGGCCCAGGGGGCCACACCATGGTGTCCTCCGTGCCCAGCCAGGCCCAGCGTGCGCCTGGGGAGGTGTCTGGCATCCAGGGGCCGCACTTTCTGGACAGCTGGTCCCAGGGGGCCTCAGGAGAGCCCTGCCTGGGCGCTCCCATCCCCACCCTTGGCCACCCTGGGCTGGCTGGCTCGCCGGGGAGAGGGCTGGGATCCCAGTTGTCTTGACAAGAAGAGGCACCGAGGTGCCCGGGGTGACCATCACCTCTGACAGAAATGGTGGCCTCCAGAAGCTGCCGTGCAGGGGATTTGAGGACAGGACCCCTAGGCCTGCTCGGAGGGCTGCCATTTCCCGGCTGGACCAGCCTCAGTCTCCTCTTGGTTAGGTGGGCCATCCATGCCCACCTCCTCAGGCTGTGACAAGAATTAAATGAGAATAAGGACAAGTCCCAGGGGTCTTTGTCCACTGTAAAGAACCGCACACATGCCAGCGCCTGTCCAACAGTGTCCGTGAGACCTGCCATTTAGCAAGACAACCTCCAGGTGAAGTTGGTCAGCGTCTCGGTGGAACGCGGGCCTGGGTTCGAGTGCTGCCTCAGACGCTTCCCGGCTGTGTGGCCTTGGCAAGGCCCCTGCCCTCTCTGAGCCTTCACTTCCTCCTGTGCAGAGCCGAGGGGACGGAGGGCTGGTTGTCTGCAGGTTGGTTAACGGGCCGAGAGATAAAGCAGAGCCCTGCTGGGCTCCGTGTTCCCAGCCATTACAGCGCTGGGACTGGGGCGGCGCGGCTGCTGCCTGCGAGTTAAGTGGCTCTCAGAGCTAATCCCAAGTAAATGGGCTGGGGTTGGCAGGCCGCCAGGGTTTTTAATTAGCTCCTGCCCCGCGACGAGGCGGTGTCGCTCCACTCTTGGCAGCGTGGTGCCTGTGATGAGGGGTCGTCCGGCCGCCCACTCTGCGCCTCCGACTGTCACCGGCCCTTGGCCTTCCCCAGGCCCACGGCTCCACCAGTGCCTCGGGGGCTCCGCTCGCTACCCTCCGTCCCCCCACACCGTCCACGCAGCCGTCCTGACCTTGGGCAGGTCCACCTGCCGGCCGCGCTGGCCTCCTCTCAGGCCCGGTGCGGCTGGTCCCTGTGCCTGGGACGCGCCCCACTCCTGGCTGATGGATTCTGTCTTCAGATCCTGCCAACGTGGCCTCGAGGGCCTCTGGTTTCCTCCTTTCCGTGCCCCTCGCTCACGCACCACATTTTGGTAGCGCCGTCGGTTCTCTGTCCATCTCTCCAAAGGCCCTGGAGGCCAGGAGGCCAGGAAGGCTGCACCTCCGCCTGATGGGGTATGCCCGGCCGCCCCGGGCTCGCCCTCGCTGTGGCTCCAATACTTGAACAGTCTCAAAAAGGAGGGCTATTTCTGGAGGCCAGGGGTGGGCGGGGCATGGCCTGCTCCGGGCCAGAGCCAGTAAAGGGCAGAGGGACCGGAGGCCCAGCTGACTGGCACATGCTTGGGCCCACCCACAGCCTCAGCTCCAGGTCTGGGTCCTGCCACGCTGGCACCAGGCCCTGCAGCCCCTGCCTCCCCTGTGCCAGTCCTCTGCCCCTGTGGTTTGGGTTCCTAAGCGCGGGCACACGCGGGCACACGCGGGCACACGCGGGCACACACGTGGTCGCCTGTAGGTGCTGGAGACATTGGCTTTGCCTCCCGGAGGCCGGGTGGAAGGTGTGAGTGATGGATTTCTGTGTGGTCTGTGACGTCTGCCTCCCTTTCTCCTGGTGGCTTGTGAGGTAGAGGGACTGGGAGCTGCTCATCCCAACCCCAGCAGCCTGCTCCTTTCTCTCCTCAGAAACAGATGCTGGTTCCAGAAAAGCGCACCACCAAGGAGCACCCGGATCCTGGCTCGGCCAGCAGACCCGCACAGGCTCCGGCTGAATCCATCTACACGGTGAGTCCCAGGGCCTGGGCTCCTCCACCTCGCTCAGGCCTCATTCAGGGCCCAACTCCCCGGCTCAGTCCATGCCAGCTGTGGACCTGTCCAAACCTCAAGCTCCTCATCTGAAAAATGGGCACAGGAATTCCTACCTGTGGAATGTCTGAGAAGGTGAAAGGGGAGCCCATGCATGGGCCCCTGGTGGGCCTGCCCAGGGAGGCACCCTCCCTGGCACCCCCTCCACTTCTGGAGCCAGGGGCAGTGAGGGAATGAAGAAATCTCCTCCTGACTCATGAGTCCACCAGCTCACAGCCTCTTCCTGTTTTGATTGCACAAACACCGAGGTGACAACAGCAAAAACCATGAGAAGAAGAGGTCAGGCGCCAGCCACCCCCTAGACGGGTGATTTCCCACTGTTCACTCTGCCTTCCCCGCCTCAGGCTTTGCTTCTGTCCTCCCAGTCACAGCCGGGACAGCTGGGACCCTGCGTCCCACACCCTGAAGACACCAGGGTCTTCATCATTCTGGTGGGGGAGAGGCCAGAGGAGGCCCTGCCTCCCCACCCGCAGCACGAGGCCTGCCCCTGGGGCTGGGGCTGAGGAGGGCGAGAACCTTCTCTGCCAGTTGGGAAACTCTCAGCTCGCTGTGGAGAACAAACACCACCAGTGTCAGCCGGTCTCCGTCCTGTGGGACCCAGAGCCCCGGGCTGGGCCCCCTTCTCTGTGGGCCTGGGGGTTCAAAGCCCTGCAGGGTCGCGGCCTCCGCAGGCCGGCATTCTCAGCCTCCGCTGCTCCTGTCCCCGCCACTGATTCACAGCGGAATCGGGGCTTCATCCGATGCCACAAAACCCCACGCGGAGCACGTTCAGGGCAGCGCTGGCGGAGGACGGGGTGGTGGCCGAGAGGCCAACAGAACGTCCCCATGGGGCAGCGTTAACAGCTCCCAGAACGCGGCAGTTCTCAAAGGGCCCTCGGCCTTGCCCCCCAGGGTTCCCGCCAGCTGCTCCTTCACATGTGGCCTCAGACTCCCCCACAGGGTCCCGTGGCCCAGCCACTGGTGGGACTCCCCTACGAGGGCACTGGTGTCAGCTGTTGGTGGGAACGCCTTTGCCTCCACGTGCACACGGATATGCGCGCGCGCACACACACACACACGAAGGAGTGTATATATGTACATATATGTGTATATATTTTTTTTCTATAAATGCATAGAAAGGGACCTATATATGCACTCACTTTTTTTCATGCTAGGTGTCGAACCCAGGGCCTCACACATGAGCTTCCCTGCTGAGCTACACCCCCAGCTCCTAGGCCTTTCTTATTTGTCTTGTGATATTGGAGATTAAATTCAGGGCCTTGCCCCTGCTAGGGAAGCACTCCCCTGCTGAGCTACATCCCAGGTCTTTTTTTTTTTTTTTTTTTTTTTTTTTTGCAACAGGGTCTTACCAAGTTGCCCAGGCTGGCCTTGAACTCAGGATCCTCCTGCCTCACTTTCCAAATAGCTAGGAGGACAGGCCTGTGCCACCACGCCTGGCACTTTTCTTAAAAAAAAAAAAAAAAAAAAAAAAAAAGAAAGAAAGAAAGAAAATTGGAGTTTGCAGCTTCCCCATGTTACAATCTCTCATGAATATTTTTCCACATGAATAAATAGCCTTCTCTAAGGTTGTTTTTAATGGAGGAGACTCTCTTCCAACTGAAGCATCTTGCTGCCTGTGTGCAGTATCCTCTGGGGGTCAGCTGACTCGAGAGTGTGGCAGAGGCCCAACGGTCTGCAGGTCCCAGGAGCAGTTCAGGACCAGAAAGGAGGTGTGAGAAGAGACCACGGGACTTTGCTAAGCCCTTGAGACAAGGGTCCACAGGCTGGGACTGGACCTGGGCAAAGAAAAATGACTCTAACAACAATCAGAATGGTCTCAGGAGACGTTGGCTGTGTGCCTACTGTGCGCCCAGCACTGTCATAGACTACGTTGATGGTGTCATTGACCCTCTTGATGAGGCTTTAGGGCACAGGTGTTGTCTTTGTCTTCAAGTCACCTACTGCTGGTATGCAGAGATGTGATTGATCTGCATATTGGCATTATATAGAGTGACCTTGCTGAATTTACTCATTAATTCTGATACTTTCTTTGTAGATTCCTTTGGATTTTCTTGGAGCCTATTCATGTCCTCTATGAATCATCAAAATTTGACTTTTTTCTTTCTAATCTTCCCACCTCCTTTCTCTCCCCTACTTTATTGTACTGCCTAAGACCTCTGGGAAGGATTTTTAAATTCTCTTTCTTCTTCTTTTTGGACAGTACTGGGTACTGAACCTAGGGGTGCTCTACCACTGAACTACATCCCCTGTCCTTTAAATTTTTTATTTTGAGACAGGGTCTCACTAAGTAGCCCAGAACTTTTGATCCTCCTGCCTTAGGCCTTGAATTTGTGATCCTCCTGCCTCAGCCTCCTGAGTTGCTGGGATTAACAGGTGTGTGCCACTGTGCCCAGCTACTTAGTTTTTGATCATTCTTTTCTAATTTGTGCATTTTAGGATATGAACTTCACCTTAAATATGGCTTTAACTTCATCCCATAAAGACTCAGGGGAGATTCTCTTTTTGTTGTTGTTTGCGGTACTGAGGATCAAACCAGGACCTTACTCACATGAGGCAAGCACTCTATCACTTAACTCCATCCCCAGCCCCGTAAGATTTTGGATATGTCATACTTTTATGATCTTTCAATCTAAACTTCCCATTGAGAATTCTTCCTTGCCCTACTGGTTACTTAAACTGTTTTGCTTACTTTAATTATTATTTTCTGGAGATCTTTCTGGGTTTTTTTTTTTTTTTTTTTTTTTTTTTTTGGTACTGGAGATTGAACTCAGGGGCACTCAACCCCTGAGCCACATCCCCAGCCCCATTTTGTATTTTATTTAAAGTCAGGGCCTCACTGAGTTGCTTAGTGCCTCACTATTGCTGAGGCTAGCTTTGAACCCATGATCCTCCTGCCTCAGCCTCCCAAACAGCTGGGATTATAGGCGTGCACCACCACACCCAGTGACCATTCTGTTTTTTATTTCTGGATAATTCTGTCATAATCAGAGAACAGTCTCCCTCCTCGGGGACACCCACGACTCCGAATTGTGAAATCCAGCAAGCAGTTCTTGGTTCTCCTCTTCCTTGAAGAATCAACAGCATCTGACACCACTGAGTTCTCCCTCCTCCTCGATACTGTCTTCACTTGATTCTGGGACATTCTACTCTCTCCTGAGCCTGCCCTGGCTCACTGCCCCACTTCCAGGAACTGTGGAACCCTCACCTCTAAACATGGAGTAACCATTAGAGCCCAGTGCTGGGACCCCTGACTTCTGTCCTCACTCCCCTCTCCCGGTGACCTCACTTGGCCTCAAGGTGCTGAACACCTACCTCCAAGTTTGTATCTCCAGCCGGGACATCTCTGAAGGCCAGACCCTCCTCACTTGGATGTCTAATGGGCATCCGCCTCCAACCAAGCTCCAGTTCTTTAGCCAACAAGCGCGTCTCCCTCCCGCCCTTCCCGTCGTAGGAGACGATACTCTGTTCTCCCGTGGCTCAGGCTAGACATTTTGAAGCTGTCCTTTCCTTCTCTCTTTTGATCATCGCCCAAATCTGACCCATCGGCACACCTGGCTTCAAACCGTATCCTGATCCGGTTCTGCTCTGGCCTCCCCCGCCCCTTGCCTGGAGAACTGCTGTGGGTCTCTAATCAGTGGCCTATTTTCATCCTTGTCCCCAGTCTGCCTAGGATGGCAGCAGCCAGAGCGATCCCACTAAACCACTGACAGGTCGTACCCCTCTGCTCAGAGCCTCGGTGGCGAGGTCCCCGAGGGGCAGGGGGACTAGAGGAGCGGCGATCTGGTAGAGAAGTCCCTGAGAGGGGAGGCGGCGAGGAGCTGGGGACTCCTGGAGGGCCAACAGACTGCAGGGTCATCCCAGTGAGGGAAGAGGGAGGGAGGGCAGGTGGATGTGCGCGAGGAAGTCCCCCTCAGCAAGGCCCTGGGAGAGCCCAGGACGAGGCTCGCGGGTTTCAGAGCCAGTAGCTGGGGCCCAGTCCATCCTGATCCCTGCAGATGGAGTCCTTGAAGTAATTCTCAAAGTCACCATGGTCCTTTGGAAGCTCCCTGGCACCTAAAGTCAGAGCTCACAACCTCCAAGCTCTCATGTCCCCAGGTGCTGCCCAGCCACTGCAGCGCCCCACGCTGGCTCCTCTGCTGCCCCAGGGTGTCTCCCTCCAGCTTTCTGCTGGAGGCCTTCCGGGCGCTCTCCTGACCTCTCCCTTCCCTCACCCCCACCCAGACTCTGTGGCCTTTCTCCAGCCTCGCGGTAGCCTTCATGGCCACCGTGAGCTTCGGTGAGTGTCTCTGACTGGAGCCTCCTTCCCGCCCCACAGCAGCCAGCGCCCCGCGCACATAGGTGCTCAGGAATCGTCTCTTCCTTTTCAGGGTGGCCGGGGTGCAGGACAGAGGGACATCGTGGCCAACGTGGGGCGTCGGTGCGGGGTTGGCTTCCCTGGGTAGCGTTTGGACCCTCCCCTCAGCTCCGCCTGGCCATGTGTGTCCCCTTCCTGCTCTCTCTTCCAGCCCTCCCTGCTCTCTTTGCTGCCAAAGGACCTTTCTAGCACCCAACTCGGACACAGTGCTGGAAAAGCCGTCCCCACGCCGTCAGAGCAGGGGGCTGCTCACTTCAGACGTGCTGAGCCCCCGACCTAAAGCAGGTGCTCTTTCTCCCTTGAGTCAGCTCCTTTCTATGCAGCACCCTCAGCTCTCACCCAGGGACCCAGCACCAGGCCCAAGGCAGCTGACTCTGCCCTGCCCCAGCCCACCAGGGCATGGCCTTGGCACTGCTGCCACACCTTTGCTTGGCTGGTGACCAGGCAGGTCGGCACCATTACCCTGGGCAGCAGGAGGCAAAAGGCCGTAGGACCTGAGTCTTAGACCAATGACCACTGCCCGGCACAGCCCTGCCCGGCACAGCCCACGGGCAACCCCCGGAGAGGCCAGCCCTGCCTCCTCCCATCGGGCACAGTGGAGGGAGGGCACCTGGCCTTGTCAGGGTGTCCGCTGACAAGGCGGCACCCTGTGTTCCACAGCCTGCTGCTGCAGTCAGACCCTGTGTACGATGACCCAGCCGGTCAGGCCTTGCCACAGGCTGCACTCGCAGCTGCTGGTGGCCATCTCTGCTGCTCTCGGCCCCTCATTTGCGCCACAGCACGCTCAATCTGTGGGTCTGAGGCCTGAAGGGTCGCAGGGCAAGTGTTCTTCTCTGGCTGGGATAGCCCTGGCCTCTGGGGATCACCTGTGCTAGGCAGCCCACATGTACTGGGCGGGGCAGAAGGGGCCACCTGTGACCCAGACCTGCCACCCAGCTGAGGTGTGGCAAGGAGGCTGCTTCTCCCCTGCTCTGTGACCAGAAATGCCCAGCCCAGAGGGACTGTCCGGCCTGTCAGACCTGAGAGGCCCGGGCCTGGGGGAGGGGTGGGGAGTGCGGGCCACTGAGCAGCGCACCTCGTCCTGGGT
Source organism: Spermophilus citellus (assembly GCF_964194105.1). Lineage (NCBI taxonomy): Eukaryota > Metazoa > Chordata > Mammalia > Rodentia > Sciuridae > Spermophilus > Spermophilus citellus. The sequence goes on along the minus strand of NC_138197.1, from coordinate 131,021,231 downwards.
CTCTGGACGGGCGCCAGGACCCGCAAGGGTCAGAGAAGGCCTTGGAAGTTTCCTTCCCTTGAAAGTGGGGTTCCTCCTCGGAACGAAGGCAGGTTAGAAACCTCTCTCCCAAGACCCACGCTCTTTCTGGTTCAGAGAGCCCCTAAACAGGACCTCTGGGGAACCCCAGCATCCCTGTGTCAGATGCCCTTGAAGTGTGAGGGTCTCCCAAGTGCCAAATGGTTGATTACGCGGGTTTTCATGCCCCGCTGCTCCCCAGCGCCACCCGCCCTCCTCCCCTCCCACCTCCCCGCCCTCCTCCTGCCTCTGAGCACCACCTGTCTCTCCAGCCTGCCTCAGCAACCCCTGCTTGACTGTTGCCAGGGAAACCGCCTCCTTGGCAACCAGCCGGCATCCATATGACACGTACACTCAGGGAAGGGAAGGCTGCTGCCTCTTACTCAGGCTGTTGGGGGGCTCTGCTCTGTAGCCCAGTGAGGTCTGGGGTGAGTCCAGGCTAGGGCTTCAGAGGGAGGAGGACAATGATATCTTTCTTCAAGACATTCAATCACTGCTCATTAAGCACCTACTATTTGCCCAATTCTGTGTTGGTCCCCTGGTGTATAATATCTCATTTAATCCTGCATTGGACCTCAAGATAGCCCCCATTAATAGATGCAGAAACTGAGGCACAGAGTTTTTTTTTTTTTAAGGGTTTGCCCTTGGCTGGCAAATATTAGAACTAGGAGTTGAACTTGGTCTCATTTGGCGTCAAAGCCTGGTTTTCTCTACTACCTTAAGGTCTGTGGTCAGGCCTCTGGAGCTTGGGCCAAGAGAGTGTGACCCTGGGATACACCCAAATGAGGGAGGTGGCCCCTTCATAGTTGACTTGGTGATGCTCTCATTGTGCCAAGAGCAGCTTAGGTTCAGGAATCAGAGACAAACCAGACACAGTCCCTGCCTCAGGGGCTTCCAATCTGGCAGGAGCCTGGGGAGAGCCAGTCTCTGATGGAGCTGGGTTCAGGGGGCCTCGGGGCCAGGCTCCCAGCCCTGGCCCCAGTGCTGCTCCCCCTTCACCAGGGAGCCTTGGGCTGCGTGGGCTGTGGTCAGAATGGGGAGTGGGAATGGCTGGAACCAGGTGGCTGGGAGGGGCAGCGGCGGAGTACAAGGAAAATGAGAGGGGGGTGCACTGAGAGCCTGAGCTGGGCTTCAGACTCCCCCCAGGGTCCAGGCTTGATGGGTGGGGAGTGTGGTCTCAGAGGACCCTGGGTTATCCGTGAGCCCCCGATGGGCAGTGGGTCAGGGGAGGCCTAACGGTGTGGATGGCAGGAGAGGCTAGTGGGGTGGGCTTGGGACCCTTGAAGGGGTAAGGACTTTGAACCAGGAGTGAGGCGGATGCTGGGCGGGTGCCCAAGGGAGCAGTAGGTATGAGTGTCACCCAGGAGCTGCTGGTGGCCGTGCCCTCACGGGCAAGGACAGGCAGGCTGGTGGGGCAGACAGGGACCCTCGTCTTGCCAGGTGAGTGGGCGTCTGGACCCGGGGCCCAGCACATACTCTGCTGAGGTCCTTGAGGAGGTGGTTGGAGCAGAGAGGACGTGGCCCTGGGCGAGGAGGGGAGCAGGTGAGGTGACAGAGATGGCCTGGTGGGTCAGTGCGTGGGGCAGTGTGGCCACTCCAGCATGGCACTGCCTGCCCCTGGGCTCCCGCAACACGACGGGACAGTGACGGGCAGAGAGGCTGGCTGCTGGGGCTGCGGCTCCCCGGCACCTGCCTCTGACCTGCTCCCTGTCTTCCTCCCGCAGGCCCTGGAGCACCCCGAGCCCGAGGTCTACGCCTACATCGAGAGCGAGGCCAGCAGCCCACCCTCGGCCAGGAACCGCCCCTCCCAGGTATGTGGAGGCTGGGGCGCAGGCCAGGCCCGGCTCTCCACGGCCCCTACCTTCTCATCTGTACAGTGGGGCTGCGGAGACGGCAGAACTCACCCCAGCTGTTGTCTCCCAGCACCCTCCCAAGGCAAAGGGGGTTCCGACTTCCGAGCCACCCCTAGCAGCTGGGCATCCCTGACCAAGGTACTACCTTCTCTGGGCTGTCTCCTGGTCTGTAACTGAAGAGTTAAAACAGTCTCCACCTCACAGAATTGCCACAAGGAGAGGCAATTGCTGTGCTGAGAGGGCTGCCCAGGAGTGGGCGCCATGAGTGTGGCCATTAGAGCTACCCCTGGAGGGCACAGCGCAGTGTCTACACTGGCCAATCTGGTCGACAGTGCTGGGCACATAGATGCCCCCAGGCTGGGCTTCACTAATTTAGAGCTGGAGCTGAGTTTGTGCCAGGTTGGGTGGCCTGGTCAGGGCTCTGCTGGGACCATGATGGGGCCTCGGGCCAATTACTCAATCACAGTTTCTCTCCTTAACCTCAGTTTGCTCATCTGCTAAGTGGATGAGTGATGTTTTCCTGCAACACCATCCATCCCAGAACCCAAAAGAGTAACACCTGCACTGGAGCTCTGAACGTTATAAAGTGCAAAGGGTGTCAAGCCAGGATAGGAGCCCCCAAGGGGGGGTCCCCAGGCACCATGGAAGAGCCGGCAGGGTGTGCAGGGTGCCCCCCAGCCCAGGTTGGGACTGCATGGTGAATCTCATTCTCAAGCTCCAGATTAGGCCCTGATTAGCAGGGCCTCGGGGACCCCTAAAGATGTCAGGCAGTGCCCACCGTTGTCCCAGGCCCTGGGTGCTGGACAGAGGAGTGAGGTATGTCCCTGTCCTCTGGGAGCCTTGGCCTGTAAGAACAAAGTCACTGACCCCACGGACACGCAGAGACATATAAAGTCCCATTGTGAGGGGTGGTTCCAAGAAGGGCCCAGGCCAGGGCTGGGGGTAGGGAGGGCTCCCTGAGACCTGAACCCTGCAAGTGAGTGGGAGGGAGTCAGGGAGTGGGGTGCGCGGGGCAGGCAGAGGGCCAATGTAGTTGGAGGCAGGGGCAGGGGCAGCAGCGTGGTGACAGGAGAGGCTGCTGGGGTGGCCTTGGGCGGAGGGCAGCCGTCTCTGTCAGTTCTGCCCAGGAAGTGATCTGTTTGCCTCCCGTGAAAACTGAATTACTGCAAGTCCACTTTTACCTACCTAATGTTCCTTCCTTCCTTCCTTCTCTCTTTCCTTCCTTCTTTATCCCTTTCTCTTTTTTCTTATCTCTTCTTCCTCTCTCTCTCCACCCCTTCCTCTCTCTCTCCACCCCTTCCTTTCTCCCTCTTCTATTCCTCCCCATTCTTTCTTTCCCAGGAGAGACTGCGTAGGTTTGAGGACGACAGTGAATTGAACCTGGTCTATGAAAATCTCTAGGACAGGTTCCATCAGCCATAGCGCTTGTCCTGGATCAGAAGCCCAGGGTGTGGCCTTGACCTGAACCCAAGAACTTGACCTGAATGAAGAGTGAGGGCCCGCCCATGGCCTCAACCTCACATCCGAGGTCCTCCTGCCGTGGCCACTGGCCCCCATCCTGCACCCAGACAAGTGCTTCCCTTCTTCAGGTCCTCCCTAGGCTGTCCCATCTCCCTCCCCTGCTGCAGCTGGCGAAGTGCTGCTCAGTTCCTGGGGGCTCGCTGGGACCCAGCCTCTTCCTGAAGGCCTCCTCACCTGCCCGTGCCTGCCCACAGAGCCTGTGTGGCTCACCTGGTGCCAGCCGGCATCTTGCTGTGCAGCCCATGAGCCCTCCGAGAGAACACAGCGAGGGCCCCCATCAGTGCTGTGTACAAGTGCTGTTGGGGGGAGAGGCGAACACCCCACCTGCCCAGAGGAGGAGGCTGGCACGGGAGCATGGGGCTCAAGACGGGGCTCAAGGGACAGATACGCAGGCTGAGGATGTGGCAAGTGGTGGTCGTCAGACTGGGGCCTGGAGCAGAAAAGGTCCTGTGCACGCTGTTGAGAAGGGGGTTCTGGTGTGTTAGGGTGCAGCAGAGGCCCGGCTGAGCAGGAGCTGGGTGAGTGGCCAGAGCTCTCCCCTCTCCCCACGAGACTCCCCGGGTTGTCTCCGTGGCCTGGCTCCTCCTTTCCATCCCAAGACCCTATCCCCCAACGTTGCTCTGTCTGGCAGGTCCTGAACCCACCACCTGCAGCTCCATCCAGCCTCCTCTGACTCCCATCCTCGGCCCCATTCCTGGCCCCCGTGTGTTGACCCAGATGGGACACCGTGCCCACCCTGGCTGCCTCAGCCCTTCCCTTTCCCATGGTGGTCCAGCTGCCTGGTGTGGTGCCCCACCCCTGGATGGGCAGATGGTCTCTGTGTTGCGGTGGAGGCTGGGAGAACAGTGGCTCCCCAGGGCCTGACCCAGAGCCTGTCTGCTCCTCCGGGTGCTCAAGTGACTCCTCGTCTCACCCTGGAAGCAGCCCTGCAAGGTAGCTGAACCACTGTTCCCCAGGCAGGCGGGCTCAGGGTCACACAGGCTGTCATCTGTCCCCTTCCCCTGGGTCCTCCCTCCCAGGCTGCTCCAGAAGTCTCTAGGGTGCCTCAAGGCCACTATAATATCCCCATGTAGGGTGGGGGACCCAAGCAGCCCTGGGCCACCAGCACTCGGTCAGTACCTCCTGCTCTGCAGATCAGGTCCTCTGTGGGGAGAAAGGCTGAGGGTGGCCCTGATGACCGCCAGGTGTCCCCAGGCACTCTGCTAGGTGGCACGGGGCCTCCCTGGGCCCTTATGATGGTTGTTGGCCTCCTGACTAGGTTCTAGGCCACCCTGAGCAGGATCACCAGGCTGGGCTGCGGAGGCTGAGTTTGGTGAGGTCCAAGCCTGTGGAGGGAGGGCAGCAGCCTCGCTCAGAGCCAGCTTCAGACTCAGCCTCCAGCAGCCTGCGGTGGGGGTCAGGGGAGTGAAAACTGCAGCCAGCAGGACCAGAGGAGCCTCTTGGCCAGGGCTGCCTCCCCCGCCTCCTGGGCCTCTCTGTCCTTGACCCCTGAACCTCCTGACTGGGACTTGGGCTTTTCTAGCCTTCTCCAGGGGAGTGAGGGGACCCTGGCAGGGACTTCAGTGTGTCCTGGCCCAGGCCCCCCCATCACAGCCCCCTGCAGTGGCCCTGCCCACGGTCTCTTCTACCAAGCAGCTCAAGGATCCCTGCCCTGCTCAAAACCACCCCTGGTTCCCATTTCGTGTGGAATAAAATCCCGGCTCCTGTCTGTGGCCTGAGACACCCTTGAGTACTGAGCTCTGGACACAGACTTGGCCAGATGGGTGCAGAGCCGGGAGGCCAGCAGGTGCCGTGAGCTCCAGTGAGTGAGCAGAGAGGGGGAAAGAGGAGGAAGAGGGTGCGGGGTGAAGGGGGGACTGAGAGGGCCTTTGACGGGAGGGAGGCTGGGGGAGAATGTCCTGGGACTCCCAGTGGGCAGCACAGAAGACGGGGCACCTGGCCCCAGACCGCCAGGACTGAGAGCCTCAGGTGAGCTGGTGCAGGGTCGAGGGGAGCAGGAGACAGCGAGGGAGCAGCTGTGACTCGGGAGAGAGAGAGGAGCTGTCCCTCTAGGGCAGGGTGGCCACTGGGCCTCCTGGCTCCCAGCTCCACCTCCAGCCACAGTGTGACTTAGCGAGTCCTGGCCCTCCCGAGCCTTGGTTTCCAGTGACCCTCAGGCCCCTTGGTGTGTCTGAGAGGACGGTGGAGGACTCCCTGGCTCTCGCAGGGCCCAGCGGGTGCAGTTCCCTCTGGGATTCATCCTTCAGAGAAGCAGGCTGCTGGGCAGAGCCCAGGGAGTGTGCTGAGTGGGGGACAGGCTTCCCTGGGCGGGACGCCACAGCTGTGGAGAAGCAGCCTGCTCAGGCGACAGGCTGGAGCTGTCCAGGGCCGGAGAGTGGGCAAGGCGAGCAGAGAGGAGGACAGGGGTTCTGGGGCCAGGGGGTCCCTGGAAGAGGAGAAGAGGATAGAGTAGGACAGGGGGGAGGGGTCCTTGGAGCTCCACCAAGGAAGGGTGGTTGTGACCGTCCTGAGCGTGGACAGAGCTTAGGAGGGAAGGAGGCCCGTGCCAAAGGGCCGCCCTGTGGCTCAGGGTCTTAGTGATGCGGCCTCTGCCTGCCCCTGCCCTGCCCCTGAGGGACAGCCCACTCTCTCTCGTGGCCCAGCCTGCCCACCCTCCAAGGCCACCTGCTCTTCAGAGCCTCAGGGCATCTGAGTCTTTTCAAGGACTTCTGACCGGGCAGGCTCCTTACCCTTGGCCTCTAACAGGGCGATAAATGGCTAGAAACCATGGCCCCTGTCTGGGGCTCCAGAGGGTTTCAGCCACCCACCCTCCCTAGCGCCTGCTCCTCCCAACACACACGAACGTGAGAAAATCCTTCCTGGAAACCGAGCCCAGGATCCTGAAGTGGGTGCAGGAGTGGTGGCCCCTCCTCAGCAAAAAAAAATTTCCAGAGGCTTCTGTGCAGCTGAGTTTCCATGGGAACATGTGCCTGTGGCTCCAATCCTGATCCTCCGTGAGGCTGGGTTCCCTTCCCAGCCAGGACCGCAGGACTTCCGCAGGTGGCCTCAGCCGGGCGCTGCTACCGCTCTGGCCTCCAGCCCTCACTAACCTGAAATCAAGTTACCAACAAACCTGCCTTTTCCCCGTCTAATTTAAAGGCCACGCTCCACTCTGAGGATGCCTCTGGGATTTCAGGGATGGATTTTTACGTAGTTCAATAGTTCTCTTGGCAGACGGCTCCTCCAGGAGAGGTGGCCTTTGCCTCAGCCCAGCCAGGCTGAGGTGTACCCCCGGCTGCCCAATGCTAGGGGATGTCATTTGCCCAGAGGGGCATTGCCAGCTCTAAATCCAGACTTCAGTGTTGGGGACATCAACGTGAAGCTCTGAGACACCTTCCTTTCTCATTCCTCCCTTGAACTGTGGTCGTGATTTGGGCCTCTGGGTCTTGGCGGAGTCTTGACAGTGTGTGGGTCAGGCCGTACTCTCTGCACTTGGCATTGGCCCATTTTGAGCGAGTGTCTAAGCAGAGGACACAGACACATGCTGTGGTAGAGCTACAGCAAGACGGTATTCCTTCTGCTGTGCCTGCCACACCCCAGCCTCCACCCCAGCCTCCACCCTAGGCCCCTCCCAGAGGTAACCCCAAGGTCACATGGGAGTGTTTTCCTCTTTGCTGTTTTTATTTAGGTCTGTGGCACATGAGGTCAAACCTAGGCTGTACCACATGCCAGGCGAGGGCACACCCCTGAGCCCCATCCCCAGCCCCTTTTTAAATTTTACTTTGAGACAGGGTGGGTCTTGCTAAGTTGCCTCAGACTTGTGATCCTCAAGCCTCAGCCTCCCAAGTCACTGCCATTTTAGGGTCACAACACTGCGACAATGCCAGCGTTCTTCACGGTTCTTATCGCATTTTTATACCCCTATGGGGACATACGGGGCATCTGCGGGGGTTCTGAGAGCTGAGGTGGAGCCGTTCTGTAGAAGTTGTCAGCTCTGGCTTTGTTCACGCGGCCCCACGTGGTGGGGATGTGCCCGAGCCAGCATGTAGGAGCTGCCAGACTCTAATTACAGCCGAGGACTCACAGGACGGATGGATCCTGATTTAATCAGGCCCCTACCAATGGCCTCTTCAGTTGTTTACGATTTTTCAACCTCGAGTAAGGTTCTGCAGGGAACATTCTTGTGTGCGCCTCCTTGGACAACATCTACAAAACTTTTTTTTTTTTTTTCAGTTCTTAGATTTAACGGAGGAGCGCTCTACTACTGAGCTGCATCCCCAGCCCTTTTCACTTTTTAAATCTGAAACAGGCTGGCCTCCAACTTGTGATTCTCCTGCCCTAGCTTCCTGAATGTCTGGAATTACAGGCTCCTGTCATTGTGCCAGGCTACAAAACATGGCTAGGGGCTCCTGGGGTTCAGGGTGTGGGCATTTAAAGTCCCAATGACAGTGCCCAGTAGTCAGGCACAGAGATCATGCCATGAAATTTGATTTAATCCTAAAAACAGTGCTAGGAAGTAGGGAACCCATAGCCCCAATTTACCAAAGCAGGAACTACAGCTCAGGGAAGCTGACTGGCTAAGGGTCACACAGCCCGGGGAGGGCAAACCTGGGCTGGCTCCAAACCCGTATGGTTCTCCTGCCCCCACGGGTCAGGTGAGGGGCGATGGATTGCGGGGTGGGGGGGTTGCAGAAAGAGCCGCGGAGGGACACATTTCCTTCAGTTAGACTGTCATCCTTGCAAGGCTCATATTCAGTTTCCCAAATTGTACGTGTGTTGGCGGTAAAATAGGGACCCTCCTGCCTCCTGGTGTTCAGTCTCCTGGGGCAGTGGAGGTAGCCCAAGGGGTCCTTGAGCCGCACCTGCCTGGCAGCCCACGCCTGCTGTGAGGCCTGGTCCTGGCAGCTGGCCGTTGGGATCCCAGGTCTCTCTGGAAATTCCCGCACAGCAGGCCTGGGGTGCGAGTCACCCCTTAGAAGCTTTATAATCCAGGCTAATGCGGCTGTAATTGGCATTGTTCGCTTTACAACCCTCTCATTACCTGAAAACTTACTTTGCAAGTGGCTATGTCTGATTTTATTTTACTACTTCATGGGCCTTGAGGGGCCAGGGACTGCTGGATTTTTCTCTGTCTCCCCTTACCTGCCCCGTCCCCATTCCCCACTGGACACTCTGGGCCTGTAGGTCAGACCCTAGCTGAGCTCCTGTTCTTGGCTCAGGACACAGTGCTGCCCACATGCACCCATGAAGGGGTGCATGTACACACACACACACACACACACACACACACACACACACACACACAATGGTCCTGATCCAGGGCTGACTTTTCTCCCTTATCCCCGATCTTCCCACTGCCAAACTCAACCATCAGAGCCTCCCTCCACCCCCTCCTCCTCCAGCGCTTCCCTGTCTCTGCACCTAATAGACCTTTCTACGGTGGAGCTATGACCACGCCCTGACCCTCTCAAAACCCTGTAGGAACCTGTGGTCATGGTCATTGCATTATCACCAAGGAAGGGTCCAAGATCATTCCACAGGGAAGGAACAGGCTTCTCTGCAAATGGTTCTGGGGGTCCTGGACATCCAAGGCCACGTGGGGCCCACCTCACACCCACTGCAACCTCACGGAGCCTTCCACTGTCCGCAGGATCCAGGCTGACCCTAGCCCTGCCCTCAGGGCTCCTGTCACCCTTCATTCTTTCAGCAACATGGTTCAGCTTGACTGTGCGCCAGGCCCTATGCTGGGGCTGGAAAGAGGCCCCTCCGTTTCCACCAGGGTCAGTCAGCTCATTCGGGACCCAAGCCGCATCCATGGCTCCTGTACCCACTGTGCCGACTCCCCACCTCTGAGCCTGTGCTGCTCCCGCTCTCTTGGTCCCGAGGACCTTCACTCATTCTTTGCCCGAGGATTGATGTTCAAATCCCATTCCCTCCACGAGGCCTCTGGGGGCCCCTCTCCCTCACCAAGTCTCGTTGGTCCTCTCACCACATCACAGCAAGTCAATCCACACACAGCCCGCTCCCCAGGAGGCCCAAGTGTCACCACCACGGAGAACGTTATTTTTCCCCTTTTGTGCCTGACTCAAGAGTCAGAGCTCTGACTCTGAGTCTTGTTTGTTTAAAAAGTAAACGAGGGGCTGGAGCTGGGACTCGGTGGTAGAGCACTTGTCTGCACGTGTGAGGCACTGGGTTCAAGTCTCAGCACCATATATGAATAAATGAATAAAATAAAGGTCCATCAATGTCTAGAAAATATTTAAAAAATAAACAAATAAATAAATAAACAACAAGGTGGGTGAGGTGAAGCATGCCTGTCATCCCAGTGGCTCTGGAAGCTGAGGCAGGAGGATCAAGAGTTCAAAGCCAGCCTCAGCAAAAGCGAGGCACTAAGCAAATCAGCGAGACCCTGTCTCTAAATAAAACACAAAATAGGGCTGGGGGTGTGGCTCAGTGGTCCAGTGCCCCTGAGTTCAATCCCTGATACCCCCCCAAAAAGGGGAAGGGAGCTGGGGATATGGCTTTCTGGTTAAGCGCCCCTGGGTTCAGTCTCTAACACAAAACAAACAAGCAAAAGAGAATAAATTGATCCTTTTCTTTGCTGTCAATTCAGTGCCTGTTCTTGCTGCAAAAGGAGAATGATTTTTCTTTTCAATTTGTAAGGAGTGATCTTTAATTAGTATGTGACCCATTTTACATATGTGAAAGCCAAGCCAGACATGCGGTTATATCCTCAACATGGGGAGAAGAGAGGCAATAAAAATCAGGCTCAGGAAGGTTCTGGAAGGCCAGTACCCTCTTGTCTGCCAGGCAGGAAGAGGCTCTGGGCCAAGGCGTGGGAGGCGAGGCCCAGGCAGGGGGAAAGGCCAGCAGCACTCCCCCACCCAACTCCTGGCCACCAAGGCTGTCAAGAGGCTCTGGTGACGCGTGCCTGCAGACTGCATCAGGGTTGGGAGCCCTGTTGGGTGGTTCTGCTAATTGATCCCAGAAGCCCCTGTCACTGCCAGGGGATGCCTCAGCGGGCTCAGCAATGTCCTCACCATGATCTCTCGCCTCGCCAGATGGCCTCCTCCTGTCTCAGCTGCCTCTAGGCAGGCCCAGACCCCCTGGCCACGGAGGGCCCGAGACCCTCCAGAATCCAGCAGGAGTGAGCCCAGCCAGGACAGAGGGCGGGGAAGCCCTAGAGAAGCCCCTCCGGGTCCCTCTTTATCCCCCTGGGTCACAGCCACCCAGCGTGTCTGGATCGGGGTGGGGAGTCTCAGGGCTGCTCAGTCAGGCTCCGGGCTCCAGGGCCACCCCACCCTGCACCTGCCTGCAGCAGCCCCGCAGCCTACCGCCTCCTGTGGCTGAGGACGCTGATGTGCCGCATGCTGGGATAGAGTGGCTGGCCTCTCTGAGCGGTGGGGACAAGTGCACACACTGAGTTCCAAGGAGGAACCAGATCCACAGACAGAAACAGTGACCGAGGTGCTGCCTGCCCAGTGAGCCCGGAGCCTCCCCTCAGTCCAGGGCTTTGGGTTATTCCTGCCCCCAGGGGACCAGGGGAGGAAGCTGGGGGCGCTGAAGAGGGTCATGGCATCAGGAAGGTCTCGCCCTGAGTCCACCTCACTACCCCCCACAACTCAGTGCTCAGGGGGCCCCTGTCTTCCTTCTGGGTTTGAGACTGTGGAGACCCTTCAGGATGCTCCATCCTCCACTGTCCCACTCTTGGGGACCGCCGAGGAGTACAAGCTTCTTTATGGGATAATGAAAACGCTCTGGGATTTGATAGGGGTGATGGTTGCCCCACCTTATGAACAGGCTGGCGACCACTGAATGAGACGCTTTAAGAGGGTGCGTTTTACTATATGAATTTGACTTCAATAAAACAACACAAAACATCACTGTTTACACTCTTTCTGTGTCCCCTGCCCACTGTCCCCAGGTCAGAGTGCACATATGTATGGTTCCTGGGAACTGGCCCAGCTCCCCCCCCACACACACTCCAGCCTGCCCTGCCCTGTGCCCTCTCTTGCCCTCCCTCCTTCCCTCCTACAGAAGGGCCCTTCTAGGTCCTTTTTCAACCTCCAGGCTTGCACAGGAAGCTCCCTCAGCCTGATAGTTAGATGCCTCCTGACTTATCTGGAGATGAGCACTGGTCCCATTTTACAGATGGGAAAACCGAGGCTCAGCCATATATAGCAACTTGCTCAAGTCCCCCTAGCTGATGGAGGGTGTGGCTGAGGTTTAAGCCCCAGCAATGGTGTCAGAACCCTCTGATGTCCACATTCCTAGTCTCTGGAACTTGTGAATATTACCTTACATGGCAAAGACTTTGCCGATGTGATTAAGACTCTTGAGATGGGGAGATCATCCTGGATTATTATAAGAGGGATGCGGGGGGAGATTACAGGCAGAAGGCCATGTGTCACTGGAGCAGAGTGAGGCTTGGAGATACCCACTGCAGGGGCAGTAGCCAGGGGATGCAGCTCTGGAAGCTGGAAAGGGCCATGAAAGGGATTCTCCAAAAGCCTCCGAGGGAGCGTAGCCGGCGGACACTTTGGTTTTTGCCAGTTGAAACTATTTTGCACTCCCAGCCTCCAGAGCTGTGAGAGAATAAATGTGTGTTGTCTTAAACCACCGCGTTGTGGTAATTGGTTCCAGGAGCCACAGAAAGCTAATACACTTCGCCTTCTGGGGGACCTAGTCAGCTCTCTTTGGGAAGCTCTCCTCACCCTCTGGCCAGTGGCTTACCCCTTGGGTATGCTTCCTCCCAACTCTGGCCTTGGCTTTGACCATGTGTCTGCCATAGCCTCTGTGATCACACTGACCTTGGGCCTCTTCTCTAGCTCCCGGCACTGACCTCTGCAGGCTGGTGTTATCCTTGGGTGTTGCCCAAGGACAGGCACCAGCTCTGGGGCATTGTGGATAAGGAAATCGAGGCTGGGAGGGGGGCAGTGACTGCCCAAGGTCACCCAGCTGGAGAAAGGCAGAGCCAGGGAACATGTGGCCAAGAGTTGAGCGCGGCACCCAAACTGAAGGGCTCTTGAGAAGAGAGGCCACACCCGCTGCCACTGCTCCTGGATAGCCACCCCAGCACCCATTTGGGCCTCCAGAGAACTGGACCCTTCCTGGTGGGCTCAGCTTTAGGGAAACCTGATAGCAAATCCTAAACCAATAAGAGCAAATAAATGAGGGGTGATTACTGACAATAGGAGAGGATACGCAGCAGGGTGCCTCCAAATAGCATCTCCTCCAGTACATTTTAAGTGCTTTATAGGTCATTAACTACTTGACAGAGAGAGCCTGACACTTAAAGCAAAGAATTTGGCGCCTCTGCCAGGGAAAATCAATCAGAAATGAAGACAGAGCATCAGCGGCCTTAAGATGTACTGGGTGGGCAAACGGGATTCGATTTACACATTATTTTAAGGCCCTCTCTATTGAGTAAAGTGAGGCACACTGGTCTTTGAGCCCATTTATAAATCCGAAACTAGAGTTAAGAAATACTTAACCCGCCCCCCTGACTTTTTTTTGTGTGTGTGGTAGTGGTTGTTAATGAAATATTTCAGACACGCAAAAGCGCAGCGATGAGCTTAATCGTGTAGCCCCACCATCTGACAAATAACCATTTCAGGACTGGTGGTAGCACCCACTCCTTAAAATTGCTGCTTGGCTTCTTCTTCCTGCCTTTTCAAACCCTTTCTGTCTTCTGGCCCCACCTTGTCAGGGGACCTAGGCTGACCACCCACCCCTGCCCAAGACATTATTCCTTCCCCTGGAATTGAAGTGCAATTACTGCCTATTTAATTAACTTGGTGATTAATCACCAGCTGCTTGTGAAATAGCTTTTATTGTCCTTGTCCATCTCAGATGCGGTGGGGGTGGGGACCAGACAGGCAGTGGGGAGAGACAGGCAGGCAGGGCCCTACTCAGCTGGATTGGGCCAGTCAAAAGGGCAGGCCTGAGAAGGCCTGGTATTCAAGGCTGCCTTCCTCCTTGCTCTGGTTAGGGAGCGGCTAGGTGCTGGGATCGCGATGAGCTGGAGGTAAGGAAGCCCAAGAGAGCAGTGGCCAGCCGGGAAGGGAATCCACCTGGGCAGCCTCAGGGGCTCTGCTCCTGTTCTCAGAGTCAAATGCTCTTGTCTTGTTGAGCCTCATTGTGGGTTGAAAAAATAGCTTCCCAAGACCTGACCATGGGTATCTGTGAATGGAACATGATTTGGAAATAGGGTCTTTGCAGATACAATTAACTTAAAATCAGGTCGCACTGGATTAGGGTGGGTCCTAAATCCAACCACTGGTGTCCTTGTAAGAAGGCCATGTAAAGTCACAGACAGAGGAAGAACTCATTCATCTGCTACCAAGCCGGCTCCTCTGCGTGCCTGCCTCTGGTGACCCACTACGCAGGAGACAGGATCTCCGTAAGCATTTTTCTGGTCAATTAACCCTCTCCAGCCCTCTCCAGGAGCAGATCCTACATGCTCCTTCATCAGAGGAAGCCCTCTCCCTCGGTTCCATCTCAGATACCGCCCCCCATCAAAGGGACCCACGGAGGGGATTCCCAAGGACACCACCATGAAAGAACAGTATTTCTGTTCAAGTTAGTTTGTTCAGTGACAGTCCTCACGACTGTCCCCACAAGCCCACTGTCAGAGATGGGCAATGCAGCCTGGGTTGAGCAGGGTACTTCTCACTTCCCCATGATTTGGGGTGGGGAGTGGGTTTCCATGAAGGGAAACTAGGATTTTAACATGGGATAATTGATACTGCCCAGCACTGTGCTGGGTACATGCAGCACCTTTACTGAAATACCCATCTCTGCCCTCATACAACACTCTTTTAGTACAGGAGAAACAGGCTCTGATACCTCACAGGACATCTTTGTGTAGAGAACTGGGGTCCAGTTTTGTAAGTACGTCCTGGTATCAGCTCAGCCACCCGCTGGCAGATGACTGTATTTTTCCTGCACTTTCCTTCCCCCAAGCGAAGTTGGTAGCATTAAAGATAGCTCTGTGAGGTACGGTGGCACACACCTGCAATCCCAGCAACTCTGGAGGCTGAGGCAGGAAGCACAAGTATGAGGGCAGCCTGAGCAACTTAGCAAGACCCTGCCTCAAAATAAAAAATAAAATGACCAGGGATGTGGCTCAGTGGTGGAGCCCCCCTGGGTTCAACCCCCAGTACTGGGGGGGGGGGGGAAGCTCTAAATATACACATTTTCCATTAATTTATTAATTTAATCAACAAACGTTTTGAGCACTTACTATGTGCAGGACCCTGGGGATATAGATAGTAGTGAGCAGTACAAACCCCCAGTACTTAAAAGTGCTACATGCCAGAGAAGGACAAGAACGCAGGTACATTGGGGGTGGTAGTAAGCGTTATGAGCACGGAAGCAGAGAGGAAAACGCTGCAGAATTCAGGAGGGCTCCAAAGAGCAAAGGGGGCTGCAGGAAAGAAAAGGCCTTGGAGAATGAAATCTGCAAACCACCACCACCGCAGCCTGAGCCCTTCTTCCTCTCAACCAATCAGACGCCAGCATTGCCGGCCGGTCGACCAATCATGAGCTGGAACAGGAGCCTCAGTCTCAGGCTGTGGTTTCCCGGGGGAGGACCGCCAGGGCCGGTGTGCGCCGCCCCGCCCAGGCCCCGCCCTCTCTCCGCCCCAGCCCCGCCCAGGCCCCGCCCCGCCGTGGCCAGCCGCGCCTGTTTGGAGCCCCGTGGCCAGCGGCCGGCAGCTGGGGCCGAGTATTGTGCTAAAGGACGAAAAAAGCATTGAAGCGGGTTGGGGAGGGCAGCCACGTGCACGCAGGAGGATTTACAACATTCCTTTTGGCCACTGATAATATTGCAAAATGTGTGAAGGAGACGGCTCAGCCAGAACAGGAGCGTGAGGGCGAGGGCAAAGGTAAGCTGCCCCGGCTGGCTTCGCCCGGGATGTGGGGCACCCGGAGAAAATCGGGGGCATCATCCCCCAATGAGCAGCAGTCGCGGCGTCTCAGCCCCCTGAAGGGTCTCGTGAGCGCTGAGCGGTGTAGACGCGGCCCCTGAGCTGAGGCATCTCCGGTGACCCGGGGATGGCCGAGGCGGTGTAGACGCGGTCCGTAAGCTGAAGCGTCTTCAGCGACCTGATGGTTGTCAAGGCGGTGTAGACGAGCGGAGGCGGTGCAGCTGAGGCGCCTCCAAGATCTGGAGGTGGTTAAGACTGTTCCCCAAGGCTGAGGCTGGCCGTCCCGCTCACTCGCGGCTGGTGAGTCTGGGCAGACGCGGACCTACGTATGGCTGAGGCACGCTGCAGCGACCTGGGGGCAGATGAGGCAGTGCCGTCGCGCGCCTGTGGTTGAGGCGTCGCAGAACCGCAAGCAGGTGTAGACGCCCGCGGGTCCCAGGCGCAGAAAGTTTGCTGGAGTGCGTCGAGCCGCAGGCAGGGCTGGGCGCGCTCGGAGCTGCCCACAGGCCGGGCTCCCCGCCGCCGGGGGCCCGACGGAGCTCACCTGTCGCCTCTCAGCCGCCCTCCCCAAGCCCCAGATTCCACCGCTGGAATTCACGTGCCGCGGAGTGGGAGGAGTTGGCTGTGAAGAGTCCCAGAGCAGGATCAGAGGGGATTCACTTAGAGTCCTTTGAACCGGTTCACTCAACTCCTGCTCCATCCCACAGGATTGGCTGGGCGCCTGAGGTGTCTGCGTTGCACGTGTGGGAAATCAGAGGCAGATGGGCCAACTTGGTGTCCCCATCACACGCTGGAAATCAGAGGGGACTACCATCACCCGTCTGTCTCCTTTTCTCCTCTCACCCAGCCTCAGTCAGGAGAAAGGGGGCCAGGCATGAGTGTGTGCAGGTGGACCTAGGGGTGGGGGGCCTAGAGGCCCTGGCTTGGGATCTCTGGATCTGCTTCTTACTGCCACTGTGACTAGGTGGCGGCACAGCCAGGGAATGAATGGAGGAGGAAAGGTAGCCAAGAGAGTGCTGGGGAGGGGATGCTGATGCCCACCTGCTTTGTCCCCAGGGTACTCTGCCCCAGAAGATAGGGTAGGGAGGATATTATGTGACACTCTCCCATAGGGGAAGGAAACACTGTACCCCGTTTTTGCTGCAGGGGAGGGCAGAAAGGAGCTCCTTGGCAGGTACCTGCATGTCTAGGAGACACCTACAACAACATGTCCCTCTCCTGGAGGGGGCCAGTCTCATCTCCCCTCCCCCTCTGTGCCCTTTGCCCCCATTCCTTCTCCTCTGTGACTCCTTTTACCACAAGGCTTTTGTATGTGTTTATTCTTTTGATGGACAAATATGTACTGTGAAACAGGTGTGGTGGCTCACTCCTGTGGACCCAGCTACTGGGGAGGCCAAGTTATAGGTCAGTCTGGTAATTTAGCAAGATTCTGTCTCAAAATAAAAAATAACAAGGCCTGGGGCTGTAGCTCAGTGGTAAATTGTCCCTGAGTTCAATCCCCAGTTAAAAAAAAAAAAATTAGAAACACCTACTATGTGCAAGGCACTGGCAACACAGCAGTGAATAAGATGGACCATGTCTCTTGCCTCACAGGACTTCAGCCCAGGGCAGGGACATAGATGATGGACAACACACAGTGAAGAAGGGAACAAGACCTGGGGAGGAGGGCAGCCTTGGGTGGATGTCCGTCCGAGAAGGGAAGACAGGAATAGAGGTGTTAATGCTCCTCATTCTGTGGACTTAGGGCCAATGTCACCTGCTCCAAGAAGCCTTCCTGTCCTCTCGGCTTGACACTTCCACTCTAATGGGCCCCTATAGCCTGTTGTGTCCTTACTTGGTAATGTTCATCTGCCCTCCGTTGTAAGTGCCACGAGGTCAGGAGCCAATTCTCTTCTGGGTGTATGGGAGGCAAAGGGCGTTAAGGGTGAATAGGTTTTCCCCAGAAAAACAGGAGCTGCTCAGCCGGGCCAGGTGTCCAGATGGCAGAAACTTTTCTTTCCCCTTCTCTGGCCCCAGGCCTGGGCTCCACACCCCATTTGTGGTTCACAGAAACACGTGAAAGAGATCAGCAGGCCTGGTCTGATGCTGTGGGGAGAGTGGCCTGGTGGGACAAGGCCCAGAGGTGGCTCCTGTGCTGCCTTGGGCTCAGGCTGGCCTACTCCGGTCCTTCTGTCCCAGCTCCCGGAGGCTGTCTCCTTCTATCACTGCTCTGGGAGAAGGTGGTACTATGGGAGCCCTCCAGATGGCCACAGTACAGGGCCACAGGGATGGCCTCGCCGCCCCCCCCCCCCATCCTGGGCAGGCACCACCCTAGGCAGCACCTCCCTGAACTGGAGCCAGATCTCTGGGTCCCAAGTAAGTGCTCAGGAGGCCCACAGCTCATTGGAACTCGGAGCTGGAAGGTAGGAATCAGCACAGAGGGACTGACTCTTATTTTATTTTTTCACTTTTTCTGTACACTCTGAACGTCTCCCTCCCCTGGCTCCAGCAGACCTGTGCGCCTGGCACCTTTCCTGTGGCAGATTATGCTCTCGCAGATGCCCGACAAAGCTTTTATCACGTCCCCCCTTCACCCCGCCCCGCTTCAGGGGATTGAGCTGCCGCCACGCACGGCTAGAGAAACGTCTCCATGCTTTATCCAGGCTCTGGCAGGGACAGAATAAAAGCAGCCTCCCCACCCACCCACCCGGCCAGCCAGCCCTCCTGCCTGGAATGGCTTTAAAAAAATTAATTTGCAATGATTTACTCCCTTCTGTTCTGTGGGGATCACCAGCATTTTAAATATGTATTTAAATCAGATTCACTGCTCCCAGTTAAATCTCGACTGCCTCCCCCCTCCCAGCAGAAAAAGCACTGGATTCAGAATCAGGTGACACAGAAGTTCAGGCCAAGTTCTGCTGATGATAAGCTTCGTGACCTTGGGCACGTGACTTAACCTCTCTGCACCTCCATTGGCTCCTCTGGACACTGGGGTTAATGGTAATCCCTTCCTGGTAGGGTGCTTTGAGGATTAAATTAGATAACGTTCAGGGAAGAGCAGTGCGGTGCCAGGCCTGTGTCTTCTGTTCCCCAGTCCTGGCTGTCCAGCTAATTAGCCTGGTGACCTTGGGCGGGCCGTTCTGCCACCCTGGGCCTCGATTTCCTCATCTGTAAAACACAGGGGTTGTTGAAGGAGGCCCCCACCCTTAGTCTTGAGCCCCCACTCACCTCTTCTGCCCTCTGCCAGATGCCATCCCCTGGTCTCCTTGGCCACTCTTTTTTCCTGGGTTTTAATTGGAGCGCTCCCCTCCCCAGCTGCCTCCCAGGCTCCCTGTGAAGTCGCAGGGTTATGGCCCTGAGGGGCCTGCAGTTCCTGGCTCATTTTCAGGGGCAATTAGCTGTGATGTCACAGGTCTAGGAGGTGGCCTCAGTAGGGCGCGTGGCCATGCCACCGGGAGGCCAGCACCCTGCCTGTCTGTGGCTTACAGGGCTCCCCCAAGCCTAGGGAGGGGTCCCTGTTGCCAGCTGTGGGGAGGGGCTTCCCCGGCAAAGCCATTTCCATTCCTGTACTTTATGAGTCCTCCAGCCGAGTGTAAATGAGTTCTACTCGGTGCTTTTGTTGGCAACCGCCGGTGCCTTGGAAGCGAGGGGCTTTGTCAGGAAGAACAAAGCTGCTCCGTGTTGCTCTGATTTGGGGGAGGTGGGCTCCTGGGGGAGGCTCCTGGTTCCTCCGTGCGCCTTGTTCCCAGACCCGCCGTTGTGTGTGGGGTTTTAAGTCCTGTGGCTCGGGAGCCGCATATGTTTGTGTGTGTGTGTGTGTTGGCTGGGGCTGTTTCCCTCCTTTTTGGCTCGCAGAGAGGATTCTGTGGCAGCCGATTCCAAGGACTGAACTTTTCAAATCACTGCTTCAACAGCTTTTAAAAATCTGGACCTAGTTACTCCTGTCATCCATGTGTAAAGATTTAGGAAAGAAAATTCCAGACCCGAGGGTGGGCAGCCGAGGGTGTCCAGCTCCTGGCGGCGCTCGCTGCAGCCCCGAGGTCAAAGCCGCCGAAATGCCGAGCGCCTCCTGGGAGGGGGGCACGGTCTGCTCCGCGCCCGACATCTGGATATGGAGAAAACATCTGGGTGGCTGGGCTTTTCAGGTTTCTGCCTGACATTTAATATCACAAACACTGCGCCTGCCTCCCCCCCCCCACCGCCGGCCACCAGGCTTCTCCTCCCAAACACACCCAGCCCCTTCCCCCTCCTCCTGACGGGGGAAGAAACATCCATTCTTTCCAATTCCCCAGCGTTTTCCCCCTGCCGGAAATCTGATGGGCTTATGACATCATGGCTGGCTTCTGAGCGATGAAGTGGATGCTACAAAGAAGCCGACATATCAGATGGATTTGGAAATCCCTTCCCCTCGGGCCGGAGGGGAGGGCTCGAAGTCGGGGATGAGAGCTTTGTCTAAGAAATTTTAAAAAACAAAAACAAAACCGAAGTCTTGCTCCGTATGCAAGACAGTTTGCTTAAAAACAAGCAAACTGTGTGGACATCATCCTGTCTTAATAGAAATGCTGGGTTTTATGAAACAAAAGTGGCTAAGAAATCGGACCCGGAGCTCCCCAAGAATGTCTCGTTTCTGTTGACAGTGTGCATCCTCACTCATCAGAAAGGGGGACTGGGAGTGGTTTCTCTCTCTTCATTATTCAAATGAGATAGCTTTTTTTTTTTTTTTTTTTTAAGGCCAGGGTAAATTGCTGGTTTGTGAGTTTCCAGGAATCCATTTTTATGGAGTGACCTTGGACCTGCTGGGGCTACAAACACTGTATTTCCCTCTGCTGGGTGTCCTGGCTGTGAAGCCCTCGGGACTTCTCCTGGTGGGGCTTGAGGGGTGACAGTGTGTCCACAGGGCAGGGACAGGGACCTATAGGCCAGGGTACTTCTTGAGATGAAAAATCTTTGAAAGGAGAGTCAAGAGGGGATGAAGTAGAGGGACTGTGACACAAGCCCCAGGGCAGCCTAGGAGGGTGATTCGTTGTGTCCCCCTTCAACAGGGAGCGAAAAGCCCAAGAGCCCCAGGCGGAGGGGCTCCAGTCCGTATCCACTCACTGTGCAGCAGGCCCAGGTGTAGGGAAGCTCAGACTCTGTGTTGGGCGTTTGGAGTCCAGCTCTTCTGTGGACCTGCTGCAGGTCCCTGGGCAAGTCACCCCCCCTCTGTTTCTCTCTCTACCGGCAGGCACAGGACCCCGCGGCCCGCTGAGAGAACCCGTGCTGCTGCGCCTGGCAGGACACGGGGGTCCGGCCACTGTCAGCGGACCCCCTAGAGCTGGGAGAGGCCTGTGTGCATTCTGGAGTCCGATGCCTGGTGTTGCATCCTGGCTCTGCCACCTGTTATCTGCATGACGCCATTGATCTTGGTGACAGTCTCTGTGCCTTGGTTTCCTCATTTGTCAAGCCACAGTAATGATAGTCCTGCGCTCACACACGGGCTGCTGAGGGGATTAATGGCTTCAGAAGGCCTGGGATATAGCGGTGAGCACCAAGTGTTCGCTGTCATGACATGGTCCCCGCGTGGGACCAGGCTGGGAGGGGGCCTGTCGAGCTGAGCACGGGAAGAGGATGATCAAGGACTGTGGGACCGTCCCTTCAATTCTGCACACAGAACTCTCCGTGGCTCCACATGGCCCAAAGGGAGCCAAGTCCCCCCACTCGGCTGGGTCGTGTGCCTGGTGCTGGCTCCCACAGGCGGTTCTCCCCGCTCTGTGCTCCATCCACCCTCCCGGCTGCTGGGCACACCACTGTCTTTGGCTACGATACTAGTGGGTAGTCCACACTGACTGCCACCTGCCACCCTTTGTTCTGTGGCCTCGATGCAGATGAATTCATTGGATTCTCACACCCACCGTGAAAGGAGGGCGGTCATTCCTGCTCCGAGGTGAGGTGTGTTGCCAAAGCCCCAGAGCCCTGACTGGATGAGGGCGGGGCTCCTGCCCTCCAACCTGGCTGCATGGGTCTTCCTCCTCCTGTTCCCGCCTTGCCCCGAAACTGGGGCACCTGCCTGCCCATGATGCCCATCTCTCAGCCAAGACTTTGGGGCACTGGACAAGGGGCTTCCCTGCTCTTCTCCCATGGTGGCTCTCCAGGTCCCTTGTCCACTTCTCCGGGAGCCAGGATCTGGGATGTGGCCAGTTCTTGTACCCCACGAGGCCCTGCAGGCCCATCCAGGCAACGCCTTGGGCTACATTTCCGCTCTGGTGGTCATCCAGCGGCTCCACCTCAGCCGGTCACCCACTGCGCTGAAGTCAGTCCTGGGCCCACGCACCTGGCCTCCCCTCACCTCCTCTGCTCAGGCCCAGAGCCTCCAGGGCCTCCTTGGTCTCCCTGTCTCCCTGTGCCTTTAATCCATTGGCAGATCCATCGGTTTAGCTTTCAAACTGCATCAGCACCGTGACCCTTCCCCCACACCCACTGCCACCACCTGCACTGCTGGCCTCCTCCTGGGTCTCCCTGCTTCCTCTGACCCACTCGGAGCCCGCTCTTCAGCGATCCCCTTGGAACTGAGGTCACATCCTGGGCTCCTCCGCCCAGAACCCTGCTGTGGCTCCCAGCTCATTCAGGGTCAGAGTGCTCCTGAAGGTGGCTGCGGCTCATCCCCTCACCGACCTCTGTTCCCCCCTCCCGCCAGGACACGTGTCACCGGGGTACCTGGCCTCAGGACGTGCACCTGCTGTTCCCTCTGCCCAGGGCACCCTTCCCTCTGGTTGGCATCACTCCCTCCTCTACTTCTGTTAGAGCTCTCATCAAAGGTCACCTGCGCAGAGAGACCTTCCCTTACCATCCTGCCAGGTCATTGTCCCACTGCACTGCTCTCGTGGCACTTCCTGCCACCGACCTCCTCCGGTACACCTTTTTACTGGAAGGTGAACTTCATTTGAGCGGGCTCTGCCTGTCTTCGCTCCCAGCCGAGGGCACATGCTCCACTCAGGGTGTGGGGTGTGGGGGTGAAGGCACGTGCAGGGGGACAGGTATTGAGCAGCTGGTTTGTGCCGGTTTCTGTGCTGGATTCTGAGCAAGATCCCTTGTCCCGTCTACAGAGCCCTCGCCCGGGGGCAGGGGAGGAGACTGACTCTGAGCAAAAAATCCCAAGCAGGTGGCGTGGGTGGTGTCCAGGAGCAGGCTTAGAGGCCCAAGTGGTCCCACCCTTTGGAGGGGGCTCCCTGAAGACGGGGGTCTACATGAGCTGGCCTCAAAGGAGAAGAGAAGTTGGATGGTGCTGAGGGTCTGGTGGACAGCAAGCTCTGGGGGCTCCCTGCATAGACAGGGCCTTAGAGCTCAAAAGACCCACGGGGGTGGAGACAGGGGCGTGTGTAGGTTGGGCCCCAGGAGGGGAGGTGCAGGGCGAGTGCCTGGGGACAGGTTGAGGAAAGACTTAGGTGTGTGTGGAGAGGTGTGAGGAGGAGAAGTGGAGCCAGGTTTGGCGGCACGTGTCTGTAATCCCAGAGACTGGGGAGGCTGAGGCAGGAGGATCCAAAGTTCAAGGCCAGCCTCAGGACTGTGGCCCTGTGGCGGGGCAGCCCTGGGCTGCAGCGAGGCTCTCCTCCCCCAGCCTCGGGATCCTAGATGCTTCACTCACTTCTGGGGCTCAGTGCCCCCAGAGAGGAGCTCTGGATGCTCCCTGCAGTCCGGGCAGTGGACTCTTGGAAGTCCCCTTGCGGCTGTGCTGTCCTGCTCCGGAGAGGCGGAGACTTGTGCTTGGAGGAGCCGAGGGTAGAGTGGCATCTCCAGGAAGCGCGTGGGGAGTGGGGTGCAGAACGTGCCAGCGGGTGTCTTCTCCCAGGCTGCGTTTCTCCGGTCCCTCCTTCAGGGACCGGGGAGGACAGTGGTGAGGGTGGGCCGGCTGTCCCCAGCAGGACCTTGGTCAGGGGCCTGCTGGGCTCTGCCTGATGGGCCACCCAACTTTGGCCTCACCCTCTGCAGAGCACCACAGACCTGACAGAGCAGGCGGAGAAGCCGAGCCTCCGAGCACAGAGGTGACCCACAGCTGCTGTCACCACAGAGCTGATAAATGGCAGATGAGGGACCTGAACCTGTCTGGCCCCAAGCCCTGCGGTCCTCTAGCAAGACTGAGCCACATCTTTTGGGTGGCCTGGTGAGCTCATGCCGGCTGGGAGAGCCAGGCCCCTGCCTGTGACAGGCTCACCATGCAGCCCTGGGGGAGCTGCCCTCCACGTGGCCACCCCTCCTTTGGGGAAGGTGAGTCAGGTCTCTGGAAAGCCCTGGAGCCTCTCCCCTCAGCGGGGGCTTCTCTGAAGACTCCAGATGCTTCTGGGATGAGTGTTCTGGGCTCCTGAAAGCCACAAAGCCACCCCCTTGCAGCAGGGGGTCCCTGTTTTACAGCTCGGGAAGCTGAGGCTCAGAGAAGAAGAGTAACCCGAGGGAGGAACACCAGCCACCGGGAGGTCCATCTTTATTCAGCTGGGGATGTCCTCCTGGGGCCAACTGCTGTGTTCACTGTCTGGGGGACAGAGGGGCGGGCTCTATGCGCAGCCTCAGGCCTGTGGGAGAGTGTCAGGGGCCAGCCTCAGCCCACACTACCAAAAACTTTTCAGCAGGTCTGTGGGGAGAGGGTCTTGGAGGGCGTGAGCTGTCAGTCACCAGTGGAGTTCAAGCAACCCTGCCTGTGAGAGGCAGGAGGTTAAAGCCACAGGTTATGCTGAGCCGTCCAGGTTTCTGAGACTCTCCAAGCCTCAGTTTTTGTATCTGTGGGATGGGGCTATTAATTCCCAGCTGTCACAATCTCCAGGAGTCAACGAGGACTGGAAGGCACCCTACTTTTTTTTCTGAGCCCCAGAAAGGTGCCTCTAAGCTGCTCTGTAATGGCCAGAGGACAGAGTCCCCGTGGAGCAGCCCCTGTCACAAGCCCCAGCTTCTTCCTAGATGGTAGAGATGGGGTGTCCAGGCCTTGGGTACGTTGGTCCCTCGCATCTGTCTCCCAGGCTCACCTGTCAGCTGGGCTGGGCCATGGCTGGCACTTTGAGTAACCGGAGCTTCCACGTGAGTTTTGCAAAAGCAGGGCTGTGCACGGAGACGTGGGCCTCCTCGGATCTTGGCCTCCAGGAGAGGCAGGGCTCACAGAAATGCCCCGCCAGGCGGAGGCCAGAGCCCGCTGCCCCTCAGAACTTCCTGACTAGGAAATGGACCTAGAGAGATCCATTTTGCAACCAGGACCCAGAGAGCAGGTGCAGACAGCTGCTTTTGTGGGCACCTACTCTGCCCCAGGGGCTTTCCTTACACATAATTGAATAATTTTTTTTTTAGAGAGAATTTTAATATTTATTTTTAGTTTTCGGCGGACACAACATCTGTGTTTGTATGTGGTGCTGAGGATCGAACCCGGGCCGCACGCATGCCAGGCGAGCGCGCTACCTTTGAATGATTTTTGAGGCACAGTCTCATTGTGCAGGAGAGAGCCAGAGCTCAGGGAGAAGCTACTTGACTTGAGCAATGTCAGACCTGGGGCCCTGACCTAGGGCCGTGGGATCCCCAAGTCAGTGAGCTTTCTCTGTCCCTGTCCTGCCATCGCCTGGGGCAGGGCAGTGAAAGGGGCACCGGCTCTGGAGCCCTGCAGTGCCATGGGGGATCCCAGGCTGGGCAAGAGGACAAACGCAGGCACATCCTGGCTCTGTCCTCACCTTGGCACATCCCCCCTCTCTACTTTGATCTTCCCAGACTTGGGTTTCTCCCTTTCTGTGAGGAGGGACAGTCACATGACTGGCAGTCTAGCAGTTCTGCTTTCAAATCCTGCCCTGCCACCCCTGAGCCTGGAGCAGAGAAGAATATGGGGAACAGCATGCAAACAGGGAACAGCATGGGCAAAAGCAAGAAGATATGAGGCCCTTCGAGATCTGCATCAGCTTGGAGGGTAGAACCAGGGTCTGGGCAGAGAGGAGGCCTGAGGTGGGGTTCCCTTCTCCCACTTTGGCCCTTTAAACAGGCTGTCCTCCCTGCTTGGCCTGGCCTTCCTCTTCTTGTCCTGTCCAAGCCTTCATGTTTTTAAGGCCCTGATCACTGGTATCCCCTGTCAGTCCTTCCCTGAGTCACAACCCAATGCTGCTCCTTACCCCAGAATACCCACAGACCCCTATGCTGCCTCAGTCTGAGCAGTCAGTGACCAGGTTGTGCAGGTTTCTGTCCGAGGTGTGGTGCTCAGACCCTGACTCCATGCCTGCTGGGTGACCCTGGGCATGTGGCCTCACCTCTCTGTTTCTTCATCTGCAGGATGACAGGAGCAGCCCCAGTTTTCAGGGTTCTCTAGGGGATTAAATGAGGTTGTGCTTCTGATACAGCAAACCACACTGCCTCAGAAGGTCAGCCCGCTGGGACACACCTGTTCATGCATGTCATTTCCATGATCTGTAGGTCCCCTGAGAGCTGGGCCTCGTGTCTGGTGCTGACTTCATGGTGAGGCAGGATTGGGGTCTTGGTGATTGCTTCTAAGTGCATGGGCACCCCATTCTGCTCACGTGGGATCCCTAAGGAAACCAGCAACCTGAGCAATGGTCACCATGGGATCCCTGCATCATCTTGTTTGATGCTGACCACCCTGTGACAGGGGATTATTAGACCCATTTTGCAGAGACTGAAACTGAGGCCTAGAGCATGGAGGCTGCCTGTGTAATGACCACTAGAGTAGTCGGGTTTGGCACCTGAGTCTGGCTGACGTTCTTGGGTGGGACTCTGTCCTCTCATGCCCCTTGCTAATGGCCCAGACCCCTTCCCTCCCTCTTGGTGTCCTTGCCCATGTCCAGGCCACCGCCTGGAGTGCTGGGATGAGGGGAGTAGATGTGGGGGCCCAGAGTGTTCTATCAGTTCATGAACCTGTGCCCTGTAACACATACACGTGTGCGTGTGTGTACATGCGCAAACAGCACACATGGTCTAGCTGGCGCGTTCCTCCAGCCCTGTCTGCAGGTCAGTGTCCGGCCTGTCTTCACCGCCGGGAACCCGCCAAAGGCCCTGTGAAATGCTGCTCAGCGATTCCTTGGCCTCAGCCTCCAGACAGTCAGCACCCAGGGAGTGGGATGGGGTTCAGGGGCCCCCCACTCTGGCCCAGTGAATGGGTACAGAGGCCTGGCATGGGAGGAACCAGCACCGTCTGTCCAGGGTCATCAGCAGGGGGACCGGGGCCCTCAGGCAGCCCACCCCTTGTGGGCTCTCTCCCTGTGTGTTGAGTGGCCTCACAGTCCCTCGTCCACTCTCTACCAGGCCAGGCTGGACATGAGGCTCATCTGGAAGGAGGGACGAAGAGGACTGAGGGGGACAGCAGAAGTGCCAGGCGTCCCTGGTGGCTTCTGGTGGCCTTCAGAGGAGTCCACGATGCTCCACCTGGCCGGCTGGAGAGGGGCAGCGTAGGTAGCTATGAGCCAAGTGTGGGTTCGCCTGTCCCGGTTGTCTCCCACTGAACTCAGTCCAGCTCGGGGCACCACCCGTGGCTGTGCCCATTCAGCCAGTGGGAGAGGGCAGAGGCCCTTGGGTGGGGCTCAGGTCAGGACGGTGGGGGACTCTAGAGTAGTGCGTGGGGAAGCAGGTGCGGTGGCACACCCTGTGATTCCAGTCGCTCGAGGCTGAGGCAGGAGGATGGCAAGTTCAAGGCCAGCACGGACAACTTAGTGTCTCAATAAACAAGGGGCCCCTGGGTTCTGACCTAGGACAGGAAGGAAGGCGGGCAGGCAGAAGGAGGTACCTGGTGTGCTCAAGCAGTAGGGACAAGCCCCAAGTTGGTCCTGGGCATGCTGGACTCTCTGGGGGGCCTAGGGCAGGCCAGTCCATAGGGCTGAGGCTGGACCGTGGAGAGGTGCGTGCGCTCGGTCATTCCTTCCTTCTGCACATGCGTCCTGCAGGCCCTGTGATCAGTGCTGGGGACACAGCAGTGCACAAGGTAGACAAGACCCCTGTCCTCATGGAGTCACGCTGTAACAGAGAAACATGGACAAGAGAGCTAACACGGAAGGGACCACGTTGTGATCAGGAGTGCCAAGGGCTAAGGAGAAAAGTCGGACAGGGAAGGGGAGCTGGGCGCTGTCCTGTTCCCCAGGCGACCTCCTGAGTGCCCCTGGAGCAAAGATGGGCAGGAGGTGAGGCGGATGGCTCCCGGGGAGGCACTGCCGGTCGGAGATGAAAGCGGGGAGGGGTCCCAGGGGTGGCGGCGATGTGGGGAGCAGGGATTGGGCCTGGCACAATCAGGGCGGGAAGGGGGGAGCGAGGTGGTAGCAGATGAGCTCCAAGAGGAAATGGGGGCCAGATGGCGAGGCCTCCTGGAGGCACCGTGTGAAAGGATCCCTCCGGCTGCTGAGTTAGACTAGTGGGGGAAGGGCGAGGGCAGGAGGAGAGGAGGCCGGTGAAGATCATCTAACCGATTTGCTGATGGATTGGATGTGCCAGAGCAGGGTGTCAAGGCTGCCGCCACAGAGTTCTGGTCAATTTGCTGGGGAGGCCTGGAGGCTCAGCTGTGCCCGAGGGAGGCAGAACTGAGGATGGGCTGGGAGCAGGACCTGTGGGGGGCGGGGTGCCTCAAAGTCAGATGGGCAGACGCCTGTGGCAAAGAGGGGCTCCAGCTGGGGGTGGGGGGCTGTGGTTAAAGGCTGGGACTTCTGCACCTGAGAGCCCCCAGGGCAACGCAAATCCCCCCCCATCTGCTCCAGGTGGGGGCTGAGCTTCGAGGGCGCGGGCTTGATGAGCCCTCCCCACTTGCCCTCTACCTGTCCGCCCACCCACCATCTGCCCCCACCCCGGACCTCCCTCCTCGCCCCTCCCCGCCCTTTTCTTCCTCTCCAGCCACCATCCCTCCTCCCAGTGCCCAGCCACCTGAGGTGGGTGTCCCTGGCGCTGAGGCCTCCTCCATGAACCCCACGCACCTCTGGACTTGGTGTCCATGCATCCAGGCTGCAGCCACCTTCCCACGGGACAGAATGCACCAATGGATACTCTGAATTCTTTCCAATTTGAGGTCACTCAACAAGTGTGTGACGACATGTGACTTGATTGTCCATCATTCCAAGTCATTTAAAATAATATCACAGTCAGGAAAAGCTCCAGAAAGCTCCAGGCCACTGAGGCTGCGAGAGGGAAGGAGGCTCCGAGGAGGCAGAGAAGGGCGGAGGGTCCTGGGAGGGCCACACCGCATGAGCCAAGACTCCGGGTCAGCAAGAGGGTGTGGGAAGAGCTGGGTCTGGGGGAGATGGGAGCCTGCAAAGCCAGGGGGGCTCACTGAGGAGTCTGTGGGCCTGTCTAGAGTGTCTGGCCCTTGTTCTGAGAGTCGAGGGGAACCATTGAGGGTCTGTGAGCTGGAGAGCGACCACCCAGGGCCGATTTTTAACTGGTGGAACCGTGGAGGGTAAATGAGAAAGGGCAAAGAGTTTGAGGTGGGCAGGCCTTGGCCTTGGCCCAGGAGGGGTGAGACCTTACCTCAAGTGGTGGGGTGTCAAGGGGGGTGGGTATGAAAAATGTCACAGGGCCCAGCAGATGGACCTGGGGTCGTGCTGCCCGCTTGGGCTCTAAGTCAGCCACCACAGAGGGCTTCATCCTAGAAGTGCTCCTCCCGCTGTGCTCCCTGCTTAGGCAACGTCCTCGTCCTGGGCCCCTCTTCTCCACGTCGGTGCTTTCCCAAGACTCTCCTGTGCAGCCTCTCCAGACCTGGCCAAGGCCACAACCTCCTGGCCTCCTGCCGCAGCCTCACACTGCTCCACCGACTCCAGAACAGCCAAGGGACCCCTCTGGTGCTTGGGTCCCACGGGCCACCCTCTTCATCCTCCCGGTTTCCTGGTTTCCACTGGCTCTGCCCACACCTCCCAGCGCACCCAGCCTCCTCCTGAGCTTCTCGTCCTCCGTCCCGGCGGTGGCAGTGGTATCCTGCGCCCTCTCCGCGCTGCGTTGAGGTGGAGAGAACCAGCCACAGCATGCAGGGCAGGCAGGGCCTCCGGGGACCAGGACGTGGAGCTGAGACCCCGCGGGGGAGCAGGCGGGGAAGGAGTGTCTCAGGAAGAAGGAGTGGCTGGAGGCAGGGGCCTGCGCAGGGTGGCCAGACCCACGGAGGGAGCAGCGTCCCTGTGTCAAGGCACCCACTGTCTGGTACCCGCCACTGAGTCCCACTGTTGTAGGATGGTGGCTTGGGAGGAGGGGCAGTGGCTGAGCCTGGAAGGTGGTCGTGCTAGTTCCGGGTGTCCTGTTGGGTAGATTAAAGTGTGGGGGTCCTTTGGTTTTTTTAAACAGCTTCATTGAAATATAATTCACATAATCATACAATTTACCCCTTTAATTCAGGGGCTTCTAGTGTCTTCAGAGTTGTCCAACCATCTTCACTGTCTACCTCTGGAACCTTCCGGTCATCCCCCAGAGGAACCCTGTTCCCATTAGCAATCACTCCTCTCCTTCCTCCCCTCCCCCGGCCACCACTAATCTACTTTCTGTCTCTAGGATTTGCCAATTTTGGACATTTCACACAAATGGCATCAGACAATATGTGACCTCCGTGTCTGCCTTCGTTCACTTAGCATAATGGTTTTAAGGTCCATCCATGAAGTGGCAGGAACCAGAACTTCAGGCCTTTTCGCGGCCAGATAATAGTCCAGCGAGTGGACTTACCGTCCTTTGTCTGCCGGCTCGTCTATCAGCAGTCATTTGGGTCGCTCCCACTTCTTGGCTATCGTGACCAGCGCTGCTGTAAACATTCGTATCCAAGTTTTTGTGTGGACGTGTGTTTCCACTTCTCTCGGGTACGCATGCCTGCGAGTGAGATTGCCAGGTAATCTAGTAGCCCAGTCTACCTTCTGGGAAACAGATGGACAGTTTTCTACAGTGTTCGTGCATTTAAACTTCTTTTTACTTAAAAAAAATTTTTTTTAGTTGTAGATGAACACAATACCTTAATTTTATTTATTTATTTTTATGTGGTGTTGAGGATCGAACCCAGGGCCTCACCCGTGCTAGGCAAGCGCCCTGCCGCTGAGCCCCAGCCCCAGCCCCCCTTTAAACTTCTCACAAGCGATGTGCGGATATTCCCATTTCTCCACATCCTCCCCAGCACTTGTTACTGCCTGTCTTTTTATTAGAACCATCTCAGTGGATGTAAACTGGCATTTCCTTGTGGTTTTTGTCTAATGGCTCATGATGTTGGGTGTCTTTTCATGTATTTATTGACCATTTGTATATTTAAAAAATATATTTTTAGTTGTAGATGGACATGGCATTTTTATTGTATTTATTTTATTTTTATGTGGTGCTGAGGATCAAGCCCAGTGCCTCACCCATGCGAGGCAAGCACTCTGCTACAACCCAAGACCTATACATCTTCTTTGGAGAAGAAAAATCTTTTAAAATCCTTTGGCCATTTTAAAATGGGGTTGTTGAGTTGTAGGAATTCTGCATCTTTTTGGATACAAGTCCTTTAGCAGGGGAAAGGAACTGGGACGCCAGGCCAAGGAGCCAGGCCTGAGCTATAAACTCTCAGCCCTGGGGCTGTGGACTTTAGGGGCCTCACCTTGGAGAGTGGACATCTGCTCATGAGTCCCCACGTCCTCTGCATCTCCTGGCCTCAGACACTGCAGGGCCAATACTTCACAGGGCCTACCACGCCCCACCCTCTGCAGGCCCTGTGAAGGCTGGGACAGGAACACTCTGGGTCCTCTGAGAAGTGGCCACAGAGAAGCCACCACCTGCTCCTTGTGTGCCATGATACGACCACAGCCACCCGGTCATAGACACTTCCAAGCCCAGAGGTCAAGCCCAAGGCCTCCCTGGGTGGCAGGCAGAGAGGCCCAGGCCTGCCAGAGCAGCCACAGCCCCCTCAGGCCAGACTCTCCCTCTCCCTGCTTATTTAAACTTTCCTGAACTTTCCACAGTTTGTAAGTTGAGCTCCTACAAAATACGAAAGCCCGACCGCAGCCACTGGCTGATTTGACTCAGACATTTGGGGGATTCTTTCTTTGCAGCTGCCCAGGGCGGAAAACAGAAGCAGTGCTTGCTGAGGCTGCCCCACGGGTCTAGCCTCTGGCCCTCTGGGTGTGGGTGTCCCCCTTAAGTCACCGCCTGTGACTGGTTCACTCACCCACCTGTGTGCAGCAGCTCTGGGCCACTGCCAGGCAGCAAGACAGCCCTGCCCTCTGGGGAAGGAAGAACAAAGTGGAAAAGGGGCTGGACCGCTCAGGTAGAGGGGATCCTGGTCAGCCTCTGCAAGCTGGGGAGGGTTCTCGGGGTGAGAGGGTCCTGAACCGCCCTTCCAGAAGGGCAGGGACTTCCAAAAGGCAGCGAGGATGTTTCTGGCAGAGAACAGCCCTGCAAAGGCCTGGTTGCTGGAGCACCCTCTGGGGGTACCCTGAACACCCTGCGGCTCAGGGCGGCTACCTGGGAGTGGTGGGAAGAGCCAGCTGGGGCTGTCTGTCCTTGGGTCCCAAGTGGACCGTTTTTTATCGCCTCACTACTCTTCATTTTGGAACCAGGGAGTAAACCCAGGGGATCTTAACCACGGAGCCACATCCCCAGCCCTTTTTATTTTTTATTTAGAGACAGGGTCTGGCTCAGTTGCTTAGGGTCTCGCTAAGTTGCTGAGGCTGGCCTTGAACTTGCGATCCTCCTGCCTCAGCCTCCTGAGCTGCTAGGACTTTCCTGTTGTCCCCAGGAGACCCCAGCATGTGCCACCATGCTGGCAAGCGCTCTACCACTGAGCCACAACTATGCTCCTACGGGGCTGACAAACCCTCCGCGTCCCCTCCTGCTCCCTAACCTTGCCCCTTCTCTTGTTTCCCGTGCCCCAGTCTGTCCCCTCAAGGCCCGCTGGCCACTGGTCCCTCTCCCAGGAGACCTTCTGGGTTGAGACAGCATTTTTCGCCTTTGCAGGATTGGGCCTCAGGCTTGTTCCTCGCTGCTGCAGCGCCCCAGCTGGGCCTGCCACCCGCCACCTGCCACCCGCCCACGTGGACCCCCCTCTGCCCCTGCTGGCGCCGCGGCGGCTTTGGCAGGCGCTGGGCCCTGAGGCCTCTCTGCTCACTGATTACGCAGCAGCCGGTGGGCTCGGGAGCCAGAGCGAGAGATTTATTGTGGTTTTTAGGGGGCGTTTAGGAGCCGACGTGATAATGTCTGTGAACGCACTTTGTAAACTGTAGCGGGGGAGTGCCATGTACGCGGGAGGGGCGGGAACCCAGCCCCCAGATGACATCCTAGGGCGCAGCCATGAAGCCCCTCCAGTTCTGGGGGTGGGCAGACTGGAGAAGCCCTGCTGGGCTCTGGGGCGGGAGTCCCAGGCTGCTTCTGCTGGAACAGGGCCTCCCTGGGCCTGCGGAAGCCAGTCTGTGTCACCAGGCAGCCCTGGAATGAGCTGTGAGCCAGGAAATTGCCCAGGTCCCTGCCTCACCCAAGAAGCCCTGTAGCACTGTTCGAGGGTGACATGCTCCCCGGCTTCAGAGTGGGACTGACTCCTCCTGATCCCAGCTGTGGGGAGATAAGGGGGCAGCAGCTGGGACCAGACTGGGCTGTATGGAAGGGGAGCTCCTGTCACCATCTGAGAATTCTTACTAAGTGGCAAATATTTGTTGAGCACCTACTATGTACTTGGCACTGTATGAGATGCTGGGCTATAGTACAGAAGGGATAGAGACAGACCCAAACGCCAGTTCTCCTGGAACTCAGAGGAAGGAGGATGAAGACAATCCACAGGTGAATGAAGATGACTAAAAATAATGATTGTTACTATAGTAACAGTGATATGGCAGAATTGGGGACTACTGAAACTGGGAAGGTGGCTCAGGAGAGGCCTCTCTGAGGGTCCTTTGCCCCTCTGTCCAGGTAGGTCCCTCTTCATCACCTTCAGAATAATCCTAGGACTGAGAGGCTCAGCTGGTTTTCCAACCACCTGCCCCAATTCACTACTACTAAGGACTGTCACTAGGCAGTCCTGGAGCTCCCAGACCTGCAGACAAGGGACTGTCCAGGTTGTACAAGACTCCAGGAGTAAGGCCCATCTAGAGCCAGCTCTGGAAAGCAGGCACCCACCTGTCTCCCCTGATAGACCAGCCCTACACCTGGACTTAGCTCTGCTTCAGCTCTGATCCCAGGCAAAGGGCTGCCCCATCTGGCCACCATTGGAGTTGTGGCCAGGGTCCCCCACTGAGCTGTCTGCCCTTTATCTCAGAAGCATTAGAAGGCTGCTACCTGGGCACAGTGCCAAGAGGTGGCTGCTGCAGGTGCCACTATGTCCCTACTTTCTAGCTGAGGAAACTGAGGCCTGCCAGGAGGGCCCAGCCAGCTCAGCTGGCAGAGGTGGAATTTGAATGGAGGTTGGTCTGATTATTTTCTGAACCACACACACACACCAAAAAAAAAAAAAAAAATCAAACTCTCCTGGGGACAGCAGGAAAGTCTCAGTGAACTTGAGACTGAGTAATGAGAAACAAACTGATGCTGCTTGAACATCACTAGTGCTAGGCACTGATCTAAGCACAGGTCCCAAGTTACCTAATTTAATTCCAAGCACAATCTGACAAGGTGGGAACTCTCATTAATATTCCCATTTTACAAACAGAGTCACTGAGGCCCAGTGAGGTTAAGCGACTTATTCAGAGCTGCATAACTGTGCAGTAAAGCTGGGACAGGAATGCTCCAGGACCCCCTCTTTTTTTTCCCCCCTTCAGTACAGAGGATGAAACCCAGGGGCTTGCACATGCTAGACAAGTGCTCTACTACTGAGCTACATCCCCAATCTTTTTCATATTGAGACAGAGTTTCACTAGGTTGCCCAGCTTGGCCTTGAACTTGTGATCCTCCTGCCTTGGTCTCCTGGGATCACGGGCGTGTGCCACTGGGCCCTGCTGGGCCTGTGCATCTCACTGCTCCCTCCCTTGTTCTTTCTCCTCCCTGGGCAGGGTGGCAAATCTTGAACCTATGGTCGTCTGGTTGTGTTGAGGGTTCCACGTGCATCACCCCATGCCAGCCTTGTTACAGTCTTAAATCCATTTGTCTTCTCTTCAGCCCTGACACATTTTGCAGAGAAGGCAGTGGAGGCCCTGAGCAGATGAGTCACTGCTGACAGGTCAGGAAATCTAGATTTGAACTTAGGCTGGCTTACCCCAGAGCCTGAGCATTTAACTTCCTGGTTGTCCCTACTCTTTGCTGGTCCACCGTCTTGTATCCCCGTAGCCTGTACAGGGGTGTTCACCCTCTATGGGTTGTTCCCCCACATCACAAATGAGCACACTGAGGCCCAAGAAGGTGTTTAGGTGACTTGCAGGGAGTTGCCGACTCTCGAGCTAGGTCTGCTTCCTGGCCCGCTCACTGATGAGGGCACCTGGCAGGGCCGCTGTGGTGAGGGCGTGGTTGTCGAGGTAGGGACAGGTTACACAGATCTCCAGGAGGGAGACCTGTCTATAGCCAGCTCTGTGATGCAGGTACTTACTTCTCCGCATTACAGACCAATTGCACCACATGCACTTAGCTCTGGATCCAGCCCTGAGGGAGTCTCACTTCCCTTCTGGGCAGGGACACTCTGGGACACCCATACTCCTGGCTTAGTGCCCTACCAGCCTTGACCTTGAGATCACTCTGACTCTGTTTCTTCTCTGTAAAGTGGGATCCAGGATGTTGGCTGGGTTTGTGACAGAGCTTTAGTAATACCTGTGATGTCTCCGGTGGCTGGAAAGGGGCAGCTCTTGGCTGGTTCCCTCCACGTCTAGCTTTACCTTTTGTTCAGGAGGCAGCAGGATGTAGGGATGGCAGAGACACCTGCCTAGGAGACTCATCAGAGCTGTCTGGGCTACTGACCTTCCCCTGGAGCGCCAGCCAGCTCTTACTCTCTAACCTTGTGGCCCTGCAACTGAAAATGACGCCACATGGGCCAGGGAAGCAGAGTGGGGCCTCCCCTGGTCCTCCCCAGGTGGGTTGCACCTTTTGGGAGGGATTTGATGCCCGTTGGAAGGCAGTGGCAACAGAGGCCCAGAAGCCTTGGCAGTGGGATTAAGGTGGAGAAAAATGAAGCGTGGAAATCATTAGCTTTCTTGGTTGGCAAAAGCTGCCCGGAAGGAACATTTGGGGCTTTTAAAACGAACATCAGCTGCAGGGACCAGTGCCCTGTGCCCAGCGCGGCCCAGGCCGCCTGGAGGAATCCCAATCCCAGCCATTCCTCTTTGGTTGCCTCTAAGCCAACACTTATTGAGCGCCTACTGTGGGCCAGGCCTGGAGCCAGAACACAGGGAGAATCCAGCCAGAGAGCAGCAGCCCTGTGGTGGCAGTGCAGCCACAGAGGCCGCCCAGGTGCCAGCCAGTGAGGAGGCAGGCAGGCACCACTACCTTCTGGCGCGGGGGGGTGGGGGGGTGCTGTGGGTGCAGGAAGGGACTGTGAGCAGTGCCCAGAGGAGGGCCTTAAGGGAGCAAGAGGTACGCATCCCAGCATCCCACGGAGAGGGCCTGCAAAGGCTTTGGGATATGACAGGCTGGCGCGAGATCGTGCATGCCTCAAGGGCCGGGCAGGTGGGCCTAGTGGGGACTGTAGCCAGCTGCAGGTCAGCCTTCTGCCCAGACCGCTACCAAGTGGCACCGCCGGAGGGGGAGGCTTCTGTCGAGACTCCTCATACCCAAATTGAGCAGTTAGGTGGATTTTCATGTGAAAATTCCTGATTTTTAAATGATAGGAATTAATTCCAATTAAAAACAAAAAATACTATGGTGTCAAACCAAGCATGGCTTCAGGCTGGCATAGGGCGCGTGGGCCAAGAGTTCCTGATCTCTGGTGGCGGCGGTGATGGGGGTGCACAGGGTGGAGCAGCTGGTTAAAGGGAGGTCTGTGCAGGGGGAAAGGGGGCAGGAGGGCGAGTGGGTGGCGGGTCTTCCGAAGGCGCGGGGTGGGGTGGGCCGCTGGAGTCGGGGCCGGCCTGAGCCCCCAGCGGCGCCGGCGCGTGGGGGGCTGGGCGCGGGTGGGCGGGGGCTGGAGGCAGGGCCCCCCCTACCCCAGCCCGGCGCGCCGCGGCCGCCCGCCGCCTCCATCCGGGCCTCTCCCCACCTCCCGCCCGCCCGCCCCCGCCCGCGCCCCTCCCCCGCCGGCGCGCACGGCTCCCGCCGCCCCTCCTCCGCCCGCCCGCCCTCCGCCCGCTCTCCCCGGCTCCCTCCCGGTCTCTCTTAAGTGCCATCGAGGGGCGCCGGGAATTGCAGCCAGTAAATCGCGTCCCACCACTCAGCAGCGGGGCCACCGCAGCGGCGCCGCCCGCGCCCGCCGGGAGCCCGCGCCGCCCGGGCGCCTCTCCAGGGCCCGCGAGGCCCGCCCCCCACCCCGCGCGGCGCAGCGCAGGGCCTGCCCCCGGGCCGGCCGGGGCGCGCGGGGCCCGCGCTGGAGGCGAGGACGCGGCGGCCGCGGGGCGCACGGCCCGGAGCGCGCGGCCCGCGCCCCCGCGCGCCCTGCCCGCGCCCGCGCCCCGCGCTCCGGAGCCCGGCCCCGCTGCCCGGGCTCTCCTGCGGGACCGATGCCGGCCCTCCGGCCGCCAGGGTAAGGGGGCAGCGCGGGCGCGGCGGGGGGCGGGGAGGGTGGGCGTCCTCCCCGGGGGCCCGGCGCCGGCCCAGCGCCAGCGTCTGGCACGTGGGGGCGTCTCAAGTTCCCTCTGGAGGCCGGACAGGTGGCGAGAACGCGGGGGTGTGATGCTCAAAGGCTGGCACTGACAGCGTGCCTACTGTGCGCCAGCCGTGACCGGCTCATCTGGAGTGAGGGGGCGTTTGTCCCCATTGTACAGATGAGAAAACGGAGGCCAAAAGGGCAAAGAGCTGGCTCCAGGTTCCTGGTCTGGAAGTGGCCGAGCTCGGATTTGACCCCAGCACTGCTCGACGCCGAAGCCATGGCTCTCCTCTCCAGGGCACACAGGGCCCAGAGTGAGCAGTCAGCGGATGAATCTTTTATTGTAGAAAAGAAGAAAAAAAACCATCCATTGTCCCACCACCATAATGCAGCCACTGTAAGCGTCTGGGCTCTTTATTTAGGCCTGTTCTTTCTCCTCCTATCCATAAGAGTGTGCTTTGGGGTCAGTCGGACCCTGATTCCGTCGTGACTATGACGTCTAAGCTAAGTCCCTCAGGGCCTGGGCCTCTAGCCTAGGGAAAAGGGGACCCTCCCAGTATCACCCAGGGACGAAATGGGACCTGGTAGCTCCACTCCGGATGGAGGAGGGAGGAGGGTCCACCGCCCGGGGGAGGGGGCATCATTCAGGGGATTCATGGAGCACCTAAGTGCAGGGCAGTGCTGGCCTCTGGAACTGGGAGGTCGGGGCAGCCCTACCCATATGCTTGTTTCCAGTAGATGGGCTCTGTCCAGCACAGCGGGGACACCTCGCCCACACTCTGCCCTTGCCAGGCCCTGCTTCCTCCCTGAGCGGCCCTCTCCTCTGGCCTCATCTCTGCCTGAGGAAACGGGCCTCCCCAGGAGCAGGAGCAGTGCTGCGCAGAATTTTGAACCTGGGGCCAGCATTTGGGTCCTGATTCTCCTAAGCACAGGCCTTGCTTTTGGGGCCTGCTGGGAGCTCCCCAGGTCCATCCTTGTCCACTCCAGGCCTGTGACATCACTCCCACACAGTCCACAAACTGGAGACCGCAGGGCAGGGGTCTCCCAGACACCCAGGTACCCCCTGCCCATGCAGTTCACGAGGCGTTCTGTTGGTTCTGCCCAGGGCCTTTTCTTTTTTTTTTCTCTGGCCTGGACGTACCTGCGGCTCCTCCCCCACCGTGACCGTGACCATGACCATGGGTCTGGGACACCATTGCCAAAGCTGTCTTTCTAAATGCAGCTCTGCGCTGGCAGGCTCCTCAGCTGTCCACAGACCTAAACTAGGCCAAACTCCTGAGCCATCCCTCGAGGCTGGGCTTTGCCTCAACCTCCTCTGTCCACCTCTAGCCTCACCCCCTGAGAGCCAGGTGTCCTCTGGTCTTAGAGCCCCTGGGCACTGGGTCTTCCCTGCCTGGTTTTCCTTCCTACGCAGCTCCCTCCTGCTGTCCTCGGGACCCAGCGGTGCCCCCCTCCCTCAGGTGGAGGACTGAGTGCTCCTCCCCCTGGGGCCCCAGCTTTTGGAGCGCTGTCCTAGGGCTTGCAGTGGGGTGGGATGCTGTCAGGCCTGC
The DNA here is from genome assembly GCF_964194105.1 of Spermophilus citellus. Taxonomy (NCBI): domain Eukaryota; kingdom Metazoa; phylum Chordata; class Mammalia; order Rodentia; family Sciuridae; genus Spermophilus; species Spermophilus citellus. The sequence continues at coordinate 130,982,791 of NC_138197.1, read as the reverse complement.
CGCCCCCTCCAGACGGCAGCTCCAGTAGAGTGGGCTTGGGGTTGAAGTGTCCCCAGGGTCTGCACAGGGTGGCCAGCTGGGCGATCTTTTAGGTGTGAATCTGGGAACCTGGCACAAGCCGACAGACTGCTCCTTACAGGGGCTCTCAGAATCCTGTTGTGGTCAGTGAGAGCAGAAAGTCAGAGCTTCCTGGCCCTTCGGGTGGGTGGCCTCCTGGTGAGCAGGGTGCCCTGGACTGAGGAGCCAGGGCTGCTTTTGCTTTCAGGTCCCTGCAGGCATCAAGTTCAGGGGCCCAGGTCCTTTCCAGCCTGGATTTGCTGAGGCAGTTATGGTGGGTGCTGAGATGGAAGACTTGTCCCCAGGGACCCCAAGCCCCCTCAGCCCATCAAGCCCACCCCCGATGTCCTCCCAGGGAACAGGGAGAGTTATGTCAGGCCCTCTGGCCGAGTGCCAGGGCTCCCCATGGAACTATAAATTGACCTGTCGGGAGAGGGAAGAGATTAATGTCGGCCATCTTCATTAGTGCGTCCCCCAGGGTGACGGCGTCTGCCCTGAGCTGGCTGATTGGAGAGGGTGTGAGTGGGTGGGGGGGCTGGGTGTCCACCCCCCAAGGCAAGGGGCAGAGGCCAGGGCCTGCTAGAGAGTGGCGGCCTCCTCCCACTGCTGGGAGGGCGGTCCCCGTGGCCTCTGCTCCTGGCAGCAGGCGTGTGCTTTGATGGAGGACCTGTGTGCTAATTGGGGGCAGAGATGCGCGGCCCGCAGCTCCGCGGGGCTCCCGGGCTGACACCGCCAGCTCAGCGGCATCGTGGGGCCTTCATTAGAGGCTTTTCCCCTGACCAGAAAGGAGCCCGCTGCGGGCTGTGGGGGGCTCCCCTCCCCTCCGCCCCCCTCCGCCCTCCGCTCCCCTCCCCCTTCCCTTCTTTATCGCTGATGATGGGGAAGGAGCAGCCTCAGCTGTGGAGGAGACGCGAGGGGCTGGAGGCAGCCGCTGAGCCAGGCCTTGTGTGTGCCACGATCTGACCTTGGTTGGGTCCTCGACTGCTCTGTAGCCAGAGGTCCTTGTCAGAGGCATGGGCATGGTTGTGTCCCTTGGGGTGGGGTGGGGGCAGGGCGGTGTGGAATCGAGGTGTCAGCGGATGGACGTGGGCAGGGCAGCGCTTGCCGCCGGAACAGCCTGCGGGTTCGAATCCTGGCCAGGTCCCTCTTGCGAGGCCCCGGCCCTCCCAGCCTCAGTTTCCTTGACTTGCGGTGGTTGAGGGCCAAGGCTGGTCTCATCTCAGACAGTGGGTCCCTTTCACTGGACAGAACCCAGGGCTCTACCTGGGAGCAGGCTGCTGTGGGCGTGACCGCGGCACTGGGTGGGGTGGCACTGGCTCTGTCATTTATTCACTGACTTGGTCACCAGAATAACATCTGGCGTGGGGTCTTATGCCCACAGAGGTGGTTCAGAGGTGACCCTCTTATACCCTTCTGGAGAAGCAGACCTAGGGACAAGTAGAGACAGACTTCATGAGCTTCTGGGACCCTTTGAAAGCAGCCTTCCTGGGCCTAGGATGCCCGGGAGGCCTCAAGGCACCGGGCAGTGGAAGTGGGGAGGCTTTTCTGAAGGCCTTGTTTGCACTAGACCCTGCTGTGGGGGACCAGCTAGTGTTCCTGTCCCACTGGGCACCCAGACTGGACTGCTGAAGGGGTGGGGTGCAGGGACGAGGCCCTCCCCCAGACCTGTGTCTCCCAGCCCTGGAGTTCCTGGGGTAGTGGGAGGGGTCAGGTCCAGCTCCATTCCTGTCCCAGTGTGTGCCTGAGACTGGGTTCTATGAGCCCCCCCTGGCCAGGAGCTGGCAGCAGGACCACCTGGGGTGGGTGGATCTCATTCGGGCTGCAGCACCTACTCACTTCCTCAGGGTCCCTGTCTAGGGCATGTGACTTCGCTCTTCCAGGCCTCAGTGTCCTTGTTTCCTCATCCCACAGTGGGGACTCTCGCTGCTGGGTGCCCAGCTCATACCGACACAAAGCGGAAGCAGACCACTGTTTTCAGGGTCGTTTCTGGCCTTGGGCATTTGCCCTAACTTCTGACATGGCCCTCCTGGCAGTTGGCTGCTCGAAGAACCCTGGTGAGGTGGAGCCTGGGCTTCTTTGCCTCCCCAGGTCTCTCCTGCAGCCAGCCAGGGGATACCAAGTGTCCTGAGGAATGTTTGAACAAAAGTGCGTATGTCTGGGATCCGAGCCCTGGCGCTGTAAGCTGCCCAGCTGTGTGGCCTGGGCGCATTGCTTAACTTCTCTGTGCCTGTTCTCCCACCTGGAGCTGCTGTGAGTTGCAGAGCACAGTGTGGCTCTCATTGACCCGGGAGTGAGAGTGAGGGTGAGTGCTGGACAGGAGTCTCTGCCCCGGGTGGAGCCCCCACCTGCCCTTACGGTGGCATTTCGATCCAGACTCTTCCGGGTCATCTGTTTACAGGGGCAGTGCCGTCTGCCACCTTCCAGACTCTTCTGAGACTGACGAGAAGGGGGGGGGGGAAGCAAGGGGCTACCATGGGAGGGCTGTCAGGGCTGGATGCCTTCTGGATCAAGCCTGCCCACCTGCACGCAGAGGACCTTTGGGGGCCCTGTGTCTCTTCTGGAAAGTGGACTGGGCGCCCTGCTCACCTGGTCTTCAGCTCTCTGTAATTCTGAGTTGAATCCAAATTTTAGCCGTTGTATTTATAATGCATCTGAATGGACTCCAGCCCAATTTAATAAGAGATGTGTTGAAACAGGCTGTCATCTGGACTTTAATATATTAAGATTGCCCTCTGAAAGTCGCATGTTGGAAGGCAGATGATGAAGCGGTGCCTATTGTTGCCGCCTGGTGCCTGCCGCCCGTCCCGCCTGGCAGCCTCAGTCGCGGGAGCTGGCAACATGGCTGTCTGCCTCCGCCTTCCCCGAGCAGGCAGGAATCACTAACGCGCTAGCAGGTTCATTAAGCCTCTCGCCAGCCTCCCCGCCTCCCTCCCGGGCCTCCTCGGTAATTATTTTCCCAGCCCTTCCACTCGCAGACCCTTAGCCAGCTCTTCGGGATTGGCTGAGTGGCCCCCGCAGGCTAGGCTGCTGGGACTGGGCTCTGCCCAGGGCCCCCTGGGCACCTCCCTCCTGACTTCCCGCGTTGTCATTTAGGCTTTGTGTCCCCCTGAGGCCTCCGTGAAAATGCAGATCTGCCGCCTGCCAGGGGTGATGGTTAACCCGTTATTACACACCCTGCACGTGCCGTCTCCGTACAGTGGACCTCCATTCAGCAAGCCGAGGTTTCTCAGGCCTTCTGCAGGCATGGGGACCCAGCTGTGAGGGAGGTGGAATTCTTTGTGCCATAGACCTATGGACATGTAAGGCGTTGGGAGGGCAGACAACATGCAGCACAGGGGATACTTGGAGACTGACAGAGGAGGTCTGGGCAGAGTGGAACACGTCTGATGGGTGGGAACCATTCCCCCTCCCTCCCAGGGTGAGCTTGAGACCCAGGTGGGACCCCATTTTTTCCAGCCACAGGGATGGAGAAATGGGCACAAGTCTCCTCAGAGCCAGTCCGAGGCCTCCCTGAGATTTGTACCTAGAGCTGAGTGGATGTGGACCGAGTCGGCTGCCCTGGCCCACGCCAGCTTGACTCGGCTGTGGTTGCCGAAGCTGGAGGGTGTGAGTGTGGGCTGCTGGCCACCCTCTCCACGGCCACATCCAGGAGGCAGTCTTGGACGCGGTCAGCATGCAGGGAGGGAGAGCTGAGGCAGAGGACAGATGAATTTTACTTGGGCCTCTAGATCCAGCTATGCCTGAAGGCACCCCTGGAATTTTCAGCTATATAAACTGACATGGTCCCTTTTTTATTTAAGCTGAGTTTCTTTCTCTTGCATCCAATAAAGTCCTGACTGCTGTAGGAGGAGAGGAGTCAGGCAGGATTTTACAGAAGAGGTGACATTTTAATTTGGGTCTTGAAGGGGGAATAGGAGTTTGTTCAGCAGAGAAGAGGGGAGGCATTGAGCCAGAGGGACGAGGGGGCGAGGCAGGGGGGTGAAAGCACAGATTGGGGACCGAGAACTGGCTGCGGCTCCAGGACCTGAAGCAGAAATGACAGGAAGCGGGGAGGAGGGCAGCGGAGGCCAGGCGGTAACGCTGAGGTGGGGAGGAGTTCAGGACTCCGGGTGGCCAGGGGAGGACGTGTGGGCTTGGGCAGGTCAGAGAGAGAACCTGGGGAAGATGAATGGAAACCGGTGGCCCAGAGGGGACAGTTGAGCATCACAGCAGGTGGTTTGCGAAGCAGAGTGAGGGAGGGCATCGGGGCTGGAGAAGTAGCAAGGGCACAGCACAGGGGCCTTGGATTCGGGGCAGTGGCCTCCAGAGGTCCCGGGAGTCCCTGGCGGTCAGGTCCGCCTGCATGGTGGAGACCGGCAGTTCTCATGCTTATCCGTTAAGCAGTTCTGAAGCACCTGTTGCGGGCCGGGCCCTGAGGACGCAGCAGTAGTGTCAGTTCGTATGTAGCAGCTGCCTGGGCTGCAGGGCAGGCCGTGCACAAGGAAGAAGGTGCGTGAGGATGGGAACGGCGCCAGCTGGGCCGGACACGGAGGTTCCATTGGCCAGGGTACTCTGAGGAGGCTTCTCTGACATGAGGCCTTTGAACTGGGACCCAAAGGATGAGGAGCACCAACCGGGAGATCAGGGGAAAGACCCTCGAGGCAGGCAGGCTCACAGCCCTGTGGCAGTCTGAGTTTTGCTGGCCAAGCGGCAGAACGGAGGCCAGTGTGGCGGGAACTTAGTGGACACAAGGGCTGTGGGAGGTACAGGGCCAGACCATGTGAGGCTGTGGGGCCAAGACCCTTCTCTCGGACTTTGTTCTCCTGTGCTGGGGTTTGTCGGTGGCAGGTCTGGAGGCAGAGGTGGGGGGAGAGGGAGGTGGCAGTGTGGCTGGAGCTTAGAGAGTCCAGGCCTGGGGCAGGCCTACCTGAGGGACCTCTTGGGGTGAGGCTGCAGGGGCCTCTCGAGCTGGTGCACCCGGAGGGGAGGTGGGAGCCAAGGCCTGGCTGGGGCCAGAGAGAGGACCATGTCTGGGCGAGTTTCCCACCCGACCCAGGCCCGTGCCAGGTGAGTCCATCGTGGGGCTGAGAGCTGTTAGCTCACAGCCAGTTCTGGCACATGTACACAAGTGCATGTGTACACACACACCTGCCCCTGCAGGTCCTGGCTGGAGCACAGAGGGACACAGCCTCCGGCCGGCATCCCTCTGTAGAAAGTCGCTCACCTGAGCTGCTCTGTCTTGGCACCAGCTGGTGCGCCCAGCTGGAGGAGGCCATGCTAACAGGGCCAAGGTCTCGGGATGTGGCCTGCATGGGTGGCAAGCTGGCTCTCGACCTGTGGGTGGGCACCAGGACGTGCATCTGGTGCCGTGGGAAGGGGCAGACGAGTGGCCCTGCAGCCTGGGCTGGAGCTGGGATCCCGAAGGCTTCCGTCACCGCTCCGCGACTCTGCTGCCTCCAGCTTACATTCCGTCACACTCAAGACTGTCAAGACTGCCCTTGGAGTCCCCCAGAGTCCTGTCCTTGCTTTCTTGGCCCCAGGCTTCACTTCTGCCTTGCCTTTGCTCCAGGTGGGGGGTCACAGGTGACACCAATGTGAGTGTCCCCCCTGCCCATCAGCAGATTTATTCACTTAACAAGGACACTGAGGCCTTCCTGTGTTCCGGATGTGGTGCTGGGAGGGGAACCTCTGAATAAAGCAGGAAGGTCTCGGCCCTCGTGGGGTTCACCGGACAGTAGGAAACACCGTCAGTAAACCAGCAGACACAGAAACCTGTGTCCTGTGTCAGGTTGTGGGCAGAGCTGTGTAGGAAAGTGGAGGTCCTGGAGAATGGGTGTGGGGCGGTTGCTAATGTAGGCAGCATGGTTTAGGGAGGCCTTTATCCAGACCTGAGGGGAAAGAAGGTGCCAGCCATGGGAGGTGTAGGGGGGCGAGCATCCCAGGTGGTATGGCCTACTTTCTTGTCTGTCCCGTGTCTTCTCATGTCTGTGGGGTCCAGCAGGGAGCCAGGACCTCTAATGGGGCTGAACTGGTGTGAGCAGAGCCCTGGGAGCAGGCGTGGTCTCTGATATCCCCAGAGGCCAGATCATGGGCACAGGCAGAAGTGAAAGCCCAGTCTGGGTTATGGGCTTGGAGGTGTGCAGCTGTAGGTGCTGTCCCCAGCCGGGGCCTGGGAGAGGGGACAGGCCTGGAGTTCTGGGTCTGGCTTCATCCTGAGGCCCCGCTGGGTACCTGCTGCCCATGGCCGGGGTGCAGGTCCCATATGGTAATGTGGGTACAAGACTCAGCTGAGGAGCCCGCTGTCCTGGTCTTCGCTGCTGAGAGGCCTAGGCCAGGCTCAGGCAGGGCGGCTAATTTGAGCCTCAGTGTCCTCATCTACAAAATGGCCATGGCAGTGCCTCTCGGAGGACTGCCTGGAGAAACGCGATGATCTGGGCGCAGCACCGGGCGCAGGGCAGGTGCTGGGTGTTGGGATTCTTGGCATTTGCTATGAATCAGCCACGAGAACTGCACCTGTGGCGCACAGTGGGTGTGTGTTGACTGACTCAGCGGCCCCAGGTGGTGGGCGGACAGGGCACAGATCATACCCGCTTCTCCTCTGGGAGCTTGAGCTGTGCCCGGTGGGCCGACTCGAGGGGTCCCAGCCATCCGGCTGCTTCCTGGCCCCTCCCTGGGGCAGTCCTGGACACCTCTCAGAGCCTCCTGTAAAGTGGAGCTGACGATGACCCTGACACCAGGCCCCATCCCCAGGTCGCTGAGCCTGCAGGCATGTTGGTGTTGGTGGCACTGCATGACTGCCCAAGGCCACCCAGGGACTCGCTCAGGCTCCACAGGGGACAGGGCCCCTCCCAGCCTCCAGCTCCCTGTGCCCTGGCCCCGGGCCTCAGAGACCCTATTCCTGCAGGACTCGCCCCGAGCTCTGTCCCAGGCGGGGTGCACCCAGGGCTGGGTCCCAGTGCCCATCATCCTGTGCTCCCACTGCCCAGTGGGTCCCTGGAAGAGCTGGGCCTGGCACACAGTAGGTGAGCAGGAAGAAGCCAAGTCAGGGTGGGGACCTGGAGGCCAGAGCCAGCCGTCCCCTGCTGGTGCTGGGTGTGTGGCCTTGGCCCTGAGTGCTGTTTTGGCGCCTGCTGTGTGTGGATCGGGGTGACACCGGTGAGGCAGGCGCTCTGTCCTCGAAGTTGCGCTCAGGGTGAGTCTGGGAAGTGCGGGCTCATGGGGCCTGGATCTGAGGGTGCGGACTGTGTTCCCCATTGCCACTGAGGCAGCTGGATACCCCTAGCCCCTCCCAGATGAGGAGACCGAGGACCAGACAAGGCCAAGGGGCCTGCGGGAAACGCTGCTTTGTTTTGATTTTTATTTCCTGGGGGCGCTGGGGACGAAGCCCAGAGCCTGGTGCATGCTGGGCAGGTGCCGCGTGCTTTCCTGCTCTGGTGTGACCTGCCTGCGTGGTGCAGTGGCCCTCAGCCGGGCTTGAGCGCCCCTGGGGACACGCCATCTTCCTAAACCTCTGTGTAGCCAGGCAGCTCCTGTCACTGTCCCCATTTTGCAGATGCAAAAACGGAAACCTGGAGAGGCTGAGGCGTGGAGCCTGGCTTTTGATCTTTTCTTTGGAGGCCTGAGCGCACAGTCATGACACCCGGTAACCAGCCCCCCATGCAGACCTGGAACACTCCCTCCGGTGCCCCAGGAGGCTCCCTCTGCATCTCCCAGTTGCCACCCGGCAGCCCCGGAGTCTTACCTTGGAGGTTGGCTTTGTCCCTGTGTGTGTTTCCCGTGCCCAGCTTCCTGAGGTCTGTCCCCTGTCACATAGGCCCCATGGCTGTGCTCTTGTGGGTCAGAGCCCTCTGTTCATTCTCCCCGTGGCACCCAACGCCATTGCTCCTGCTTAGTCGTCTGGAGGCTGCCTCTCCCTGGGAATGAAGGCCTGGTCCTGCCCCTGGCCCAGGAGCCTCCGCTCCTGCACCCATTACTACCTCTGGCAACATAGACGGGCTTTTCGTCCTTAAAAGCCCCAAGCTCCTTCCCAGCTCTGGGCCTCCACTCTGCTGCCCACCCCCACCCGCCTACCCTGGGCTCCCCCTCAGGGGCCCCCGGCTGCAGGGCTGCCGCCTCCAGGGAGCCCACTGGGGCCTTCCCAGGCCAGACAGTGGCCCTCTTGGTGGATGTCACCCGACGGTTCCTGTTTCCACGTGGCTGGTGCCATTTGTAATGAAGTATCTTTGAAGCACCTGCTCCCCCGCCGGACAGGCTGGAAGGCCGGGTGGTGTCTGGGGGGTTCATGGCCATCCGCACACGGTGTTGGCTCCTTCACTCCCCGTGTGTTCACTCAGCAGCTCCCGTGCCCGGCGGAGCCACCGCTGGCTGAGTGGTGCCAGGGCTCTGTGGAGAGGGAGTGGGCGTGGTCTGCTGCCTCCCTGCGGGCTCCATGCCCTCGCTGGACCTCAGTGTCCCAGCTGTCAAGTGAAGGAGCCAGACCCCCCCCCCCCACCCTTGGGCCCAGGCCTGATTCCAAGGACATGGGGCAGCCACCTGTGGCCACCCAGCTGAGCAGGGGGGTCACTGGGTTTCTACCGGACGGCGGTGCCGGCTTGAGCCCCACCCTGGGGCCTGGCAGTCTGCTTCCCACACCTCTGGACTGGAGCCCCTGTCAGGATGCAGGGCGTAAGGCCACTTCCATCAAGGGACTTGCCGAGGCCACCCAGCTGACCCCAGCCTTGGAGCTGCAGCTCTGGCCTGCGGGGTGTGGAAGGCGGGCCCGGGCCAGCTGGCCGACCTGGGTTCGAGCCTGGGCCCGCCCCTGGCTCTTGGTGGCCCTGGATCACTTTCCCTCTGAGTGCAGCTCCCCACTGTCACAGAGGAGTGGCTGTTGGGATTCCCAGTGCTGGTGGGGCCTGGGCCTTTGAGGTCCCCTGAGCTGCCACAGGTCTCCAAGGCTGGCGTCTCCAGGGCCCAGGGATCAGGCCTCGCCGTGATCTGCGCAGCGCGAGGTGGCTCGGCGGCTTAGCGGCCTGTCAGCCAGGCGGGCGGGTGTCCTGGGGCCGGGTTTGATTAGTTCAGGTTGACAGTCGCGCTCCGCGGCGCTGCCGGGAGGGGAGCCCGTGATTACCCTAATGAAGCTTGAACGCAGTTTGTCATCCAAACAGCTGGTTTGGAGCTGCGCTGCTGCCAGCTGCCCGGCTCAGCAGTGCACCGCGTGCCCAGCGCCCAGCACCGCCCCAGCCTCAGGCGGCCCTGCCAGCAGGGTGGCCGGGCGGGAGGTGGTGGCCCTGGGTAGGGCAGCCCCCATGGAGTGAATGGGCTACTTGGGCAAGTGACTTGGCAGAGCCTTGGACAAATGAGCAGGCCTGGTCCCTAGGATGGCCACAGGGCAGTCCTTGGCCCTGGACCTCGGTTCCCTCATCTGTGAAGTGGGCATTGGAACCTTGCAACTTTTAAGTTTTGGGTTTCGGACTGAAGTGTCTCCTCCCCTGGGAGTGCTTCCCGGCCCCTCTGGCTGTCAGGGCCTTCCACGGGCACCCACAGCCCTTCAGGACAGGCTCTGTCACCATGACAGCCTCGCTTTGTCCCTGGAGACGATACGGAGCAGTTGTATCTCATTCACTCACTCATCCACTCGTCCAGCAAATGTGTACCGAGAGCACACAGCGGCGGTCAGGCCAGGTCCTGTCCTGTCTTCCTGGAGCCTGTGGTCTGGTACCGGAGACTCGGGAGACCTTCAGCCCCCTTGGATGCCAGGGTGGGCTTCCTGGAGGACGTGGCATCTGACCCCAGAGCAACCAATGGGAAGAGAAACAGGACAAGTGTTCCAGGCAGGAGAAAGAGCAGATGCGAAGACCCTGTGGTAGCGAGAGGAAGTGGTGTGACATGAGCTTCCAGATGCTGAAGGTGTCAGTGCTTCCCAGGAAGGGACTGTTCTTGCCCTGCGCTGGGCACCTTCCTTCTGACGATCTCTCCATTGAGCTTTCTGCCAGCTCTGGGGGAGGGTAATTGTCCCATGCTGTAGATGGGGAACCAAGGTTCACTGTATGGGAAGGTGGTGTCCCGCAGCCTGCCTGGTGGCCTCCTGGGAGGCATTGGGCCAGGGGCTGGCTGCTCAGCCTGGGGCAGAGTCTGCAGGGACTGGGGACGAGGAAGGGGCAGAGCGGGGACCTGGTGCCCTGTCCAGGGCTGAAGGCTGGCCTGGTGGAGGCGGGCAGGCAGGGGCAGTCCAGGGTCTCCTGTTACTCTGGGCAGGACCTGTATCTGAACCTGGTGGTCTTGAGTCCCGCTCCTGTTGCTGCCTGTGAAGCTGCTTTCAGCTGGTGGCTTGGCCGGGGATGGGATAGGAGAGGACCTGGGAGGGAGGGAGCAGGTGGGGCTATGGCTTGTCCCTCAGAGCCCAGCTCCTGCAGCCACCTGAGCCATTTCCCGTAGCCACTCTGTGCCAGGCCACAGTGTCCCAGCTGTCAAGTGAAGGAGCCAGACCCCCTTCCTACGTCCTGTGGTGGCCTCCTTGTTGTCCTCTGCGCGTCCCTGGCTCCCTGTTACCCGGAGCCCACACCAGGGGCCTCCCGGCCTCAGCCCCACGCGGCCTGCTCCAGCCTCTCAGAACCCCTGACCCCACCTGCCCTGGCTCTTAGAGGGGTGGGGGTGGGCAGGCCCAGGCGGCCAGGTGGGGGTGGGCTGGCTCAGGCATCTCAGATCTCCCGAGGCCGGGGCTGGACGACCCTCGGGAGGGCTGGCGGGCCTTGCCCACCCCGGCCCAGGCACTGTCCCACCAATGCTCTCGCCTGCCCAGGTCACCCCTGGGACCTGGCGCAGGCCCTGCTAACAGCTTCAGTGACAGAGGTGGGCAGGCCCTTGCTATGTGTTGGTCCTGGGCCACACACGTCACAGGTGGCACCCCCTTCATCCACCCATGACCCTATGAGCCGTGCAGTCCCCTTCCTCATTTCACAGATGAGAAGCTGAGGCACAGAGAGGTTAAGTGACCTGGTCAGTGCCACACAGCCAGGGAGTGGGCATCTGAAGTCAGAGACAGGGCTTGTAGCCGAGAGCTGGATGGCAGGAGGGCCGGTGGGTGGAGACCAGGCCAGGCTCAAGGTGGGTTGTGGCCAGGAGCAGTGCCGGAGAACTGGCCAGAGCCGGTGGGGCTCAGGGGCCACTGAGCGCTCAGGACTGACCCATGGTGGGCCTGGACCTCAGGGCCATTAGGTGCCTGGATTGTGAGGTCACCATTTTGCCCTGCCTTGAGGAATCCCACCAGGGTGCCCTCAGGGAGGCTGGGCTGGTCGTTGGCTGAGAGCTGGGCTCTGCAGAGGCCGTGTCCAGCTTGGCTGGAGTAACCCTGTGGGCAGAGCAGCCAGGCTGGGTGGTCTTCCTGCATGGCTGGCCCTTGGCAGACGAGTGGTGAAGATGCCTTAGCTCAGGTGGGAGAAGACAGGGCCTGACCCAGGGTCAGCAGTGGACGTCAGACCTGACAGAGGTGAAAGTCCTGTTGCAAAGGCCCTGGTGCAGGGAGTGTGTAGTTTGGGGAAATGGAAAGTGGCACCGGTAGTTGGAACAAGGAGATCTGAGTGGGGATGTCGTGCCTGACCAGGCAGGACCTCTGGGAAGTGGTCAAATCAGATGTCACAGATGGACTTTTGGATTTGGTGAGTTTGCAGTGTCAGAGCCCCGGGTCAGGAAATCTCAGGATCTATAGCCTGGTTCTACTTCTGCCCACTATGTCAGGTCATCTCTGAGCCTCTGTTTCCACATCTGTAAAATGGGCTTATTGCCCTCCATCAAATCTTGGTGTAGCCATGTGTGTGGATGCCCCAGGCCTGAAGGCCCCACTCGGGAAGTGAATGAGCACCCTCTGATTTCCTGGGCTTCCACTTACCCTCTGGGCCCAGCTGTGGGTTGGTGGGGAAGCCTGTGCCGTGTGCCTTTGGCTTCTGTGTCATCGGTAGGTCAGGGGAAGGCGAGTTCTAGGCCCGGGTCAGGGTACTTTACTTGGGTCTTTGGTGGCCCATGGCAGGGCCACCCCTCCCTCCTGTTCCTCAGGGCAAGGCCTGTCCCTCTCTGGGGATGTCATCAGGAAGGACGGCATCCAGCAGTGCTCTTAGGTGCTGTGCACAGGGCTTCTCAGTGGCCCCGCCACAGCAGTGCCAACCTCTGGAGGCAGAGCCAGGGCGAGCCCTTCCCGGCTCCAAGTTGGGTGGCACCACTCACCTGGCAGGCCCGGCCTAGGCTGGGGTCTGGGGAGCACCTGCTCCCGGCAGTCCTGTGATGCCCGTCCCCTCCTCCCCTTCCTGTCTGATGCCCAGGGACTCAGGCCGAGGAGAAAGAGCTGCGCTTCCCTCACGATCAGAGACCCTCGGGCAACGCTAGTGAAAGGAGAGCCCGGTGCAGAGCAGGGCCGCTGTGGCCCTGTGGGGGTGGGCGCAGCTCTTTGCCACCTCGGGATCTGTGCAGACTTCAGTGCAGGGTGCATCTTCCAGGAGAGCCCACAAGACAGTGCTGCTCTCCTGTCTGCTGGCCACTGAACCCCACGGCCCTCTGGCTGCAGCCAAACTGGGGGTGGCCTGGGGAAGGCTCACGGGGAAAGGGTCAGGCACTAGACCGTGGGGGGCCGTCCGGTGATCCCCCTGGCCCCATGGCCTGCAGAGCTGTTCCAGTCCAACGCAGGGGACTTAATATTCTAACCTGTGTTAGCCAATTGCCGGTGCCACTGTCACCAGGAGAGGGTCTGCCTATGACAGAGGGACCTCCTTCTACTGAGGGACACAGTTGTGCCTGGCAGCTCCAGAGACCCGTGTACTGGTCTCAGGGGTCCTGGGATCATGGTGCCTGGCTTCTCACAGCTTCTAGAAGCCCCGACAGCTGAGCGTGCCCTGGCCTCCGTCCTCGGGGCCCTTTGCTCTGGGTTGGCTCAGCTTTGACTTAGTCTGAACTGTGAGCTCCTCGAAGGCCGGGATGTGACCCTGCGTGTGGCCTGCCTGCTGGGGACACCTGGCAGGATGCCCAGCCCCGGGTGCTGTGTGGATGGAAAACTATCTCGGGCCCTTCCCCTCCCCCGTGCCGGGGTGGCCTGCCGCCTGACCGCTGCCAGCCCTGCCTCAGTGATGACCTCAGGGAGGCCATCAGGGTTTGCTGGGCAGAAAGCTGTGGGACTGCGGGGACAGTCAGCTGGGCCAGGCCCAGGGACTCTGCCCATCAGATGAGAGGAGCCTGATAAAGGGCCAGTGGGAAGGAAGGGACACCTTGGGACAGTTTTCCTGGAAGTTTTTGCCTCCCGGAGCCATCTGGAGTGGGGGGGGGGGGCTGTTGCTTCTCTGGACTCCCGGAAAGGGCTGTCCCGTGCTGACCCAGCCCCAGAGCAGACAGAGGAGCCCAGAGGTGCTGCCACCACTGCACATCTGCGTGCCCCCTGCTGAGGAGGCCGAGGCCTGGGCACCGGGAAGCATGAGCGGCCAGCCAGTGTGAGGCCCACTGGTGTGTGCCTGCTGTCCATCCATCTCCGTCCACCCTCTTCCCACTCTACCATCCACGCAGGCCCTGGGCAACGCCTGGGGTTGGAGAGGTCACATCTTGGCCCGTGTCCTCAAGGCACCAGGCTAGGCACGAGGAGCACGCAGCACTGGTTGTGACGGCAGGGTCCTGCCGGTGCATCCAGATCTGGGATTCTTCTGGTCTCCCTTTGTGCCAGACCATGTGCTGGCCCTTGCCCCTCCAGGCCTGGGTGTCCTCTCCTGTCCTATAAGATGGGGATCACGCACTGTCCTTGTGTGGAGACCACACAAGGCAGTGGCTGGAAAAGGACATTAGCAAATTGCCTGGTTCAGAACAAATGGCAGGCGAGGGGGTTTGTCTCAGTGAAGGCTTTTTGATGCCACCACTTCTGATTGTCTCCTGACTTCCATTTCTCCCCGCTTATCAGCTTTGGTGGAATTAACCCATGCCTTCTTGCTGCTGTGGCTGGTTGGTTCCTGTCCTCCCTCCAGTATGCCCTCCCTCCCCTCCCCTTCCTCCCCCTGCCCCACTCCTCCCCTCCCCTCCCCCCCTTCCCTCCCCTCCCCTCCCTCTCCCCCTCCAGTAGCAGCAGCTCCTACTCCCACGACACCTGCTTGTGGGCCTTGTTTTATCCTCATAGCTTCATTGGGTGGCAGGTGTGGTTGTTACCCCTATTTTACAAAAGAGGAAACTGAGGCTTCTTTGGGGTTCAAACCTGGGACCCTGGCTCTGGCTCTGTACTTTGGACCCTGGTGCCCTCCGTGGCCTGGTTTTTCCTTCGGTTCTGTCCCTTGCACTTGAGCCAGGCAGCGGCCAGGGTCAGGCCAGCTGGGGCCGGTCTCCGTGTCCTCAGTGGGAATCCCTCCTGTTCCTCGGTCGGCTGGGTCCTGCCTCTGATCCTGGGGCAGTTCTCACCCAGGTGCTTGTGACTCAGCCAGCTGCCATCCCTGGGAGGCCACCCCCAGGGACTCATAGTAAGTAGCATATTCCCTTTGTCATTATGTCCCTTCACCTGAGCCTGTGCCCTGTGTGCTGATGGCTTGAACTGGATCACCTCTGAAGGCCCCCAACCTCACTGCCCTTGGGATCCGGCACTCCTGTCTGGGGGTCCCCTGATGTCATGTCCACCCTGCAGCCTGGTCCAGACCTTCCTGACTGGGGTCCTGGAGGGGGTTGCCCAGCAGGAGCTGTGGCCTCTGATCCGGGGGTCCACGCAAGCCAAGCCAGGTGAGCGATCCAGACCTGGGGCTCGAGATGCCAGGGCCCCACCATTGGGAGCCTCGGAGTCCACCTGCCTCTGCTCATCCAAATGCTTTGACTCGCTCACTCCCTCTCTGTTGGGAGCCTCATGCTCCAGGCTCAAGCTCATCCCAGCCCCAAGAGGAGGCTCCTCCCTAGGGAGACCTGGACCCTCACTGCTAGCTTTGATCCTGATCAAGGAGGGGCCTGCTCAGCCGTCACCCTGCTCAGCTGTCACCCCGCTCAGCCCTCCCCCACCCCATGCTGCCAGGGAAGCCGGGGCCAGATTGCAGCCAGCTGTGGAAGGGACCTCGAGGTGTGCGGGACGTCTGTAGGGCTGCTGGGTGTTGACAGCTCCCCCTCCAGGCTCAGAATGAGGCCCAGCGGGAGCAGCCCTAGGGCCCTTCGCCAAGTGACCGAGGAAGCCTTTGCTGCCCTGGTTTCCTCCAGTCCTCTGTGTTTTGTGTCCCCCAGATTGTTTTGGGGTGAGAAAGGGAAACAGGGATGGCAGCACTGGTAACGGTGGGGATAGTCGTTGCTCCTGTTCACTGAGCCCTGGCTGTGTGCTGGCTTTGTTCCAGATGTTTCACGGATGTTGGTTCCTCTTACTGCCCCAGGCCTGTTGTCCACGAGGGAACTGAGGCTCGAGTGGATGGGCAGCTCTCCTCAGGTCTCCATCCATTTGGAGGAAGGGGAGACAGAGGGTCCTAGAAAGTAGTCCCATGGGACATTCCTGCACAGGCAGGAGTGCGAAGCCACCAGCCAGGTCCTGAGCCCTTAAGAGGGAGCTGGGGATGGGAGAATGTCAGGGTAGAACTGAGGGCTCCACTTGCAAGACCCTAGGGCAGGGGTCCTCCTTCTAACTCCTGCTTGGGACTCCTTGGTGTCCCCAAAGGGGCTGTGTCCAGTGAGCCATGTGGCTTGAGTAGCATGTCCCTGGTGCAGCATCCCCTTAAGCCCCACGGGACCATCTGTCTGAACCTGGCCGTGACTGAGCGGTTGGGGCAGGAGCCCCCAAGTCTGCCTCTGGCCGAGAGGCCTTAGATCCACTTCCCGCCCTGTGCTGAATTGCTTGTGCGGTTTTTACAGTTGCTTGGGGAACTGTAAGTCTGCGTTGCCTGACTCCTGTGTATTTAAATTCTCAGCCATAATGTTATATTAACTCATTTTTTGCAGTTTCCTGGGAGGCTGTGTGTACATTACTGGGGCGGTGAGGGAAGGGAACGGCCGCGCCTGTGGACAAACATAGCTGTGAGTGTGCCCAGTCCCCGCGGCCAACCTGGGGACCCCCACCTCTGGCAGGCCCCCCAGGAGAGGTGTTTCCTGCCAGCCAGGTGTTCACAGTGCCCAGCTCCCCCACAGTTGCAAAGGAGAACTGGGATCCGGCTGGGGATGGCTCCAGGGCTCGGGAAGGCCAGGCCCCTGGGTCGTGTGTCTTGTTCGGTGTGCCGAGGGGTGTGTCCCTCCCTCATCCATCCCCACACACGTGCTGAAAGCCCTCCGTGTGCCCACCTTGGAGACAGACAGCAGGAGTGTCACTGACCACGCTCCGCTTTCCCAGGGAGGGTGTGCTGAGGAGAGGGACATTAACTCAGACAAATAATCATAAAGTGCATGCTTGGGGCTGGGGGTGTCTTTGAGAGGAAATTAAGGCCAGGTAAGGGGGTGGCAAGGCTCACGGGGGCAGAGACCTGCAGGAGGGAGGGGCCGAAGTGCTGAGGGTGGCCTCCAGGCCCCGGGCCCTCCTCTGCTTGTGCTAACTCAGCCCACACAGCGGGGCCATGAGGGGCTGTGGGCACCAAGGTCAGCAGCTGCCAGGCGTCAGAGCCAGTGTCAGACCCGGCTGTCCCGTTCAGGGGTCGGCGTTCTCACGGCTCTGTGTGTAGCTCTTGGGAAAAGGGCTTTTTTGAGTGGGTGGAACAGACTGTGCAAAGGCCCAGAGTCTGGGATGTGGCTGGGGAGTTTGAGGACAGCTGGGGTGGCTGGAGCCGAGCGAGCAGGGGGAGGGCGGAAGGGGGGACCGGGGATAGGCGGGAGGCTGGCCTCGAGGGCTCAGTGCCCTGTTCCCGCACCAAGGCGCAGCGGGGGCTGGAGGAGGATGGAAATGGGAGAGTGGGCCCTTGGGGTGCAGCTCAGTGGGCAGGATCTGGGGTGCCTGTGGGGGAATTCCTGGGTCAGTGAGAGATCCGGGTGCCTCGGGATCCCAGCCCTGCTCTGGGGATCAGTGCAGCCGGCTCCCCGGGGGCAAGGAGGAGCGCAAGCTCGCCCTGACTCTTGGCCTTGTTCCCTCACGGCCTCGGTTTCTTCATCCAGAAAACAGGTCCTGCTGTTCAGGAGGGCTGCAGCAGGGGGCGAGGTTAGAATCAGGTCCCCACTCTGGGGCAGGGACCCAGCCTGCCCAGAGCCCTTTCCAGGTCCTAACATGGCCAGGCCTCGAAGCCACGGAACCCGGGGAGAGAAGCCTGGGGCTGGGACCCTGCCTCTCCCAGCCTGGACAAGGCTCCCATGGCCTGCCCTGGATGCCCAGGCCCCAGAAGACCTGAGGAAGGCTGGGACACTTGGAGAGTGTGGTGCCCCATCAGGTGGCCAGGCCCGCAGGTCGCCGTGCCTGTGGGGCCTCATGCTATGCTTTTCCCCGGCAGCGTCCGCTCCCAGCCCTCCAGCTCAGGCCAGCACCTCCTCCAGGAAGCCTTCCCTGGCTGCCTCTGACACTACGCACCTGTGCTGACGTCACTAGAGTGGAGAGCAGACCTGGCTGCCCTCTGCAGCTGACCTGGGGGTTCCCTGCATGAGTAGCTGTGTCTGAGTCCTCCTGGGCCCCCAGCGTCCTTCCGAGGGAAGGGCACAGACAGAACAGGTGTCAGTGAATCCAGGCTGTGGAACTGTCAGACTGGGTGGGTGGCAGGGGCCTGAGCTTCGTTGGGAAGTTGCCACCCCTGGCTGGTTTCTTGGCCCCGGGCCTCAAGCTGACCACTTTGTTGACCGGGAGCACCTGCACACTAGGCCTGGAGGTAGCCACCACCCCTTGTTTGGGAGATTAACCCTTGGTGACATCTCTGCATCTGGAGGTCCCAGGAATGGTGACACCTGAGCTAGCAGTGCTGATGTTTCACAAGCTGGTCACCTGTGGCCTGGTGACTTGGCCCCTAGCCGTCCCTCAGCCGTGGCCCCTAATGAAGGCTCCGCCGGGCAGTGCTGGGGTCGCTGGGCAGAGGGCCCGTCCCGTCCCCTCATCAGGCCAAGGCCGCCTCCTGGAATCGTCCCCAGTGCCAGGCTGTTCTTCTCTTAATGAGGAAGCTCTTCTCCCTCCCTGCCATCCCCCCTGCTTCCAAAATGGATTTACCGTTCCGCGCTCCGCCCTCCTCCTCCCCCTCCTCTCACGGGCTGCCGAGGGAAGTGGAGGGTGTTATTGTATATTTTAGCCGATTGTTCCCCGTACGCCCCAGTCTCTTTGGGGTGGGTCTGGGGGGGATGGGGGAGTAAGTAAATTATATATTGAACTCCTAACTGGAGCTGAGGCCTTGTGGTTTCCATGGTAACCAGGCTGGAAATAGCTCGGCGTGACATCAGCACGGTACAGGTATAGCCAGATCCAGCCGTTCCCCAAACAAGCTGGCTCCAAGGGGAGCAAGGGATGTGCTGCTAATTAGCATATGCAAATCAGGCCTGGCGAGCAGGGCGGGGCCTGGGGTGCCCAAGCAGGGCCCATGGCCATGGCCAGGGCCTCCGGCAGGTAAGTGGGCCAGGGGTGCTGGTGGGGTCAGGGCCCAAGTTGGCCTGGCACATGCCCTGTTCTGGGGCTTGTCTGGGCCTCCAGTGAGGTGCCCAGCCTGCCTGGGCCTGCCTGCCCCTTGGGGCTCTGGGAGTGGGGCCAACAGGGCAGCTAGGGGATGAGCAGGCACACGTGGTGAGGAGCTGGAATGGTTCCCTGCCCAGGCTCGAGCTCATCTGGCCCTTCATGGCTCATGGGCACGTGGAAGCCAGCTACCTAAGTGGGCCCTACTGGCTGCCTGCCATTTTTCTTACCAGGTCTGTGAGGGCGAGCAGCCTGAGCCCACCCGACTCCCAGCAAGCCCTTCCCACCCGGGCCTGGGACAGGCCGTGGACACCCGTCCCTGCCGTGTTCTAGCTGCTCTGCTGTGCCCGCACCCCTTCCCACCCACCCCAGCAGGGCAGACCCAGCAGAGCTCTGTATCTGTGGGTTGAGGCCAGCCTGACCCTCCATGACGCCTTGGGCCTGTCCCTTAGCCTCTCTGAGCTCGCATCTGCCTCCGGGAAGTGGAGGCTCTCCTCCACCCACATCCTCTGTAGGGTGGTGAGGAGGCCGACAAGGGAGCTTTGAGGAGACCCTGGGGAAGGGCCTGGGGCCTGGGGTGGGCCAGACCCAGGGAGGTGGACGGGGCTTCCTGCCCGCAGTGACTGCCGCCCAGCCCGGCATCCCCACGCCACCCCTTCAGCACCACACACAGATGCCCTTTCTGATAAGACTCCAGAACTGGCAGTGTGTTTCTGGGCGAGGTGAAGTATTGCCACCTTCAGTGTGGTGATTTCCACGCCAGGGCTCTTGGCTCAACTGCCGGCACCCGGGCGGCTGTGGCTGAATGAGGTAATGTGTTCATTCCAGCAAGTGTCCAGGGTGTGCCAGGCAAGCGAGGCGGCTGGGGAGCGTGGGCTGAGTCAGACTGCCCCATGGGGAGCACTTGGTCTGCAGGAGGGGCAGAGACTGGCCAGTGCTCCCTGGGGGACTTGGGGTGTCTGGGAGGACTGCCCAAGGCATCGGCTCTTGGAGCGAGGCCTCAGGGCACGCCAGAGCCCCCTTGGCAGTGCGGAGGTCTGAGGAGGGACATGGTAGGGGGAGAGAAGTGCGTGAGCCCTGAGACTCCGAGGTGCAGACACCTGACGTTCTGGAGGAGGGTGACATTAGACTGGACAGTCAGAGGGATGAGACCGGAAGGTTTCTCCAGTTCCAGTTTTAGGGGCTGGAAGCCAGGGAGTTGGGGTGTGATCTGGGGGTCAGCGGGAGCCCCTGATGGCACTGGAGCAGGGGGCGGTCAGATCTCAGCTTCAGAAAGAAAAGCTGGGCCAGAGGGCCTGGCGTGAGGCACTCCAAATGCAGGTGATGGCGTTGATGGCGGAGAGCAGTTCCAGTCCCTCTGGGAGCCCTCGTAGCCACAAGCTGCCCTTTGCCTGGGCCAAGGAACGTCCTTTGTCGTTGGGCCTTGGTTTCCTCAGCTGCCAAGTGGGGCAGTGGTGGAAAGAGGTTCAGGGTCTGCATATCGCACTGTCCTGGGACGGGGTGTGGGGGGGGCGCTGCTGCCTCAAATGCCCTGGAGGGAGGGGCAGGTGCTGGTCCCCGCTGGGGCTCTGGTGTGTGTGCCTTTCTGTGTGTGCAGGGACGTTGGCCTGGTCTTCCCCGGAGGCTCCTGCTGCCACTAAGCAGGGTCCTGGCTCAGGGCTGCGGGTCTGGCCACCACTGTCGTCCAGTGGTGATCTAGAGGGAGGTGGAGCAGGGTGCTGAAGGTCAGCTTGTTGGGGGGCCATGAGGACTGCTAGGGTGGCAGGGAAGGTCCCTGTGTGGCCAGGGACCTTTCTGCGGCCTCTGGAACTTCTAGGAACTGGGAGACTGACTGGGTCCAAGCTGGCAGGGCTAAGGGACACGAGGGCCAACCAAGGACCTTTGCTGAAACCTTCTAGGCCCTGTCTTGATGGCCCTCGGCAGTTCCTGGAGTAGGACCTGGTGCCCCCAGTGGGACCTCAAGTCGGATACTGAAACCCAAGTGGCCCTGGAGCCACCTCTCCTCCCCTCTCCGAGACCCCATTTCCTCTTAGCTCACAGTATTGGAGCCCCGACTTGGTGCCAGGGTCAGACAGGGCCCTGGGCGCCTGGCAATGGCCACGCATGGCCCTGCGCTCCAGGGGCTCATAGGCAGGGCTGGAGATGTGCATGTGAACTGTGGCCCTCGGGGACCAGTGCTGGGTGAGGTCACCAGGGGCTGGGGAGGCCCCACCCCTCCCCCATGCCATGGGGGAGGCTTCCTGGATGAGGGGCTGACTCCTGAGGGAGCAGATCCTGAGGCAGAGTGGCTGCGAAGCAGCGTGGACTGTCCAGGCCAGGCATGGCTGGGCTCCTCTGACCCTCCTGGCCTGAGAGGGTGAGCCGTGAAGTCTTCCCAGTCGGCCTTCTTGGACTGTCATGGTGTCCCCAGCTGCTGGTGGAGAACCCAGTGTCTGGGCTGAGCGGAGACCAACGTGCACTTGGGGCTGCTGTGTTTCCACAGGGTCAGGGTCCAGTGGCGTCCCCACAGCATTTTGTCACTATCCTGACCCCAGGAGTCTGCATGGCACTTTGCTGCTTCCACCCTGTTTGTACCCTGTGCCCTTCCTGGCCTGCAAATGGGGGCAGATCACTCCCCTCTCAGAACCTGTGTAGGGCTCCCTGGGACTAGATAGAAAGCCCAGCCCCTGACGCAGCCTCTATTCTCTCTCTCTCTGTTCATGCTGTTCCTTCTGCCTGGATGCCTTTCCTCTGCCCGGCTACCTTTGGCCCGTCTGCCACTCTGTGATGATGTCACCTCTAAGTCCTTCCTGACCAGTCCTGCCAGGTGGTGGGTGACTTCTGTGCTCCCAGTGAGCGGGGCCCCGGGCCCCTTGTCAGCGGCTCTGCCTACACCTTTCTGTGACCACCAGCTCCTGGTCCTGCCTCCACCACCAGCCTGGAGTGACCCAGAGGTGGGAGTGTGACTCGATTTTTACCCCAGCTCAGGACATTCCAAGTGGGCCTTGCTGTCCTGCCTCCGCCCAGCCCACACACCTGCCTGGACCACACCTCCCACCCTGCATCCTGCCCTCCATGCATCCTCCCTGGGCTGGCGCCCACCTTCCCACCCACCTTCCCAGGGACCTCAGGCAGCGTCCACCGAGCTTCTCTCCTGGGCCTCCGGCTTGGCGTGGCACCCTGAGGCCCCTGTTGTCCTCTCCCACTTTCTGGTATTTCGGTCTTGTTGGGTGTTTGGTGACAGCTGATGGACTGAACCTTTCTGGAACCTTCCCTCGAGGCGGGATGTGTCCTGCAGGATTCTCTGGAGGTGCTGGGGCCTCTCCTCAGCCCCTGCATTTCCTTGGGCCTTTCCTGATTCCCAGCATTTCTGGAAAATTCGGTGGAAGCTGTGTGCGTTCCGGTCCAGCTCCCTGCTGCCTCTCTTGCAGCAGCAAGCCCAGGCCGAATGGGCTGCTGCACCTGTATCTGGAGACCGGCTGGGAGGGACCTGGCCCACCCCTCCCTGGGTGGGGGTGGATGGCCAGGCTCTGGCACCCAGGCTCATGCCCCCACTCCTGGTGTGCTTGTTAGAGTCCCTTCCACAGGTGCAAGTCTTGAGCCTTCTGGAATTTCTCTCGCTCACTGTGCCCAGTTTGCTGGGTGCTTGTGTTGCGCCAGCCCTCCGCTGGCCTGGGGGTAGAGTAAATGACGGGGGCCCAGGGCAGGCTCCTCATTCTCACTGGAGAGAGACAGGGCTTCCTGCTGCCCCTCGGCCTGGCTCCGGCCTCATGGGTGCAGGCCCCGTGGGCTCCTCTTCCCGCTGGTAATTGTTGGCTCCCTGCTCTGGGCGGCGGCTGGGCCAGGTGTGGGCCGCCTGGCCACCCGCCTGGCTGCCTGCCCACTCACCGCTGCAGGAGGCACCGCTGCCTGGGATCTGAGCGCCTCCGAGGGCCTGTGATGCGGCCGTGGGGAAATCATTTTCTGACAGCGGCCATCAATTTTGCTGAGAGCCCACTGGCGCTCTGGCAGCCTGTCCCCCGGCAGCGGCAGCTGGTCCGTGTCAAGCCCCTCGGTGTCCTGATGACAGAAGCGATTTGCATTAGGCGTCTGCCCCAGAGCACGCGTCCGGAAGAGACGGATTCCGGCCGGTCCAGACACACACCCAGGTTTATCTGCAGGTCATGGGGTTGGTGCAGATGTCTCCTCCTGTCTTAGGTGACCATGTGGGGCCCTGTGGGCAGCCCCAGCCGGGCCCTCAGAACTGCCCCTGAATCCAGCGAGTCCTAGGCACTGGCTGGGCACAAAGGCACCCCAGTCAGGGCTCTGCCGTTGTCCTCAGAGGTGAAGGACAGGAAGGAGCCTGCGTGCTCCTGTCTGAGGAAAGGCATCCCAAGCAGAGGGAACAGACTGCGCAGAGGCCCCGAGGTGGGACTCCGCTTGCAGAAAGGCTTCTGTTTAGGCTGCAGTGAGCCCCGGGTGCCTGGGAGTCGTCAGGGGTAGAGCCAGGTCCAAACAGCCCCAGCAGCATCCCGGGGAAGGCGAGAGGAACCCTGGCAGGTGATCAAGGAAAGCCCCGGAGGAGGTGGTGTTGGGTGCGAGCCAGGAAGGGGAGCAGGATTTTGCCTGGTGGAGTCAGCGTGGGGGGGCCTGCAGGAGCAGCAGGCAGGGAAGGCCTGGTTGGGGCTCTGCGGGCAAAGCCAGCCCCTCCCCAACAGGCAGAGGACACCGTGCTGGGCTGGGTCAGCGCTGTGGGACCAGCAGCCTTAGGGCTTGAGTCCTACTGTGCGCCAGGAGGGGGGGTTCGCCCACATCTCAGCAGCCTCACCGAAGCTGCATAGCAAACGCTGTAGACTATCACTGCACGTGAACGCCTATCTGCACTCCTAGGTAGGGAGGCCCAGAGAGGTCGCACGGCTTGTGTTGGGGCCACAGCATGGTAATGGTGTGGGCCAGGCAGGGAAACCCATGCTGGGAAGGTTGCTAGGACCTGGTTGTCCTGAATATACCTGGACAGAGAACCGCAAACCACCCCAACACCATGCCAGCTCCCTGGGAGCCACATGTCCTCCGGGCATCTCTCCTGGGCTGTGCATATGTGGTCCCTGTCAGGCATATGGGCATGGGAGGTTGGAGGGCAGAGGCTGGGCACCTCTGCCTTGCCCTACTGCTCAAGAGACCAGGAGGGAGGTGCTCTGAGTCCCTAAGGACCTGGGTCTCCTGGCTTTTCACGGAGGAGTGACTTTACATCTTTCAGACAGAAGCCTGAGGCTCAGGAAGGGATGGAAGACGACTGGGACCTCACAGTGTGACTTGGGCAAGAGCAGCTATGGTTCTGGGCAGTGAGGGATGAGGGGGGTGGCTGTGAACATGGACATTATGTAGGGCTTCCCCACCCCAGGTCAGCTGGGAAAACTCTCTGGCCTGGACTTGGTGCCAGGAGATGACATCTTTGGGCACCTTCTGCCTCCCAACCACATGCCTCTGTCAGTAGCTGTGCTGGGACCCTGGCTGGAGCCTGCGGCACATGGAGAGCCAGCAGGCTACGTGTGAGCAGCAGCTCGGTAGCCTGGCCACCCACCTGTGTCCCACCTGCTGTCACTGCGCTCACATGTCCGTCTTCCAAGGGGAGCAATCGTGGACCCGTGCGGGCCAGCCCTGGCCAGCTGTGCAGTTCCTAATTGGTCCCCTCCAGGCTGTATTTTCTCGGGTATTGATGAGCCAGTGTCACCAAGATGCAGCCCGAAGCTGAGCTGAACTCAAGACGGATGGAGCCCGTGCCTCATCAATCTGCCTACAGGCTCGGTGGGGCTGGGAGGGGGAGGGCGAGGGTGCGCGGCCCTCAGGCTCCCAGAGGGTCTTTGTAAACCACGGATCTACCTGTCAGGGCTGCTTGGTGGTTTCCCATCCTGGAATTTGCAGGGTGACCATGTCTGGGAAACTTTCCATTGCCTGGGGATAAAATGCAAACTGCTCAGCTCTGCCCCAGGCCTGTCCCTCTCTAGGCAGTGGCCCACGCCAGCCCCTCCCTCCTGATCTGCCACTCCCTCCTCTGCATGTCCTGTCCTTCAGGTCTGGGGGAAACACGGCTCCCTCAGAGCTCACACGCACACCAGACTGGGTTTCTGTTGTCCTCGACAGTCCCAACACCATCTGCCTCTTCTGCTGAACCCTCCAGACAGCTAGAACCATCGAGTTCTCTGTGAGATTCTGTTACGCGGTCTGTCTCCCCCGAAACAGGCTCTGGACCTCTGGGAGCTGTTCCTCTGTATCTCCAGTACCCAGCACATAGTAGGCCCTCAGCAAATGTTCAGTGCATGAATAGCAAATGTCTCTTTGCCCTGGTTAAAAACTTTGGCCAGGTGCAGTGGTGCCTATCTGTAATCCCAGAATCTCAGGAAGCTGAGTCAGGAGGATCATAAGTTCAAAGCCAGCCTCAGCAACTTAGCAAGAGCCTTAGTAAGACCCTATCTAAATAAAAAATAAAAAGGGCTGGGGATGGGAGCCAGTGGTTAAGCTCCCCTGGATTCAATCCCCAGTAACATGCCCCCCCAAAAAAGAAAGGTTAAAAATTTCTGTTTGCTGCTGCCTCCAGGAGGAGGTCTGAACTTGCCAGTAGGGCGACAGCTCCCTGGGCTTGGCCGCTCCATTCCTTCACTTTACTCCTAGGCATCCTTCAGAGCCCAAAGAGGCACCACCTCTCCTGTGGAGCCTTCCAGTTCAGCAGCTGCTGCTCACGAGCTGTGTGCAGGGCTCGGGAGACGGCCTTGGGGGAGTTGGCCCCGTGGACAGGACCTCAGTGTGTCCTGATGTGGGGGTGTCTGTGAAAACTGCCTCCACCCTCACTGCGGCACTGGGAGGTCCTGGCATCTCACAGCAAGGCTCAGGGAGGTGACGTAACCTGCAGCAAGTCCCTGGAAAGCCAGACTCTAAAGCTTCATCACCCACTGTCCAGCTCCATCCGGGGAGGGGGAGTCGTTGTGGTGATTTCTGGGGAAGGAGGTCTGAGCTGAGCCTGGAAGAAGACTGCACACTCTCCAGGAAAGGGTGCCGAAGGACGCTGCTGGCGTTGGGGACTGTAGGCAGAGGTGGGAATGGAAAGGAGTGGGCAGAAGGTGGACAGGTGGGAGGGGGCAAGTGTGGGGACTCAGGAGCCAGGGGGCTGCTGGGGCAGGTGGGGGGGAGGGGAGCAGAAAGGAAGGAGACTGGCCAGAGGGGGCAGGGGTGTCCAGCGGGCGCCTAGTGGCGCATTGAGCCTCGGCATGTGCTTTGTCGCTGTGGTTCTGGCATGTGGCCACAGTAGCCCTGGCTCCTGGCAGCTCCCAGATTCTGTGGTCCCTCAGTTTTACTTGTCTAATGCCTGCCCTGCTCCCTAGCCGCGTCCCCTCCAGGCCGGCCGGGCAGACAAGGACTACTGGTACTTACTCCTGGGGAGCATGTGCCACGAAGAAACCCTCTGTGTGAACTTAAGGAGCCCAGTGACGGTCCCTCAGGGATGGTCTTATGCAGAATGAATATGTGCTGTCTGCCCCCCGCCATCCTCGGGCCCCTGCTCCCTGACCTGCTGTCCATTCCTCTCAGCCCCCCCAGCAGCAGTCTGGGCCAGCTGACTCCCTGGTGTGTCCTTCAGCCCTCCACCTGGCAGCAGATGCCAGTGTCCACCCGAGCGCTCAGTGCCCCTCGGTAAACACTGCTCTCAGGCCTGTGTGGACACTGGATAGACCTGGGATGGCAGGGGTAGTCCCAGCCCATTTCACCTCACCTCTGCCCAGCAGGCAGGTGCCACGTCTATGCAGGCAGTGGAGTCGGGATTGGGAGCCAGGTCTGGCTCACTCCACAGGCCTGCCTTGCCCCTGGCTTAGGGGTGACGCCCTCCCTGGTACCCACCGCATCCCGGCTCAACATAGTCTAGCCATCCTTTGGGGGCCCACTCGGAGCGCCCAAGCCCAGTCCTGGCGTGGGAAAGGTACAGGCCTGTTGGTCCATTCGCTCTGGGTGTTTGGTGCCCCCACCACCACCTCAGGCACCTCTCTAGGCCCTGGCACGGAGGAAATTGAAGTTGGGCCATGATGTTTGCGTTTAAGACTTCACCTAGGGTGCTCTGTGACTTCTAGTAAGCGACCTCTGGTCTTCACTTGTGAGATGGGGTGACATTGGTTCCTGCCCCAGAGTGGTTGGAAGGAGTCATCCTCTCCCCCTGTGACGGTCCCACAGGGATCATGGCTCCCTCTTGAATCTGTCTCTTCTCCAGCGCTCTCTGGCCGTCAAGGAAGCACCTCCAAACCCTCTGGCCGGTGGACCTCTCCTTCCTCTGATCTGTCTCAACTCCTGGCCCAGGCTGGGGCCTGAGGGTCAGCTGGGTCTCCTGCCTGACTGCAGACATCTTGGGGACTGGGGGCCACCCCGCTGTGGCCCCTCATCCCACCCCAGCCACCAGACCAGGGATCTGCACATAATAGACACTTAATACATGTTTATGGAATTGAATTAACGATAAAACGAGATAATGGCCTGGAAGGAGCCGGAGTTGTTAGGAGGGAATGCACAGCGTAAAACCAGGCATATTTTTTTAAGCAGATTAATCTGGTCTTAACTCATTCTAATAGCCTGCGCCCCTATTGGCCACGGCCATTATAATAATATATGGCCAGGGCCGCGGAGCTGGGAGATAGCGGTGCCTCAAAGTTCGCCTTCCAGAGGATACCACAGAGGCTGCCTCCCACCTGTCCAAGCTGGAGCCCAGAGAGCCTGAGGGACCTACCTGGGGTCACACAGATGGGTTGGGGAGAGTGTGAAGAGATGCTCAGAGAGGCCTGGGGGCTTGGCAGAGCATGCACAGCTGCTGGGGGTGAGGTGGCACAGGGGACCTGCTCTTCTGGAAGGTCGCGCACTCTGTACAGGAAACCTGGAGCCAGGGTGGAGCTGCCTGATTCCCAGAGGGCCTCTAACTCAGCTCCTTACCTCTGTGAATCGTCTTCTTCACAGCTGGGGAGTCCAGTTTAGTGCTTTAGAATGCACAGACCCTAGAGGGGGAGCTGATGTCATTCATTCCCATCTTAGCCTGAACTCACATCCCGGTGCAGGCTGGGATCCGAGGGACCCAGAGTTCAGTGGGCTATTGGAAGGAAGGAATGGCTGGCTTCAGTGAGTAGGTGAGGCCACTGTGGGTCCTGGAGCAGCGGCATCCCAGTCCTCTTTTCCAGCTGTCTGCTGCTCTAGTCCTGAGCACAGCTGGGAGGCTGGGAATCAATGAGGCTGGATTGCGGAAGGAACCACAGGGTGGTCACCAGAGAGGGTCTGCCCTCACCATCTAGGAAGATGGCTGTGATCTGACAGCCAAGTGCCACTGGTCAGATGTGGGGCATAGCTACCACAGTGGATGTCCGGTGTGTCCCTCAGCTCCTTGGGGGACAGTTCTGTGCTGTTGCCACCAGGCGTCTTGGGTGGGTGCCAGCCCTGGCTCTCCCTCACCTCGGTCTTGAACAAGTGTTGTCCTCCCCCTGGCCAGGAGACTAGCTGCAGTGGTGACAGTGCCCAGGTGACACTGAAGTTAAGCAGCTTCAGCCCCAGGCATGGGCGAAGTGACATTTCCCCCCGTCTCCCACCAGCCTGCCTGCCAGGAGTCAGCTCGGGCTCCTCTTGTGCCCCGTAGTCCATGGGGTTCTCTGGCTCCCAGCGGAAGCCCACTGGGGATCACGGGTGATGGAGGGTGAGGGAGTCTGTCTCGGCTGGAGGCTTCCCTGTTCTGAGTTTGCTGGGAGGAGCTGCCTGAGCCTGGGGTGCCCCGGTGGCTCCCCCCTTGCTGCTTCCCACCTGCCTCCTAGCAGGCGGACGATCCTCAGCTGTTGCCCAGCCTGGCAGGGCGGCTGCAGCTTTAATCAGCCATCGCGCTGCTTTCCTTGGAAGGAGAAATTGCAGGTGGCAACTCGTAATTTCCCAGGCTTCTCCCTTTCATTAATTTCTCCCTGCAAAATGGAGGCTTTCTGCTGAGCCGGGGAATTGGCAGCCGCACGGCCCCGCTGGCCCAGCCGTGCTCTCTGCTCGAGGTGGGGGGTGGTGGGAGGGGGTGGCAGCAGCAGCCACTGTGCCCGCACTGTGTGCTGTGCCCCCTCGCAGAGGCCAGAGGTTTATTCTGTGCTCAAATTGGCTCGCTGAGCCCCACTAGGTCTGGGAAATTGCTTGGTTGGCCCTGGGCTTGCTGCTCCATCCCTGGTGGCGCTGGTGAGAGGAGGTGGAGGGGGACCTGCCAGTGTCAGCCTTTGTGGACCACGAAGGGGCAGAGGTCTCTGGGGTCACCCTGCCCCCTGCACCTTGAGTGCCACTGGAGTGGGCTTCTAGCTGCCAGTGTCCTGCCTTGAGTCTTCTGTGGCCAGGCCTGTGTGGAGATGGATGGGGATGAGGGATGGTCCCCCAGGGCCCTGGGGAGGTAGATGGCACACTGATGGTCACATGCAGCTAAGGCTCATGCTGGATGGCCAGGGGTATGGAGGCCAAGAGTCTGGGAGGTGGGTGGGGAAGAGGAGTACCATGTGCCAAGGAACAGAAAACATTGTCCGTCTGTCCATAGATGGCGGTTATGCAGCTGCTAGGGTGACACCCTGGACTCAGGATGAACCAGGTGTCCAGAGTGAAGAGTGTGGCCTCCCCGGGGAGCTGGGGGATACTTATGCAGGTGTGTAGTGTGGAGAGACCTATGGTTGGCCAACGTGGAGTGTGGAAGAGGAATGCAGGAGGACCAAGAAGAATACTGGGGACTCTGGTGACAGTGCCACTCCCTGAGGGGAGGAGGGAGGTGACTTTGGCTTGGGTTGTGCTGGCAGTGCTTGAGGGGGGCTGTGGGAGGGGATCAGGTGGGGTGCAGGTCACCCTGTGGGTAACCAGGTGCATCCAGAGCTGCCCCAGGGGTCTCTGAGCCTCTCGGAGCCTGCTTCCCGGTTGGAAAGGGCACGAGCCATGCAGACAGGCGGACCCTGGGGCATGGCTGCTGGTGGAACTGGGCCAGGTTGAGCTGGAACTGTGGGCACTCCAAACCTAGAGGAGGCCCAGTGCCCACTCCTGGCTGTCCAGGGTGTGGCTGACGGTCTACCTGGGGAAGACCACACCTGGTTCACACTCACCAGGGCCACCCAGGCCGCAGGGCACTCCTGACGGCAGCCCAGTGCCTGGAGGTCCTCGGCACCCTGGGCCACTCCAGTTTTCTGTGCCTCAGTTTCCCCAGCTGTAAAATGATTCTGCCCTCCTCACAGGGTGGGCGGGGGCTAAATGGACAGCCAGTGGCCTGCCTGGCACAACCGCTGAAGGCTGACCAC
Organism: Spermophilus citellus; assembly: GCF_964194105.1. Lineage (NCBI taxonomy): Eukaryota > Metazoa > Chordata > Mammalia > Rodentia > Sciuridae > Spermophilus > Spermophilus citellus. Next base: position 130,952,974 of record NC_138197.1, on the reverse strand, counting down.
CCCGCCTCTTCCCTCCAGGGACAGTGTCTACCAGGAGGCCTATGAGCAGCAGGCTGAGGAGCCCTGGCTGCGGCGTGTGCCTCCCCTCCCTCCCCTCCTGCCACCTCTTGGTGACACCCTGTAGCACCCAGCCCCACCTTCTGTGGTCACCACCATGTTGGACTCCACCTGCGTCTCCCACATCTATTTACAGAGTTTCGAGGCGGGAATCCGGTGCAGCTTTGATCTTTAGGAGGAGTGGGCAGATGAGGCCGAGGAGCCAGCGGTATATTTTCCTGGTAATGGGGTATTAAGTCGACAGCCCAGATGGGGATCTCCCTGCGGGCGGGAGAGGGTGGGGCACAGCCCGCTGCGTATCAGCCTGAAATATGGCCCCATCACCACCAAACCTCAAAGGATGCTACCTTTGGGTTGGCTGGGAACCAGCTTTGATGTTCTAGCCGCGGAGCGAGGGGACAGACCTTCCTGGCACAGAAGGGGCTGCAGCCTCGGCCCCAGGTGGACTGGACTGTGGTCTTGGGGCACCTGGAGAGAAGCCCCTTCCCTCCTGCACCCCCTCCTCTTCCCACCTCTTCTCCCTGCCCCCTGCTCCTCCCCACATCCTCTTCCTCTTTTCTCCTCCTTCCTGCTCTTCCTCCTCCTCCCTTGGGTCTGAACCATCCCCACACGGCCTGCATCTCCCACCCACCCACAGATGCGTCCCTTCTCTCAAGGGTCCCCTGGGGAAATGTGTGAAGGGCAGAGGCCCCCAGGACCAGCTGCGCTTGTGAGTCTGGCTTTCCCTCCTGTCCACCTTGGCTGGTTGAGAAGGTGATCAGGAGTGAGGCCAGCAGCCTGGAACCCAGCCCAGCCCCTTGCTGCAGTCCCCGGGCTTTCGTACCCTGGTCCGGGAAAGGGGATGTGGTAAGAGCTGCCCTGGGGGTTGCTGTGCTCATGAAATGAGTAAACAAGGCTGAGCTGGGGTCCCTGTCCCACTGAGTAGATGCTGTCAGTTGCTAGGTTTACTGTTTCTGTATGATCTAGGACTGGGGCAGGGTCTCTCTGGCCTCAGTCCCCCTCAGTACACAGTGTGAATGACCTCTGTTTACAGGGTGGGGGTGGAGAGGATAAAGCTGGATTCTGCATCACAGAACTTGGCACAGGGGATTATCTGGTAGGTGACTGTGATGGTGGTTTCCATGAATATTTCAGGTCCTGGGCCCAACCATCCCCACTTGCTCCATTTCACCCACGTGGGCTTTTTTCTTTTTTCTTAAACTTGAGCCAATATTAAAATAGGGAAGCTTTTCACATAAAAACCCAGCTTTCCAGCTTCCCTTTCTAACTGGGCTGGCCCGCCACGAGCTCTATGATGGGAGGAGCTGGGTGGTCCTAACTCTTGGCCCCCTGCCCGGCGGCTGAGCTGGGGCCCTCCTGTCCCGCCACTCTTCTCCAGGGGACCGGTGGCTGAACCCGCCTCCCCTTCTTCCGCCTGAAGATAAAACTGTGTTCTCCCCCAACCCCCCAAAATTCTCCACAATCTGCCTCGTTTTAAAATTCCTTCAGCAGCCCCAGGCCCAGCGGCTTCTCCCAGCGAAGGAACCAAAGGAACGAGGCCGCACGTGACCGTGCTCTGCGGCGGGGGAAGCTTTGATGTTGCGGTGATTGCGCGCCCCTCCCCCCTTTCTTCCTCGGCTCCCTTCCCCCTCCGCCCCCTCCACTTTTCCCTGCTGCCCCTCCCCTCCTCCCCCGCCCTTCCACTTCCTCCTCCCTCTTCCCCCCACTTCCTCTGCTCTTCTCCACCCGCCTCCTCCAGGTACCTGCTAATTGCCTCCTGCTCCTGCCTTTCATTACCTACCTGGCTTGGAGAGACCCAGCCAGATCACCCCCAGGAGGCTGAGATGTTGGGGTGGTGGGAGGGGCCCTGCATGGGGAGAGGTGCAGGGGAGAGCTAGTGGTGATTGAGGGGGGCGTGCCTTCTGGGGAGGCGTGACCCACCTCTACCCCATCCCAGTCCCCTGGGGCTCTGAGGCCAGTTAGGGCTGCAGCCCTTTTCATTCTTGAGGGGCCAGGGTTGTGGGTGATGAGTGGCTGGAGAGGGCTCTGGGAACCCCAGACTAACCTGGGCATGTTGGGGTGAGTGGCACTGGGGTGCATGGGGAGGCAGTGGACACAGGAGAGGCTGAGGGGTGCCCCACCCCCACAGGTCCTCCAGGACCGCAGGCTGGCCTTATCTCTGCCCACCACCCCCAGCCTCAACCATCCTCCCAGGCTCTCAGGTTGGACTCCCAGGGCTCCGGTCCAGGTTAGTCTAGACTCCTTGAATACCCCCCCCCACAACCCCAACAGAGGGCAGGAGGTGGCTGAAAAAGCCCTGGTGTGTGATTCCCTGTCACTGTAGTCCTCATCCCAGTGTGAAGACACATCAGTGGGTGCCTCCTCTGCGTTGGCATGGTGCCAGGGGCCTCCCTCCCTGGTCCCTTCCATCCCTTCACTGCAGGGGTGGCTTCTTGGGAGGCTGGCTCTGGACTGGCCTGGGGAGGCCCATTGGGCCTGTCTATGGGGAGGACTGTCCCCTGCCCCGACTCCAGTCTCTGGCCCTGCCCTGCTCACTTTCTGTAGTTAGGTCTGTCAGTCAGGCAAAGCCACCAAAGGCAAGTACAGAGGCAGAAGCAGGGGAAATTTGTCGTTGTGCCAGCCCGTAGGCCCGTGGGGACATGTAGGTATTATCTATCCTGCTCCCCCCTCCAGGGACCATCACTACACCCTTCCAGGCTCAGAGGTGTGGAGACTTATGCAGCAGGTCTGGGGCCCTCTGCTGGAGGGCTCTGGCCACTTCTTGAAGCCCTTCCCTCGCCAGGTCATCCCAAGTCTGCTGTTTCCCTCCTTGGAGTTAGTGACAGTGGTGCCCTGCCTTTCTCTAGTGCCTTCTCAACAGAAGGTGCTCCTCACCTGCTGGGAGTCCCAACCACAGTCAGCCCATGAGGGTAGCTGCCCAGGTGCCGCCCCTCACCTGTCCCTTTAGAGGTACTTTCATCCTGTGAAGCCTTTCTGTCCTGGGGCATCCCCTGCTCCCTCTCAGCCTCCCACTTGAGCTGGGAGCTGAGCAGCAGCTCTGGGCCCTCCCCTGACCTAGAAAATCTGATGAAAGGAGCCTCTGGGGCTTTGGTTTACACCCTGATTAGCTGTGCAACTTTGGGCAAGTCACTGGCCCTCTCTGGGTGCATGAAAACTGGAGGTAGTGGCAATATCTTCTCTCCCACAGGCTTGTTTTGAATAGGTTGAGAAGATAGATGGGGGGCCTCAGGGGAAAGCAGCACTTTGAACAAATGAGAGCAGCTGAGCTGAGTGTTCATCTTTGTATTCTCTGTGCCCAGCCGTGAACCCAGTACATGCTCACAGATGCCTGCTCTGTGAGAGCGTCAGCGACACAGGCCCTTGCTGTGGTTCTGAGGCACACCTCCCAGCGCTGAAACTCCTCACTATCCACCAGTGTATTTAGGGAACCTGTCCTCTGCCCAGGCCTGGTGGGTGATGGGCAGTGTCTCCTTGCCTGTTTTCTATTTTTGGTCCCTGGTTGGCTCAGCAGTGTGGCCCTCTCTGACTGTTCATTTTATAGATGGGCAGCTCCCTCGCCCAGCATCTCTGGCTGGGTAGGCCAGCGCAGGCCCCGGGTGCCTAGGCCTGTCTGAGCCTATGGAACACGAGACTGGGGTATAGGCTCTGAGGGCTGAGTTCCAATCCTGAGCCCCTCCATCTTGCTCCATGGCCTTGGGTGAGTTATTAAGCACCTCTCTGAGCTCAGTGGCCATGTGTGACAATAATCGCGTCTCCCTCCGGGAGGAGTCAGGGCAGCAGCACGTCAGGCCCCCGGCACGGAGTAGGTACTTGCTCAGTGTCAGCTCTAGTTGCTGCTGTTTTTATTATTATTTGACTTGAAAATCTTCTCCTGCTCCGCATGCTGTTCCACAATAGTTGTGGTTCATGAAAAGCTGACTGAATAATGGGTACAGGGCCTCCCAGGTCCCCACCTAGTGAGATGATGTCTCTGAGCCTGGGGTCTGGCATCGAGAGGACCCCCTTGAGGCTCTGGTGGTGAGGAGGAACTTGGCCCTGTCATGGTGGCCTGGCCAGGGCCCCATTCAGGGGCGGGGGTCCCAGCCCTGCCTGGCCTGCCTCCCGGCTGACAGCTCGAGCACTGTGAGCTGGCTGGCAGCCAAGCTGCTTCCTCTCCCGGCTGGCTGCCATCCCGGGCCCGATGCCAGGGGGCCGGCTGGTGGGCAGCAGCTCGAACGCCGCAGGGCTGTGATCCCAGCCAGGAGACTCCAGGCAGGGCTGGATGTTGGGGCCTCCAACCGCCCCTTGCAGCCCTTGGGGATCTGGTCACAGCTGCACCAGCTCTTAGCACTGCCCCCCAAGTTGGTGCCTCCACAAAGGGATCTGTGGAATCTGTAGAGCAGATTAGTGGGAGTAGCAGTGAGAAGAGCACAGGCAGGACAGAGGGTCCATGGAGTGGTATGGCGCCTCCTGCAGCCCCCTGTCCACGTCCAGAGAGTGGGGCTGGTGCACACCCCCGTGGCCTCTTTCATGGGCCAGATATCCTGCTAGCACTCAGTGTCCATGTGTCCAAGGCCTGTGTGGAGGCAAAGATGAGCATCCCAGGGGCCAAGGCCTGGTGGGGAGAGGACAGGCTGCTGCTGAAGAGGGTGGTGGTGGTGGTGGTGCTGCTAGGCAACCCAAGCACGTCCTCACCAGGTGCCCGTGGAGTCCTTACAACTGTAAGCTCGCTTAGTAGTCCCCCAAAACGCCACTGAGGTGAGGCTGTGCTTGCCCACCCTTCAGATGAGGGGACAGATCCATTTCCAGCACATTAGTGGCCTGGGCAAGCCTGGTACTCGAGCAGGCTGGCCTCAGCGCCTGAACCCTGGGTGGTGCCTGGGTCTGAGCATTGAGGGCAGCACTCAAGGAGCTGGTCATTCTGCATGGGACCCAGAGGGCTGCCTGGAGGAGGGGATGATGCTGGGGCGTGGGCTGAAGGCTGCCCTGGATAAAGCCAGCAGCCACCTTTGCCCGAGAGCCAAGGGGGGAGTTCAGGGAAGGCTGGTTTGAGGAGGCACATGGGCCAGTTGTGCAAGACCATAAGGGAGGAGCATCCCAGGGAGGAGAAGCAGCCAGGCAGAGGTCTTCAGGCCGAAACAGGGTTGGCGTGGTGGAGCTGGTGTGCAGGGTGGGTGCAGCCAAGCAAGCCAGGCTGGTGTGCGGGAGGCGGGCTGCTGCAGGAAGAGGAGTCTGAGGGTTGTTCTGGCAGAGGTAGTGTGCCTTTCCCTTTGGGTGTTGTATTTTTTCTCCATCAAGGAGGAAGTGCCTGGGCTGGGGTTATGAGAGTTAGATGCCAGGTTGTCACCAGCTTTCCTGCTGTGCCCTGCACCACAGTTATCGTGGAGTCTCTGAGTCCCCTGTGACTGGTGGTGTGCTGAGCAGGCCCAGTCTGAATGCGTCTGCCCTCCTGTAGGCTCTGTGTAGGCCCCTTGGGCAGCCTTAGCCCTGCCGGTGCCTGGCCATGCTCTCTGTGCTCTGAACCAAGCACATCTCCTTGAACTGAAGCCACTGAGCCCTTGGGGGCTCAGGCGCCATTCCACCACCTCTCTGGTTTGTGTTTTCCCCTGTGGGCAGCATAATACTCTTGGACTGGCAACTGGTGAAACTGAACAATCTCCGCAAACCCCTGCCCCCCTCGACCCTATTGTCCCTGTCTGTATAGTGGGGACACCATGGTTGGCCGCTAGGCTTAAAGGAGAGTCTGCGAGTCCCTGCCAGGAGCCTAGCCCCGCTCCATCAGTGGCCGCTGTTGCAAATATGAATCCGAAATCCTTGTGACCGCCGGGCCCAGCACCCTGGACAGCAACGGCCTGGCCCTGCCCTCTCCCGGAGTGGGAGGGAGGTCCCTTTCCCACCCGCAGGCGTCCCTGCCTCTGCCACGCCCATCCCTATCGGCGCCCCAGGCCTTCCCCCGCTGCTCCTGGAGTCTAGTCTTCGGCACAGTCTGGTAATTAAAAACCTTCAAGGGGGACTTTATTGAGTTAGCATTAGTTATTTTGTCAGGCTAGGAGAGCGAGAGAATTATCTGTCCTCGGGGAGAGGGGGCTGGGCGGGGGCCGTGGGCTGAGATTGGCAGGTGCCTGCCGGTGTGCGCGCGGCTCCGGGGCTCGGAACGCACCGCACTGCGGGCGCGGCGCGGGGAGCTGAGCGCGCTGGCGGCGATTCCCACCCCGAGGCTCGCCCTGCGGCATGTCCCACTTCCCAGGCCCTTTTTGGCCCGAGTCTGGAGCTCCTTGGGCCCCTGGATTTCAAAACCAGCCCCTGTCTGAGCCAAGATGGCTGCAGGCGTGGGAGCCAGGGCAAGGGGCTGTTTTCTTTCTGAGCTGGGGATGGGCCCGGCTAAGCCCTTTCCTTCCCGGCCTGGCCTTCAGGCTGGTGTGAGGTGCCCCGGGCTGCTTCTCTCTCCATCCCTTCCCTACCCTGAAACACTCCCTTAGAGTCAGGTAAGGCACACCTGCAATTTGGAGCTGTGACCTTGAGTTAGCCCCACACCTGTCTGCCCTCTGATTTTCACCTGTAAAATTAGGACAGCTGTTTCTCTCTCTCTAGGTTGTCATAAGCAATAACAGAGGTAAAATGTGCACTTCCTTGTCCAGGAGAGGCCGTCTTTATTCCCCCTGGATCTTTTTAAATGCCCAGTCTTAGGGAAGGAGCCAACCTTTGCTCCTCTGTCACTCACTTTGTGACAACTTTACACCCTGAATGCTGGCCCTAATCTTGAAAGATAGGTGTGGTCAGCCCATGTTTTAGAGGAGGAAACTGAGGCTCAAAGCAGGAAGGTGGTTTGCTCAGAGTTGCAGCCAGGAGTGAGCAGGCTGGGTCCAGATCTGGGTCTTTCCCCTTTGAGAAGCTGGAAAGCCAATGAAGGCACTTGCCAGCAAGCTCTAGGCCTTGAGCCTGGCCAGGAGGCTCTCTGTGGAGAGGAGGGAGGAGCTGGGCCTCTGGTCCACCCAGGCTTCCTGTTCTGCTCCTGCCTTGCTCTAGGGGCAGACTCCTGACCCCTCCTGTGCCTGTAGGTCCCAGGCCCTGCCTCTCTTGGTGGAGAGCACCAGGGTGGGGTTTGAAGGCCACTGTATGAGATCTAGAGCCCAGGGCTGAGGGCTGTGGAAGGGCTGCAGAGCATGTGATCTGTGCCACACATGGTCAGACCAGTCACTCAGTAGGGCTCTGGGACTGGGCCTGTCCTAGGACAGGCCTTGGGCAAACATTCCCTGGAGGTGCAGAGAACAGAGGCATGTAGACGCTGACCTGGAGTAAGAAGGCACCAGAGAGCTGCCTGGGCCTCATGCTGGCCCTGGCCCTGGCCCTGGGGCACTTTATCATGTGCATGGTGCTTTGCAGCTCAAGCAGGCCTCCTTGTCTGCCAGGTTCCTGCTTAGACTCCCCCTCTGGAGTACTCCTAGGATTTTGCCAGGCCCACTCCCTGCCTATTCCCCACAGTCCCTCAGCCTGTGTTGGCTGCAATTGGCACACTATGATGTTATCTCCTAGAAGACCCCAGTGTGGTCCTCAAGCTAGCATCTGCTGGGTCCCTGCTTAGTCCCAAATCTGCCTCAGATTCCTCATCCATAAAGTAAATCCGGTCCATGGGGACCACAGTCAGGACAAGGACAGAAATCGTCCTTTTACTGCATCCTCTGTCCCTGTGCATACACTGTCCTGAGCACTGGGGCCTCAGAGGAACAGGACCCAGAAGGTTTAGGCCAGACCCTCTTACTGTCTATGGGAGCTGGGCAAGCTCCCAGTGTGGATGGTGTGTTAACCTTGACATTGAGATGAGGAGTAGAGGCCTAGTGTGTAGAAGGGGCCCAGGAATGTTCATTTGTGCTTTTGTGTTTCCAAAACTCTGCTTCCTTATCTGAGAAATGGAAGAGAAATGCTCTGGTTTTCTCATGTTCATGAGATGCCTGCATGGTGGTGAGAGGTGCCTGCACTTGCCCAGGTCAAAGGCCTCCAGTCCACAGGGGCAGGGGCATAACCAGGGTTCCTCAGCCTGGATAGGCACTGGCTGCTGTTGGGGGCACCATGGAGCCCTGCGTCCCTCACATCTGAAGTCTAAACTTTGATATTCTTTATCTCTACTGAAGGGAATGGCTGAGCCCCATCCTTAGAAGCCCCTGCATTTGTTTCTTGAGGCCCCGCCACATTCTCTGCCTCCCATTCAGACAGCACTGGACTAGAATCAGGAGATAGGATTCAAGAGGTTGCCTCCTTAGCACCCTTTGGCCAGGGCCTCAAGTTCACCTGGCTGAGCCATCTCAGGGCACTGGAGCCAGGGACAAGCTCAGCTCACCTGGGTCCACAGCCACCCTGGGCCTCCCCTGCCCTGCCTTGCACACCCTTCCACTCAGCCACACCCTTCCTGCGCTCATCTGATTCCCCACGCAGAGGCTGCATTCACCGCATGCACAGCTACTAACGGAACTGCTCTCTTGGGAGGTGGTGCTCCCCAGGGATGGCGCCAGCATAGGGACTGCTGCTCTTGGTGCCTTGTGGAGCGGCAGCCCAGGGCCTGGCCATTTGGCTTGAGCCCTAAGGCCTGTGACCCACAGCAGCCGTAGTATACCTGTCTGTCTGCTCTGTCTGGACTAGTGTGAAGATCCCTCAATGACCATCTCCTTCTGGAACCCTGCCAGACTCCCAGGGCCTGTGGGGAAGGGTCCACCCTCAGGGCTCAGGCTGGATGTGGGTATTACTTTTCTTCCCACCAGTTTGTGAGCTTCTTGAGGAACATTGTGCTTTTCCAGATCTCTGGGCCTGGCATACAGTAGGCACTCAATATATGCTTGTGCTTGTTGGACAGGATATGGAAGCTGGAAGAACCTTAAAGATCATTTCCGAGCAAAGGAAATAGATTCCTCATCCATAAAGGGATGGGACTAGGGTGCAGAGAGCTGCCTGGTGTAAAGGAAAGGGCCCTGGGTTTGAATCTGGGAGCTCAGAGGTGGACCTACCTGGGTCACTTACCTCTCTGTGCCTCGGTTTCCTTATTTGCAAGTGAGCATGTTAAAACTGCATACGATGGTTATAGTGAGATTCAATCTAGGTACAGCAAGAGGGGACACTTTGCAAAGTCCTAGCAGTGTTCTGAGGGCCTTAGGGGGTCCGGGTGGGCAGCACTGAGGTCCTCGTGTGCTCTGGGAGGCTGATCTCTCCCTTATATCACCAGGTGCAGCCTAAGAACAGGCCAGCCCCTCACTCCACTAAAGGAGGAGGCCAGTGGCATACACTTCCTCCGGACCTGTCAGCTTGAGCCAGGCATGTGCTCCTTCTCCTCAGGGACCCTTGAAGCCAGAAGCCTTCTGCTTCTGTGCCCTCCCCGGGCTTCTGATATCACCAGCTGCACTATCTGGAGAGGGTCCTTTCTTGTGCTGAGCAAGGGTCAGGAGCAGAGGGCTGCTCCAACAGACCACAGCCTGTCCCCTACAGGTCAGACCTACAGCTGAGCCCTGTCCCCTTCTGTGGGGTCCCCCTTGTCATGCGTGTTTTTATATTTTTGAGCAGATGAAAGATTTCCACTCCTTTTTGTGTGCTTTTTTTGGGGACCGGATTAGCCAGTCTCTGGCTGCCCATTTCTCAAAGCCCTCTGTTGAGAGACACCAGAGGTCCTGTGCTGTGCTGTTTTTCAGGGATCCTGAGCCTCCTGCAGGTACTGGGGCAGGGAACTGGGGGTCCGGACAGGATGAATGGGACAGGCTGCTGCAGTCCCAGCCCCACCTCCGGCCTGGCTTTAAAACCTTGACCAGACCTTGGGGCTGCAGCTTCCTGCCTGGCTGGCCAGGTCCCAGGGAGGGTGGGGGCCTAGCCCTACCTCCTGCAGGCCCCTGTCCCCCTGGCTGGCCCCCATTCCCCAGCAGCCGCCGTCGGGTGCAGGGGGCGCATGCGTGCGGCGGGAGTGAGCCGGCTGTGGAGAATTAATATTCCTGGAACATCGCCCCGGCCGGCTGCACACGCCGAGGAGAATATTACGGCGATTAGCGGTGGGAGTTCGGCCTGCACGCAATATCTGGATGGAGAATTCGGTGTGATTAATCTGGCGCTAAGTAGCAGCCTCCGGGGTCCGCGGGGCTCTGGCATGTTTGGAATGGGAAAAAAGCTCAGGAGTGCAGTGATCTTTGGGGGGGCTCTTTAGGGGCCTGCCAGGGTAGCAGCTGTATCCTGGGCAGGTTGTAGGCTCCTGGTGGCCCTGGCTGGACAGATCACCCCTGGTTTACAGCCACTGGCGAACTGCCAGCTGATAGAAGCGTGCCAGTTAGAATCGCAGCCCTCCGGACCCCCGCCCAGGCTTTCTTTCATTCTCTTGCATTCAGGGTCACCGGCTCTGAGTGGTGGCTTCACTCTACCCTTCCCAGTCACCTTCCTGGGCCTCAGTTACCTCATCTGTTAAAGGGATGCATGACTCCTGCCCCGCCATGAAAATATCTACCCCCAGAACGCACACACACCATTTCATGAAGGAGGAAACAGGCTGTGGCATTTTTCAGGAGTGGTGCAAAAATGCATTTTGCTGCACAGCTGTTGGGGATCATTGTTAATAATTCTACTAATAACCTGACTTCAGTGGCCTCCAGTTCCTCTTGCCCTGTCTCTCCTCTTTGGGCAACAGCAGATCCGTTGCCTGGAGTCTCCCAGCATGTGTCCACAGGCTGTGATGGCAGGGATGGAACACTGATTATCTTACAGGTTTGAATCTGTGGTCTCATCTGTAAAATTGGCATAGAAATACCTCAAATCCCTGAAATCGGGGCCCAAGCCAGAAAAGCCAATTCTTGTTTTAGGGTCTGTGGTTCTGGGGCTGTTTTACAGTCTAACCTGGGGCGCTGGTGGGGGTGAGCGGAGGCTGGTGGTGGTGTAGGACGGGGAAATGTCTACTTGGGCTTCTACACAGCCCTCAGCCCCAGTCTGGCTGCCTCAGATGGAAGCCCCAGATGCCAGGGCTGGAAGGGAGCTCCTGGTCTTCCCTACTGCCTTCTCCTTAAGCACAAGGAAACCAGAGACCAGAGAGTGACTGAGGTCTGGCCAAGGTGGCACTGAAGTGGCGGTGTTGAAGGAGGATCCCCTCTTTGGAGCCAAACAGATCTATGTTGACCTTGGACAAGTCTTCCTTTGTCTAAGCCTTAGTTTCCTAATCTGCAAAATGGGACACTTGTGTCAGCCTTTTGGGCCTGGAACAGAGCTGGCACTCGGCTCTGTTAGCCAGAAAAGGCCTGGGGGTCCCAGAAGGCATTCTAAAGGAGACCCAGCACACATGGGGGCATGCTGCCTCTTTGCCAAGCGCTATTGAGGTGGTAGAATTCAACTGTTGGGCTTTTGTATTCAACTGCTTCAAGCCCTGTTGATGGAACATTTCCAAATCTGATTTGTAGGATTTTTTTTTTTTTTTTTTTTTTTTTTTTTTTTTTTGCTAGTGAGGCCTGGAATCTCCATGCAACTCATCATTCTGTCCAGTAGTGGATACTGGATCAATCATCTTCACCACCCCCCTTTCCCATGCAAGCAACATAATGGCCTTTGAAAGGGGGTTGGTTTGTGGTTTCCCAGCAGTAGAGTGGTCTGTGGTCTTGAGCAGCTACATTCAAAACCAGGTTTTTCAGGAGGACCGGTTTCAGTGAGCTCTGGAACAGCTGGGCACAGTCCAGGGCAAGGCAGCAGGGTCAGGGAGAGGCAGGCGGGCTCCATGGGGTTGGCTGTGCATTCACTGCTGACACCTCGGTGGCTGGAACAGTTGGAGCTGAGATAAGCCCTGCTTGAATGAACGCATGACGGGTGGATGGGTGCATGCATGCATGATGGGCAGGATGCGTGCTATGATGACAGGCAGGAGAGGGTGTTGGTTAAAAGCCCGGACTCTGGAGCTGGAGAGTCTGGAGATAAATCCTGGCTCTGCTCTTTATTAGCTGAGAACCTCTGGGTAGCTCAAGTTCAGTTCTCTGGGCCTCAGTTTGCTCATCTGCAAAACAGTTGGACCAGATGATTCCAGCATCCCTCCTACTTCAGTGGGTTTTGTCTCTGTGATATTGGCCTCGTTCCCCAAATAGTAATGTGCCCATAGACTCAGTGTACCCCAAACCCTACAGTTTACCCACATATGCCCCAAAACCTTTGCTTCCAAATGGAGGCAGCAGAGCCCCTCCACCCAAGGGTGCATGGGAGTTGTTGCCATGGAAATGAGCCTTGCTTTTGGGTGTGGGTGCCCCAATGCCCCTGTCCATGTGTTGGCCCCCTCCCCTCCCCAGCCTGGGTGCCTGACCCAGCTTACACACCTCCTCCTCTGGGAAGCCCTTCCTGGTGCCTGCTCTGTACTTTCCCTGCATCTTCTGCTGTTGACTTGAGCCCCCGCCTCACTCATAATGGGGTATTCAAGAAGCGACTAGTTGTGTGTGTCCATGGCTCAAGGGGGACTGAAGGGAACCCACATTTGTTACTCATCTACTAAGTGCCTGACCCTGTGTTAGCAGGCACATTTGTTTGCATTCCTTGTCTGATATTACCACTCAGAATCTCAGGAAAGTGGAGTGTCACTCTGCTTCGGTGGCAGGGGTGGGGGGAGTGCGGCTCTTGGAGGAGCCCTGTGCAGCTCACTTCCTTCCTGCAGCCCGGCTGCACCTCCAGTGCTCTCTGCTGGGCACCTTGCATGCCCTGGCCAGAGGAAGTAATAATGATGGCAGCAAATGTCCATCGGCTCCTGCTGAGTGTCCGCCCTAAGCATTTTGCATCCCTCGCATCATCCCACAGCAACTTGATGCTTGCACCCATTTTACAGGTGGAGCTTATGTGGCTTAGAGAGGGCAAGTTGCCTCAGGTCACGCAGGAAGGAAGTGGTAGGGCTGAGATTTAAAACCAGACAGCCTGGTGTAGTTGCTTCCAAATCGAATTAAAATTTTCCTGCCTGATCTGGGTGTGGTAGGTGATGCCCTCCTGCAATCCAGTGACTCAAGAGGCTGAGGCAACTTAGTGAGATCCTCAGCAACTTCGAGAGACTCTGTTTCAAAATGAAAAGAACTGAGATGTAGCTCAAGGATAGAGCACCCTCTGATCAATCCCCACTATAAAAAAAAGAAATATATATAAACATACATAAATATTTGTATATTTGTATTTTTTCCAATCCACTGTTTCAGCTGACCCTGCCTGGGTTCCTCTATGCTTATTTCTTGTGGCATCCACTCTATGCAAGATCAGAGGGGCCCCAGCCAAGGGTCCGAGGACAGGACAGACCTGTGTCCTTGGCCAGCCTCAAAGCCCCACTTGTGGGGACTGGCAAATGAACAGCCAGGTGTGGGACTGCTGGCGTCTGGTGAGGGTCTGTGCTATGCTGAGACCCTCTTAAGCAGCACTGATCTTACTGCTTCACAAAGGCTGAAATGGGCTCCGAGGGGCTAGGTGTCCTGTCTGTGGTCATACAGCGAGCATGGGGACCAGGATTTGGACCTGAGCAGCCTGCCTCACAGCCACTGCTTCTTGCTTCCTCTTAGGACACTGAGTAGGAGCTGCCATGGGGAAAACATGGAGAGCCCGACTTGGACTCAAGGTCAGGCTTCTCGGTGGCAGTTGAGAGCCTCATGGAACCTGGGCAGGGAGGCAGAGGGGCGAGGAGAAGGTGTCCAGTGCGGGGACAGTGGGTGCAAAGGCCTGCAGGCAGGAGAGAGCAAGGTTGGTTGGAGAACCAAATGAAGGTGTTCTAGATTTCTCCCTGGCACTTGTAGTTACAAGCAGGTCCTCTGAGGAGGGCCAATTACACGGGCTTGCTGAGTGCCCGGTGGGGATTCTGCACCATGGCGGGTCTTGTGTAGAGTCCCAGCCCTGGAGGAGGGAAGACTGACGCAGAAGACGGTGGTGTCCCCAGGGCTGAGGTGGGAACCCTGGCTCAGGGTGGGGAAAGGCCGGGAGGGACAGAAGTGCTTTCCAGGCAGTGGAGTGGCTTCATGTTCTCCCTGGTAACCCTAAAGTTTGCATGTGGGAAGGATGAAGTCACTGAGGACTGGTATTTAGTAGACCCTCATCAAAGGTCAGGTGTGTGCTGAGTTGGGGATGGCCAGTGGTCACCCTCCCGGGTGCCTTGTGGCACCAGGAAAGAGGGTGGGTTCTGCTGTGGAGTTGGCCGAGCAGGGTCTGGGGTGGCCCTCGGCCAGGCTGGTGCCACAGACTGAAGGGAGCACAGCAGAGTGAGCTGGTGGCTCTCCTCCAAGGGTGAGGGTAGAGCATGGTTTTCTGGAGGAGGTGGGCATCAGACAGGGGAGGCCCTACCAGCCAAGGATGGCGTGGCGTGAACAGCTGTGAAGCAGGAAGCTCGCTGGGGGCCAAGGATCTGGCCTAGGTCCTGAAGTATGGGTCCCTGTGGTGTCCTACCACTTCCTAGGCCTTGGTTTCCCCTTCTGGATATGGAGCATTGGTACTGACCTCTCAGGCACTGTCACAGGGTTAGATGTGAAGTGTGATGTGCCCTGTGCTAGGCCTGCACATAGTAGGTCCTTGGCCCCTCAGAGCTAGCACCACTGTGGGATACCGAGGGGCAGAGTGGGACCTCAGGCCAGGCCTCTCTTGAATGCCATCTCCCTGAGATGGGATTCAGGGCAAGGGGTAGCTGGCACTGCTCTGCCTTACCCCACCCCTATTGAAACCCACCTTTGTAAGGGGTCTTGAAAGGCTGAGAAATTAGATGCAAGGGCTCATGCCAGTGGCCTGGGGAAGCTTTGGAATGCTCTGGAGCTGCTCGACTGGCCCTGGCCAGCCCTTTCTATCTCCTGTGACCCCAAGCTCAGCTTCTTGCTGTGCAGCCCCAGGGACGCTGTTCCCTCTCTGATCCTCCCTATGTGACAGGGAGCCCTCTTTGGTCTTCACGACACCACCCAAGGTGCTGGGCCTGTGTCTCCAACACACAGTAGGTGCTCTGTGAACAGTCCCCCTTCTGTGTACCTCACGGCCTCCAAGAACAGCAGTGAACTGTGATTCTCACCCTCAGTGGGCGTTCACCCCTTTTAAGCCATTCACTCTGGGGCCAATTATAAATAGACACATAATGGCCCCTATCTATGGAGATAAAACGCATTCTTCAGAGATGAGCCACCCGCCCCTCCCTCCCCTACCCCCCCCCCCCACACACACGCTGGCACACGCTCTCTGCAGTTGAGGAGAGGAGAGATCTCAGGCTCCCCTCCCTCATCCATCCATCCATCCATCCATCCATCCATCCATCTCCTCCCTGCTGCTCCTCCATCTCCACCCTGCAGAGGTGAGCTCCGGCAGGGGCCGTGATGTCAGAGGCTCAGCTGATGTCACCGCCCCGGCCCTGTGACTTCACTTGCCGGCTCGGGCAGGAGGAGCTGTAGGAAGCTGAGGCTGAGGAGAAACTGCCCCCTTCCCTTTTCCTTCTTGGGTTCTCCCTTTCCCCTCCTCCCCGCCGGCCGGGAGTTGTTTTCCTCCGCGGCTGGCAGGGCTGTCGGGGCCCGGGGCAAGTGCGGGGCAGGATGCTGCTGCAGAGGTAACGTGCGCGGGGCGCTCGGTCGGGAAAGTTTGCTGTGGCGAGCGAGGCGTGCCCGCGGGGCGCTCGCTGCGCGGGGCGCCCGGGCCCCAGGCTCCCCGGGGGCGGGCAGGGGCCGCCAGGGCCAGGGCCGGGCCGGGCCGGGGCCTCCCAGGCGGCCTTAACTGCCTTGTCCCCATCAAAAGGCCGCAGCTGCTCGAGTGGCGGCTGCAGCTTTGAAACTGCCATAAAGAGCGATGGAGGGAGGGAGCGCGGGGGAAGCTCGAGCGGCGCCGGGAGGCGGCCGCGGGGAGGGCGGGGGCGGCTCTGTCGGTGCCGTGGCCCGGGCAGAGCGGGGCCCAAGGGCAAGGCCCCCGGGTCAGGGGCCCAGGGGCCCAGTTCCTGTCACTCTGTCCCCTCTGGTCCAGCCACCGTCGGTGGCCCAGACCCCAGCAGCGAGGTGCAGCGGCCATGGGGGCGGGGGTGACTCTGGAGCCCCCCATTATTTCCAGACAGATTCTTCCACCTCCAGCAGGCCATTTGTCAGCGGTGATGGGGGACAAAGGAGGGGGCAGTGGGTGGTCTGCTGCGAGTTGGGCGAGGGGCATGGAGCGCAGGCCGGAGAGAAACGCCAACAATTAAGAGGCAGATCGAGGGCTTTGCTGCTCAGGCTGTCGAGGGAGCCGTCATTTTGTGTTAGCGTGTGTGTCTGAGGTGGGAGGAGGGAGAGAGGGAGAATGACAGGAGAAGGATTATGACATTGTGCTGTCTCTGTTTGTGGTAAATGCAAATTTGGCACCAGTGGTTTCCCGGGAAAAGCAGCAGCAAGTAACCCAGGCCAAGGCTTTGGCCTGGACCCACCAAGGGAGCCGGTGCTGGGTGGTTTGAGGTTTTATTTGTTCCTCCCTTTTCTCTGTCTGGCTGTGCTGCTTCCATTTATTTTACAGTGAAGAGCTGGAGATAGACAGGCCAGCATGGCCGGAGGAGCTGGGCCCCCTTCCTCTTGGCTTGTCAGCCCCTCCCCACCCACAGGAGGCCTGGGCAGCTGTCCTGACAACCCTCCCAACCATTGCCCTATCTTACCCGCCTCCTGCTCAGGTCTCTCTGTCCCTAGCCAGGGTCACCACTCCATCACTGTCTCAGCCTGGTGGCCTGAGGTCTCTGAAGACTACTTTTGCACAACTGCTTCCCAAGGGTTCGTGGGGACAAGGGCTGGGATGGGGCCTTGGAGAAGGCCCTGGAGAAGGCCAGGGCTGGGCACACCCCCAGCTGCAGTGCTGGCCTGGCCTGTGGGAGGTGTTGGCCAAATGTCCCAGGATCTTGACTCCTGACTGGCCGTTGGAACAGGGAGCTTGAGCACACCCCTGGCCAGAAAGCAGCCACAGCCCAAGGACCTGGGCTGCCATGGGGCTCAGCAGGTGCGGTGACTTGGACACAGGTGGTCAGTGTGTTCAGAGCAAGCTTCTGGAGGATTCAGAGGGATGGGCCACAGCTCAGGCCCAGGTGGCCCAGATGATCTGAGCTGAGGAACAAAGTGGGAACCTTCTACGGGTAGAGGCTCAGGGGAAGGCTCTGGCCAGGGCCCAGCCTGTCACACTCTGGGCCTCAGGCTGCTGCCCACATTCTAGTCTTGCTTCCCCCAGAGCTGGTCCTTCTCTTGGACCTCACCACCTCCTATTTTGCCTGGTCTAATCCTCTGGACTCAGTCCCTCCTCCAGGAAGCCTCCCTTGCCCTTACCCTGGGTGGGCTGGGGGCTTGCACCCTGTTTACCACTGGGCCCTCTTGTCTTCCTGGTCACACTGCGGTGGATCTGTCATTCTGCTGGGCCTTTGGTTATGGAGCCTGGGTGGGTGTCCTTCAGTCCACTGACTTTTCAGGCATCCCCTCTGCATCTCTGGCACCTGCTCAAAACTGAGCAGGGGTTTGTTCCTGCAGCTCAGGGGAACAGACTTGGAGATCTCCCAGGAAGTGGTACCACCAGGATGGAGTGGCTCCCCCCTGCCCCCATCCTTGACAGTGTAATGGGCTCACTTTGGACAAACCCACACAAAGGGGCATTTCCCCCACAGAGTCTGGCATGTGCAGCCATGCACATGAGAGGCGACATGGAACCTGAGCTGGGGCACCAGGGGCTGTGAGGAGGAGCAGTTGCCTGCTTGAATGGACTTAGCTTTGGGGTTTAGCCACCCTGATGACCTTTGGGGCTCTGGTGCCTCATGGACTCTGTGCCAGATGGGAAAGGAGGGAGGTATGGATAGATTTTCCCGAAGGCCACAGTGTTGGGTCCATTTCAAGCCCTGGGCTGGAGTGCCTCCTGGCCAGATGTGCTGGGAGCACCAGGCTGGGCATCCACAGTGAGGGCCAGCTGGTCCCTGTCAGCCCCCTCTACCCTATCCAGGTCCTCAGAGTGCCTGCCCACTTGGAGCTGGTAGCCTGTCTGGCAGACAGGTGGGAAAAGCACAGCACACCCCCCCGCCTCCAGGCACCTCCACTCCGATGAGCCAGACCTAAGTTGTAGCCTTCCTGGATGCAACTAGTTATGCTCTAGTTATGTGATCTTGGGCAAGTTACTTAGTCTCAGAGCTGCAGTTTTAAAAGGTAGGAGTGGTGATCCCTTCCTTATGGGTATTAAGGAGACCACAGGTACTGCATCTGCACACAGCAGTTACTCAATTAATGGCAGCTGTGTTAATGGTAACTTGGAGCAAGATAAAAAATGCTCTCCCTGGGTCCCCTTGTGAATTCTGACAGGGTAATCTAAAGAGGCTTCCCAGAGGAGGTAGTCTTTGAAGTGTAGGGAGAAGTCTGCCAGGCAAAGAAGGGAGGTTGTGCCACTAGAGATGGGCTCAAGAGCAGAGCTTCCAGGGGGTCTTCGGCATGTCAAAGAGAGGGTGAACAGGGTTGGAAGAGGGGGCCCAGTTCTTTGACATTGGGAGCCAGTTCTGGAGGAAGGATGAGCTGACTTGACAGACTAGGTGAGATCTTCCCAAACATCTCGGCTCTTAGCAACTTACTGTGGACACGTTCTCCAGGATCCTGCAGAGCTGGCTTGTCCTAGCTCCTCCCCGGCCAGGCTCTTCAAGCTGCTTTGTGGTGTGGGGATTCCCAGGTGGTCCCACACTCTGAGAACTAGCCCGGATTTTTTTTTCCCCTCTCTCCCCCATGCTGGGATTGAACCCAGAATCTCATGCTGGATTCCTTTAATTTGAAATCTCTGGACTCCTGGGGCCTAGGGCTGGCCTAGGCCATATTCTGAGCTGGAGCCAAGGTTTTGGGGGAAGCAGTTTGGAGGCCTGGTCAAGGGCCTGCCTCTGGTGAGGGCTCTTAAAGCAGTTTCTCCAGGCTGGTCCCTGAGGTGATAGGAAGCTCCTAAAAGAGGCTGGGGTGACAGTCCCCAGCCCTATCCCTGACTGAGATGGCAGTATAGAGAACCAAAGAATAGGGGCCAAGGTGATTTGGCCCCAAGCTGTATGGCCCTAGGCACATCACCTGCCCTCTTAGAGTCTTGGTGTCCTAGGCTAATAGTAGCACCCATATCACAGGGCTGTGGAAAAGGTGACATGAGTTAAATTCTTAGAGAGCACTCAGCCCAGAGCATGGCTCCTAGGGGGCACTTGATAGGAAGCTTAGCTGGGCAGGCTGGTGCACACCTGTAATCCCAGCTACTTGGGAGGCTGAGGCAGGAGGATCACAAGTTCAAGGCCAGCCTTGGCAACTTAGTAAGACCCTGTCCCAAAATATAAAAAAGGCTAGGGGTGTAGCACAGATGCCCAGTGGTAGAGCACCCCAGAATTCAATCCCGTGCCTCCCCAACACACACACAACGTTGTTAGCTTAAGAAAAGGCAGCCTCGCACAGGGAAGCCTCAGCACCTGGTATCTGTGGGCCAATGCCATAGTCCCTCCATGCCTCAGGTTCCTGGCTGTAAAATGGGATGATTATTGTGCTGGTGGTAATAATAGTTCAGATTTTAGAAGCCATTACTGAGTTGGGCAGGCAGTGTCCAGCCACCTATCTTAGCTTGTTTAATGGTTTCCCTGCTTTGAGCTATGTGTGAGCAGGGTGGGGCCCTGGGCATCCCGGAGCTGAAAGTATGCAGGAAAAGAGGCCCAGGGAGTTGGTATTTTCCAGATGAGGCTAAACCTGTGCCTTTGGTTAGTGTGGGCAAGACCAGTGGATGGTGGAGGACTGGAGAGTCTTGAGGGCCAGTAGGGCCCACCCACTACTGCAGATGAGTCGTGGGGCCAGGCACCCCTCTTACATGGCAGAGTCACTGACACACCCAGCCCTCAAGCATGTTTTAGTCACCATCCTGGACCTCAGTTTCCCCGTACATATAATGGGGACTTGGGTCTGTCCACCTCTTAGGTCCCTTGCTGCTCTAAGGGGTGGTGATGCTCCTGTTGCTGAATGTCTTGGACGGTGTCCACGAAAGTGGGGTGGTGTCGTCGGCCCCCTGGTTTTCCTTCCTCTCGCACTGCAGGCAGCCTGCAGAGGGGCCCTTCATGGTGCTCTCCCAGCCCCACTAGCATGGCACCTAGGCTGGGGTGGGGACCCAGAGGGTTTGGCAGTAGGATGGTCCCCAGGGGGCATCCTGAGGGCCCTGGGCCATCCAGTACCTTGTCATGTACTGCATGCAGGGAATACCCAGGTGCGGGTGTCTGCAGCTGGCAGCTAATTGCACGAGGACCGGCAGTTCACTTCCTCCCCAGCATTACCATCTTGGAACCAGCTCACCCCTGCCCCACCCACTGCTCTGGGGTAGGTGATTGGGGGTGCCCTTCCCTGAGCCTGGGGCTCTTGAGGCGAACAATTCCACCTCTCGGGGCACCTAAGAGAAATGGCCTTTAGCGCAAGGTGGTAAAGTGTGTGGGATGCAGCCCCCCCCCCATGGGTGATGTCAGTATCCCCACTGTACAGACGAAAAAGCTGAGGGCCCCAGAGCTTAGGGAGTTTGTTCAAGGTTCTTTTCACACCCAACCTGAGCAGGTTATAAAGGTGGGAGTCCAGAGGCCACCACGAGAGGAGGGGACTGGGGAGACACAAAACTTGGGCTGAGGTGGCGCCGTGCAGGTGTTGCTGCTGTTTGCCTCAGAGATGTATTGAAAATGGAAGGAGCAGTCATCAGGCATGGGGGGTACCCCACTTGGCATGTCCTTGAGGAGTATAAGCCACGGTTCCTCTGACCACGGTGTTTCTGCCCACCTGCACTTGGCCAGTGCATGGGGTTGCCTCCGGGCACTCCAGGGGTTGGAATCCCAGGCTGAGTACTCCCTGGGCTGAGCTTGGTTCTCTACCTGTGTTTGGGGACCACCACTGCAGTCGCCTCACAGCATCCTGAGAAGGACGGGGTTAACGTGGCTAATGTGCTCAGCACTGCCCAGCACGTGGGAAAGCTACCGGAATATTCTCCCTTGTGGTTCTCTCAAGCCAGTTCAGATTCTCCTCGTTCACCCACTATACTGAGCACCTGCAGTATGCCAACCCAAGCCCAGGGAGCTTCCTCTGATGCCTGGGCTAAGCCACCAGGCTTGGGCGGGGGGCTGAGCATGTGAATCTGCTGAGGAAGGAGAACAGCCTCTGAGAATCGGTGTGTTAGCTCCCACTGCTGGCCTGACAGACATCTGATGAAATATGTCAGTCTAAAACAGTTTAAAAGAAATTTCTGGAAAACTCTCTTAATCCCAAAGAGACCATACACAGCCAGAATTTAGGCTGTGTGCTAGTCTTGGCTTTTGCATGCCTTGCTAGGACCTTCCATTTTAGAGCTTCAGTTTCCTCATCTGTAAAATGGACCTGTAACTGTCCCCCCCCCCCCCCCCCCCCGCCAGGGCGGACTCTGTGGGAATTGCATGTGAAATGCATGTTGTGTGCCTGGAAGCTTCTGCTCCTCCTTGCTTACAACTGTGAAATCTTTTGGTTTTGTTTCTGGTCTTTCACGTGATGACCATGGGCAGGTCCTGTGTGGTGTCATGCTGTGTGCTGACTGCATGTGGACATCAATGCTATGTCAGCTCTGCTCCCAAGGCCTCCCTGAGTTGGGGCTTCACTAAAACCCTGAACTTTGTAACTTATGGAGAACATGAAAGGCCTCCTCAGGCTGCCTTGTCCCCGGGGGGTGAGGGTAGTTCTGGTTCAGGCTCATCCTGTCCATTAGTTCGTTACGTTTTTGAACAGCTCCCTGGGCTGGGCACTGGGCTGGCTGGTGGGGATAAGGCCCGTTGACCAGAGGTTAGCCCTGCTCTGGAGAGCTCATGCCTGTGACCCTATTGACTTGGAAGGTTGAGGCAGGAGGATCAAGGCCAGTTTGGACACCTAATAAAACAATTTCCAAAGAGCTGGGGAATTTAGCTTAATGATAGGGTGCTTGCCTATAGATGCATGAGGCCATGGGTCAGTCTCTCTCTCTCTCTCTCACACACACACACACACAGTCCAGGAGGAAGGATGCAAAAACACCCCAATGAACAGATGACTGGGGTGCAGGGGTGGCTTGACACAGCATCTGGGCTTCCCAGAAGGTCAGCCACAGGGCAGCAGGCAAGATGGCTTAGAAATGAATATTGGCTTGATTCCTCTGCTCAGAATCCATGGATCTTCCTTCTGGCCTGGGATGAAGTCCCAGAGCCCCTATGGCCTGCTCCTCCCTGCTCCAGCAGCATCTACAGTTCCTCTTTTCTCTTATTACTCTGGCCTCTTTCCCTTTTGTGGAGACTTACTTGCTCCTTCCTGCCTCAGGGCCTTTGCCCATGCAGTGCTTCTGCCAGGCACTCTCGTCTAACCTCATCGTGTAGCCCCGTGGGTCATAAGCACAAGGGCCACCGGGTCCAATGCCTAACATGTAATACAGGCTCAGTGAGGGTTTGCTGAGTAAATGAATGAGTACACAGGCAGGGCTTCATGGGGAAGGTGGCATCTGAGTAAGATTTGAAAGAGGGTAGCTTTTATCTGTAAAGAAAAGGAAAGGACATTTCTCCCTTGGGGACAGGCAGGCTCGGGACAGGAACAGTCTGTTTAGTCGGGCAGAGACAGACTGAGAGGCAGGAGTGAAGGTGGGAAAGGTGAGCTGAGCCAGATGAGGGCTTTGCCTTCCAAGACAGGAACAAACGTGAATTCCGTGAATTCTGGTGTCACTCGGCACCCACTGAAAACCACTGATCCAGGGAGAGTAAGGTCAAAGCTGGTTTGGGGTGGAAATGAGTCGGCTGCAGGGATGGGTGGGCTGGGAAAAGAGGCTGTAGTCAAGGACTGGCTGAGGGTCGGAGGAGCCCCCACTCCTGCTGTGCTGGTCCTGAGGCAGGGCACACCTGCTCTGGCGGTTATCCCCAGGAGCTGGTGGGGAGACAGGCATCGATGAGGATCCTCAGTGGTGGGGCTCCTTCCAGAAGACAGGTGCCTTTTTAAGCACAGCAGGGTGGCTATCCTGAGTCACTGGAGGGAGCGAGAGAGGAGGGAGCATGGGCATCCCTGTCTCTCAGCTCCCGCTGTCGGAGAAGGCAGCATCTAGGGCCACACCACACCTGCATCCTGGGCCAGCCTGTGGCAGAAGATAAGCAGAAACAGTTCTGTCAATGCTCAGGAACAGTCTCCCCCTGAGCCTCTGTAGGGAGGCAGCAACCATGGTCAAGAGTGGAGAATCCAGGGACAAGGACCTAAGGGTAAAACCACTTAATAGCTGCGTACCTTTAGGCATCTTAGCAACTTTGACCTCCAGTTTCTCCAGCTGTGTTCTGGGGGCTGCTCCTGTCATTGTGAAGGTTGAGGTTAAATGACATATCTGGAGCCCCAAGCACAGGGCTCACTGGAGGCTTAGGAAGTCGTGGCCATTATCATGGTTGGGTTTTTCTCCACGATTTGAAATCTTAGCAGGAAGCTTGGGTTTCAGGCTTAAAAATGAAGAGCATGTCAACAAAACAGGATGGAACAAAGTCTTTTCCCAGCATGCCTCAGCATGTGGCACTGCCTTCCTGTGGAGCCCAGACAATGATGTGGCTAAAAGTCTTGTGCTTTCAAGCAGAAATAATCCCAATGGAAAGGAACCTCCCTATTGTTATCTCATGATAAAGCGAAGATGCAGGGGCTCTGCAGCCCACTAGCCTGTGTTTGGATTCCAGCTCTGATTCCTCCTCACTGCTCCGTGCCTCAGTCTCCTCATCTGCAAAATGAAGCAAGAACGTTAAGACAAATACCTCCACTTGTTAGATTTTTTTACTCAAGAATTAAATGGGTTAATGCAGGTGAAGTGTTTAGCATGTGACTTTGCCACTACTATTGTGACACCATTTCATCTTTATTCTTTGTAGTGTTCTGAGCAACTTGGAGGTTCTGGGGCCAAAAGTCTGAGTTCAAATTTCAGTTCTGCCTTTTGCTAGCTGTGTAACTTGGGATGGATCTATTAACCTCTCTGTGCACCCATTCCCTGCTCTGTACAATGAAGACAATGATCTCTGCCTCAAAGCTTGCTTGTGAGCAATGAGTGGCATCACCCAGATGGGGGACCTGACTTCCTGGCAGCACCAGGCCCTTCCCCCACAATCTCAATTTACAGATGAAGCAATTGAGACTCACAGCCATTGAATGATTGACTGAAAATGACACATTAGTGAGACCAGGCTGGTCCCCAGCTCAGTGACCTGTGTTGACACCACCATGCCAGCAGCTGCTCAGGGAGAGTCCAGCTACCAGGCAGTGAGTGTCCAGGGGTGGAGGGTGACTTCCCCTGCTGCCTGGCTGCAGAGGTCTCCAGTTTCTCAGGTCTGCTAACCGGGGGGAGGCTGAG
Source organism: Spermophilus citellus (assembly GCF_964194105.1). Lineage (NCBI taxonomy): Eukaryota > Metazoa > Chordata > Mammalia > Rodentia > Sciuridae > Spermophilus > Spermophilus citellus. Next base: position 130,928,656 of record NC_138197.1, on the reverse strand, counting down.
GCACAGTGGCCACCATCTGTGAGGCAGGCCAGGTCCTCCAGGTATGGGGCCTGAGAGTCCAGCCCCCAGGCTGCCCCATCTCCAGGCCTGAACACATCACTGGAGGGGAGAGACTGGGGCTGACCCTGCTGTCTTCTGGCATCTCTTTCCCTGTCCACCTGCAGACTTTTGGACCCACCAGCTGCCCATGTCCATGCCCATCTTGCCTGTGTTTACTGAGTATTAGGGAGCTCATGGCGAAGAGGTGGCTCTGGAGGACTGGGTTCTAGCCCTGCTAGGCTTCTTCCAAGCCATGTGACTCAGAAACAGTTACTTAAACTCCCTGCACTCAGAGGTCTCATCTGTAAAGTGGGGTGTGACATCAGTACCAACCTCATCAGGTTGTTACAAACATTAACTGGGGTGATAAAGGGAAATCTGTCCAGCACCAAGTTCTTAGTCAGCTTGGAGTTCCCTGCTCTGTATTGTCATCATAAACATGTCATTTTGTGGACACAGTGCCCTACCCTGCATAGGAGGCCTCACACCAGACAAAGAGGTATCTCTGCCTTACAAATCCTTAGTCTAGAAGGAGAGTTGGACATGCACCAAGTACACAGGGTGATCAGTGGGAGCCACATCTTTGGCTCTGGAGAGCAGATGGAGGGGCAAGTTGATGAACAGAGGTCACCGTGATACTTAATGAAACATTCATGCTCAAGTGTGTCACAGATACAATACCTTTCAGGGTTCTGTACTGGGTACAGCCCTCCTGGGCATAGCTGCTGGCTGTTGCCCACATATCTAATCTTGGCATTCCTTGGCCCTGTTTGGACACCCCTACCCTCAGCATTAGAGTCTCCCCTGACCCCTCACCCCCCATTCAGGGCTGGGAGCTTCACAAACAGCAGGTGCTGGGGTGGAATGAGAGGGTGCCCACAAAGCTCCACACCAGGCCACCCCTGCACTTTACCAGGGATAGTGTCTGGCTTGGGACAGGCCCAGCAGGATGCTGTGTGGAGTGTTCTCTCTGTTAACCAGAGATTTCTGTGAGTTACCTTCTGGAAGACTGAAAGCGGAGCCCGGGGCTCAGGCTTGAGAAGCAGGGCTTCCAGGCTTCCCTCTTGGTATACTGGGGTTGTGAGCAGCTGGCTCCTCCCAAGAGGAAGGAGATCCAGGGCTGGTGAAGGATAAAGGTGAGGGCTGTTTGCATGCTCAAGAGCCAGTGAGTGAGAGGAAGGACATCAGCCTGCTGCCGAAGGCACCAACACCCCGGCTCACTTCGCACAAGTCACTGATCTGCAGAGCAGGGCCAGTCTACTCAATCAATCGGTGCTGACAGATGGTAGCGGAATCAGTGACCTAGAGGCAGAAGGCTCCATTTGTAATCCCAGAGTGGCCCAGGCGCCTGGAGGAGGGCAGAGGAGTTTGTAATAAAAGGAGTGACATGGGTTTCCAAAAGTCATCTTTGAGCCAGAGGAGGAGGGAAAGGATTAATTTTGCTTCTGGAATTGATACTGATTCAAGTTCAATAAGATTTTTTTTTTTTTTTTTTTTTTAGTGGACTGGGTTAGTAGCAGGGGGAAAAAAGAACAGCTGATCTACTGTCTTTTCCTTAAAGAGTATACAGTCTGAAGGAAAACCAGGATCCATACATTTGAAACAACAAAAGAACAGAGATACTTATGTGACCAAAGAGGAAGTTATTGAGCTTCTGATACTATAGGACCCTGGGCAGTAACTTAACCCCTCTAAGCTTCAGTTGGCTCCTGTGTCACATTGTGGACATCATGCAACTGTAGCTACTGTTAATATGTGCCTGGTACTGTACTGAATTCTTTATGCAAATCTCTTTGGAGTCCCATAGTACCTATGTGTGAATAATAATATCCCCATCTTACAGGTGAAAAAACCAACATTCAGAGAGGTGAAGTGACCACCTAGCATAAGAGTAACACATTTCTGTCTGTTGTCCATGATGCCTGTGCATATCCTCCCAATGATACCAAAAGGGAAAGTCACCAGAGGCCAGAAGACTTGGCTTGAACTGGGTAGTTTCCAGGTAGAAGTCATCTAGGCAGTGTCCAGCAGGGTCTAAAAGTGGGGCCAGGGTCGATCTCAGGAGGCAGAAATGCCCAAGAGCCTGGACCCAGCAATCTGTTGCATTCTTTCTTGAATAGGGCTCTGTTGAAGCCTGTCTCCTATCCTCATCCCCTAACCCTTAGACCAATGAGCGAAGGAGGGATGATGGGGCTGGAGGCTGAGGAAAGGGGCTTCCCCTTTTCCTTGTGAATTCTCTCAAGCAGAGGGTGCCCCCAACGTGGTTTTCAGGAAGCTCCTCTGCTTCTCCAATGTTTGTTCAGAAGGCGTGAGCCTGCTGAGTCCTGTTACTTTTGCTTCTGCAGCCCTGACCCAGGCTGAAGCCAGGCATTGCTCTTTTTAAAGTCATTGTGCCTGAGAATTTGAAAATGAAACTCACAGAGGAACAATGGGAACAGCCAGAGGGAAGGGCCTGGTGGCCTGTTCAGCTTTGCCCCGAAGAGTTTGGCACCCTGCCTGGCATGCAGGAGATATTGGGAATCAAATCCCCAGGAACAGTCCTGACCTGCATTGGAGCGGTCCTCCACTTTGACAGGTTGGACAGAAGCCAGGGGAAATCACTGCTTTCCCCAACCACATCCTGCCAGGGTGCCCAGAACTACTCCAGGCCCTCCCTGGGTGGCCTGAGGCAAAGCAAAGCATTAACTGCTCTGGCCAAATGGGGTGAAACGTGAAAGGGTAAATCCCGGCCTCAGGGAGCTAAAGTAGCTCAAATATAGTGAGGTACCCCAGGCCTCATCTGCTGCCAGAAGCACTTTTCCAGTCCTAATGCACTTTGAAGCGGGGCTGCTTCAGGAGAGGGAGCCACATACTTCTCTAACATCTACAACAGATATTGGCCTAAAAATCAGCTATTTTAGCTCACATTAGGGACATCTAATTCAAACTCTCCTCCTTCCCATTATACCATTAGGAGACAGAGGCAAAGTAGAGAGAATTTGGCCAGGTCACTGGGCCAGTATGAGGCAGGATACAAATACTCCAAACATGTCCCATCCTTATTGGCCTCGCTTTGTTAGAAGGTCCCATGGCACCACCATGCACACAGTGGTTTTCTACAACAGATTTTCTTAGTGGAAAAAAAAAATACGTCAAGCCCTTCTTTTGCTCTATAAACACATCAGGTTTGCAAAGAAGGCTGGGCAGGGGCTGAGGTAGAGGCACTGCAAGTCTCCCAAGTCTGTCGTGGACGCTGGGTCCGGCCTGCCAGACACTTCATTGACTTCTCAATGCCGCAGCTGGAGAAGTCAACTGGCATTTGTGGAGCGTCTGGTGAGGTAGGTAGCCCGGTCTCCCTCCTGCTGCCCTTCGCTTTTACTGCGGAGGAAAAAGAGGCTCAGAAGGAGCAAGTCCAAAGAAACTAGGCGCCATGGAGCTGAGGCAAGAAAACCAGGCCTGCCTGGCACGGCCTTGGGCTCCCCAGGGCCAAGGGTGCTTGGCTGGCAGGACCCGCCCGACTACACCGTTGCGGGGAGGAGACCCGGCCCTCGCCCGCGGCCTCCCCAGGCTGCTGAAAGGCGCGACTCTGGCACTGGAGGCTCCAGAGAACTCCAGAAATCCCAGTGAGATTCCAGGCCACCAACTCCCAGAAAGTTGGCTCCCGGCCACCCCGAAGAAGGCCCCGGGCGGGCGGCGTGCTGCGCTCAGCGCGTTAGAGCCCACCCCACGCGACCCCGGCCGCCCCGCTAGAGTCTCGGCGGCCTCCGCGCGGCGCGCGCTAGCCTCGACGCCGCCGCACGCGGGTGGGCACGCGCGCGCCGGCCCCGCCCCCTGCGCCCCGCCCCCGCCGCGCGCCCCGCCCCGCCGCGCGCTCGCCCGCCCGCCCGCGCGCCGCGGCCCGGAGCCTCCCTATTGGCCGCGCGCCGTCACCTGACGCTCTGTTATTTCCTGTGTGTTGGGAGAATGGAGAGAAAAAACCCCGAGCCGAGCCGCTTTCGGCCCCTGCGAGGCGGCCGCGGCCTCCGCCGGGGGAGCCCACCCTGAGGCGTGCCCGACCGAGGAGCGAGCGAGCGAGCGCGCGGGCCGGAGCGAGCCTCGAGGGGCTGCGGCCCCGCCGCCGGCCCGGGCGTCCGAGCTGGAGGCGGCGGAGGCACCCCCACCCCCACCCCGCGCAGCGCCGCCCGCCACCGCCGCTCCCTCCCCTCCCGCCCCCGGCGGAGGCCGAGGGACGGGGCGGGGGGGCTCCCGCAGGTAACCGCCGCCCGGGCCGGGGGAGGGGTCAGCCCGGGGCGGGCCGACCTGTCTGCTCTCGCGGCCGGCGCAGGGCTCCTTGCCTGGCTGGACCTGGGAGGGGGAGCCCCCCGGAGTCCGCGCCGCGGCCGGGGGTGATGAGGGCACTGTCCCGGCCCGGAACTGCGGGGGACTGGGCCCGGCCTAACCCGGGGCGAGGGGTCCGGCGGCGCCGGGACAGCCCGAGGGTGCGGGGAGGAGTACCTGCTCGTCGCGGCCTTGGGTGCAAAAGCGGCGGGTGTGAACGGGCGGCTCCGGGGGGCTGCGGGGTGCGCGCCACAGCCGGGGCCCGCGATCGTCCCGGGGGGACCCGAGGCGCTTCGCTGCGGGCCGGAGGCGAGGCCGGCGGGGCGGGGGGCCGCGCGGGGAGGGGCCGCGCCGGGGCGCCCGGGAGTCGGAGCGCGGGCCGCGGCCCTGGAACACCTGAAGCCATGTGGACGCGGCTGCTGCTCGCCTGCTGGCGGCGGAGGGCAGGTACCCGCCGGGTCGCGAGCTGCGGGCGCAGGACACACTTCCTGTGGCTCTCCCCGCTCCGCCGCCGCGGGCTCTGCGAGCGGGATCGTTGGCGGACCTGCGGCTTGAGCGCCTCATCCCTCCTCTCGGGGCCGAGCGGTGGTTGAGGGCGAGTTGCCGACCCGCTCGGGCTGCGGCGGGAGGTGGAACGTCGGGGGTACGCCGCGGTGGGAGTGGAATTCGGTGCGTTGGGGGGGCGGTGGCGAGGAGCGGCCGCCCTCCTGGGTCTGTGGGTGGGGGCTTCGGCTGTCTCTATCCTTCCCTGTGGTTTGCCCTTAGGGGACAGGTCAAAATCAGGATCTCTCCCTTTCCTTTGCTTTCCTTTGCCCTAGGAGATTAGATGACTCTGGTAAATGCTGTAAAATGGATGGAATTTTTGAGCTATTATCTAACTGGCTGATCTTTGAATGATAATTGGACCCTTATGTTAACAGCCTCAGTGAAGAGTGAAGAGTTTTATAAAACATCCTCACGTGGGGTGGCAGCTTGGTGAATGCGAAACCACTGAATTCTCACCTGGGAGACCAGGACTCTGCTTCCAGCTTTACCACCAAATAAACTGTAACCCAGGGCAAGTGACCGCCCCTCCCAAGGCCCCATTTCCCCATTCGTTGAATGCCTCGGTTGGCGTTATTTCGTTTTGTTTTTGGGGCTTGCCTGTTTTGTGCTTCCATTTGTCCATAGGCAACTTTTCGAGAAATACTAGCTCTACCTAACCTGGCTTTGAAAAAAACCTGCCCTTTAGCTTCCAGCCTCTTTTCCACCAGAGCGTAAAAGTTGGCCAGGGTAGGCTTTCCTCATCAAATCCCAGGTGCTGTTCTGTGCTTCAGAACAGAAACTGTGCAGTATTGTTATTCTGTTCTATGCCAAGTCCGCCTTATATATTTTTTTCTTTATGAAAGAGTTTTCAGAAAAAAAAAATTCAGAGAATGTTTGAATACTTTGCAAGTGTGGCTAGTGTGCAACAGGGTCTTTGTAGGTTTGAAGATCTTTCTTTGCTGGGGATTGTAGAGACATCTTATTTAAAGTTCTTTCAGTGGGACATTTGGCTAGCTTTTGAAATTTCCAGCTTTGGTATTCTCAGTCGGGGTGAAGTAGGCATCCATAAAATCTCCTGTGAAATGGTAGGCTAGAGGAATTAACTGTCACCTCAGGGTGCACTAATTATTTGCATCCCCGATTTATCCCTTAATGGTAGCAAGATGCCGCCTCACAGATGCTGAAGAACCCCAATTAGTTTCACTTATTTTATGGTGTGTGAGGGCCTTAGGCCATGCTTTTGACTGGTAAGTACTTCTAGACCAACCTCAAATTTGGTCTTGCTTGTCTTAAATTTTTAGTGATACTTGAGGGACATGTACTTAATGTGGTGTAATATGCCTTTCTTAGATTCACTTTTTTACTCAGTCCGCATGGTTTCCAGAAGGATCTTAGGGTGGTTGGAAGCTGTGCTCATAATGACACTTTTGGAGATGGGTTGGTAGAGGTTTTCTTTTGTGCTAACATCAGGCTTATCATATAGTCACTTTTTTTTTTTTATGATTACACAGACGAATTATTTGAAATTTTACAAATAAGCAATTATTCTATTAGGATTTGAATTATGACTGTGTGCAGTTTAAACCAACCTTAGTTACTGGTTACTCAAATCCTAGGTTTAAACAACCATAGTTACTCAAAATTATAAGTACTTATCACATTCCCATGTATATATTATGTTCGCTTATAACATAGGGGAAAATTATAAAACTTATTCTACTGAGGTAATTTGTGTGTATGTATGTGAGAGAAGGCTGCTAAATTTAAGTAAACTGTTAGGAGACTTGAACTTTTAGGTTTCGTAACCTTAGCAGTATACCTTTTTCTTAATGATATAAAATAAAAGGGAATATAGTTGGCATGATCACATCTGTTTTGACCAGAAAATTAGAATTAGGCTCTTGGTAAGTTCAGCATCTTCATATAGATAGAAAAGGATATTAACAGTTGTATTTAAAAAAAAAAAAAAAAACTGCCAGGTGTGGTGGTGCATGCCTATAATTCCAGTGATTCAGGAGGTTGAGGCAGGAGGATCACAGGTTTGAGGCCAGCCTCAGCAACAAAATTATAGACCCTGTCTCAAAATAAAAAAATTAAAAAGGGATGGACATGTTGCTCTGTGTTAAAGCACCCCTCGGTTCAGTCCCCAGTACAAAACCAAATCAAAACAAACTCCACAAACACATATGCTAGGCTCTGTCCAAGATTTTTGTTGTTTTGTTTTTGTTTGATTTTTTTGGTACTGGGGACTTGAACCTAGAGGTGCTTTACCACTGAGCCACATCCCAGGCCCTCAGGGTCTCACTAAGTTGTTTACAGTCTTGCTTAGTCACTGAGGCTGACCTCAAACTTGTGGATCTTCTACCTCAGCCTCCCAAGTCCTTGGGATTATAGGCATGCGCCAGCCATGCTCGGCTGCATATTCAAGGTATTTTGAATTGTCTTACAATGGCCATCCAACAGACCTGAGAGGTACTTCAACTTCCCTTTTCCTCAAAGATTATAGAGTCAGGGAGAGTCAGGGTCTGGATGGAGCCCTCCTCTTGGCTTCAAAGCCTGTACCAGGTCTGTTACAGTTCACTGCCTGTTCAAGGCAAAAATCAGCTAGTGGTAGATGTGGATGTGGTCCTGGAATCTTTATCTTCCTGTTGCCCACCCCCCCGCCCTTTTTTTTTTTTTTTTTTTTTTAAAGCTGTGATGAACCTGAAACTTGGACTTGGGCAAAATACTGGAAAGCATGATTTTGTGACTGCTTTTACTTTTGTGGCCCCTGGGAATTTTCTGAACTTTCACTTTCCCTCTACCTGGCCAGTTTGGCCTGTGTGCCTGAGATTTAATCTGTAAGAGGTTTCTCTTTCATACCCAATTCTTCCATTCTGTCTTGAGCTGAAAACTTGTATTCAACTCAAAGAATTATATAGTACATAAAATGCTGTCTGTCTTCCTGTTAGTGGTTTACAATGCACAGGAATCACATTGTGGCTGCTCTTACTTTGACCAGATGGGTCTTGATACATATATTTACAAAAGACAGTCCTTTCCTCAGTATGACTTAAGCACACTTCCTCTTGGGGGCTTTGTGTTCATGGCACTTTAGCAATCATCACATCAACCTGGGGCTTCCATCATTGCTTTCTTCATATTCAAGTATAATTTTATTAGGCTCTTGAATGTCCTGCCTCTTACACCCCCCTGCTGGGAATGGAACCGAGGGCCTCATGCATGCTACACAGGTACTCTACCACTGAGCTACATCCTGAGTATTAAAGACCTTTAATACCCATAGTACCTTCAATATGGGTGAAAAGGCTCTCATGACAACAAACACAGGACTCTGGACAGTAGAACTATGCTGGTATTGCAGGTGGTGTGCACCACTCATCAGGAAGATGCACTACATAACATAAGTTGTTAGTATGTCTGTGGCTTATTATCTGAGGCATCTTTATGTAGAAAACATCTTTAAGGAAGAGAAAACATTAGCTCTTGGGGGAAATATCCTCCTTGCAATATGCACATCTAGGTTCTGTAGGAAAGGATATCTGTTCTATGGAACACTTGAATATTAGCCCAGTGGGAAGATGATTTCCATGTTTGAATGTCACATCCCTGAATATGGATTAAGGTCCTTCTGTGTATGTTCTGATTTTCAGTAACCAGTGCTTATAGGCACTGCTATAAGCATGGAAGATGCAGTGGTGGACAAGATAGAGGAGTCTGCTCTGGAGATGGACTGCAGACATTAAATATGTAAGAATTTCGGGTGGTAATAATAGCTGTGAAGAGAGTTTAAAAACAAAATAAGAAGACGGAGAGACGCAGTACTACTTCAGGGGGTTCTCAAAGATGTTCCTTGTTCTGAAGGTTTTTCTGCCAGCAGGGCAGTCAAATTTGGTCTGTAGGATGAAGGAGAACAGAATTAAAGTAAATAATTTGCTTGTCTGAACCGCTAGAGAAGGTAATCTGAAGGATGGAAGTGAGCTGGTAGAAGTTTTCCCTCTGTTTATGTCTTCATGTTTGTGGATAGGGACCTGATCAGAAGAACTTCAGGGAGATCATTAGTGGTACCTTGTAAAGGCTAGGAAGAGAGAATGTTGTCTGCTTTTTTACTTAATTGTCCTGATTTTTAAAAATGCAGAGATGTTATAAAATTGGTGAGTATTAAGCAAGGTAGGAAACATCCTTTGGGTGTGTTTATGTTTCTTTTTGGAAGAATTGAATTGGAATATTACAATCATTGTATTTTGTTAAAGCTACACATGAAGCCAGTAAACACTAGTCACTTCTGTATTTAGGACATTTTGCTAGGTATTGCTTAAAATAGAGGATCCCAAGTGACTGAGTGGAACTTGAGTGGAAGGATGTTGAGGGAAGCACGGGTAACTCTGTGCAGAGGCTCTGGTAGTACAGGTCAGACAGAGTTCATTACCCATTGTTAGAAGGGTTCATCCTTTGTCTTTCCTGGCCAGCTGGCATCCAGCATGCCTTCTCCCACCCTTTCCATACTCTGATTACAACATTTTAGAGCTGGGGACACCAAAGAAACTGTCTACTCTAACCCTTTGGCTTTATAGCTCAGAAAATCTGACACCAGGAGGGTGATGACTTTCTCAAAGACATGCAGTGTTTCACTGACAGGATCAAGGATAGGACCCTGTTCTTCACCAGCTAGGTCAGTGTTCTTTCTGCTGCAATCCAGGCTCTCATCAGAACACTGAAAGCTGACAGTGGCTCCTGAGTAGAAAAAGGAAGCCCTTGGGTTCTAATGTTCTTAGGAAATAAAAAAGCCCATGTAGTTCCAATCTTGAGAAATTAAGGGAGAGTAGACACATCAATATAAAGCAGAGTGTGGACAAAGAAAATTGTGTCATTGTTATTTTTCACAAAAACCTGTAGTGGTGGCTTCATAGCCCTAGTGGATTCTTTAGGTCCACAATGGATGGCATGGTCAGAGTCTATCTGTCACGTTCAGCATTAATTCTCAGTTAAAGTGAGGACTTCTAGATGTCAGGGCACCTTCTGAAATGTGGTTAAAATGAGTTCTAGAATTCAAAAGAATGAAGGTCCCAGTAGTTCTAAGTTCTTTTCCTTCCAAACCTCAGTTTCAGGGAAGCCTGAGTGTCATCTCTATAGTTAGAAATGCTGTAAGTAAGGCTGGGCCAGGTGGTGCACACCTCTGGGGATGTAGCCCAATGATAGAGTACAACAACAACAACAACAATGCCCTGAGTGTGAAGCATTGCTTTGAGAGCCTGGAGAGTGTTTACTGTGCCTGGCAAGAGTAGGGTTTTGGGGAAGTGCAGAGGTTCTTCACTAGGCGTTTCCCTGACTCAGTGATGTGGTGGGCCAGTTACCTAGGGGCAGATGGTGTGTCCCTTTGGTGGTAATGTTAGAGAGCACGCTTGCTGTAAAGAGTCCATGTGATGGGCACTTTGTGGAAGCATTTCAGAACATGGAAAGGAGGATGTGCCCCCTCAATCTAGCTGCATCACTTCCTCACAGTGACTTTGGGCATTTTGTCTGAGCCATAAGTTTTCTCATCTGTAAAATGAAATTAAAGCAACCTTAGTAGGCTATTGGGAAAAGGAATTAAAATGGCAAAGTATGTGCTGGAATGCATCACTGGTGGGTGGTGCTCAGAATGGTCGCTGTCTGTTAGCAAGCATTCCATATTGTGCTGTGTGCCAGGATGCTGGACTAGAACTCATGGTACTTATTCATTCAGCTCTTTCTTGCTGATGCTATTGATTTTATATCCTTAAATACCTGCCCAGTAGAGAAGGGCGAGTAAACAGGGTTATCAGAAGGACTCTGACAGAATACAAGGTGCTGTATCAGGCAATAACCCTGACTTCAAAGGTCCCTGGAGGCTTCTCAGAGAAGGAGCTTGTGCTTCCTGTTGGTTGTCTTTTCTCACCTCAGTGCCTTGTTCCTTTTCTTTGTCTCAACCATTGGTATTCTCTGGACCCTCTGTTTTCGTTGTACTCTCTTCCTGGGTGATCTTGGGTAGCCTTGGGCTGTCATGATTCTCCATAAGCTGATGATGTCCACTTTAATATCTTTAGCTAGACTTTTCTCAGCTTCTCCAATTCTTTCTTGGTACAGCTTCTTGGAATTCTCACTGGTATCTTGAGCTCCTTCAAGTCCAAAACTGAACATTACTCACAAATTTCCCTCATCTGCTCCCTTCTCCATGAGTGGTGCAGCCACCTACCTAGTTTTTCAAATCAGATTCCTTCTTTTCTCTTACTACCCTCTAATTGTCCACCCAGTTATTGTCAGTGCTATCTCCAGTAAGACTTCCATTTATTTTATTCCTACTGCCATTACCCTCCTAGCTGCCCTCATCTACTGGAACACTGTGGTGGCCTCTTAACATGGCCTCCTTATTTCTGTTCACATCTGCCACTATTCGGCTTTTGCCAGAGCTGCCAAGAGTTTTCTGTCTCTCTCCTGCTTAAAATCCTTTAACGGTTTCCCATAGCACTTTGAAAAGAATCCAGGCTCCTTCTTGTGGTTCATAGGCCTTGAATAACCTGGCCCCTGCTACTTCTCTGATTGCCTCTTCTGCTTTTGCTCACTGTCCTCTGACTACACTCACTTTCCTCTAGTTCCTTAAAGGTGCCAAGCTCTTTCTCACTTGAGGAACTTTCTTATATGCTGCTTTCTCTATCCAGAACACTGTAGGCAGCCCAGCCTTTTCTCATCCTTCAGGATGTTTGTTGAGTGAATAAATACCATGAGAAAGCAGCATCAGGGATGCGGTAAGAAAAAACAGTGTGCTTGGAGTGCATGCATATACAGAGTTCTTTAAAACTGTGTGTGTGTGTTTGTCTCTCTCTCTCTCTCTCTCTCTCTCTCTGTGTGTGTGTGTGTGTAAAGGTGTATCTGGATTACTGAAGGAATGTGAATCTGGTTGTGTCATAAGTGAAGTTATTCAAGTAAAACACCTATCATTTAGGCAGCTGGAATTGAATATGCTGCTGATGGGAGTATGAAAGGATGTAACCACTTTGGAAAACTCTTTGGCAGTTTATTAAAAAGTTGGACATTTATCTACAATCTGGAAGTTTTTATTTTTAGCTATTAGAGGAAAAATGAAAATATTCTTAAGTGTGCTTTATATAAGAATGTTCATAGCAGTTGTATTCATAATAACCAAATAACTAGAAACAGTCCAAATGTCCATCAGCAGAACGGATAAACAAACTGGCATGTGCATACAATGGAAGGTCACTCAACAATAAAAAGTAACAAACTACTGATACATGTAATAAAATGCCAGTGAAGAGCCAGACACAAAAATAGTACATAACGGATGATTCTTACTTGAAAGACAGTCTAGAACAGGCAGAAGTTAAGAACTTACTTATGCTATGATGGAATGAGAGTTGTTGATGGACTCACTGAGGTGGGAGGCTAGGTGGTGAGGGTGCCATGCACTGCAATAGAAAAACAGTGGCCAAAAGAAGATTGAAGTGGGGTATAAAGTGAATTTAGTTTTAGAACTTAAGTTTGAAATGCTTGTAAGGCAGCACATGGTTGAGCACAGATCTAACATTTAGGCAAAGTAACTGGACTGTAAATTATGACTTGGAGGTTCATACATATGTAATAATTCCAGCCTGGAGTGTATGAGGTGGGTCTCGGGTAAATAAGCAGCTTGACTGCGTACAGAAGTGGTTCCTTTCGTGTTTCCTGCTTGAGTGTTGGGCATCTCCAGTCAGTATTGGGGACTTACTGGAGGTTTTGTAGTTTTGAACACCCTCCCTGCCAAGGAGTTATGTTATTGTTGCTAACAATGACAAGTACTCAAGGGTTCAGGACAGAACCCAGAGGAACATTTAAGGGAGCAAGAGGAAAACCTAGAGAGTGTGACATGAGGAAAGAGTGTGTTTTACATCAGAGGCAGTGAATAAGATGACTGAGAAATGTCAGTTGGGTGGGGAGGAAGCATCTTCTGGGGAGGAGAGGAGACCAGAGCCAGATTGCTGTGTGCTGATGAGAACGTGCAGTGCAGAGATGGAGGCAGTAAGGTTGGAGTCCAACCTTCCCCAAATCTGGCAGTTGAAGAAAAGTAAAAAAAAAAAAAATTGCTGCAGGGAGAAGGGGTCAGAAGAAGAGCGTGTGTAAATCCTGATGGGAAGGAACCAGCACAGAGGACAGCATTGAGATGCAAGAGAGTGCTGCTGCATTGAGGACCTTCCAGGGAACTCGGGGTGATCCAGGGAAGTTGGCATTGGATTTTAAGATTTTCTTAAGGCAAGCCAAAGCCAAAGTGTGGGTGGGAAATGGTGCACTTGGTCGCAGGTTGGTGAGGATGGCTGTTGTGTGTGCTGGGAAGGTCCTACTGAGGAACAGAGGGAGGCAGAGCTGGAAGTTTTGAAGAAATTGCTGTGGCAGCAGATGGAGCTGACTAAGGAAAAAAATTGGAGGAGGAAAGTAAAAAGTGGTTAAGATGAGTTTTCTACCTCCTGGGATTTTTAGAGAAACTGATCACCTTTAGGAATTTTGTTTTGTTTGCCGCCTCTAAGACTGAGCTTTTCTTGTTCACTTCTGTATATTTAATGTCTACAGCAGTATTGGACACACCTGGGCCAGACCTGTTGACTTGAGTGAAGTCACTAAGGATGATGGTGATGGAATGAGAGCTGTCAACGGACTCAGTGATTTGGATTTCAGTGATTTGGACTCAGCTTCTCCTACTTGTGTCTGGCAATCTCATACATCACCCCCAGCTCCCCAATTCACACACCTGCCATCCCCATTCATTATTAGACCGGTGACCTTCATGTTTTATTTAACAAATACTTACATAGCATTTACTGTGCAGGTAGATGCAATGTGTTGTGTTGTCAGAATAGCAGAATAAGTGGGGAGTAGTCATCCCCTCAGTGCTGGGCTGCCCCCAGATCTGCAGAGGCATCCTGGGGCTTGGGCAGCGTGTGAGGATCATCCTCTTCCCAGCTCCAGCTGGAATATCTCTTCTTGTATTATCTCTGGGGTATCTACATTAATTAATTAATTATTATTTTTACTGAAGTGTCTCAGAAAATACTTTCATATACTGTTTGACAGGCTTTGAGGTCCTTCTGGTTAGAGCTGTTTTGCTTTATTTAAAATATATATATATATATATATATATTTTTTTTTTTTTTTTTTTTTTTTTTTTAGTTGTAGTTGGACACAATACCTTTATTTATTTTTATGTGGTGCTGAGGATCAAACCCAGGGCCTTGCACATGCTAGGCAAGTGCTCTACCTCTGAGCCACAACCCCAGTCCATGTTTTGCTTTACTATTTTATTTTATTTTTAAAATTTTTTTTTCAGTTTTGATGAAGTCTTTTTTTTTTTTCCGTCTTGACAGTGGTGATGAAGTCTTATTCATCAGTGCCTCACACATGCTAGTCAAGTGCTCTACCACTGAGCTACAAACCCAGCCCTCTACATTGCTTTATTTTATAGCCCCAGTATCTCATTTGTTGCCTGTCAGTGCATTGAGAGTAAGGGCACCATTTTGCTTATGAGCCTCTTTAGAATCCCCTACCCTCTGCGGGTCTTTAACCATATTAGTGCAGGTTGTATGTTACAATTGATACAGAAAATGTCTCTGTTGTACCATGCTTGTGTATTCTTAGATGGCCAACATGCTCTTTCACATAGTAGATATTAAAGTAATTTTGAATTTGGATTTTGTTGTAGAAAACTTGTGAAGTGTTCCTAAGAGCAATTGAAATCGATAAAGAGCCAAACACAGTGGTGCATACCTGTAATCCCAGTGATTCCGGAGGTAGAGGAAGGAGGGTTGCAAATTTGAGGCCAGCCCCAGCAACTTAGTGAGACCCTGTCTCAAAATAAAAATGAAAAGGGCTGGAATGTAGCTCTGAGGGAATATAAGCCAAAGAACTAAGTTAATTTATCCTGATAAAGTACTCTAAGCAATGAGTTGGTGGGAATCTTGGTCTTAGAGTATGTTAAAGAACAATAGTCAGTTGTTCCTCCACTCTGAAAAGTAACAGCAGATGTCAGGGAGTATTGGTGATTTAGGTGAAGAAAATGGAGAACTCCTTGCCTCATAAGGAACACTGGGACTTTCTCCTGGAGAATTTTAGAATAGCATAGACTTATTTATGTTCAATAATTCCTACTTAATAGCAGATGTATAGGGAATATGCCCTCAAGATTCCAGCAAATGCTGGGTGTGGTGGTGCATACCTTAATCCCAGCAGCTCAGGAGGCTGAGACAGGAGAATCCCAAGTTCAAAGCCAAACTCAGCAAGTTAGCAAGGTCCTGAACAATTTGTCAAGAACCTGTCTCTAAATAAAATATAAAAAAGGGCTGAGGATGTGGTTCAGTGGTTAAGCACCTCTGGGTTCAGTCCCTAGTACAAAAAAAAAAAAAAAAAAAGAAAAAGAAAAATCCAGCAAGATGATTCCCATAAACTCGACATGCACAATCAGTGTAAATGAACCTAAACAGATTTACAAGTACCTGTACATTTGTGAACAGACATAATGGAAAAAGTGTAGTTTACATTGAAATTAGTTCTCTCTGTGTATGTTTCCCCATTGATAAGAGTTTAAACATAATGGGTGGGGGCTTGGGTGATAGCTCAGTGGTAGAACACACATTCTCTTTCCTGGTTTGATCCCTGGCACCACAAAAAATTAATTAATGTAATAAAATAGGTAGATTTTTCATCTTGTTTGGTTGAAGACTTTGTAGAAGTGGACTTAAGTTATAGCATACACCATGGGAAATTTTTTGAAGAATGTTGTCATCTACATCAGTGATTAAATGTCTCTTAAACAGAACAAAACAAAACACTATATTGACCAGCTCATGTGCTAGAAGTTGGCTTCCCCTGAAGCCTGTGGGAAGGAAATGCATCAGAGAAATAGAATATTTTGGTTCAAACAAGATTGCTAAGGAGGTACCATGCTATAGGCACAAGACAAACCAAAATTAAATATCTTCCCTTTCCCTAGAGTCAATGTCTGTGGGAGACTCAGTCAGAAAATTTATATTTGTAAAATCTTTAATGGATCTTGAGGCTATAACAGTGGTGTAGCCAGAGATGGAGTAGTAGAACCAGGAAAGAGTAAGAATATCAGAAGGCTGAAGAGGAGGGGACATTTGTGTAGGCCTTGAAGAATAGATGGGAGAGAGCCAGGTGGGAGGATGAAGGAAGGAGAATTCCAAGGATAGGTCCATCAAGAGCCAAGGCGCAAGGGGCTGGGGTTGTGGCTCAGTGGTAGAGCGCTTGCCTAGCATGTGTGAGGTACTGGGTTCCATTCTTGGCACTGCATATAAATAAATAAAATAAAGGCCCATTGGCAAAAAAAAAAAAGCCAAGACTCAAAAAGTGTGTGACATATTGCATAGCCAAGTATGGGCTTTTGGGGTAGGGATTCTAAAGATGACAGGCATTGGAGGTCAAAAGGGAACATGGCCCAAGTGGAGTGAGGTGAATAGCTTGGTGATAGGCTTTAAACCTGGACACTTGACTCTCATAAATGGAACGAAATTTTGTGAAAGGGGGTGTGACATTACAGTTGAGAGAAGGTTCTGACTGTGAGAAGGACTGGTCATGGAAAGGAAAGGGAGCGCTGGAACCAAATAAGGAACTGATGATCTTTGCCTCTTTCTAGTTTTGTTTTCCCATGCCCAAAGCCCTAATCTATATAAGAAGAATCTAAAATGTAGCAATTGGTTTAAATAAAATGGACTTCCAGGAAATTGGGGAGATCAGTTGCTTTGTTACCAAAACAGATGGATAGATATTCCCTAAACAATGTAGCATATTTACCAAAAGCTTCAATAGTATGTAACAAATAATCTTTATATAATAAAGATCAGGGTGATAGGCATTGTTCTAAACACTTGACAAATATTAACTCACTTAAAAAAATAAGAGATAATGTTTTCTCTGTTTTTCAGATGAGAAAACTGAATAGAAAAGGTTGAGTGACTAGATGAAGGCCACACCCAAGTAGGAGCAGAACCAGCATTTGGAATGGGGCACCCTGGCTTTGGACTCTGCCTTTAACCTGTACTTAGTGCAATTCTGTGTTTAATTTGAATGAACTGGAAAATAACTTGCTGAGTAAGTTTGTGGCCTTTTTGAAGGGGAAGAGTTTGTTTTTGGATTGTAGAAAGAGCAAAAGGGAGCCTAGAAATGCCGTCCTAGGACCTGTCTGCAAGAACCTCAGCTATAGGGGGCAAGTACTGTTCTGCTCCCCATGGTATACTCAGCATCTAACAGTCCTGGGTATGTAGTAGTGTTCAGCAAGTACCTTTTTTGCTGTTGTTGTTGTATATGGACACAATAACTTAATTAATTTATTTTTATGTGATGCTGAGGATTGAACCCAGTGCCTCACATGTGCTAGGCAAGCATTCTACCACTGAGCCACAACCTCAGCCCTCAGTGAGTACCTTTTTTTAAAAAAATTTTTAGTTGTAGTTGGACACAATATCTTTATTTTATTTATTTATTTTTATGTGGTGCTGAGGATTGAATCCAGGGCCTCACACGTGCTAGGTGAGTGCTCTACTGCTGAGCCACAACCCCAGCCCTCAGTGAGTACTTTTTGAGTGAAGCAATAAATGAAGTGGAATTTTGCTGCCAGCTTTTGAAGGAATGTGCCATTAAAGAGTTCCGTGGGTTTTCTGGTTCTACTTACTGTTTTCTGGTTTTAAAAAAAAAAATATTTTCAAAATCAAAATATTAAACTTTTAAGATTTCAACAGAAATCTCTATATAAATTAGATTTCTTTTATTGTTGCTTTTGGTTTTTCATATGCCTGTATTTAAGATGTATTGGAATTGAATTCCAATTATTATAGCTAACATTTGTATGTAATCCCTTTTAGAGAAGTTTAATAAACATTTCTTAACAGATTCTATTATTATTATTATTATTATTATTCAGTAGTATTCTTAATATTTGATACTGATCCATCTATATCTTGCTGAAGAAGCTTCCTTAGTGAGTGGTTCACTGGGAAATTCTCTTCCAGGAACCCAAAGATAATACAATTCAAGAAGTGTCTCTGCTAATGTAAAGTCACAACATTGATCATGTAGAAGCCATATATCTGATTTCATTAGCAAATTAATAGATGATGTAGGTTTCTAAGGAAGAATGGACTAATGTTTTCTGCTTTAGTTCATTCTGAATTAAGTCATACAAGAATAGGAAAATGGGAAATGTTGTTTTCAATCTATAAACCAATAGACTTAGTTCTTGTTTCTCTTGTTGACTTGGTTTACCTTATTAGCCCTACTAAAATATATACCTCTTAATGTTTTTTATGTCCAACATTGACTCTACTAAATTGGAAAAAAAATACTATTATAACAGTATTTTATTCTAGAGTTAAAAATGATCATATGAAAAATTATTTTGCTGAAATAGTTATGAAAATGAATTGTATATGTTAAAATATTTCACAGTTGGGGCTGGGGATATAGCTTAGTAGGTAGAGTGCTTGCCTTGTATGCACATGGCCTTGGGTTCAATCCCCAGCATTAAAAAAAAAAAAAAAAAAAAAAATCACAGTTGTTCGCCTTGTGCTTTGGTTAAACCAGCTTGTAGAACCATCTTGTGTATGGATGAAGGTGATTCCTTTTTTGGGGGGTGGGGATAAGGGGTTATTGGGGATTGAATCCAGGGGCACTCTACCACTGAGCCACATCCCCAACCCTATTTTGTATTTTATTACAAGGTCTCAATGAATTGCTTAGCACCTTGCTTTTGCTGAGACTCTTGTCTCAGCCTCCTGAGCCACTGGGATTACAGGTGTGTGCTCCAGCCTTTTTTTATCTCTTATTTTGAGAAAGGTTTTCACTAAGTTGCTAAAGATCTCCCTAAGTTGCTAAGGCTGGCCTCCAACTTAGAATCCTTCTATCTCAGCTCTTGAGTCACTGGGATTACAGTTGTGTGCCACCATGCCCAGCATGAAGGTGATTCATTCATAATATTGTTTCACAAATTTTTTTCCAGTTTTCTCTTTGGAAGTGGTATGTCTCCCAGTTAGCCCTCTGTACTGGTAGATTCCATATCTACCGATTTAACCATGTTTTTAAAATCTACAAAAAAAAATTTTTTTTTCTAAGGCATCTGCACTGAACATATATCAACATTTTTTCCCATATTATTCCCTAAAAAATACAGCATAACTACTATTTACAAAGCATTTACATTGTGTTAGGTATTATAAGTAATCTAGGGATGATTTAAAGTATTCAGAGGGATCTGTGTAAATTATACAAATTCTGCATCTTGTTATGTAAGGGACTTGAGCATTCATAGACTTTGGTATTTGTGGGGGTCCTGGAACTAATCCTCTGTACATACAAAGGGAGACCATATTTGTTTCAGATAGTTTATGCTAACTTCTATCTAGTAGTAAACCACTAATGTAATAAATCAGTGGCTAATATTTATAGATCCCATATCAAGTGCTAGGCATAGTGTTTTTTATGTAATTCTTATAAAATAGCCCCTTAACAAAGTCAATACATTATCTGTAAAATGGGGATTAAAGGAATAGATTTGGTAATTTAGGAGAGGTCACGCAGCCACAAGGTGATAGAGCCAGGACTGGAACTCAGCTCTGTGTGACTTCAAAACCCGTTTCTGGAGGCTGGGGAAATAGCTCAGTTAATAGAGTGCTTGCCTAGCATGCACGAAGCCCTGGGTTCAGTCACCAGCAGCAGCAGCACCACCACCACCAACATCAAACCCTGTTTCTCCTTTTTAATGTAAAATGTGTAAAAAAAAAAAAAAATACACATCACATGACTGTTTGCTTTTGCATGCACAGAAAGGTCTTCCCTCTCTTCTTCTTCATAGCATTCTTCTGAGGTTTTTATCTGTTTCTGCCACTAAAATGTAGGCCCCATTGGATGAAAGCCTTGCCTTCTTTATTCTTGTTGCCCAGAGCAGTGCCTGGCACACAGTGAAAAATAACATATTTATTGTGAAGAATATGTACCATAAGCTGGGTGCAGTGGTGCACACCTGTAATGCTAGTGGCTTGGGAGACTGAGACAGGAGAATTGTGAGTTCAAGCCAGCTTCAGCAGCTTCCAGGCACTAAGCAGCCCACTGAGACCCTATCTCTGAATGAAATACAAAATGGCGGGGGGGATGTGGCTCAGTGGTTGAGTACTCCTGGGTTCAATCCCCACCCCGACCCCGCCCAAAAAAAAAAAAAAAAAAAAGAACATGTACTGTAAGGTTATGTCTTCTATAATATTAGCTTATAATCAGTTTCATAGGATTTTTTTTTTTTTTTTTTTTTTTTTTTTTTTTTTTTGCTTTTAAGATAGTGTTGGGTATGTGGTTTGGTTAGCTACATCCCCACCCTTATTTTCTATTTTGAGACAGGATCTTGCTAAGTTGCCCAGGCTAGCCTCAAATATGTGTTCCTTTTGCCTCAGGCTTTGCCCCTGTGCCCAACCATAGGCAGTGGTTTAAGTGAGGGTGTTGAAGAGGGGTACCTTGTGGAGATGCCAAGGAACCTTGTGTGTATGAGAGAAGTCATAGCTGCTGTGGAAGTAGGTTGGAAGTGGTTTGGACAGGCATGGTGATAGACCTGCCTGAGCTGTTCTTGCAACCTCATAAATAGAAAATTTCTTAGTCTCTGATTTTTTTCCTGACCTCTGCCAGAGAGGGTCTTGCTGTATTTGTGAATTGGAAATGCAGTTGCTTCACCTCGGTGTTCAGGATTGCACGGGAAGATTCTGCCCTGCCTCTGCAGTCATTTCCCAGTTTCCCCTCATGTGTCCTCCACTGCAGCTGTGTCCCCATTCCTATATGGGGGGGGGGGGGTCCCTGTCCTTTTTTCCCATTCACCATTTCCTGAGACTGTTACCTTTTAAGGACTTTTTCAAATGTTCTTTTTCTGTGAAACAATATTTTCTCAATCAGGAGTCTCTTTCATTTGTAATTTTCTTAGGTATTGCTAATCTCCCCCCCCCCCCCCCCCCCGGGCTAAGGATTAAACTCAGGGCTTCAAGCATGCTAGGTAAGTGCCCCACCACTGAGCTACATCCTCAGCTCAGTTTTCTTTTTTTGTGATACCTTTCTTGGATGTATTCTTTCCCTCCTTCCTGAGTCCTCTGCAGTACATTGAGCACACGAGCAAATGGAATATCCATTCATTCCAGCCCTGGGGATGATCTCAGGGTGCTCTACCATTGAGCCACATCCTCAGCCCTTTTTATTTTTCATTTTGAAACTGGATCTCACTGAGTTACCCAGGCCACCCTGGATCTTGCAATCTTCCTGCCTTGGCTTCCTGAATAGTTTTTTGGGTAGAAAAGAACAAGTATAAAAACTGATTGATCAAATGTATTATGTTTAGTTTTGGCACAAGAAAGACTTGTTCTTATCCAAGGATTGTTTTAGTGATCAAGAACCTTATATAGATAAAGAATTAAGTATAAGGGGTCTTGCGTTTTGGAGGAGAAGGCAAGAAACTGAATAGGGAAACCACCAGATAAAGAGCTCAGGGAAGGGCTGGGGTTGTGGCACAGTAGTAGAGCATTTGCCTTGCATGTGTGAGGCACTGGGTTCATTTCTGGGCATTGCATATAAATAAATGAATAAAATAAAGGTCCATCAGCAATTTTAAAAAATCCTTAAACAATACATACCCACATTAAAAAAAAAAAAAAATCAAGTTCAGGGAAGAGCTCCAGTACTTGTCCTTAGGATCTTCAGAGTACAGGGAGGAGAAACAACCACTAGATCATGACAATATGTTGCAAGAACTTGGCCACGGAGGAGGGAAGGCACTAGGGAGCCTCAGTTAATGCCACAAAAGGTCCAAGTGTTAGAGCCAGTGATATCAGCAGGTGGGAGACAGGTTGGCATCATGCAGGAGGAGGCCGTTTTAGGGTCAGGACTAAGATTGACTGCCTTGAGCGTGAGCTAGGAGTAAGGGAAGTGAGTCAAGGGGAGACCAAGAAATGAAATTACTGACTTTGGGTGTCCTGGGCTCTTACAGGTAGAGATAAGTGATGTGAGATTCCCCCCCCCCCGTTTTTTTAATTAATGTGAAATTTACACAACAAAATTAACCATTTTTAATTGAAAAATTTGGTGGCATTTAAGTATATTCACAGTGTTGTACACCCACGACCTCTGTCCTGTTCCAAAACATTTTCATCATCCCCAAAATAAATCTGGTATCCATTACCCTCTTCCCACATCCCAACAACTACCAATCTGCCTACTTTTTCTATGGACTAATTTATATTGGATATTTCAGATAAATGATATCATACAGTATATGATCTTTCATATCTGGTTTCATCCACTTAGCATAGTGCCTTTTTTTCCTTGTTTATTTTTATAATTATTATTATTATTATTATTATTATTATTATTATTTGTGATTGAACCCATGAACTGTGCATGTTGGGCGAGCACTCTACCACTGAGCTGCTCTCCACCCCCTACATGGTGCTTTTGAGATTCCTTCACTTTGTGGCATGGATAAATACTTAATTCCTGGTTATGGCTGAATACTAGCACAATCTGTTTATTTGTCAATCGACTTTTCAGTTGTTTCTGCCTTTTTTGATTAATTTTTAAATATAGTTTTTAGTTGTAGATGGACACAATACCTTTATGTATTTATTTTTATGAGGTGCTGAGGATCGAACCTAGTGATCCTTGTGTGATAGATAAGTACTCTACCACTTAGCCACAACTGCAACCCCTGTTTCTGCCTTTTGACTGTTTTGAATAGTGCTACTAAAAATGTGTATATTTGTTGTGGTTTTGTGAGGTTTTGTTCCCTGATATTATTAACTCTTTTTTTGTACTAGGGATTGAGCCCAGTGATGCTTTACCACTGAATCACATCCCCAGCTTTTTTGTTTGTTTTTTAATATTTATTTTTTAGTTTTAGGTGGACACAATATCTTTATTTTTTGTATGTGGTGCTGAGGATTGAACCCAGTGCCTCATGCATGCTAGGCAAGGACTCTACCATTGAGCTACAACCCCAGCCCAGCCCCAACCCCAGCCCTTTTTATTTTTTATTTTGAGACAGGGTCTCTCTCAGTTGCTTAGGGCCTTGCTAAATTGCTGAGGCTGACTTCAAACTTGTGATCCTCCTATCTCAGCCTCCTGAATTGCTGGGATTATAGATGGGTCACCATGTCCAAGCAGTGTATGGATTTCTTATTAAAAACTAATGAAGCTGTGAGTGGTGGTATACCTGTTATCCCAGCAGATTGGGAGGCTGAGGCAGGAGGATCACAGTTCAAACCCAGCCTCAGCAACTTAGCAAGGCCCTAAGCAACTAAGTGAGACCCTGTCTCTAAATAAAATATAAAAAAGGGCTGTCCCCAGCACACACCCTTATTAATTAATAGGTTTTTCTAGAGCAATTTTAGGTTCACAGAAAAAAAAATGAGAGGTACAGGAAATTACTATATATACCACTCCCCCCAATTAGTTTCCCCTGTTAATCTCTCACATTAGAGTGGTATATTTGCTGTAATTGAAAAATAAGTTATTGATATATTATTAGTAGTATTGGTATTTTGGTTCTAGGGATTGAACCCAAAGGCCATTAACCAGTGAGCCACATTCTCAGCCCTTTTTTATTTTTTATTTTGTGATAGGGTCTTGCTAAGTTGTAGGGCCTTGCTAAGTTGCTGAGGTGGCTCTTGAACTTGTGATCCTCCTGCCTCAGTCTTCCGAGTTGCTGGGATTACAAGCGTGTGCCACCACATCCAGCTTGTTACTTTATTATTTTAAAAAATATTTATTTATTTTTTTAGTTGCAGTTGGACACAATACCTTTATTTTATTTATTTCTTTTTATATGGTGCTGAGGATTGAACCCAGGGCCTTGCACGTGCTAGGCAAGCGCTCTACAGCAGAGCCACAAGCCCAGTCCTTGTTATTTTATTATTAATGAAATTCTATAGTTGATCCTTGAGTTCACTCTGGCATACATTATGTGAGGTTTTTTAAAAAATATTTTTAGTTGTAGATGGACATAATACCTTTATTTTTTTATGTGTTGTTGAGAATCAAACCCAGTGCCTCACATGTGCTCGACAAGTGCTTTACCACTGAGCCACAACCCCAGCCCACATAATGTGAGTTTTATGGACACATAATTTGGTGAATTCACCAGTACAGTATCACAGAGGAACTGACTATCCTAAAGTCCTCTGTGCTCTCCACCTATTCATACCCCTCTCTCTCCTCATGGACTCTTGGAAGCCACTGGTCTTTTTACTGTCTGTACAGTTTTGCCTTCTTCAGAACCTCATAATTAGGATAGTACTATATACAGCCTTTCCAGACAAGCTTTTTTGAAGTATCATGAGATAATGTTTTGTTGTATGACTGTACCAGAATTTATCCCCTTGCCTATTGAAGGACATCTCAGTTGCTTAGAATTTTTGGCAGTTAAAATGAGGCTGCTGTTAATATCAACCTGCAAGTTTTTGTGTTCACGTAAATGTTTAACTCATTTGAGTAAATAATTAGAAGTGTGATTGCTGGATTGAGATGAGAAGACTAAGCTTCATAGGAAGCTGCCAACCTGTCTTTTGAAGTGGCTATACATTTACTTTTCTCCCTCTTTTTTTTAAAAAAAATGACATTTTAGCCATTTTTAAGTGTACAATAAGTGGCACTGATTATACTCAGTGTTTGCTACCATCATCACTATTTTTTAAAACATTCGCATTATCCCAAACAGAAACTGTACCCATTAATCAGTAACTTCCCATTTCCTTCTCCCTCAGGCCTTTGAAACCTCCAATCTGTTTTCTGTCTCTATGAATTTGCCTGTTCTAGATCTGTCATATAAACAGAATCATATAATATTTTGTCCCTTTGTCTCTGGCTTATTTCACTTGGCATAATATTTTCAAGATTTCATCAAGGTTCATTCATGTTGTAGCATGTACCAAAAATGTTTATCCTCTTTTATAGCTCAGTAATACTGCATTGTATGTGTGCTGTAGACCAAATTTGTTTATTATCTGTTGACAAACACTTGGATCATTTCTGCCTTTTGGATATTTTGAATAGTGTTACAGTGGACATTGGCATACAAGTATCTGTTTCGAGCTTCAGGTTTTAATTCTTTGGGGTATGTACCTGGGGTAGAATTGCTGGTCACTTGGTAGCACTTTACCTTTTGAGGAATTGCTAAATTGCTTTCCAAAGTGGATGCATTATTTAACATTCCCACCAGCTATATGTGAGAATTTTAATTGCTTCACATCCTTACCAGCACGTGTAATTTTTCATTTTTTGATTATGTCTATCCTAGTGGGGTGTCAAGTGATATCATATTGTGGTATTGATTTGCATTTTTATAATAATGATATTGAGCATCTTTTCATGTACTTGTTGGTGATTTCCATATCTTCAGAGAATTTATTAAAGTCCTTTTCCCATTTTTAAAATTGGGTTGTCTTTTTGTGAGAGTTCTCTATATTTTCTGAATACTCAACCCTTATCAAATATCAGGTGCTATATGATTTGCATTATCTAGGAAATCAGAGTTCTTTTCTGTTAGTATTATTTGAATAAGTTAGTTTAAAAATAAGTAAGTTATGAAGTTTTAGGCAGTAGTGGAATCCCAGGGCTAGAAGACATTTTGAATAATTTTGAAATTCATTATGTGCTCATATTTTTATTTAGCCATTGCACTTCTTCCCTTCAAAACCTCACAGACATCTGTAAAAAATAAGTTTTGAGAGTTAGCTCCACCATTCATACAAATTTGTAAGTTACTTTATTCCTAAGGGGGAGAGATGTTAGTTATCTATTATGCTCTTGTGTTTTAGTCTGACAGTTGTATTCCAAGTCCAGAATCACAGGAGCTCTACGTCTGAAAGGGTCTATTTCACACTCACGTGTTGGTATATGCAGTCCTTACTCCCTTCAATGTGGACTGTCCCATATGGGAGCATGTTTGTGTGTGAATGCTCACCTCAACCAGGTCCTCACCTCAGCCAGGTCCTATTCCACTGGTTGCCTGTCTGCATTTGTACTGTAGTACTGAAGTTTTGAGGGGACACAACAGTGGAAGCATTATTTATAGAAACAGAGGTGTGGGGTGGATGTGTTTCTTCAGGTGCCAGATGATTTGAAGCTGAGTTCATGGGACTTGCAGCTCACCCTTGTGTGTTGGACCTTCCTGGCCACGTCTAGCCAAACAGCAATTTCCCCCTTTCCCTATCATGCCTCCTGCTTTGAATTTCCATTTTTTCTAGGGTATTTACTTGGTAAATCACTACTATCTTGTTAGCTTTTTATATATTCTTAAAAATACATATTTACATTTTGTTTATGTATTGTCAAATTGTTTAGCCTGCTGTTGAAAGCAGAAAGTGGGCTTTTATTTTCATGGATTTACATTATTCTAACATTAACTTCAAAACAAGTGATCATAGATGACAGAATATACTATTTTCTCTTTGTGTGACACTGAGTAGAAGCTTGGCTAACTGGTCAGGTAAACCACGTGGCCTGTACTGTAGTGTCAGTTGGTGGCCAGCTGCCTCCATCCCCCCCCCCCCCCCCCACATAACACTGGGGATTAGATGCAGTGTGTAGCATTTGCTAGGCAAGTGCTCTACCATTGAGCTACATCCCCAGCCCTTCTTTTTTTTTTTTTTTTTTTTAACATTTATTTTTTAGTCTTCGGCGGACACAACATCTTTGTTTGTATGTGGTGCTGAGGATCGAACCCGGGCCGCACGCATGCCAGGCGAGCGCGCCACCGCTTGAGCCACATCCCCAGCCCCCCCAGCCCTTCTTAACATTTTGAGACAGGACTCATTAAGTTGCAGAAGCTGGCCTCAAATTCATAATCCTCCTGCCTCAGCCTCTGAAGTAGCTAGAATTACAGGAGTGTGCTACCATGCCTGGCAGCTGCCTCTTTAACTCCCAGCTCTGCCACTTACTAGCAGTATGACCCTTAGCAAATAACTTTCCTGTGCCTATTTCCTTGTTTAGAAATTGATAATATTGATTGTATTTACTTCATAGAGTGATTGTGCCAGTTAAAGTAATAACTAAAGCTTTTAGAACATTTCCTGACTCAAAGTACTCACTAGATATCATTTAGCTATTATTACCAATTGTAAAATTTGGAAATGCCTGATTTTCAAATTTTTGTCTGTTGTGTTTTCCAGATCTAGGATCCAAGGTGGTAATGTCTTCTCATTGGCTGTTTGTTCTCTGTGGGTGTATTTCAGAATGATTGGGGTTAGGGTGTTGGCTGACTTCATGTCAGTGATTGGGGAAGGAAAAGAGAAATTCTTGCATTTGCCATCTGCCTCCCAAGTGGGGCTGGGACAGCAGGGCCACTGTCCCTGGGTGTGTGGGGCGTATGCTAGGGGCTGGGCTCTGGCTTGTGTCTCTTGCCATGTAGAGTGAGAATGTGCTCCGTTTACAGTCTTGATTGTGAATTAGCCCGATGAGGATTTGATCTTGCTGCGCTTTCGTGAATGGATTATAGATCCCAGGATACAGGAGCTTTCCTCGTTAGAGAATGTCATGGAAGTTAACCGCCACAGAGTGGTTTTACTATTTATTATCTTTTTTAGGGTTAATTTTGTTGATTTTTGTTTGATTTATAGTTAACCTGTTTTGTAATTTTTTTTCTTGTTCTTCATCTCTTGACTGTTGTGTCATTTACCTGAGAGGGGGGGAAAGGGTGGTGGTACAAATGGCACTGTTAGTTTATATAGTAATTGAAAGTTTATAAATGTATTGTGGGACATTTCTGTGAGGCAGCAACGTATACTAACTTCATTTTTGCAAATGATAAAAGTGGGACTTATAAATTGTTCACGTCATAGAAAAAGTGGCAAAACTGGGAAGCATTTAAACTTAGGTTTCCCAATTCCAAATATAGTACTTTTTTCCAGAGCATCACCCAGGAGAATCAATAGAAAACAAGTTCCATAGAGGAAGTATTTGGACCTTGTTAAAATAAAAGCATATTGCCTGTTTTGCTCACTAACATAAAATTATATATCCAGATTTTTTTTTGTAATTTTAATTTTTTGTTGTTGTTGTAATTTTTGACATTGGGGACTGAATCCAGGGGCACTTAACCACTGAGTTACATCCTCAACCCTTTTTTAAAATTTATTTTGAGACAGAGTTTAACTTAAGTTGCTGAGGCTGGCCTGGAATCTTATGATTCCTCTGTCTCAGCCCCCTGCGACACTGGGATTATAGGTGTGTGTCACCATGCCCAACCTCAGATGATTTTTTTTTTTTTTTAAGAGAGAGTGAGAGAGGAGAGAGAGAGAGAATTTTTAATATTTATTTTTTTTAGTTCTCGGCGGACACAACATCTTTGTTGGTATGTGGTGCTGAGGATCGAACCCGGGCCGCACGCATGCCAGGCGAGCGCGCTACCGCTTGAGCCACATCCCCAGCCCCCTCAGATGATTTTTTAAGCCTGATTTTCTTAGTCTCTTTCTTCATCTTGCTTGACACTAGGAAAGAGAATAGTGTTTAGGACTCCCTAGAGCATCATGTCAAAGAAGTCCTCAGTTGAGCGTGTGAGGAGGGCTTTATGGCCCCTGCTCCTCACTTCTGCTGGGGAGAGACAGTAAACAGTTGTCAGAAGTTTGTGCTATAGTTGCACTTGGCACCTCCCAGCTGTGCTGTGGCTGCCCTCCACCCGCCTTGCGCTGGCCTTGTGCTGAAATGGAAACATAGATGGGTCTATGGCAAGGCCTTCTACACAGATCTCGTGCCATGGCAGCGATGCCTTTTTGTTTAGGATCTTCTAACCCCA
Organism: Spermophilus citellus; assembly: GCF_964194105.1. Classification (NCBI taxonomy): domain Eukaryota; kingdom Metazoa; phylum Chordata; class Mammalia; order Rodentia; family Sciuridae; genus Spermophilus; species Spermophilus citellus. The sequence continues at coordinate 130,899,975 of NC_138197.1, read as the reverse complement.
GATGAATTTGCCAGCTCAACATGTTGTTCTTGGATGCTCAGAGGTGACTATTTCTTCTTAGTTTGGAGCTGGAATTTTTGTTTGAAACAATCCTTTGAAGTAGGTATAGATGTGGACTTTGTATTTTCAGGTTTTTTAAAAAAAATATTTTTTAAGTTGTAGATGGACACAATACCTTTATTTTATTTATTTACTTATTTTTAATGTGGTGCTAAGGATAGAACCCAGTACCTCAAACATGCTAGGCAGTGCTCTGCCACTGAGCTACCCCTCAGCCTCCTCAGTTTTGATTTTTAAGTGCATAACTATAGAAGTCGATTTGGCTTATAGATGTTCTTAAAAGATTTAGAACATGGTTTTTACATATTTTGGACCTGTGTTGAGTTTGAGGAAACAGTGAAGTTTAGAGTGAGCTCCTCACTCTTAGAGCCTGTTTCACAGGAATTAATCATCCAGATGATTCCTCCCATGTCTGTGTCCCCAGCCATACGGACAAGACCCATAAACTGTAAAAAGGCCCATTGGCTTTTATTTGGAGTGGACTAGACCTATAGATAACTCAGCTCTGCCATTGCTTCATTTGACAGGTTGACCTATGGTCTTGGTACTTCCATTAAAATCAAGTCTGAATGCTGTGGTTGACTGCATTTCTCTCATTGTTATGCCCAAGAAGGCCAAGGATGCATTAAGATCACATTGTTTCATCCTCTTCTTTGAGATTATTGTCCATTTTTATTTTACTGTGGGTGTGTGTTGTTTGTAAATTCAGATGTGGTCAAGTTGGAATTAAAAAGAGCTTTTTTAAAAAAATATATTTTTAGTTGTAGTTGGACACAATACCTTTATTTCACTTATTTGTTTTATGTGGTGCTGAGGATCGAACCCAGGGTTTCGCACATGTGAGGCGAGCGTTCTACTGCTGACCCACAACCCCAGCCCCTTAAAAAGAGCTTTTTGAATTTTACACATATCTGATTCATTGGTTCCACATGTCTTGGAGCTTAGCTGTATGTAAAATAACTTTTAGGTTTGTACCAAACCTAAGTACTTTCTTTCAGGGTTCAGGGCCTTTGGAAAGTAATTATCAAAACTCTTTAAAAAACCTTTTAGAATCCTTTTGATTTGCATTATTTACATTTTAAATAGTAACGTAAGCAGTTTTTGTCAGAAGTGGTGATCTGTTATGTTTAACCACTTTGTGGAAAGGTGAAAATCAACCTACCTCTTATGTTTTCAGTGAAAAGCAAGATTCCCAGCAGAGAATGAGGGAGGGATTATAGAAACCCCTTCAAACTATTAATTTCCTTCACCAATTAAACCTTTTGGATTTTTTGTTTTGGGTTTCATGCTGGGGCTAAAACCCAGGGCCTTTTGTATGCTAAACAAGCATTCTACCTCGAGTTCTACCCCATCCCCAAACTTTCCATCTTCTTCTGTTAACTTTGCTTTTGTCAGAAGAAGAATTTGTATCATCAACTTAATTCACCCACCTTCTGAGTGCTTGCTGTGTGTGTCTGAAGGAGAACTAAGGTCCCATGCTGAGGGAAAAGTAACTGAGAGTAACTGCTGGCTCCAGTTCTTGCTCTAGGGAGGTGTTGGGATTTGCTCTGGACTTTAAGGTGAATGGTATGTTAATAAAGCCAATATTGCTTAGCCAGTAGGAACAGCTTGAACAAGGCAAGGCTGCAAAGGGACATGCTGGGTGCTCTGGGGAAGTCCTAAAACTTGGCTGAAGTATAGTAGAGGTTGGGAGGATGCTTATGTTAGACCTGGGCTTCAATCCCCCAGCCTGTCTTCTTCAATGACCAGCTATGTAAACTTGTGAGAGTTTAGTTAAGCTTTCTGAGCCTCAGTTTGCTCATTGCAGAATAGTTAATTACACCACAGAGTTAAGATTAAATGAAACTATGTTTCCTCGCATAGTTTAACCACTTAAAAACTAGTTGTTTAGGGTTGAGGCTGTAGCTCAGTGATGGAGCGCTTGCCTATCCTGTGGTGAGGCACTGGGTTTGATCCTCAGCACCACATAAAAATAAATAAATTAAAGGCATTCCGTCCAGTAATGTGAATGGAATCCAGGAGCACTTAACCACTGAGCCATATCCTCAACCCTTTTTGTTTTTTGAGACAGGGTCTCACTAAGTTGCTGAGGCTGACCTTGAACTTGTGATCTTCCTGCTTCAGCCTCCTAAGTCTTAACCCGGCTTTAATTTATTTTAATTATAATTTAGAAAGACATTTTGATATATGGTAGGGCAGATACTTCTGGACTTTTATAGTTTTCCAGATTTTTTTTGACTAATTTTACACATTTTCTTAGATTTTTCCTTAGATGAACTGTGAAATTAGTTTATCAAACCCTAATGGAATGTATGCGACAGACGGGCAGCTAGGGGTGCCATTGCTGGAAAGGTGACATGGTGGGGTGCACATGAGATGAGGCTGAAGAGCTTGGGAGATTGGTTATGTTGAGCAAAATAAGTTGATTGCACAAGCCTATAATATTTATTGAAGATAATGGGAGATAAGTTTCTTACTGTTTGAGGAAGGATATTACAAACATGGAAAGATGAAAGGCTCTGAAGAATCCTGAGGTATGGGATTGGAATTGGAAGTGCCAGCATGAACTCATGGTCTTTAACATATATAAGTTAAAAAATAATACACACACACACACATATATGTATGTATATATGTGTATATATATATATACACACATACATACATATAATACATACACACATATATACACATATATGTACATGTATTTACATGCATATATACCTATAATGTATGTAACATAGTTACTTACATGTAGGAGGGAATGTTTATGTTTATGCATAATATTTTCTGTTAGAAGCAGTGACATCTAGATCTTGGTTTCTAAATACTATGTTCCTCTAAAGGAACCAAATGTTCTTGAAGAAGTGGCTGGTCCCAGGGTTGGGGAAGGGAAGGCCCAGATGAATCTGAAGCATCATTTGCCAGAAAGTAGGAGAGTTGTTCAAACAATGAAACATGTCAAAAGGACACCAAAGCTGGTTCGAAGAGGTTTCACCACTGGGCAAATCTGAAACAATTTCAGTGTCAGATGAGGAAGCAAGCTCTACCTGTTAATAAATGTAGAAGGAATAACAGATAAAGAGTATCACTCTTTGGTAACCATCATAAAAATGATGGATTCCTTTGGGCGACAACAATGGGTGCTGACTGTGGTGGATATTTTACAAAGAACAAGATATTGGCAAAATCTTAGAATTTCTCCAACAAGATGGTTGTTATGAAGAGGAATATGATAGCATTGCAGTGGAGAAACCTGTTAGACATATTAAATATGTTTACTGATTAAATATGATTAACAATACCCCTGGCGGATAGGATGCTATCAGTTCCCTCCTCAGTGTGGTATTGCTTCCAGTAAAGCATGGTATGACCTGAGTCTGTCATGAGGAAATGCAGATTAATCTCAGGCCAGGATTCATCCTATAGAATGAAAGGACTGTGCTCTGGCAGGGACATGGAAGTCAGAAGATAGGAATTACTGCAAATTAACAGGCACTTATAGACATGTAACTGGATGGGATCGTGGACCAGAAAGGAAGAAAAGACCTTGTTAGGGCCATTGACAGAATGCAGGTGGGGCCTGTGGGTTAGATGGTAGTACAATGTCGGCATTGATTTCCTGATATGGAGACTTGCATGCTGGTTTTGTAGGAGGGTGTCCTGGTTTTTAGAACTCTTCACTGGAATATTTAGGGGTAATGGGACTTTATGTCTTGATCAGGAAACACTAGTGACATTGGGTATGTGTAGATATCGTAGCAAGTGATACACAACACTGAATTGGACAAGCTTGTTTTAGAGGTTATATGAGTACCTTGAACTTTGCTGTACATTTCAGTTTTTTTTTCCCTCATATATGTTAAGTATATGTAGGCAAATGCTCTAACACTGAGCTACATCCCTAGCCTTTTTTTTTTTTTCTTAATTTTATTTTCATGAGACAGGGTCTCACTAAGTTGCCCAGATTGGCTCCAAATTTGCAATCCTCCTGCCTTAACCTCTCAAGTTGCTAGGATTAAAGGTGTTTGCCCCCATACCAGGTGCTAATACTTCTTTATTCTGATTGGAAATCATAGTTTTACAAACTAATCTGTGAAAACTTCTTTATGATAATGGCCCATTTTGTCTAGATACACTGTGTTCTTCTAGTTTGTCTCATTTTGAATTCTTCTGTGGGCTCTTCAATAAAGTTTATAATTTTTATCATATAGCTTTTTCCTACTTCTATTTTGGATTAGTCTTTGGTAGGTAACGAATTTTAACTCAATTATATTTAAATGAATTATAAAGTGAAATACACTTTTTGGGGCCGGGGTTGTGGCTCAGTGATACAGCACTTGCCTCCCATGTGTGAGGCCCTGGGTTCAATTGTCAGCACCACATGTAAATAAATAAAATAAAGGTCTATTGGTAACTAAAAAAATATGAAAGAAAAAAAATTTTAAAGATACTTTTTGCCTACAAGGGGCAGCCTTGTTTATTGTCTGCAAAGATTTAAAATTGTGTACTCATGTAACCTTTAAATGAGAAAGAAAATTCAGTGCTATTTCAAAAGCCTTGAGGCATAACAATTAAAAAATTTCCCTAGGGATCCCAGCTAGCACCTGTGATGCCACTGGCCTCACCTTTATCCTGCCGCCTGGGAACTGTGGGCTGCCTCGCACTGCACAGATGTAGTCAAGGAAGTAATCTTGGGATGCCCCTGAGTGTAAGACAGTAGCCCTCGAGTGGGATGGGGCCTAGCCTCTCTGCCTGTCTAGGAGCAGATTTGTGCCATTTCCCTGTAGAGTCACAGAAGCTTGCAGTTGATGGGATGCTTCAGCCTCTTGGTTGTTTGAGATTATGTCTAAAAATAGGCCTGCCCACTGTGGGGTGGAATTTAGCTGTTTTTAGCCCTGATTTTTGAAAAATAGCTCGGAGCCAGTGATTCTGTGAGCACACCCACTTGGGCACCAGTATCTAAGGGTGTACTCAGTGTTGGCTCTGGGTTCCTAGAATGTGGTTCTGCCTGGCAGGTTCTTCCCTCTCCTTCTGGTCTCTGGGTTCGTGGAGTCTCCTGTGTCTCCTTTTCTTCCCCTTGGACATAGAAGTGCTTTGCTGCCAGTAGGAACAGGTAGAGCAGAGATGCTATTGAGGTAGTGTAAGGGGTATAATTTTTAAATGAGATTAGTGAAATTTTAAGTGATTTTTCTACACAAATATTTATGTAGAAAAATCACTTAAAATAGAAATAAGAGAAATACACCCACAGTCCTCCCACTATGGATAGTTAAAAGATTTTCATTTTTCCATGACATTCCCTTTGGTCTGGGCCTAAGTGAATGCCTAATTTTTAGATAGTGTAATCATTGCATAGGTGTGAGTTCATGTGCTGCTCTTCTTCATCTGATAAGCATTTCCATGGTGCTAGAATCTTTGCAGTACTTTATAATGTTATTTTATATATATTTAGTTGTAGATGGACCCAATACCTTTATTTTATTTATTTTTATGTGGTGCTGAGGATCGAACCCAAGGCCTCGCACATGCTAGGCGAGTGTTATACTGCTGAACCACGGCCCCAGCCCCATGTTATTATATTTTTATACCTTCATATATTTTTATATGGTGCTGAAGATTGAACTCAATGCCTCACACATGCTGCACAAGCGTTCTACCACTGAGCCACAACTGTAGCCCCAATCATCTTGTAATAATTATGCTTCATTTCTTTGAGAGAGGATATACCATAGTTTGCTTAATCAAGTGATAGATTGTTGCCAGTTTTTTTTTTTCTTTTTTCCTCCTTACAAATATCACTGGAGTTATCTGGTATTTGGGTTTTCTTGGGTTGTTTTGAGATTTTATTATCAATTTGTTTCTACAACGAGTTGTAATGATCTTTGTTTCTTTTGTTATTTTTTTTAGTTGTGGATGAACTTATTTATTTATTTGTATGTGGTACTGAGGATTGAACTCAGTGCCTCACATATGCTAATAAGCAAGTGCTCTGCTACTGAGCTACAGTCCCAAGCCTGCTTTTTTTTTTTTTTAAACCACCTTCATCCTTACCTCACCAGTAGGATAAAATCTTGAATAGTTTTACAGATTTTTAAAAAAACATGTTTTAGTTGTTGATGGACCTTTATTTTATTCATTTATTTACTTGTGGTGCTGAGAATTGAACCCAGTGCTTCACACATGTGAGGCAAGAGCTCTGCCACTGAGCCACAACCCCAGCCCAGTTTTACAAATTTAATAACTGTAAATTTGTGCTTTCCCTTTTTTCACCTGCATGTATTTAATCATGGTAGAAGGTGTACTTTTTTTTTTTTTTTAACTGCTTATGTGGTTGATTCAATATTTTTTTTTAACACCCAAAGAGTAAGCTTCTTATATCTGCCAGCTTCTGGTAGATTTCTTGCCCCCTAGAAAAGAACAGGTATGTGAGTTCTGAATGAGTTCATTCTTTACCTGCTTTCAGGCTCCTTTCTGGACTTCCAAACTAGGAAGCAGCTAGCACCATTAGCACATCTTTTTATTCTGAAGGCCAGTTGTACTGAGATAGCTATCAGTCACTGAGGAAAAGCTAGGCTCTGCCCATGTGCAGACTGGACTTAGAATATGAAATATCAAATCAAGTCACTGGGCAGATTTGTTTCTGATATTCTCAGTATACATGCACATGAAACAAATGATAGATATATTTGGTACAAGCAGGTAAACTCAGTTTCAGCAAATTTCAAGATTCCTTTCTAGAATTTTTCTAGAATCTATTCCCAGTCTGTGAGAGTAGTAGTACCGTCCTGCTGCTGGTTCAAGGAAGGCTTCTGTCAGTCTGGGATTCTGGGGTAGGCAGTTCATATCCCACCTCTCTATTTACTATGGATGTTTCATTTTATTAACTTCTTTGAGCCTCAGATTACAAAGGGAGTGCTAGCACATCTTAGGTCCAGGTGAGGGTTAAGTACATTAACATTTATGTAAAGCACGTGGTAGAGTGTATGGTGTGCTAGGCATGCAGAAACATGATGGCCAGTTATTACATTCTGACCCAGGTGTTTGTCACAGTTTTCAAAAGCATGGATTTGAGTGTTCCTTGCCCAGTTTGTGGTGCAGTGAAAGAAAGGATCATGGGCTTAGAATCAAAAGAATTTGAGTAAAAGAGTATCAGTTCCAACTTATCCTAAAAGAGTAACTTTTGGAAAATGACATAATGTATCCTGGGTTTTTACCTCCACTTTCTAATCAATTAACTGATATGTAAAATCAGGGGCCTGGGATTGTGGCTCAGTGGCAGAGCGCTTGCCTAGCATGTGTGAGGCGTTGGGTGTGATTCTCAGCACCACATAAAAATAAAATAATAATATCGTGTCCATCTACAACTAAGAAATATTTTAAAAAATGTAAAATCAGATAGCCTGACATGTACAAGTTGCTTAGTAAGTAGTAATTATTATATAAGTAGCACATGCCTTAGGTACTAGTTAAAGGTAAAGGCACTTTTTACTAAGTTTGTTTTCACTAATTTAGGTAAAGGCAGCAATTCTTTGCTTTAAGGAAGATTATTGAGGTCACATTGCAGCATCTGTTAGGATTTTGAGAGTCATGTGACCTGGAAGGAATTTATGGGCCTAGGGATGATTCAGAGAAGGTCCCAAGGTGAGAGGGGCACAGAGGAGCCAGAAAGGCTTGCTGGAGAGGGTGGTGAGGAGCAGAAGCAGGAAGAGGACAGAGGATGACAAGGCCTGTGCAGAGGCAGTGCAGCTCTTCTTTTCTCTTCTGGCTGCCTTGTGCTGGGACAGAGAACTTTGGAAGGCATTCCAGACCAGAGGGTGAAAATTGCCATGACAGGAGTGGAGAGGAAGAGGACAGATTTGGGAAAGGGGTGTTGTGACTAGGCAGCATCTTCAGTGTGAAGGGTCAAGGTAAGATATGCGCTTGGGCTTATTGTACAAGAGCTTCTGGCTCTGGAGGATTGTGGTTTTCCTTTAGGATAGAAAGCTGAGGTGGTTGAGGAAAGAGCATTTTCTTTGTCACTAAAAATGAACTGGTGACTGCCTAAGAATAAATAAACCTTGCCATTTTTATAGGAAATTATTCCTGCTACAAGTAGTACTGTCCAGAGTCATTTCCTGTAGAAGTGACTGATTAGTCTCCCCATTTCCAACTAAAGAGGTTTCTCCCCCTTACTTTCTGTCTCTCTGAGGTCATTAAAACCCTTTCTGGAGAGATACTGGCCAAATTATATTGTTATATTGTGTATTGTGTACATGTACAAATATGTAACAACAATTCTTGTATAAGTATGACAACTGTAATGCACCAATAAAAAACATGGGGCGTGGACCCCTCTCTGTATGGTTAATGAGTCCTGCAGACCAATGTGGCCAATGACACCCACTCTATCTCTGGTTCAGTCTACCTCCTGCTAGCTACTGTTTTTAGTATCCCTTCCAGTTTTGAGCCTTGGGCGTTTTTTTTGTTTTGTTTTGTTTTGTTTTTTGTTTTTTGTTTTTTTTGGTTTTTTTTTTGCAGCATGGCTGTGTGCTTTTGTTTGACATTTCTAGATATTTTGTTGAAGGAGGATTTCCAGTCCCTGTTGTATGCCATGTTGCATGAAATAGAAGTCTCTTACTCCTCAAGACATAAAATAGTGTGCTCTGAAATCCTAGGAATGAGGATCTTTATCAGTCAGGGTCTCAGTGGAAAACAGATGGCACATTCACACTGGTAACTTGAGGAGCATTTAATTGTATCATTGAGAGTTCATTCAGGAAAAGAGAAGCTTCCCATTCCAGGTATGAAGGGTTTTAATGCAGAAATTAAGGGTTGACCCAGCCTTGGAAGAACTGGGGTTGGGGAGTTCAGATAAGCTTGTCCTGCTGATCTGACTCAAGGGCCACAGTGAGTGTTCGCATGAGCTCCTGGGGCAGCTGTGACAGTTCAGGTCTGCTGTTGCTGTCTCCAGGGTATATCCACCACTCCTTTTCATCTTCCAAATCTCATGCTTCTCTTTTCAAAGTCTAACCCAGAGCCATGAAGGAAAGAGAGCCTAACTTCTGATGTGCATAGGAGAACATGGAAGTAATTGTGATGCTGAGTTGATGGTGCAGATTTTTATAATAAAGGGACCGGCTGAGCAGGATTTGGGGAAAGAATTGGGAAGAGCTGAGTCTTCTGGCCTGGTGTTCACAGGAGTTGTTACCACTTCTTAGGCTAAAGGCAAGAGGAAGAAGTATTTCATGTTGCCAGATAGCTGACAGAGCTGTGGCAATTGGAAATCTTCACCTGTCCAGGTAACTCCAGGGTAGGAGCCCAGAAAATAAACACTTCTGTCTCACTGTCTCCAAACTGGGCGAGAAGCCAGCTGGTGGCAGAGCTTGTTGGTAACCCCTAGGGTGCCCCCCCCCCCACGGGGCATAAAATTAGGAGGGAGGTGAGTGAGGATTGAGCCTTGGGGGCAGACAGAGAATGTCCTCTGCACAGAGGCCATAACCAGAAGCATATAGGTTGTTGATAACTTGAGAATGGGAGCATTTCTCAAAGAAAGGAAGGGGAATCAACAGGATGTCAGTGGTTAAATTCCCAACAAAGGAGGACAAAGAGAACATGGGTACTTAGAGGAACTCTCTTGAAGACAGTTTGGATGATTTTGGGGAGTGGGATGGTATTGACCCTTTGAAGGCAGAATATATAGAGGTTAATATTGGTTTTCTATAAGATGGCAAGATTGTTGGCCTTCCACCAGGATGGAGATTATGGCCACAGCTGGGGTGGTGGGAATGTACAGGCATGTTTTAGACATCAGTACATCTTCACAGTCTGTGCAGAAAGTTCAGAAGATGTCAGAAAATTAGGATAGGGATAGTAAAGGAAGAACACTGGTAAATCGCTTTTTTAAGTATGTGTGAAAATTCCCTATAAGATGATTGACTTCCTTTGAGGTTGCAAATTTTCTTTACCACATATTTATATTCAGTCAAACAAGGGAATTCAGGCATTTATCATTATTAATCATAGTTCTTTAAAACTGATTACACTTGGGGCTGGGGTTGTGGCTCAGTGGTAGAGTGCTTGCCTATCATGCACGAGGTGCTGGGTTCAATCCTCAACATGACATAAATGTAAAATAAATTTTAAAAAATGTAAAATTACACTGATGCTTTTTTTTTTTTCCCTAAGGGTGGGATAGTATTGAGGTGATCTCTTATGCTAATGGTAAAGTTACAAATACTCCCAAGTTTACCTTTCCTATTGCTGGTATATTTGGTTTTCCTAATTGCTGTACTTGGAATTGCAAATAAATAAATAAACTAACTAACTTGCAACCACCTTTTGGTACTCATACTTCATGTATGTTAGGAATATTTAGTGTCAGGGCTGGGGTTGTAGTTCAGCGGTAGAGCACTTGCCTAGCATGTGCGAGGCCCTGGGTTCGCTCCTCAGCATCACATAAATAAAATAAAGGTATTGTGTCCAACTACAACTAAAAAATGAATGAATGAATGAATAAAAAGAATATTTAGTGTCACTGGAACCCTTCAGGAAGTATTTGCTATCAATTTATTTTTCCTTTAGTCAACAAACTAACAATAGGGAGAAGGGCATCATACAGGATAGGGAATTTACAGGGAAGGGCCTAGAATAGAGCCAAGGAGAAATTATCCCCACATCTGTTTTCCCCATCTGGAGAAAGAATTCTCAGTAACCAGATAGCCTGAGGCTGATGTTTAATCTAAAGTGGCCTTTAACTTGTGTTGGTTCCTATTGTTAGAGATAACTGGGCTAACAAGGAATCAAACACTCAGAACAGCTCAGAAGTAGCTCAGCAAGGCAGACTTTCCTTCTGCCAAGGTGTGTGCTCCAAACAGTCTAAGCAGGCACACTTGGGTGGGCAGTTTACTTGTTTTTATCCCTAACATAGCACTGTCTCCTTGGTCTGATAGGAGCAGCTCAGGGTTAAGATCTGTGTGATAGGCTAATTTTAAACTGGAGAGGGTAAAGGGAAAGGTATAGTTAATGTGGCTCCGATTGGATACAGGTTGGAAAGTTCAAAATGGCCATGATTAGATCTTACATCCCAATTAAGGCTAAATACTGTATTCTGAAAATGGACCATCACACTTTCTGTTTCTCACACTGTTTAGAAAGATACTGAGCAAATGGCACCTTTGTTTATGCATTCAAAACTTCAGAAATCTGATTTTATTTGCAGAAGAATTGTTTAACTTGTATTTAGAGATTATCTCTCAAGGCAACATTTCTTTCCTTTAACTGCCCAGATTTAGTGTTTTTGTTAAGTTTTAGCCCCCGTTCAGCCTTCTTTTATCACCTAGAGAAGAATCCTCGTGCTAAGAACTAGAGTAGAAGAATCCTGCAAGGAGGAGAAATATGCATGTGGGTGAACTTGTTCATGATAACCCTAGAAGTGACAGAGGAGGTGGAGAACCAGATGGGGCAGGCCTGGAGGTCTGTGGGAGAATGCATGCACAGGCTGACCCTGACTGTCCTAGTAGTATCTGTTACTTTCTATGTGGAAGACCCTCTGGGTAGGGTAGCATTAAGAACTGGCTGTCAGCCCTGCTGTTTTTGGAGCTTTTGAACTCCATGCCTTAGTTTTCTCTTCTGTAAAATCAGGATATTAGTGTTGTGAAATTTAAATGAGTTGGGTCACGTTAGAGTCGGAACAGTATCAGACATTATAATGAATGCTGAAGTAGCTGTAGCTATACCAATAGAATACCTGTCTAGCAGATTTGTTGGAACAGAGAAACAGCAGTCCATCCCAGAGGCCTTGATGAGTATGAGAAACAGTTTTCTTTAGATTTTTTTTTTGGGGGGGGGGATATGTGAATGTTTAAAGATGGCTTTGTGTCATGTGACTGTATTATCAGACTTAATACTTTAGATGTAAGCTCTTTCAGGAAGAAGTGTGTCAGGCTTTCAGAGGTTGGAGTCACTGATCATCTTTCATTATGATCCACGTTTACTTTCTGAAGTCTTTCGCCACACTTCTCACATGTATCCAAGCTAAATTGGGTTTTCCCTTAGAACTGGATCTATAGGACTTGACAGGCAAGTCTTCAGTGTCCTCCAGCTCTGCATTTAGGTTGAGCATGTTCTGTTTTCTCTTCCTGCAATTTTCTCACCCCCCACAGCACCATCTCTGAATGTGACTTCTAGTCTAGTTCTCCAAGGCCTAGTTCTTAATACTATTTAATCATTCTTGCAGAATGCCTGCCACATGCTACTTATTGTTAATGGCATGAAGATTGTAACAAGGATCAAGCAGTCTTTGCTCTTTAGGAGTTTACATGCTAATCAGAGAGACAGCAAACAAGTTGCATATATGCATTTGATGGTAATAAGTACAGGGGTGGGGTTGGGTTAAGAGCCAGGGTGAGGGTGTAGTGTTAGCTATTTTTAATAGGTTGGCCAGGGAAAGCAGTAGCAGTCAGGTGACACTTGCCTAGAGACCTGAAGGAGATGAGAGACAAGCCATGTGGCTTGGGGAAAGAGCATGGCAGGCAGACCAGAGTTGCTATGCAGAAGTGTGGGTGGCCCAGTCCAGGATCAAAGAGTTGGTGAATCTGACTTACCTTTAAAAAGTATCACTGCCTCTTCTGTGGGCAACTCCATTCAGGTCCTCCTAAGAAGGACTAAAAAACTAGCTTCATGAATCATTGTAAGAAAGCTGTCTATTAGGATGCTTCATAGGTGCTTTTTAAACAATTTTTTTTGGAGCAATTTGACCTTGTCTTATTCATCTCTGACCGAGAAGGAGGTAAGCTCAGGCAAAAGGAAAAATAAAATCAGCTCTTGATTGTGTAAAAGGATGATGCATTAGCAAAAGTAATGCCACATGGTGGCCCAATCAGGTGACTGGGAAGTGCCTGTTTCCTAGCTATATTTTCTTCTCGTTGTTTGCCATCCTGCTAAGTGAATGTTCCAGTTCTTTCTTTCATAGAAGTGGCTAGCTACAAGTTTGTGATTACTAGATTGGCAAATGAAAAGCCAGGTGGGAATTAAAATGTGCTGTAACTTCTTGCACACTTCTAGGAGTCTGAAAGAATAGTCACTGCTCCTGTCTGTCTTAAGCCAGCCCTTTGTACCTGGGAGCTGAGGTGGTGGTTGAGAAGGGGTACTTTGGACAAAATTATGTGTCAAGAAGAAGTTGGTAGGGAATCCATACAGTGATGAGGATTGAGTGTCCTGGGGATATCACAGGCAGTTGGTTGTTACAGTGAATTTCCAGTAATGTGCATTTGGATATGAAGAACTGTCTTACTTCTCAGACCAGTTCTCAGGCAGGGATGGGGATAAGCAGACTGTGGAGTGACTGCCTATCATTATTTGAGACCCACAGTGGTCAGTCTAATACAGTAAAGCAAAGAAATGAAAGTGTTTTTTCTCACCCTTTCCCCACCACAATAGGGCCCTCCCCCCACCTCTGGGAGACTCATTTAAACATTATTTTTCATTGACAGTAATAACATAGCCCCCTGTTTAATTCAGTAGACTTTTGAGTGCTCATTTGTCTAATAATGAAATTCTTTAAAAACTACACTGACTTTGTATATACAGTGTTTTTTCATTCTACCACAAACTCCTGTTTCATTCTTTAGACCATTCCCCTGCTTGTGTGCATTATCAGAAATGGATAGGATAAAAAAAAAAAGGAGATGCAATTCAAACTATCCAGCTCTGTTTGGGCATCCACGTTGTCTCAGGTGGGTTTTTCTGGTGTTGAGGAGATCCATGGTCTCATGGCTTGCTTTCTTTTCATTTCCAGGAGGGCTGTTGGCCTGCTGCTGTGCTGCTGAACAGTATGCAGTCCTTCCGGGAGCAAAGCAGTTACCACGGAAACCAGCAGAGCTACCCACAGGAGGTACACGGCTCATCCCGGATAGAAGAGTTCAGCCCTCGTCAGGCCCAGATGTTCCAGAATTTTGGGGGTGCCGGTGGTGGCAGTGGTGGCAGTGGAGGCAGCAGTGGTGGGGGACGACGAGGAACAGCAGCTGCTGCAGCAATGGCTAGTGAGACCTCTGGCCATCAAGGCTACCAGGGCTTCAGGAAAGAGGCTGGAGATTTTTACTATATGGCAGGCAACAAAGATCCCGTGGCGACAGGAACCCCACAGCCTCCTCAGCGAAGGCCTTCTGGGCCAGTGCAGAGCTATGGACCCCCCCAGGGGAGCAGCTTTGGCAATCAGTATGGGAGTGAAGGTCATGTGGGCCAATTTCAAGCACAGCACTCTGCCCTTGGTAGTGTGTCTCATTATCAGCAGGATTACACAGGGCCTTTTTCTCCTGGGAGTGCTCAGTACCAACAGCAGGCTTCCAGCCAGCAGCAGCAGCAGCAGCAAGTACAGCAGCTGAGACAACAGCTTTACCAATCCCATCAACCGCTGCCACAGGCCACTGGCCAACCAGCCTCCAGCTCATCCCACCTACAGCCAATGCAGCGGCCCTCAACTCTACCATCCTCTGCTGCTGGATACCAGTTAAGAGTAGGTCAGTTTGGGCAACATTACCAGTCTTCTGCTTCCTCCTCCTCCTCCTCCTCCTTCCCTTCACCACAGCGTTTCAGCCAGTCTGGACAGAGCTATGATGGCAGCTACAGTGTGAATGCTGGATCTCAGTATGAAGGGCACAACGTAGGTTCTAATGCACAGGCTTATGGAACACAATCAAACTATAACTATCAGCCTCAATCTATGAAAAATTTTGAACAGGCAAAGATTCCACAAGGGGCCCAGCAGGGGCAGCAGCAGCCACAGCCACCACCGCAGCAGCAGCAGCAGCAGCAGCAGCAGCAGCAACAGCAGCAGCAGCAGCAGCAGCAACAGCAACAGCAACCACAGCATCCACCTCAGCATGTGATGCAGTACACCAATGCTGCCACCAAACTGCCCCTACAAAGCCAGGTGGGGCAGTACAATCAGCCTGAGGTTCCCGTGAGGTCCCCTATGCAGTTCCACCAGAACTTCAGCCCCATCTCCAACCCTTCTCCAGCTGCCTCTGTTGTCCAGTCTCCAAGCTGTAGCTCTACCCCTTCTCCGCTCATGCAGAGTGGGGAGAATCTCCAGTGTGGGCAAGGCAACGTGCCCATGGGTTCCAGAAACCGAATTTTACAGTTAATGCCTCAACTCAGTCCAACCCCATCTATGATGCCCAGTCCTAATTCTCATGCTTCAGGCTTCAAAGGGTTTGGGATAGAAGGGGTGCCAGAAAAGCGGCTGACGGATCCCGGGTTGAGTAGTTTGAGTGCCCTGAGTACTCAGGTGGCTAATCTTCCTAATACTGTCCAACACATGTTACTTTCTGATGCCCTGACACCTCAGAAGAAGACCTCCAAGAGGCCCTCGTCATCATCTAAGAAAGCAGATAGCTGCACAAACTCAGAAGGCTCCTCGCAGCCCGAGGAACAACTGAAGTCCCCTATGGCAGAGTCATTGGATGGAGGCTGCTCTAGCAGCTCCGAGGATCAAGGTGAGAGAGTGAGGCAGCTGAGTGGCCAGAGCACCAGTTCCGATACCACCTACAAGGGTGGAGCCTCAGAGAAAGCTGGCTCCTCACCAGCACAAAGTGCTCAGAATGAACCCCCCAGACTCAGTGCCAGTCCTGCAGCTAGAGAAGAGGCCACCTCACCAGGAGCCAAGGACACATCACTGTCATCTGAGGGGAACCCAAAAGTCAATGAGAAGACAGTTGGAGTAATTGTCTCCAGGGAAGCCATGACAGGTCGGGTAGAAAAGCCTGGTGGACAAGATAAAGGCTCCCAAGAGGACGAACCTGCAGCCACTCAGAGGCCACCTAGCAACAGTGGGGCAAAGGAAGGCAGTCACACATCACTTCCACAGCCAGAGCCTCCAGGAGGAGGGAACAAAGGAAACAAGAATGGTGATAATAGCTCCAACCACAATGGAGAGGGAAATGGCCAGAGTGGCCACTCTGCAGTGGGTCCCAGTTTCACAGGCAGAACTGAGCCTAGCAAGTCTCCTGGAAGCCTGCGCTATAGTTACAAAGACAGCTTTGGGTCAGCGGTGCCGCGAAATGTCAGTGGCTTTCCCCAGTATGCTACAGGGCAAGAAAAGGGGGATTTCACTGGCCATGGGGAACGAAAGGGTAGAAATGAGAAGTTCCCAAGTCTCCTGCAGGAAGTGCTTCAGGGTTACCACCACCACCCGGACAGGAGGTATTCCAGGAGTGCTCAGGAGCATCAGGGGATGGCTGGTGGCCTAGAAGGAACCACGAGGCCCAACGTCTTAGTCAGTCAGACCAATGAATTAGCTAGCAGGGGCCTTCTGAACAAAAGCATTGGATCCCTGTTAGAAAACCCCCACTGGGGCCCTTGGGAAAGGAAATCAAGCAGCACTGCTCCTGAAATGAAACAGATCAATTTGGCTGACTATCCAATTCCCAGAAAGTTTGAAATAGAACCTCCATCATCAGCCCATGAGCCCGGGGGCTCCCTCTCTGAAAGGAGGTCAGTGATCTGTGATATTTCTCCACTAAGACAGATTGTCAGGGATCCGGGTGCTCACTCACTGGGACACATGGGTGCTGACACCAGAATTGGGAGGAATGAACGTCTCAACCCAAGTTTAAGTCAGTCAGTCATTCTTCCAGGTGGGTTGGTATCCATGGAAACAAAGCTAAAATCCCAGAGTGGGCAGATAAAAGAGGAAGACTTTGAACAATCCAAATCCCAAGCTAGTTTCAACAACAAGAAATCTGGAGACCACTGCCATCCCGCTAGCATCAAGCATGAGTCTTACCGCGGCAATGCCAGCCCTGGAGCAGCGGCCCATGATTCCCTTTCAGACTATGGCCCACAAGACAGCAGGCCCACACCAATGCGGCGGGTCCCTGGCAGAGTTGGTAGTCGGGAGGCTATGAGGGGTCGGTCCCCTTCTCAGTATCATGATTTTGCAGAAAAATTGAAAATGTCTCCCGGAAGAAGCAGAGGCCCAGGGGGAGACCCTCATCACATGAACCCACACATGACCTTTTCAGAGAGGGCCAACAGGAGTTTGCATGCTCCCTTTTCTCCCAACTCAGAAAGCCTGGCCTCTGCTTATCACACAAACACTCGGGCTCATGCTTATGGGGACCCTAACGCAGGTTTGAATTCCCAGCTCCATTATAAGAGACAGATGTACCAACAGCAGCAAGAGGAATACAAAGACTGGAGCAGCAGTTCTGCTCAGGGAGTAATTGCTGCGGCTCAGCACAGGCAAGAAGGGCCACGGAAGAGCCCACGGCAACAGCAGTTTCTTGACCGAGTACGGAGTCCTCTGAAAAACGACAAAGACGGTATGATGTATGGGCCACCTGTAGGGACTTACCATGACCCCAGCGGTCAGGAAGCGGGACGCTGCCTCATGTCTAGTGACGGCCTGCCTAACAAAGGCATGGAATTGAAGCATGGCTCCCAGAAATTGCAACAAGAATCTTGTTGGGATCTTTCTCGGCAAACTTCTCCTGCTAAGAGCAGTGGTCCTCCAGGAATGTCTAATCAAAAAAGGTATGGGCCACCACATGAGACCGATGGACACGGACTAGCTGAATCTACACAGTCATCCAAACCTAGTAATGTAATGCTGAGGCTCCCGGGTCAGGAGGATCATTCGTCTCAAAACCCCTTAATCATGCGGAGGCGTGTGCGTTCTTTTATCTCTCCCATCCCCAGTAAGAGACAGTCACAAGATCTAAAGAACACTAGTGCTGATGATAAAGGGCGCCTCCTTCACCCATCAAAAGAAGGCACCGATAAAGCCTTCAATTCCTACGCCCACCTTTCTCACAGTCAGGACATCAAGTCTATCCCTAAGAGAGATTCCTCCAAGGACCTCCCAAGCCCAGATAATAGAAACTGTCCTGCTGTTACCCTTACAAGCCCTGCTAAGACCAAAATACTGCCCCCACGGAAAGGACGGGGACTGAAATTGGAAGCTATAGTTCAGAAGATCACGTCCCCAAATATTAGGCGGAGTGCGTCTACAAACAGTGCAGAGGCAGGAGGAGACACGGTCACGCTGGATGACATATTGTCTCTGAAGAGTGGTCCTCCAGAGGGTGGTACTGTGGCTGCTCAAGAAGCTGAGATGGAGAAGAGAAAAGGTGAGGTAGTGTCCGACCTAGTTGGTCCAACCAACCAGGAGTTAAATGTTGAAAAGCCTCTTCCGAGGTCTTCAGAAGAGTGGCATGGCAGTGGGGACGACAAAGTAAAGGCAGAAACACATCCAGAAACAGTTCCCGCTGGAAAGGAACCCCCTGGTGCCATGACAGCGGCAACCTCACAGAAGCCTGGCAGTAACCAAGGGAGACCAGATGGTTCCCTGGGCGGAGCAGCACCTTTACTCTTTCCTGACTCAAAGAATGTAGCTCCAGTGGGCATATTGGCCCCAGAGGCAAACCCCAAGGCAGAAGAGAAAGAGAATGATACAGTGACAATTTCACCCAAACAAGAGAGTTTCCCCCCAAAGGGATATTTCCCATCAGGAAAGAAGAAGGGGAGACCCATAGGTAGTGTGAATAAGCAAAAGAAACAGCAGCAGCCACCACCTCCACCACCCCAACCCCCTCAGATACCAGAAGGTTCTGCAGATGGAGAGCCAAAGCCAAAAAAGCAGAGGCAAAGGAGGGAGAGAAGGAAGCCTGGAGCCCAGCCAAGGAAGCGGAAAACCAAACAAGCAGTTCCCATCGTAGAGCCCCAAGAACCTGAGATCAAGCTCAAATATGCCACTCAGCCACTGGATAAAACAGATGCTAAGAACAAGTCTTTTTTCCCTTATATTCATGTAGTAAATAAGTGTGAACTTGGAGCCGTTTGTACAATCATCAATGCTGAAGAAGAGGAACAGACCAAATTGGTGAGGGGTCGGAAAAGTCAGAGGTCCCTAACCCCTCCCCCCAGCAGCACTGAAAGCAAGGTGCTCCCAGCTTCGTCCTTTATGCTGCAGGGGCCTGTGGTGACAGAGTCTTCTGTTATGGGGCACCTGGTTTGCTGTCTGTGTGGCAAGTGGGCCAGTTACCGGAACATGGGTGACCTCTTTGGACCCTTTTATCCCCAAGATTATGCAGCCACTCTCCCGAAGAATCCACCTCCCAAGAGGGCCACGGAAATGCAGAGCAAAGTCAAGGTACGGCACAAAAGTGCTTCCAATGGCTCTAAGACGGACACTGAGGAGGAGGAGGAGCAGCAGCAGCAGAAGGAGCAGAGGAGCCTGGCTGCACATCCCAGGTTCAAGCGGCGCCACCGCTCAGAAGACTGTGGTGGAGGCCCTCGGTCCCTGTCCAGGGGGCTCCCTTGTAAAAAAGCAGCCACTGAGGGCAGCAGTGAAAAGACTGTTTTGGACACAAAGCCCTCTGTGCCCACCACTTCAGAAGGTGGCCCCGAGCTGGAGTTACAAATCCCTGAACTACCTCTTGACAGCAACGAATTTTGGGTCCATGAGGGTTGTATTCTCTGGGCCAATGGAATCTACCTGGTCTGTGGCAGGCTCTACGGCCTGCAGGAAGCGCTGGAAATAGCCAGAGAGATGGTGAGTAGGAGAAATTCCTTACCAGCTTGGGCTTTTATGACTTCACTCTGGTTCCATTTCTTCAATCTTAGTCTTTAATCTTACATATCACAAACTCCTAAGCCCCAAATGATGGGCAGACAGTGGAGTGAGTAGTTTGGAAGATTTGTTTTAACTTTTATTTTCATCAGTAACACATGTCCATAAAGTCATGCCATTGGCTGTGAAGTGACCCTGCTCTACCTTCAGCCCTGACTCCTGCTTCCAGTAGACATCCAGTTTCAACAGTGCAGGTTTCAGAAGGTGCTGCCTCTGCTAGTTTCTTGTTTTTCAGTAATAACTTTTACTGCTGTCTATGTTCTTGATTGATTTTTTTTTTAATTTAAATTTTCATTTTTGATGTTTGTATTACAAAGTATACTATATTTCTTTTTTTTTTTTTTAGAGAGAGTGAGAGAGAGAGAGAATTTTTTAATATTTATAATTTTTTTTAGTTTTCGGCGGACACAACATCTTTGTTGGTATGTGGTGCTGAGATCGAACCTGGGCTGCACGCATGCCAGGCAAGCGCGCTACCGCTTGAGCCACATCCCCAGCCCTGGATATATTTCTTCTAAAATGTTTTATTGCTCTAGATTTAATTCCTGTTTTCATTTGTATTTTCTTGAACCACATCTTTCTAATCCACATTTTCCAGTCAGGGTATTTATTCTTTAGTCCTGTTTTCTAATCCTTATCCTGGGGTGGCTCATCGCCTTCATTTCTGTATTCTGCTTTGTTTCCTGTCTCCTGTGCCATGTCTGCCTCTTCCTTAAAAATGGGCCTTCCCTTAAAGGGAGTACATCATCCTTTAGTAGTTTCCTGAGAGGTTCTGCAGTGTATGTAGCCATCTTGTCTTTCTGGACATTTCTTTATTCCACCCTCATGCTTAATTGAGAATTGGCTAGGTATGAAATTCTGGATTTTTTTTTTTTTTTTTAAGAGTGAGGGAGAGAGTGGGAGAGAGAGAGAATTTTAATATTTATTTTTTAGTTCTCGGCGGACACAACATCTTTGTTGGTATGTGGTGCTGAGGATCGAACCCGGGCCACACGCATGCTAGGCGAGCACGCTACCGCTTGAGCCACATCCCCAGCCCCCTGAAATTCTGGATTTGAAGTGATTTTCCTCTTGAATTCATTGCTTGTGACTTGCCCTCTGGCTTCCAGTGTTGCAGTTGAGAAGACAGGACCCTTCACATTGTTCTCTTCTGGAAGGTTGGAAGATCTCCTTTCTTCCTTCAGGTTCTCAGATCTCAAGTAGGAGTAGGTCTCCTTTCATTCATTATGCTGGCTCTGTGAGACTGTTCCACCTGTACAGTCAGTCACACATTTCAGTTCAGGAAAATATGTCCTTTGTTATTTCTTCTTTCATGATTTCCTTCCTCTGGTTTCTCTGTTCTCTTTCCATAATTCCTGTTGATAAGGAATTGCCTGTCCTTCCTGGATTGCTCCTCTGGGCTGATTCTCTGTGTTGTATTCCATTTCTTTGTTGTCTTGTTTTAATTTCTCCATGTTTTCTTCAATTCATGTACTTAGTTTTGTTTCTGATACTTTAAAGAGCCTTTTTACTCTGAACGTACTGATTTTGAAAACATTATCAGCTTGGTTTATGGTGGTACTAACTTTTTGAGCACATTGCAGGTTGCTTTTTAAAGACTTTTCTCTAAATATTTTTGTTTTTTATTTCCTCTTTCTTGTTGGAGGTTCTTCACATGCCTGTTACCCTTGGCGATGTATTTGTAGTTTTAGAAGAGAAAGAGATTTACTAAAAAGAAATCATCTGAAGTTCTGGGTTTCAGTATGTACAAGGCTTGTTGGCCTATGGTCCTCCCTGTAGAAGGTAGCTTAGTCAGTATCTGTCGGTCTTCTCTCCGAGGTCAGTTTTCCCTGAGAGGAATCTTGAAATATTCTACGCAGAGGCACCAGCTGGCTGCCTGTAAGAAGTAAAAGATGCCCCGTAATGACACAGCCACCCTAAGCCTCAGTTTCTTCTTTGAAAGCATGGTGAAAAGCCAGCCTGCCTCTTAAGATGCCCAATCAGGAATCCATTTCTTTAAAAGAGCCAGGTGGAGGGGTGGGTGAGTGTGGATGGGGGTGATTTTGGCCTTCAATGTGCAGATATTGGCGCCCCCCTTGTCTTCAGTGTGCCCCCTTCCTCTCTGTTAAGTCAGATCGAGGTAGGAAGCTAATTCCTCTTAAAAACTGAGAAAATGCTCCTTTTCCAGCCCCACCACACCCGTTTACTGAGGACCTGAGCTTCCCTAGTCTGTGCCATACGGAGGCCAGCATTCTAGTGATGACTTCATTGCATATTATTGTTTGCTCCCTTTCAGGCCACCATATCACTTTTTCTCATCTACCCTGTTTCCAACTTCCAGAACTTGAATACCTCTTCTCTCCTTTTTCAAAAGTCTTGCAAGTTTCCCCCCCCCCATTTTTAGACTACTGTATTTTTGTTAGTTGACATATATAAATGAATTTCAGTTGTAGTTAAGAAGAATTTTATCAGGCAGGATTCCTCCTAGTCGTCTTAGACACCTCATAGTAGCCTCTCCCTTACCCATACACTGGATTTTATCCTTGCATTGTAGTATAAAAGAAATACTAGGAAAGTAAGAAATGTACAGTGGTAGGATGCCAGTTTAGTATGTGTGGGGCCCTGGTTTGATCCCCAGCACCACACAAAAAATTATTTAATGAGGAATATGTAATATATACGTTTGAAATGGGAGCCTTCTAATTCAGTCACATGGAGCTTGCCTTTCCCTCTTGGGCTCCCTCATGCACTTTTTTCTCCCTCTCTTTGCTCTTTCCATTATCAACGTCACTCTGAAACATCAAGTTTGAAATATATTTACCTCCTTTAGTAAGTTTAGACCCAAAAACATTTTAAAATGTGAGATCATAAAAAGATATAAGAATTTAACAACCTAAAGTACAGAATTTTTTGAAAAGTCAAATTTGAGCACTCAGTAATTCATTAATCATCATGCCCAAGTTGATGACCTACTGGTCAATTTTTTTCTGGTATTTGGTGGGTTTGTTTATTTTGATGTTTGAGGGAGATATGTGACCATCTGCAAGCGTTTTATTTCAACATTTAATATTGTTAACATTTCTTGGTGCATTTTGTTTGTGTGTGTGTGTGTGTGAACTTCAGCATTCTCTAGCAATAATTGGTGACAAGTAATCAAGCTAAATAGTGTCCCAACAAATCCCTAGCATTTGTATCTTTAGTCACATTTAGTTTGTAGGACGTAAAAGATGCCCAATAATGACGCAGCCACCCTAAGCCTCAATTTCTTCTTTGAAAGCATGGTGAAAAGCTAGCCTGCCTCTTAAGATGCCCAATCAGGAATCCATTTCTTTAAAAAGAGATTATTTAGTCCACTGCTTGTCAGATTTGATCCCCAAATAAAATATGGAATGTTATAATTGGAACAAATATGATCAATTGGTCTCTTTCTAACCCTCATCCCTAGCTTTCAGTGACCAGATGGTTCAAATGACAGAGTACTCTAGGAGACAAACACTGAAAGTATATTTTGCTTTTTAAAACATCAGTTTCAGTCTCAACTGTTTCAGAAGTGCTTCAAATTAACTATGCTCTCCAAGGGACAAAATGTTGGGAGGTTTCATTTAAAGCAAACCATAAAAATACAGATCATTTTAGTTGGCTGTGGTGATGCGTACCTGTACTGCCAGCTGTTTGGGAGGCTAAGGTAGGAGGATCACATGTTCAAGGCCAGTCTGGGCAACTTAGTAAGACTATTTTACAGTAAAAAATAAAAAGGGCTGGGGGTGTAGCTCAGTGGTAGAACACTTATGCTCAATGCCCCAGTACTCTCCCCCATACCCCTATCCCCAAGAAAAAAAGTAATTTTTAACTACATGATCCTGTAGAATAGAGGCTCTGGACATAGATTCTGGGCTCTTGTGTAATTTCACTAACACTTCGCCAGTTGTAAATCTCATGCTGCAGCTTTAAGCTTATTTCCTTTCTCTTCCATTGATCCTTCTCTGTTTAACTCTTTTTTAAAATAGAATACTATCTTTATATTTGGAAGTTAATTTTTCAAAATACTTGTACATCTGTTTTATTCTTGCAAGTACTGAGATAGGAAGGGAGAGAATAGTGTTCCATTACTCCACAGTAAAAAATCAACTGGGAGGCTTAATGTACATGTGCAGTTAGTATAGCTCTGAGATGTATCGATTTTAAAAAATGGTTTATAAAGTTATGCTTTTTGGTTCTTGGAGCTGATGTTTCACTGTGACTACCAGATCCTTTTATTAATCTAGCTATTATTCTCCTTTTCTTAATATATAATTGCACAAACTTGCCTTTTCTTTAATAAATGATGTTTCAATTTGTCAAGGTCACTTTATCACAACCTTTAGCAGATGCATTCAGTACTGGTCTTGCTTAATGAGCATGTTCTCAATCCCGTCATAAAAGATAATGCCACACACATTTCAGTAGAGATCCACTTTGGCCTGTGTATTTATCTGGTGTTTTGACAAGCATGATATTGTGACCAACTAATACGAAGTCCTCAGAGTAGTTCCTGTCCCTGTGTCACAGTAGTCTGAAAACTGCCAAAAACCAGACCATTCCTGTCTCAAACAAAATGGCCTTAACTCCCCTTCCCTTTTAAGCTGCTTTTGCACTGTTTCCTTTGTTTCTGTCCACTTTTGACCTCTGATCTGAATGGTGTTATGCAAGTTTTGCCCCTAATCAGGGGTATGTATGACTTAATAAATACAAATCGTGTTTGAGGAAGTGAGGAGTGTGAGGTTTGCAGGGTTGTGGTAGAGACCTGATCTGGTGGCCATGGAGCCCTCGAGACAGCACACCCCAGACTTGCCCTACAGGTGGGAGAGCCAGCTGTCCTTCCCGCCCTCCCTCTCCCAAACATGTTCTTAACAGCTCCCTTGAGGAATATTTCATCTCTTTTTAACCCTACAAGTCATGTGAAGAACTGAGCTTACATTAATTTTTTAAAAATTTCTTCAGTCAGTATATTAAAGAGACTGTATTTTGGGAGGCGGAGGGCAGGTACCTGGGATTAAACCCAGGGTGCTCAACCACTATGCCACATCCCCAGCCCCCCCCCCCCCCCCCCCCCCCGCTTTTTAAATTATTTCTTAGTTGTAGTTGGCCACAATATCTTTATTTTACTTATTCTATGTGGTACTGAGGATCAAACCCAGAGCTTCACCCATGCAAGGGGAGCACTGTACCTCTCAGCCACAACCCCAACCCCCACTTTTTGTTTTTAATTTTGAAACAGGGTCTCACTAAGTTGCTTGGGGCCTCACTAGGTTGCTGAGGCTGGGTTTTAATTTGGTGATCCTCCTGCTTCAGCCTCCCAAGTCTCTGGGATTACAGCATGTGCTACTATGCCCAGCTTTAAGGTTTATTTTTAATGTAAGTTTAAATAATGGATGATATGCTACCCCCCATATAACAGGTCAATATCCCTCCTTAATTTTCTTTCAATTTGTAAGTTTTAAAATATAATTTAAAAATTGTAAATAGAAAACATTTGACAAGTATAAAAATATTAACAGACTGATTATGTTATGAAAATGAAACAATTGAAATATCACAAGCAGCCAAATCAGAAAGTTAGCTCTGCATAATTCACTGTAAGGTAAAGCCATTAATCCTACATGTTCTCTGAATTCCTGTCTATGTGCTTCTTAAGGTTGGTGTTTCTCAAAGCCTGGCAATGCAGCTACCACCAGCCCAGTCCTGCTGAAGCCGCCCCCTTATATTCAGCTCCTGGTCTCTGCCCTCCAGCACCCTGCTCTGTACACCCAGCTGCCGTGATTGTTCCTGCTCTGCACTTTTTTCCTGGCAGCCACTTGCTCTGTTGTTATCTCAGCCCATACTTCTGTCCTGGGCTGGTCTGTATAACACATTCTCTTAGGGAAGACACAGCCTGTTCCCTCTTTTCCTGTAACTTTCAGGGTAGAGCAGCTACCTTTTTTCTATAATCTCATTATCTTCTTTCCTTAACAATGTGTGGTATCTCTTTATATCACAACATGATAGCACTGATACTGGATGTGGGGCGGGGGTTACTTTTCTTTGTCTAAATTCTAAGGAATTTAAAGTGAAGATTTCAGTTTTGAATTGTATTGCATGTATATCATGATGAGTCAAAGGACTGTTAATTTTCCTTCAATTTTATTTTATTTCTTTTTTAAAACATGGGAGGGTGATAGGTGAGAATTACAACTGATTTTAAAGTAAAACTTCTAATTCTTTGAAAATGCTAAGGGTTTGTAAACAAGAGTATCGACAAACAAGTCATAATAAACACATCATTGTACATCAGGCCAAATAATTCATACCCAAGATGTTAAACTAGTTCTCAATAATCTGTTAAAAGAGCTAACATGATCAAATAGTATGTGAAAGTAGGTTTTATTTCAAATATCCAAATCCCTACATGAAGGTCAGTGGCAATCTGAAGTTGGAGCCTTGGAGGTAACTTCTGGGTGAGTCGGCTTTAGCCCTGGGTGCCCTGGCTGGCATGTGGCACTAGGTCAAGGCTCCTGAGCCTTGTGTAGGAAGCTTTTTGTGATTCTGGCAGAAAGCAGTTCCAACTACCCTCATAGGTGTACTTCACCTTTCTAGCTTTTGCCATTCTCTCGGTGATGTGTTGAAGAGGCCTGGGTGAGAGATGAGTACGTGCTCTCTCCTGCCTGGGTCACGTGCTCAAGACTGTTAACCATTATATCACACTCTTCTATAAAATATGAAAATTTACAGCAGCTACTATAAAGACGGTTGCTGCAGGCATTGAATGTCACTCTTTAGGGACTGGGGTTTAGCTCAGTAGAGTGCTTTGTCTAGCATATGCAAAACCCTTGATTTGGTCCCCCAGTACCAAACAAAACAAAACTTTTTGGAAACTGCTTAGGGAAATGTGTTTGGTACATTTCAGTAGTTGGGGTGGTTTAAAGAAGGTGCTCACTGTGGACTGGTGTCTGTTCTCAGGTGGTCTTTGTAAAGATGTATTCTGGGTGGTGCACTCCCTTAGTAGGCTGTAGCTCAATTAGCCTTCCTCCTAGCACACGTGGCAGATGGTCACAGGAGTGTCCAGGACTCACTGTCATAGGGAAGTTGTCTTGCATATGAAATAAACATTTTTCTCCTGACTTTGAGTCTTGCTGGAAACTCAAGTTTTTTGTGGGAGCAGGGTTATGGTATTTCAGGTGCAGTATTAACCTGTCTTATGAAATTAAATCAGCCAACATTGCTACTCTCAGCAATTATATTCTCCAAAAGAAAAGAGGCAAAAGGAAGGGGAATAGTCTTTTGTCTTACATAGTAAGTAAAAGCATTAAGGGCTGAGGGGATAGATAGTTCAGTAGTAGAGCACTTGCCTAGCATGCCCTGGGTTTCATCTCCCTTGCATTAGAAAAAGTCAAAAGGCATTAATATTCTGTGAGTTGGTACATTTTTTTATAGTGATTACCTAAGTTCAAAGGAAAGAGTCTACCTGATAATAGTTGTTTAAAAATAAACTTTTTTTGGTATGGAGGGCGACTGGGGATTGAATGCAGGGGTACTTTACCACTGAGGTACATACCCAGTCCTTTTTATTTTTGGTTTTGAAATATGTTGCTAAGTTTCTTAGGTCCTTCCTAAGTTGCTGAGGCTGGTCTGGAAGTTGGGATCCTCCCACCTCAGCCTCCCAAGTCACTAGAATTATAGGCATGTGCCACTGTGCCTGACTAAAGTAAAATTTTTGACTCATCAGCAAAATAATTAAGGATTCTCTGTGTGATATGTTCATGGCAAATACTTCCCCATTGCACTTCATCTCTTCTTCCCCCAAATCAGTTAATATATAAAAATATGTGAACTGTGGTAAGATCATAGTGTAAGGATTTGGCTTTTAACTTGCAGTGAAGAACCTCTGTTAATTTCTAAGCATATAGATCACATGTTCAGGGTTGTGTTTCATAAGGAAACTCAGGAAAGAAGTGGGGAGACAGGAGATTCAAAGAGACCACTTGAGACACTGTGGGATAATTTGTACAGTCAAATACATGGTGGAAAAGGGAATCAGAAGAAGGGGACAGACCCCAGAAGTGTATTAGGATTCAGAGTCAGTTGAATTTTAACAGTGATTAGACATGGCAGGTGGAGAACAGTGGAGAGGCCAGGGACGAAACTGCCAAGGGTCTAGCTCAGCAAGCAAGGGGTGGGGGTCAAGACATCAATGATGAGCAGGGGATCCAGGGAGCAGAGGAAGAGACAGGTGTGCAGCTAATACGTAGTGGACAGAAGAAAGAGACGGAATTAGTCTGGCCTGTATGCATATTCAGGTCAGGCTCTAGTGCAGTGCTTTTTGTTTTGTAATAAGGACTGATTTTTATTTAGCTTTCCAAATAGAATTAAAACTAGTGAACTTTTAAATCCAAGTTGAAAAAGGGGGAAAATAGGAAATCACAAGGTCTGTATCATGTTAAAAATAAAATCCCAAAGAGAGAATTCTGAAGATACCAAAGAATTTATCATTGTAATAGTTGCCTAAGCTGGGTGACATGGTGCACACCTGTAATCCCAGTGGCTCAGGCAAGAGGATTGAGAGTTCAAAACCAGCCTCAGCAACTTAGGATCTCACTAAGTTGCTTAGGGCCTTGCTATCTCTAAATAAAATATTAAAAAGGACTGGGAATGTGGCCCAGTAGTTAAGCACCCTTGGGCTCAATCTCCGGTACCAATAATAATAATAATAATAATAACAACCACCACCACCACCACCCCACCACCTACACTACAATTGGAAGAGGGGAACAGAAGGGGCAATTCACTGGTTTTGATTTTTAAATAACTTCCAAAGATACGAAAGCATGGTGGGAAATCAAGATTCTATTTGATTGTGTTCAGAAAGAACTGATATGAGCTGGGTGCCACACCTGTAATCCCAGCAGCTCCGGTGCCATGTATAGTAGCACCCATTTCTCAGAATTCCAGAATGTTTTTAAGACTTTTGAGTGTTGAATGGAGGTACTTGAATGGGCTCTGGAGGTGGAGATTGTTGCCATGGTTGGCACTTATTCTGTGGGCCTGGAGCAGCTCTCCTCACAGGAAGTGGCAGGAGACACTGGCAGAGGCAAAAGAGAAGACAAAACAGCCTGGCATCGGTGTCTGAATGGGACCCTGGTGACCAGGTTTCCCAGTCCTTCTCCTGGGTTGTGGAAACAGGAAATACCTTTCATTAAAAAATTACATATTTACATAAAGGTAAACAACAGTAGTATTCATATTATAAACTAATGGAACTGTTGATGAAAGAAAGTCATAATACCAATAACCCAAAATGTTTGCCTCTTCCAGGTTTTGTTCTTGTGCTTATTATTTTACAGGATAGAATTATGGTGTATTAATGACTGAAGTGTGTTGATTGCTTTCCAAGCTCTATACTTGATTAATCACATTTAAACCTCAAAGGAACCCTCTGAGGATGGGTCTTATTACACTCCAGATGAGGAAACTGAGGTCCACAGAGGAACTTGTCCACGATAGAGACCCAGCAAACCTCTGTCATTAGACTGAAGATGCACATCTGTGTATGACCTTTTCACTTTATTTTATAATTTTAATTTTTATATTCTGTGGAAGGTTTTTGTCTTATTTAATGTGGGTATAATGCCAATTATCTAATGATTCCTGAACTTTCATACATTAAGTTTATTTCCAGTTAATTTACTACTTTTTGTGCAGCAAAAACGTTTTTATTTGTGGAGCTATCTTGGGAAAAAGTTGGATTTTGAACTGCTCAGTCAAAAAGTATAAACATTGTTATGGCTTTTGATAGGCATTATCTCAAAGATTGACCGAAAAGGATCATGCCAAGTTATGATCATCCACACAATGTGTGACCCTACATTCTAACACAACCTAAACATCATTAGATCTTTTTAAATTCTTAGAACTTCTTTATAATTTCATTTATTTTATTAGTGATATTGGTATTGTTCCCTATTTTGTGTTTTTTGTTCACTGATAATTAATTTTGAATTTTTACTATTTCTCATTTATTTTTCAATACACATTTTCTTAGTCTGAATAATTTTACCTATCTGGAGATAAGTAAAATAAATCAACTCATCTGCAAGTTCAGATGAGTCGAGCCCTTTTCAGGAGTGGCTCCTACCTGGGCAGTAGAACTCTTACCGTTTCTCATCTGTAGACGATGAAAGGCTGTAAGAGAAAACTTGCTTTCCTTGAGGTCAGGTAGTCTTGGTGGGCACCAAGCTACAGGAGACTTTTCATTGAGGTGGCTTTAAAGAAAATAAATTATTATGGTCTAGCATCAGCCTTGGATTGATGTGCTCCCATGTTGTTTTAGTAAAGATGTGTTCCTGCCATTAACCTTATTGGGTAAAAATCAAAATAAAGAGGTAATCCAGGCTTGTGTGACCCTGTCCCGGTAAGCCAGGTTCAGCAGAGCAATGTCAGCTGTGCGTGCTTAATTTTAGAACTTAATTTCAGAATGTTTGTAGCATACTATTGTCAAGAAGTGTGCCTTATGAAAACATAACTGAAGAACTGCCATGCAAGCAGAGGCACAAGACCAAGGGCAACAAAATAGCAAATCAGGTCGTTTTACTGAGCAGCTAGTGAAAGGGTGTTTTGTAAACAAATTCTCAGGCAATGTTCATTATGACAGGCTCCATGGAGGTTCCAGATAGTTCCAGACTTTGAAAACTGTCCATGATGTGTAAATCTTGGTTCTGACAGATGTCAGGTGAAGACCTCTGGTTTGTGAGTTACTTTGTTTCTTTATACAGAAATTACTTAAAATGGTTTCAATAGGGTAATAGTTAATTTGAATAAGCAACAGATGATTCTCTTTGCAGATTTCTAGGTAGCGTTCCCTTAATTTCAGAATTTGTTGAGAGTTTGAAAGGGCAGCCTCTTAAACTTGACATGTGTCTGTTGGCTCAAGACTTTGCACCTCCCTACTCAGGCAGTTACTCAGGGCATTTGAATTTACTTTTTTTTTTTTTTTTTTTTTTTTGGTGGGGGCAACACTGGGATGGAACTGAGGGATGTTTTACAATTGAGCTACATTCTCAGATTTTTTATTTTATATTTTTATTGTGAAACAGGATTTTGCTAAGTTGCTGAGGCTGGTCTCAGACTTGCCATCATTCTGCCCAGCCTCTCAAGTCACTGGGAGTACAGGTGTGTGCCACCAAGCTGGCTCTGAATCCACTTTTATTCATGAAAAACACACAGATTTCAAAACCAGCTCACTTATCACCTGGTTATCCTCAGGCAGCAAGTGCTTCTATAGCACTCCCATTTCTCCTGTCAGACCACTTAGCACTCATTCTCAATCCCCCAAGTCACTTTGATAATGAAAGGTCCCACTGTATCAAGACTCTGGGCAGGTCATGCCTTTGAAGCCGTCCACTCAACCAACCTTCCTTCAGGTCAGGTGAAGCTTCTGGGTGCTTACACAGACCCCACAACATCCAGGGACCTCAGCCTAACAGCACTTAGGTGATTGTTGATCTCAGCTAGACTAGACTTATATAGATACATTGAGGTGTTTTGTTAACAAGACCATGACTCTGCATAGAATTGTATGTAAATAAATTGCGTATGTATATATCCACACCACTTGTAGTTCCGGGAAAATTAATGCATGAGAGATAGACAACCCATGGTTGATCTGAATTCCTTATTCTTATGGTTCTTCGTGAAGCACAGTATGCCAAGGACCACTGTCACAAATTCTGCCTTTGTTATAGAGGGCTTCTGTACAAGGTTTTGTTGTTTATGAGTTTCAGTCTGCCTCTTGGGTCCTCTGACTCTTAATGCTGGTTGTAGTGGTTACAAATGGTTCATCTGGAAAACAGCCTCCCCTTGGACTTGGGAGGAGGGGAGGAAGAGGACTGCATGGAGCTATTCTGGAATGTGCAGACTTGAATGTCCTCTGCCTGTCACCTCTATCCCAACCAGAAATCTTGGAACCATCTCATTCCTCTCTTTTCCCCGTTTCTCTCATCCAGGCAATCACTATATACTGTTGATTTTAGTTCCTAAATAACATAAATCTCTCTCTCCTTCACTGTCACCCCCTTGATTCAGTCCATCATCTTTCTCATCAGAGTAGTATCTTATTTGGTCTCCCCACCCTTTAGTTTGTCCTCTTTAGTTCATCCTCTGTATCACCAAGATCTTTCTAAAACTCAAGAATGGTCAACCAGTCCCATCTTTCAACCCTTCTTCACCTGCACTCAGTTCATTTACTCAGCATCTAGTTGGCATCTTCTGTGTACCAGGAACAAATCATTAATAATAAGTAAAATAAGGCAAACGTGACCAAATGATCAGGCAACTGAGTTAGATAGGGGACCTCAGCTTCCTTGAGAAGCTGAGGTGGGAGTAGCAGAAAGAGTCAGAGAGCACTTGAAGCAGAGGGAACAACTGGTGCACAGGCTGTGGGGAGGGACTGTGCTTGGTGGATTTGAGGAACAAAGAAAGAGAGGTGGGTAAGGGAAGAGAGGGTAGTGAAGTTGGAGGGGTAGGCGGGAGCCTGTTCTGGCCTTTGTGGGCCAGGAGTGAAAATGGTCATCTTTTTGCCACTGGGTAATGTAATACCATTTTGTGGGCAGAAAATCTTGGAGGAAGAATAATTCGGTGGGAAATGGGGACTTGGATTTTGTCCATGTTAAGTCTAAGATTGCCTCTTAGACATCTAAGTGAAGTGTGGAAGTATGCCGTGTCAGAAGGAAGGGTTTCCTGTGGTGCTTCATGGTTTGTTGGTGCCAGGTGGAGCTCTAGCCTCCCTTCCATCAGCACTCCCAATTCCCCATGAGTGCCACAAGGCCTTGGGGTCAGGGAAGAATCTGCACCTTATTGGGAAGAGTAGCCTGAGTAGCCAGAGGCGTGGCCTGCTGCTGTTGGAGTGACTTGGAGGATTTGAGGGAGCACTGGGAGAAGTCAGCACACATCAAGAGCCACACCTTTCTGCTTTCCCAGTTAGTTCCTCCTGTGTCCTCAGAAACCCTGAACCCACCACACCCTTCAAGCTGTACTCTGAAGAGCCCTTTCACCTGGTGCTCTCCATGCCACTCCCTCTCTCTCCCAGGTCCCTCACAGGCAGAAGCAGTTTTTAATGTTAACCTGTGGGCCATACTCTCCAAAGTGATGTGCTCCTTCCTTCCCTATGACACCTTAGGCCAGGTTTGTATGATAAGCATCTGCAGTAGAAGCTGAGGAGCTTGGTTTGCTAAGGCTGTGGATAGCTGTCTTACAAACTCCTGTTGCTTGATTTCACCTCAGGCAGGGCTGGCCTTTTGAACACACCCTTCCTCCTTAAAGCAGATTGTCTTCCAGACCTGGAATTTCAGCAATGGCTGACAGCATTCTTCTCCCAGACACACCTCATCCCTGGGAAGTTCCATTTAAAGTGAATATGACAAAATCCTAATTGCTCAGCTCTAGAAGACTGTTCAAGACCTTCCAGATTAGCTCTGGAGAACCCCAGGAAATGGTCCAGCTACACACACATTAACACATCATGGGCCTTCAAGGAGCTCTGAGGCCACCAGTAAGCACCAAGTATTGCCTTTATTTAGCGCCTTAATTTGAAACCTCTTAATCATTGATTTTTCTCTCTCTCTCTCTCCCTCCTCCCTCCCTCCCCCTCCTTCCCTCCCTCTCTCTCTCTCTCTCTCTCTTTCTCTCTCTCTCTCTCTCTCTCTCTCTCTCTCTCTCTCTCTCTGGTACTAGGGATTGAACCCAAGAGGCACTCTGCCACTAAACTACATCCCCAATGCTTTCTTGCTTTTTATTTTGAGACAGTGTCTAAGTTGCCCAGGCTGGCCTCAAATTTATGATTCGCGAGCTTCATCCTCACTGAAGACTACAGGCATGTGCTACCACACACCCAGCCTCATCAATATATTTTCAGGCAGTTCAGTTATTTGGCTAATCCCATCATTTGCCTATGGTCTCTTTCTAATCTCACGAAAGAAAGCCATTGTGACTAAACTCTCTCTCACCCATTGGTGCTGTCCAGAGAAGGGATCAGAGGAGAGAGCACACAAGGCTCTTAGATTTACCAGATTTACTGAACAGATGGTCTTTGAAAACACAAGAGACGGTTGTTGGTGAGGAGCGATGTCTACAGAATCTTTGAGATCTTGTGTTGGCTTTCGTCCACATAGTCCTAGGAATTGGCTTCTTAGAAAACTGTAATGTCCCCCTCAGCCAGTCTCTTAGCCTGAAAAATGGGACAATAGCTGAGCTGTCTTGTCAGGTTGTTGAATAAATGAGACCTGTCCTAACAGTTAGTAGACACTTAAAAATTGGAGGTGGGAGCCCTGCAGTGGTGCACGACTATAATTCCAGCGGCTCAAGAAGCTGAGACAGGAGGATTGAAAGCTTAAGGCCAATTTTAGCAACTCAGTGAGACCCTGTCTCAAAAAATAAAAAGGGCTGGGGATGTGGCTTAGTGGCAAAGTGCCCCTGGGTTCAATCCCAGTTCAAAAAAAAAAATGGAGATGAGGGAACAGATACACTGAAAAATCATTGAATGTTTTTAATCTTGGTCATGTTATTTCCAAGACTCTGTTTTCTTCTGTTGAAGTGAGGATCAGCCCCTTGCTGAGTATCTTCCTCATCTGGGAGTAATCTGTTAAAACAGATGAAGAAGAAAAATATATGTGTTCCGGGGGGGTGAACTGACCTGACAGTTGTTAGACTTTGAGCTGCACATGCAGTCTTCCCAGGGTGGAGTTCTCAGTCTGTATTTGTAACATGCTTCATTTTGGATGTAGCTGCTACAGGTGGCAGAGTTACCCTTTGAGAAACACGAGTCAACTCAGAATTCAATATTAGCAAGCTAGTCACAGGTATGGGTACCACAGTGCTATCTCAGAGTTGAGCTTTTTCTTCCAGGACAGGTGACCTGAAATGCCCTGTCTCATCCTTATTACTTCATTAAATGTTCCTCACCAACACCTGACTGGGTCTAGTGGAACTAGCTAGACTAGTGTTGGCAGTAGCTTAAATATGCTGTGGTTTGGGTATAAATGGGTGTCCCCAAAAGCTTCATGTGTTGAGTTTAATCTCCTTTGGGAAGTATTGAGAGGAGGGAAACTTCCTTTGAGTAAGTTTAGAGGTGCTTGGGGAGGGGGGTTCAGGAAATAATTAGGATTGACCCCTACTATTGAATCCTGACCGCCTGTTTTTGAGTCTTGACAGCTTTATTAGAAGAGGGGGAGAGTCTAGAAGAGACATACATATACATGTACTCCCTGTGACTTTCCATGTGACACTTTGTGCCACCTCAAGACTGCCAGCAAAAGGCTGTCACTTGATGAGGCCCCTAGACCTTACTCCTCTAGAACTATAGGCCAAGTAACTTCCTTTCTGCGGGAACCCTGCCCTGTGTAATAGTGCCTCATCTTTCTGTCCCTGTCCAGGCTGCCCATGGAAACGTCCCACTGCAGGAACAGGGTGACTTTGCTGAGAATAGACACAGATGAGAGGGTCTGTGAGGTAGAAGTAGACCTGAGCAAGAAAAGGGAATTCAAATGCAAGCAGGAAAAGAGGTAGTGAAGATAGGAAAGGGAAATTGGAGTTTCAGTATGTCCTTCCTTGCCAGATTTGAAATCTTGGTAGAGGAGTCTGATTGTGGCATTGTTTGTCATCCTTGCTACTGAAATCATAAACATTTCAGTCTGGGTGCCTCTTGAATAAGCAGCTTCCAGTAATTGGCTTTCAAGGACACACAGACTCAACTCCTGGGTGGGCTGAGCCTCTGAGAGGAGCAGGGTTATACCAAGAATCGCTTCCCTGATGGGAAATTTCTGTTAAAAGATGCCTTTTTAGATTCAGAAAGCACAAAATGTAATCATTTCTCTTTATCAGCCAATCCCCTCTTTGACCAAAGGGTAAAATAAAGCTGGTACGTGATCTTGTGCAACTTAAATTTCAGTGTTTTAAACTGTCTAAGCATTCATCTCTCCACACTTTGAGAAAAGGCTGTTCTTTCTTCATCACAGGGCTGCCGCAGGGCTCCTGCCCCTGCTGGGTTCAGCCTTTTCTCAGGTTCTCAGCTTCTATTCAGAGGAAAAGTGCTAATTACTGCCTTCAACCCAGTCCAGGCTTCAGCGCCAGTCTCTCCTTTCTAACTCCTTAAAGGGTAAAAGTCCCTTTTCTTTTTAACAGGGAATAATTCCCTTAGACAAAATATATAATGTTTTTAACAAAGTTGCAGAGTTTTCTTTGGGGGCTACAAAAGAAACCCTCTGATTAGAATTATTTCAATGGGTTATATATACTTAAAGGTAAAATAAAATGCAAATTGTGTTTCAGGAAAAAAAAAGCAAATCTGGTTAACCCAAAGGAACATCATTAGAAACCTGTGTTGGCATTTTGCTAAGTGGAGTTCTGAGACTGTGTGTTAATATCATAGCAATATATTACATATAGCTTGTGCAACAGAAAAATGATTAAACCAAGACTTTTTGAGAAATGTTTTAATAAAGGTGATGAAAACTGGCTTCAACTTAAATTGTAGTGAGTGGATGCTTTTTATTTAGGAAATTGCTTTGTTTTACCTTCCTAAATTTATTATTGCTGAACCTGAAGGCTCTCAACCCAGGAGAATTAGAGAATTATGGAGCATTTAAAACCTACAGCAAATGGCTAGTGTCTGTGCCTGCTGTATCCATAGGTGCACATCATCTCATCTGTGATAATTACAAACTTTTTCCTTTGTGGGCACCTTGGTAGAAATCATTATTTGTACCTGCCATAGTCTTACATGTTGTGGAACATCATCATCAGTAAAGTGTTGATAGCCAGGCACAGTGGTGTATGCCTGTAATCCCAGCAGTTTAAGAGGCTGAGACAAGAGGATCACAAGTTTAAGGCCAGCCTCAATAACTTGTCTCAAAATTAAGAGGAGGAGACTGGGGATATAGCTCAGTGGCAGAGTTGCCCCTGGGTTTAATCCCCAGTACTGCAGAAATAATAATATAACTTGTTTGTATTGAAACAGGTAAGGGGGTGGGAAATAAGTAGCTACACAAGTTGCCTGACAGGTAAAAAAAAAAAAAAAAAAAAAGCTCTAGTTTTGACAAAGGGAAAGGCTCAGAAGGCGTGCCATGAGCCTGGGTTTACCCTCATGGCCAGGAGTAGATTGTGGTATAGGCCGGGTCCTCCCGGATAGCTGTGATGCTGCCAGTCTTCAGCTTCCCATGACTTTGCAGGGAAGCCCAGAGGGCTCTGGAGTTTTGGGGGACCAGCCATCCCACAAGGGAGAGGAAAGTAACAGAAATGACTAGGAATGCTGCCATGTACGTTTTATATAGGAATCCTTAGGAATGCCCTAGGCATCCCTTTAAAAATCCTCTTGTCATTCATTCTTAAGCATGTTCAGGGTTTTTGCCCCCATTAATATCCTAAAATAACAAAATATGCCAGCCCCCACCCCTTTTTTCTCCCAGCTGAGTATTATCCTCATTTTACTGTTGAGAAAACCAAGACATAAAGAAATTAACCGGGCTTGGGTGGTTGCCTGGCTGTAATGCTAGTGGCTTCGGAGAATTAGGAGGATCACAAGTTTCAAGCCAGCCTGTGTAACTTAGTGAGGCCCTGTCTCAGAAAAGAAAGGGCTGGGAATGTAGGTCAGTGGTAGAGCACCCTCCCATACCAAAGAAAAACTGACCTGCCTAAGCTCCAGCAGCCAGTGAGAGGCAGGGCCAGGTGTTAATTTCTTTCCCTCCTGGAGCAACTCTGCTGCCATCCCACCTCCACACACTTCTGTGGGCAGCTCAGCAGCCCCCACCCTTGCCAGCTTCTGCTGGTCTTCCTCACTTCATGTCTTTGTCTGTTTTTAGACTGCCTGTGTTTGAGATATAAACTAAGAAAGATATCCCACTGAATATAAGGATGGCTCACAGAGGAAATGTCAGCTAAAGTAACTAGAACTGGAATCTTTTTTCTGCCCTCAACTTCCCCATGGAGCCCTAATTTGTCACAACTCAGCTCAAGCAACACTCCCTCAACAATGCTTTCCTGACCACCTTAGCCAGTCAGGGACACTACCTGTAAGCCCTAAAGTGCTATTTCTTCCATAACTTGGGTTATAATTTGCTCCCAGACCATTCTGCCAGGTCCCTGAGGGGCTGGTTCCAGGTGGCCTCTGGCTCCTCGTGTCAGCCCTTGCACACAGACATGCAATGAAAGGTGTTGAATGAATAAAAAGAGAAGATTATTACACTTATAAAATTGATATCATTCACTCACAAAGAAACTTCAGAATCAAACGAAAAACCACTGAGAATAAAGAACGTCGTTATCATATGGTCTCACTTTTATTAGATAAACCAGCACATTTGAAGGAAAGGAGGAGTGGACAGAGCTGGACTGAGGAGGACCAGATGATCAAGTTCTTATTAATTTTCTTCCAGCCCTCGGTTCCACTACCTGGAAATTGCAGTTTTATGCTCTGGAATCAAGAATTACATGTTAAGCCAGGCAAGGTGATGTAGACCTGTAATCCCAGCGTCTCAGGAAGCTGAGAAAGGAGGATGGCAAGTTCAAGGCCAGCCTCAGCAATTTAGTGAGATCCTATCTGAAAAAGGGCTGGAGGTGTAGCCCAGTGGTTAAGTGCCTCTGGGTTCAGCCCCCAGTACCAAACAAAAAAACAGTTGACTTTGTTAATAAGGCAAATGGAACAGCCCATTAGGAGGTTAAATGCTTTCCTCATATTCCATAGAACAACTAGCATTTCGTGATTCTTTTTTTTTTTTAATTTTTTTAATAGTTGTAGGTGGACAGCATGCCTTTGTTTAGTTTTTTTATGCAGTGCTAAGGATCGAACCCAGTGCCTCACACATGCTAGGCAAGTGCTTTGCCACTGAGCCCCAGCCCACATTTCATGATTCTATAGAGAGGTACCAGCTTGGCTTTTTTACCTTTGTTAGACAGCGGTTACCATTACCTCTGATGGAGGCACAACAGATGTACCTTACTTTCAACATACGCAGTGTGTGAGTCTGGATTGGTAAAATGGCAACAATAAAGGGGTGGGGTGGGGTGGGCGTGCAATATAATCTTCTAGAGAAAAGACATTCTTCTTCAGCTGCATCTTAGGATCTAGTAACTTTCCATTATTTGTTTGCTGAATGATGAAATGGGAAAAAATGTTGTATAAAGATCTGTGTATTCTAAATATATTCTTATTCCTCTATTTGGCAGATGAAGTACGGAAAGATAAGGAAGGACGTTGTTAATGAGGGGGAAAAGCCCTTTAATTTCAAGCCTTCTAACCTGATTCAAAGCAACATAACTTCACTATAAACTGCAGACAGGCTGGTCCCACCTGTGGGTACAAGACTAAATAGAAGGTGATTAAGGGAACAGGATGTCCTATTGGTTTGAAACAGAAACCAGGGCTGTAGCTGGGAGATGCTGCCAAAACAGATGCATTCGGATTCTGACCTTGGTCCTGCTTTCTGTGCTTTTGCATTGCTTCTGGAGCCAGTCACCAGCCAGCCCCTACTTCCTCAGTTCAGAGATACTGCAATTAGGTTCATAATGTGGCCTGAAGGGCCTTCCCAAAGAAGCACATCTCAGTCTCCCATTGCAAAATCACTTAAAAAAATTTTTTTTTAGTTGTAGGTGGGCACAATATCTTTATTTATTTTTTATGTGGTACTGAGGCTCAAACCCAGTTCCTCACACATATTAGGCAAGAAAGAGCTCTACCACTGAGCCACAACCCCAGCCCTCAAAACCACTTTTTAATTGGAAGTTTTAGGACGGGGGAGGTGAGAGTCTAGATGAACAGTTTTATTGGAGATTATTTTATATTTGGAAAATGATGATCAAATTAAAAGTTAACTTGGTCTTGGATGATAGGAGCAGATGACTTCCAGGAGGCAGAGAAGGTGAGCTGCTAGGTTCTTGGGAATGTTGTGACAGCAGTACATCTCAGGTCCCTGTGGCATCAGGACATCCAGAAGCCTCAGGTCATTCTAGATTAGTCTATGGTTGCTCAGTTGGAGTGGGAACAGGCTGGGAGAGCTATGGCCTGGGGCAGTGGCAGGGACCTGGGGCAGGAAGCTGGATGGCTTAGCATGTAACACAGGCGGTATCTGCAGAGCTCAACTGTGAGCCAGCAGGGCACTCTTACCCATTCTGGTTGTGCCCAGTGTTCCTTTCTTGGGTAGTTTTCAGTGTCTTAGGACTCCTGCTAGCATCTCATTTGTACACGGTCATGTGTAGTTTTAGTTCCTATTCATTTAACACTTTTCCTTCCAATGCCGGTGCTTCAGAAAATTTTAGAAACAGCTCTGTTCATCGGCAGTAACCAAGGACAGAAGGACTGAGTGAGAGTAATAGGAAACAGTAGCTGGGAGGGGCAGTGCTTAGAGAGGGCGGGAGCTGACTGTCCTCACTGGTGGAGGTGGAATACTGCTAAAGCAATGCAGGGCAGCTGCACTCCCCAAAAGGCTGACAGCACATGCCTACAGGGGCTGCTTGTTCCAGGCAGTATTTTAGGAGGAAACAATGAGTTCTAAATAATAATGATAATAAAATAATGACTGAGTTTGTCTTAATTTAATAGACTCTTTGATGTGTATTATATATGGTTTTGGTATTAGCAATTGCCAAGAATGTGACACAGATGTAGGAAGATATATTTTATGTATTTTATAAAAATAAGTCCTAGCAATTATATAACATTTTAGTTCATAGATTTGGGGGGTTACTGGGAATTGAATTCAGGGGTGCTTTACCACTCAGTTATAACCCAGCCCCTTTTCTTTTTTATTTTGACACAGGGTTTCACTAAATTGTTTAGGGCCTCATTAAGTTGCTTAGGCTGGCCTAAAACTTGCAATCCTCTTACCTCAGCCTCTCCAGCCTCCTGGTTGCTGGGATTACAGGCATGCACCACCGTGCCCAGCTAATTTATGGAATGTTTTACAGTTATTTCACACAATTTCACGAGAAATGCAAAGCAAACATCCCCATTTTACCGAAGATAAAATGATGTGGTAGCTTTTGGCTCTCGTACTATGCAGATACCCTCAACTGCTTTGTGAACTAGTCTTGTGCTACTTTGGACCTGGACAGTAGTCACATTAGACAACTACAGTTATTATTTGGTTATTCTAAAAAGACAGTCAACCTGAACTTTGTTTTAAGTACAAAATGGGCTTTACACCAGTGACTGCTGCTAACATGATTCACTGGGTGACATCTTACACTTGTAGCATCATAACTTATTAAGATGTGTATGTAATAGTTTCGAGTTCTGAAATCAGCATTTACTTGATCAGCTGTGGGACATAGTGCAACTTTTAAAACCATGCACTATACCTTCAGTAGCATTGAGCAAATGGACCTAGGAAGAACTGGGCATCTCATCTCTCTGACCCTCAGGTTGAACGTGAAACCTTGGTGGTTATGGGCTGGGGAGGGAGTCCTGGGACAGGAGCACATGCCTTTCTCCCAGGACTTGGTGAGGATGCAGGCAGCAAAGTACTCCAGGCAGCTACAAGAGTTTTCATGAAGAAACCTGAGGGTAGAGTCTAGCTTCAAGGATCAAGGACCAAAACATGCATTGCTTGGGCCAGCATTCTGAAGAGCTCCTGAAAGAAGGTTGACAGGATGCAGAGTTGCATCAAAGAAAGAAGCTCCCAAGACCTTAGACACCTACTTGAATGTAGACCATGTGACTCCCATGTAGCAGGAGAACATAGTTAGGGGAGAAGGGCCTTCTGTCCTAGATATAGAAGGCATGATTAAAAGGGAAAGGCCTTTTGCTTGTCCCCACAAATGAGTACCTTGTTCCGCATTCTCCAAACTCTCCTCATTAGTGCTCTCCAGGCCTTGTGTCCTTCCATCAGCTCACATTCTCAATACCTACAGCTCTCCAGGCCTTGGGGGTGCACAGGGCATGGTTTAGAGGGTGGACAAACCTGAATAGTCAAGTATGAAATAAGCGAATGCAGTGCTGGATGGAAGCCACAGGGCACAGTAGTGTGGTGTGTGTGGTCAGCAAGGTTCTTGCAGACGTGATCGTCATCGAGGCGCCGATAATGCTCTGACCCATTGTTGCAGCACTGGCGGCTGCTCCGAGATGCCTTCTGAGCACTGTGATTACTCAGGTGGCTGTTCCCTCTCAGAGGAAAG
Source organism: Spermophilus citellus (assembly GCF_964194105.1). Taxonomy (NCBI): domain Eukaryota; kingdom Metazoa; phylum Chordata; class Mammalia; order Rodentia; family Sciuridae; genus Spermophilus; species Spermophilus citellus. The sequence continues at coordinate 130,858,154 of NC_138197.1, read as the reverse complement.
AGTTGTTCTGGGAGTGAAGAGGCATGTGCAGTTCTCCCTGGAGTTTTTCTTTGAGTAGGACCAGTCAGCTCCTAGTTGATTCTGCCCCTGCAGTTTGCCACCTTAAGTCAGCGAGCCCTGCCTCTGAGACAGTGACAATTTCTGGTGAAAGGGTTGGGCCGGGGTCTATGTAAACCTGCCCAGAAACTAATAATAAGTTTCATAATTTTATTTCCCAAGTTCACAACATCAGGAAATGCAGGGTTCTTGTCAGAGTTGCTTGAAAATAGCCTTTATTCCTTTCCGTAATAAATGAAAAATATCTTATTAAGAGATCATTTATTCCTTCATCAGAAGTTTGGGATGTTTCCTTTTTGAAAAAATGTAACTTTCAGAAACTATGCCTAAAGCACCCCCATCTCACTGTGTGTGGGGAACTCAGCTCACCTAGGGATGAATATCGTTCACTCTGGAATATAGAGTAACTCTGAAATCAAGAACATCTGGGCAGTGATTTTATTGTATTATTTGCAGGAAGGAGGAGGACAGTGCAAATTACTTCTTCAGGTAAAAGGCAAAGAATAGAAATCTAATTGGAAGTTAACATTGGCCTGGGCATCGATTTGCAGATGGAAGGGTTCAATAGATAGGGGAGGTTTTGTAGAGTTAAATTTTTGTATTCTGTCTTTGACTCCTGCACTTAGGAGGTACTTCACATGTTAGATAGTTGAGTGAATGGAGGAGACTAGAAGGCATCGTGCTATGAAGTGAAGAATGTTGAACTTGGGGTCAGAAGAAAAAAGGCTGCAGCTCTAAGTTCTGTTCCCTCCTAGCAGTATGGTCTTCAGCAGGTCCCTTTGCCTCTGTTTATTCAGCTAGAAGAAAGGTACCAGTTCAGCATCCCTTCTTCAGGGACCTCATGCTACCCAAACTGGCCTCATAAAAAGTGGGTGAAATAGTACATGTTTCCATGAGGGAGAAGTTGGTTGCACTAGAGATGTAAAAGGAAAGTGAGCGATCCCAAATCTGATCCTGTTTGTTTTCTGCTGTTGCCGTACACTACCACACACTGTTAAACTTCCAGTTATGCACATTAGAGGCCAGTGTGGGTATCCCTGGGCTAGAGCTGAGGTATTGGCTGTGCTGGGTGCCTGCCTTTCCCAGCTTCTGCAGCTGCCCGCATTCCTTGGCTCATGCCCCTTTCTTCTGCCTTCAGAGCCAGCAGTCTTGCATCTTTATGACCCTGCTCCCATTTCCATGTCTTTGTAAAGCCTACAAATATAACCCACTCTGGGGGAGGGTCTTTGATTTTATGAGCTATGAGGTTAGATTGGGCCTGTCAGAACAATCAAGTCTGCTGTCCCTGTCTCGAGGCCTTGACTTAATCACATCTGCGAATTTCTTTTTGCCATGTTAAGGAGTCGTTGGGACATCGATGGGGCATCTCTAATTCTGTCTCCCATACCCATAATCTATAGGTTGCTCTACAGGGGACAGAAGTATAGTGGAGAAAGCACTAAAATGATTCTCACAAAACCTGGAATCAGGCCAGTCATTTATCCCTCTAGGTCTCTGTTTTATGCATCTAAAAAATTGGCAAGTTGATTTTGGAAGCGTTCAATAGATAATGGTTCTGAAACTCTTGTGCCTCAGAGTGGCTTCGAGAACTTGTTATAACACTAGTGAGATGAGGCCTGAGAATTTATGTTTCCAGCAAGTTCCAAGGAACTTGTCTAGGGACCACACTTGTAGAACTACTGAACTAAATTTGTCTTTAAGGTGCTTTCTTTAAGGCCCTAAGGCCCTGTATCCTGCAGGGTTTCCTCTTTGGATCAACACAGGTAATTAATTGTGCTTTGTAGCAAAAAGAATCAAGCATCATTTTATTGATGTAACTTCCTGGTGAGCCATGAGTTACCTTTCTTTTGTGAAAAAGATGGGCTGTGTGGTCTGTGGGCTGGTCAGAGTGGGGAGTTTCAGAATGCCCTGCGGGGACAGGGAGGCAGATGTTGAGGTCTTGATCCTTATCTGTGAGCTGGGGTGGTGACAAGGCCCGCTCTGCAGTTGCTTTTCACGCAGTAGTCTGTGTAGATCATCTGGTGTATGCCTGGCACGTGGTCAGCATGGGTCACATTACTGAGCACTTTTGATCCAGCCACTGTTGGGAGTCTGGGTTAACGCATTCTACCCTCACGACATTGCTCTGAGGTGGGTCACTCCCACTTTTTTCCCCCCTTCTTAAATACATGGAGTGATTGATTGATCGATTCACTTACTTATTTATTTATTTATTTATTAATTACACAAATGGAGCACAACTTTTTATTTCTCTGGTTGTACATGATGTAGAGTCACACCATTCATGCAATCACATCCATATGTAGGGATAATAATGTCCATCTCATTCCACTATCTTCCCCACACATGCTTGTCGCCTCTTCTTCCTCCTTCCCCTCTGCTCAATCCAAATTTTCTCCATTTCACACCCCCCCCCCCATTATGGATCAGCATCCACTTATCAGAGAAAACATGTGGCCTTTGCTTTTTTGGGATTGGCTTACTTCACTTAGCATGATATCCTCCAACTCCATCCATTTACCTATAAATACAATAATTTCATTCCTCTTTAAGGCTGAGTTATATTCCATTGTGTACTTATACCATAGTTTCTTTATCCATTCATTTATTGAAGGGCATGTGGCTGTTTCCACAGTGTAGTTATTATGTCACTCCTACTTTCGCAGATGGAGGGAACAAAGGTTAGGAATTTGGCCAGGAAGGCAGAGGTAAACAGTGTAGAGTCATTTACCAACCAGTTGTGTAGGTTCCAGAGTTCACACACTTAACTCTTGTACAGAATTGCCTCACATAGTTGATCCCTTCCTGTATCAGTGAGGGTATTTTTAAGTTATACAACTTAAAAATGATATTTCTCTGTGTGTGTTTCTTAAGTATCTTGTCGTGTAACAAATCTGGAGGCAGGTGGTCCTGGAGGAGGTTAGTGTGGTGCTCAGCAGTGTCACAGTGGGTCCAGATCCATATCTTGTCATGCTACTGTTCCCAACAGATGGGTTTTGTCTTCAGGACTGTCCCCTTGTGATCATAAGATGGCTGCCACAGAACCTGCTGTCCTGTATCAGAGACTGAGCAAGAAGATGACCTGCTCCCTTGTCTCCTCCCTCTGTAAGGGAGTAAAGCTTTCACAGAGGCCCATTCCATGCAGACTTCCCTGCCAGAAATGCTTGGCCTCCTGTTTCCAGATGGCCACTGCTAACTGAGAGTCCCTACCAGGGTGGGGAGGGCCTGAAGCCCAGCCCTCAGGGTAGCTGAATGCTCAGGCTCCCTTAGTAAGAAAGGCAGCAGGAATGGCTGCCTGTTGCTCACTGACAGACCAGCCTTACTTCATTCCCTCAAGTTGGTGACACGACCTTTTTCCTGAAGGTGCCCTGTGGCACAGACAAAAGGAGCCTGTCTAGTGCTGCTAGAAGTTCTGTGGACTGCCCTTGGCCGACTACACGCCTGATGAGCTTTGCTTTCTCGGCAAGGGTATGAGGGCACATGATCACATTTATTGATTTGGGGCACCCAGAAGGATCTTGGTCTTGTGAATGGAGGACGAGGCTCTTGAAGGACTTGTCTTACAGCCCTGTTCTCCCATTTGTCTCTGGAGGCTGCTGTCCATTCTGACCTGGAACAAGGTCCCTCACCTCTGGTGCCTCAGCCATCTCATCTCTATAGTGAGATGGTACGGGGCCCCTACCCCACGGGCATCACCACAGCCATCCTGACACATAGTGACGTGGGCTCCAGTGTTGCCAGCCTTGGTTAACCATCAGCATTGGTACTGGGAGGGCTTGAGCCAGCTTCAGTGCTTAGGAAACACTTTTTGCTTTTTGTTCTTTTTGTTGTTGCTATTGTTTGTTTGGTCATTTTGTTTTGTTTTGGGTAGAAGCAGAAACAAAGATCCCTGTCTTCAGTTAGCCTTCCAGGGTGTGCCAGGCCACCTAGAGAGTCCACACCCTTCCTCAGTAGGGCTATGTGTGGTTGAATGTTATGAATATGATTGTTGTTGATGGGACACCTATTTCCTATGCTGACAGGAAGAGCATTCATAGCCCACATCACAGGAACCACAGAGATGTGCCCCACTTTAAGAAAACCTGACCATATAAGGAGGAGCATCATAATTACAGAATAATGTCTCACTTAGCCAGGAATTCATGGCAGTTCTCCTAGTGCATTTAAAATAGGACTCATGTATAAAAATACCATTTCCATACAGGAGCCCATATTTTCTGAAAAGGGAAATATACTTGTATTGGGCATTTGGGGTAAGTAGATCAAAAATAAAAATAACATCTTATAAATATAAGAACTAGAAACTAAGTTCCACTTTTAATTCTAAAAGGTTTATATTTATCTCTACTACCTTAACCCTCTCCTCCTACCCTAGATTTTCACAGCAGAAATACACAGGATCTGCAGGCAGCTCATGATGGCAGTGAGTGTCAGGCATGTGAGTGAGTGGACTCCAGGGACATCAGCAGCAGAACTGGTCATACCATTCTCTGGCGTGTCTGCCACGTGCTGTAGGGTCAGTGGTCTCGCCCCAGTGTGGTGTTCCACTTGACTTGAGATCATTTGTGAGGACTGGCCTTAAAACACATTGTGAATCCTTTCCTGTGCATGGTCAGCGAGTAGCAGTGAGAAGTGGACCAGCCCATTTTGCCATCAGAGACTCCTCTAGCCACAGAGACACTGGCCAAGGTCTAGCCAGCAGGATCTGGGGAAGGCCAGCAGGAGAGAGGCAAATCTGGGATATTCACATGCCTGGCTTCTTCCTTCTTTTCAGAAATGCTCCCACTGCCAGGAGGCCGGCGCCACCCTGGGCTGCTACAACAAAGGCTGCTCCTTCCGATACCATTACCCATGTGCCATCGACGCAGGTAAGCTGAGAACGCATACCCTTGCCCAGGGCATCCAGAGGGCCAGGACATACAATTTGGTCATCTCCCTTCTTTATAGTTCTTTTTGCCTCTCCTGGACCTCTTCTGTTTGTAAATTCTAAAAGAATACAGAGAATAAATATGAAGGAGTAAAATGGGGTATTTTTTTTTTTTTTTTGGTAATTTTTTAGTAACAGTTTTCTTCGTCTAATTCACATGTGCTTTGCATATTTAAATGTACACTTCAGTGTCTTCTAGTGTACTCACAGTTGTGTAGCCATCACCACAGTAGATTTTTTTAACATTTTCATTACCTTGTAAAAAAGCTCCTACCAATCTAGAGTCACTCAACTTCCTTCCCCTCCCCCCAGACACCCCACCCCCACCCCCACCCCCGCAACCACCCATCTGCCTTCTAGCTCTATAGATTTGCCTGTTCTGGGCATTTCATGTAAATGAAGTCATACAGTATGTGACCTTTTGTAACCAGATTCTTTCACATATCGTAGTTACTTACAAGGTTTATCCATGTTATAGCATGTATTAGTACTTTATTTATTTTTATTGCCAAACAGTATTTTATTGTAAATGATATATACTGCTTTATTTATCCATTCATCAGTTGATGGACATTTGGGTTATTTCCAGTTTTTTATTTTTATGAATAATGTTACGGTAAAACATTCACATATAAATCTTTATGAGGACATGTGTTTCAGTACTCTCATGTATTTAACCAAGAGAAGAATTGCTGAGTGGTATGGTAACTCGTGTTTGACCTTTTGAGGAGCTGCCAGGCTTTTCCAAAATAGCTGCACTATTTTACATCACAACCAGTGGTGTATTAGGTTTTAATTTCTCCACATCCTTGCCGACACTTGTTATTACCTGTCTTTTTTATTGTTATTACTATTATTGTGGTCATCCCAGTGGGTATGAAATGGTATTTAATTGTGGATTTTATTTGGATTTCCCTAATGGCTCATGATGATATGTGTCTCTTGCTTTGCCCATTGTTAAATTGGATTGTCTTTTTATTGTTGAGTTTTAAGAATACTTGGCATTTCTGGATACAAGCACCTATGGAGCTTAGTTTGCAAAAATATTTTCTCCCAGGACTGGAATTGTGGTTCAGTGGAAGAGCACTTGCCTAGTATGTATGAGGCACTGTGTTCAATTCTCAGCACCACTTATAAATAAATTAATAAAATAAAGTTCCATAAATATCTAAAAAAAAAAATTAAAAAATATTTTCTCCCATTCTGTGAGTTTTCTTTTCATTCTTAATGGTGTTCTCCAAAGCAAACAATTTTATTTTTTTAATATTTTTTTAGTTGTAGATGGACACAATACCTTTATTTTATTTATTTATTTTTATGTGGTGCTGTGGATCGAACCCAGTACCTCACACGTGTGAGGCAAGCACTCTGCCACTGAGCCACAATCCCAGCCCAACAATTTTAATTTTGATGAAGTCTAATATATTTTTTTCTTTTGTTTTTCTTTTGTGTCATATCAAACCTATGGATTTTGAATAAAGATTTATACCTTTTTTTCCCCCAAGAGTTTTTTAGTTCTATCTCCTGAATTTAGTTTTTTGATCCATTTTAAATTAATTTTTGTATATCATATAAAGTGGTTCCAGTTTATTCTTCTCCAGGTGGATATCCAGTTGTCCTTGTATGATTTGTAGAAATGACTGTTCTTTCCTCAGTGAATGATCTTGGCACTTTTGTTGAAAGTTGATTAACCATAGATGGATGTATGAACTTACTTTCAGTCTGTCTCTAGTGCCCGACTATTTTGATAAAACATAGCTTTTGAAACTGAGTTTTCCAATTTTTTTTTCCCCTGAAGATTGTTTTGACTATTCTGGGTCCCTTGATGTTCCATGTGAATTTTAGGATCATCTTAGCCATATCTGGAAAAACAAATAAACAGACAAAAACACTGTTGAAAGTTTGATAGGGTTTGCATTGAGTCTATAGATAAAATATCAGGTAAAGTCATCTTAATAGTATTATGTCTTCCAGTCCATGGTCATGGACTGACCTTTCGATTTTGGTCTGTCACAGCTTTGTGGTTTTTAGAATATACGTTTTACAGTTAAATTTTTTTTTTAATATTTATTTTTTAGTTTTAGGTGGACACAATATCTATTATTTTTATGTGGTGCTGAGGATCAAACCCAGTGCCTCATGCGTGGTAGGCGAGTGCTCTACCACTGAGCCACAACCCCAGTCCTACACTTAATTTTTGCATTATTCATTGAGGGTGTATTGAATACAGTGGATTGGCAAGTGCAGTGGTGCACACCTCTGTAATCCCAGCAACTCAGGAGACTGAAGCAGGAAGATTGCCAGGTTTGAGACCAGCCTCAGCAACTTATTCTGTCTCAAAATTAAAAGTTAAAAAAAAAAAAAAAAGGACTAAGGCTGTATGCAACTCAATGGTAAAATGCCCCCTCAGGTTCAGTCTCCCCACCCAAAAAAAAACTTCAATAGATTGATTTTTTTTTTTTAATATTGATCCCGTATCCTATAACTTTGTTTGACTTGTTTTGTTCTGGTAATTTATAATGAGTTTCTATGTGCAAAATCATGACATCTACCAACAGTGATAGTTTTACTTCCTCCTGCCTGATCTAATGCTCTTTATTTCTTTTTCTTGCTTCGTTGCCCTGGCTAGAACCTCCAGTAAAATTTAGGCTAAAAATGTTGAGAGCTGACATTCTGATCTTGTTAGCTAAAAAATATGGTGTTAGCTGTTCATAAGTATTCTTGGTTACCCCACTGTGTTACTGTGGATGGAATCCAGGGGTGCTGTACTACTGAGCTACATCCCCAGCCCTTTTTTATTTTATTTTGAGATAGAGGCTGTACCTTGCCCGGCCCGATCTCAAATTTACAATCCTCTTGCCTTAGCCTCATGAGAAAGCTGGGATTACAAGTGTGCATCACCATGCTGGGTTTATCCTTATGTATTCTTGATAGAGCTGAGAGAGTTCCAGTCTAGTCCCAGTTTGTGGAATGTCTTTATCATGAAGTGTTTTGTGTGAGATAGGAAAGACTAACCTCATGCTACTCACCGTATACTCCATACTCTGTTTTTCTACACATCAAACGTCCTCCAGTAGATGCCAGCTATATGTCCTACAGTTTAACTCAGTTCTGCACTAACCAGAGTCAGTGTAGACTCCACAGGTTAAAGGCTCTGTCCCACAAACTGCCTACTTCAGATGCCTCTCTCGAGCCCCAGGTTGTGACCTGTGCTTCTGAATGGCCAGGTATAAATCAGGGTACACAAGACCTCTTTCTAAGGCTTGATCAGTGTGCTAGAACCATCTATAAGCAACACTCTACTTTGTTTTTGGTACTGGGGGTTGAACTCAGAAGTGCTTAATCATTGACCCATATCCCCAGCCCTTTTTAATATCTTATTTAGACATAGGGTCTCGCTAACTTGCTGAGGCTAGCTTTGAACTTGTAATCCTCCTGCCTCAGCCTTCCAAGCCTTTGGGATTACAGTCGTGTGCCACCATACCCAGCTCACTTTACTTTTTTTAATCCCCAAATATTTATTTTGCTGTTCTCAATACCTTTATTTTATTTATTTATATGTGCTGCTGAGAATCGAACCCAGGGCCTTGCATGTGCTAAGCGAGCACTCCACCACTGAGCCACAACCCCAGTCCCACTTTATTTATCTTTACCCATTTATTATGCAGGTTACAGTGGAACAATTCAATGGGAAAGATGCATTGGCACGTGGGAAGGACATGGAGCCTCCATGCCCTCCTCAGATGCGCTGCCCTCCAGGAACCTCCATGTGCTTAGCAGCCAGGAAGCTCTCAACCCCACAGTTCAGGGATTTTTATGGAGGTTTCATCACTTAGACATGTTTGATTATTAACTCAATCTTTGGCCCCTCTTCCCCTCTCCAGAGAAAGAGGGGTGGAGCTGAAAGTTCTAATCTTCTAATCATGGCTTGTTTTTTCTGATTACCAGCCCCCATCCAGGAACCCATGAAAGACACTTCTATTGCCTGGAAAATTCTGAGGGATTAGAAGCTATGTATCAGGAGCCCAAGTAAAGACCAGATATAAGGAAAAAAAGCTTCTCCTAGCACTCGTATTTTTAGGAAATTGTAAGGGTTTTCAGAGCTCTGTGCCGGGAACAGGAATGAAAACTAAAATGAGTACTTTTATTATAAATCAATTGTCTATCACATAGTGTCTGCATTTTATCTGTTGGGATGGAGTGGGCGGGTTTTGCAGTGTGATGCCTGCCGAGGAAGGAAACTCCTCTGCAGGGCATAGGCGCTGCCAATGAGTGGGGCAAGCTTGCGTCCAACAGCTGCAGCAACCTGGGAAAGTAGCTCTCTCAACTTGAGTCTCCCAAGACCTTCACCCAGCCAGCCTCATAATGCCTCCCATCGGATGGAGGGAGTAAAAATGGAGAGAGGTGTGGAGCAGGTAGACAGGCACCAGCAGGCAAGCAGAGACCTCAGGGTTCCTTTCAACCTGTCTCCAGGGCAGAAGTCTCATCAGCTCCCTCACTAGTGCTTAAGCACATCCCCTTCCTTTCCCATCCTTGTCTTTTTGCCCTTCCCTCTTCCGTCTTCTCCAAGTTTCTGAAGGAGGAGCAGCTAAAAAGAACACTGTAGTGCATGTCTGTAATCCCAGCAGCTCTGGAGGCTAAGACAGGAAGATCTCAAATTCAAAACCAGCCTCATCAATGGCAAGGCGCTAAGCAACTCAGTGAGACCCTGTCTCTAAATAAAATTCAAAATAGAGCTGAAAGTGTGGTTCAGTGGCTGAGTGCCCCTGAGTTCAATCCCCAGTACACATACCCCCACCAAAAAGAACAGAAGGGAGAATAATGCTTACTTCAAAGTTAGATTCTTGTGAAGTGTGGTGCTTGTGCCCAGGTGCTCATGCTGAAGGGCAGCTTGGTGTCCAGGGTGCAATTTGACCAGATCGATATATAGGGAAGAAGTAGAGAGTCTTCAGGTATCAGAGAGTTTGGGTTTTAGAGTGTCCCTTGCGTTCTCTTTCTTGCCCTGAATGTTTTTGTCTTGGATCTGTGCTGTTCACCCTGGGTTGTGGTCCTGCATTTTCAGAAGTTTCTCTAGTAGACTTCAGTTGCAAAAGTACCTCCTTTTTCAGGAGCCAGCCAGTTGCCCAGTTGCCTTTTCTTGTTTTCATTGTGTTACCTTTTTACATCAGAATGTTCTGGTGTTTGTTTTTTGTTTGTTTTTTCCACTCAAAGCTTCCTGTTTTTTTTTTATATTTATTTTTTAGTTGTAGCTGGACACAATGCCATTATTTTATTTTTAATGTGGTGCTAAGGATCAAACCCAGGGCCTCGCACATGCCAGGCGAGTGCTCTACTGCTGAGCCACCACCCCAGCCCTGCTTCCTGGTTTTTAAATGAGAATTCTAAGTGTTATGTTTGGATGTTATGTTTGGATGCTTGATTATTATATGGGAAATCCTGCAAAAATTGGCTTTTCCAGCCAGTGGCTGAGAAGCAGTGGTCTCCCACACTAAGGCTCTTTTCAGAAATATTAGGCTGAGCATCCAGGCAGGCAGACAGGTAACCACATCCTTCCCATCACGTTTCTTATGCAGCAGGGCACCAGCCATGTCAGCAGCCAGGCTCACAGCAGGCACCCGCCGTGGTTGTTCTGTTGCTCTCCCTCCCAGGCTGCCTCCTGTATATGGTTTCTCATGGGATAAAGTTCACTGCTCAGGGGATCTTTCCACAATGATGGAAGTGCTCTAGATCTGCACATTCCAGTATGATGGCCACTGCCAGATGTGACCATTGAGCACTTGCAATGTGGCTAGTGGGCTGGGTATGGTGGTGCACGTCTATAATCCTAGCAGCTCCAGAGACTGAGGCAGAAGGATCTCAAGTTCAAAGCCAGCCTCAGCAAAAGCAAGGCACTAAGCAACTTAGTGAGACCCTGTCTCTAAATAAAATACAAAATAGGGCTGGGGATGTGGCTCAGTGGTTAAGTAACCCTGAGTTCAATCCCTGGTCTTCCTCCCAACCCCCCCCCCCAAAAAAAAAAAAAAAAGAAAAAGGAAAGGAAATATGGCTAGTGAGACTGAGGAAATTAACTTTTTTTCACTTAAGTGGCTGTGTGTAACTCGCTAATGGACAGCCGCCTTAGAGCTACCTTGATCAAGTCTAGGCAGAAGGTTGGGAAGAGAGCCAAGAGCGCCCACTAGTAGATGCTTACCCAGGCCACCTCCCCACCCCACAGCCAGAAGCAGGGCCTCCTTGATTAGCTGAGGGTTAATAAGCAAATGATACCTGTCACTTTCTCTGATCCAGCCTGTCATGTGCCTGCCCAGTTAAGCTGGTAGCATCTCTGTTTAACAGCAGTTGGTGGCCAAACATCCAGTGAAAGGATAAGGTGGTCTTTGGCCCTCCAGCTTCAGTCCCCTAGCTGCTGGACTCTGCTGGGACCAAAGAAGCAGCTTCACAAGAGGATACACATGGGCATTTGTCTTTTTGATGACCTGTCACAGGGACTCAAGGCCTGCACTGCTCTTAGGGATAGATGCCTGTATTTACTCCATGGCCTTCTCAGTCAGGAGTTTCTGCTCTGTGTAGATCTATGTCCAGGAAAGATCTATTCATTGATTGACTTTCTTTTTAATCATAATCAAGATGAGTCCCTGAGTTTAAGAAGCCCTAATCTCTCAGTGGAATAAGGAACAGTGTAACATTTTCATCTCTGCTTTGCTGTCAACCACCCAAACCTTTAAAGAGCTGTTGATGTCGCAGGGAAAACTTTTATTGCTAGGATGTCTCCATGGAAACAGAATCTTTGTCTTACAATGATCTCTGGTGCCTACAGCTTCCCCCACCTGATACTGGTCCTGCATTTCTGATATCCTCATTAGCAGTTGTGGGCTGCTTGTTATGTCACAGGCACAGGATTTGGCTCCAGGTAGAGGATGCAATAAAAAGAACATGAGCTCTGGTTTAAAAAAATTTTTTTAATGTATTTAATGCAATGAGCCATAACAATTAAGACAGAAGGAAAAAAAAGGGCTGTGGTAGCTCATTAATAATTCTACTGTGCATAAAGAATCTTGCCTGGAGGGGATTTTCCTTTTACTCTCATGAAGAAACACAGCTGGGAATTTTACTCTGCAGCCACCTTTGCAGCAGCATTTCAGAGCTGCTCTTTCTGCTGCAGACTTTGATCTTGCAGTAGCAGAGGCAAAGCCCTGTATGGATCATTCTGTATTACTGAGGGTCTTGCCCCCATCATGGAGGGGAAGCCATCTGCATCACAAAAACCAGTCCCAGTGCCCCATTATTCCCCTCCATGTGTTTCAAGAGCCTAACCCTGCCCCTGAGCAAAGCTGTGTGGAAGACAGTAGTGCTAAGGTAGAGTGTAGCTGAACTGGAGATAGTATCTGATGCCCAGCAGATCCAAAGGACATTAGACCCCTCTTTTCACCTCATCCTTGAGATTGCTCTCCTCAGCCTGGGGTCTGTGTAGATGTCAGGACTATCAGAAGCTTTATGGTACTTTTTATGATGAGGAGCTCAGCAAAGTCACTCGGCCTTTAATAGAGAGAAAGGAAAGTGGCATTCTGTCCTGGGAGTTGGTGTTTGTTTCTGGAAGCTATCTTGACTTGGCCACCTTGTGAGTCTTTCCCAGCTTATGTCATGATCCAGCAAGCTTATTTGCTTTTACTTCAACCTGTGGAAATACTGACCAGGCCCTCTGGATAGTGTAGGGTTAGTTTCTTTTTCTTCAAAAGAAAACATATCAGGAGACTGATGTTGGCTGGCCACTGAAGGGGACAGGCGCTTGTTCCAATCAGAGAGCACTTACTAGATTTCCTCCTGCTCTTTACTCTTGTCCTGAGCAGGACCTGACTGGAGACAGGATAGAAGAGGCACCCCCATGTCCTTCCAGGTTTCTGAGCTCTCTCACTGGTTCTGACCCTGCCAGGGGCAGGAATTGCAGTTCCTGACAGCCTGTGGATATGTACAAGAACTAAAAGAAGGACTTGTTGATACAGTGTTCCTTTGGGGCAGAGGTGGGCACTGTGTCTGGCAGTTTCTCTAGGAGACTTCTGTTCCAAAAGTACCTGGCAGTAGGTCCCAGTTGCCCTTAGTATGTACTTTATTTCTTTCCTGCATTTAACTCAGGAAGACATTCCCTAACTTCAGACACGTTTTTACCAGTGGTCTGTCACATCTGGTCACTGTTCTGTGGCTCTGAGGGGAACTGAGCCACCTGTGCTCCCTTTAATGGCACCCTTTGCCACAACATGACCCCCATCTTTGGTTCTGTAAGCCTCTGTGGCATCAGAGTGGCCGAGCTCCATGATGCTGTACTTTCTTTTTGGCCCAGGGTAGAGATTGCCATGTAGCACTGCCAGAGCCCAGGTGAGGAGGACGTGCTTTCCCAAGCTCCAGTTGTCTGTCTCCTGCTGTTTATAAACTCTCTGGCAGATTGGAACAGCAGGAGCCTTGGTCACGCTATGTACTTGTGGGTTTTAAATTAACACATTTCATTTACTGCCATGCTAGTTGCCTGCTGGGAAAGGGGCCTGGAGGTTAGTGACGATGACTCGATGACTCGATGAGTTCTTGGGCCCTGGGAGCAGAGAAGGCTGCCGGCCCATCCTCTATAAGTCAGAAACTCCTAAGGCCAGGTAGTGATGTTTTTAGTTTGGACAAGTTCTGAAATTTCCTTTTTTGATTTGTTCAGGATGTTGAGGACTTAAAAAATTTTCATTTGAGTGTTCCTTTGCTTACAACTATTTCACTTGAAATCTGTGGGTACACAGGCTGTGAATCTGGATCTAGGTTTAAACCAGTTAAATCATAAACTCAACAAGGCTGCCTCCTGCCATGGTGCTCAGGAGATTTCTGAGAATGTGGGATCAGTATTTATTACCATTTTGTCACTACGTCCTGTACCAGTGACCTGGCTGCCAGCCTGCAGAAGCTGTGGTGTGTAGGGTGGGCTCGCTCTGGGTTTTCTCGCCAGCTCCATGCCCTGCCTTGTACGTGGAACTCGACTCGCCTGGAGGGAGATGCATCCTTGCTGTCATTGAGAATGTTGTCACATGTCAAAAGTTGGAATAAATCCCTTTTCCTCCAAGGATTAAAAGCACCCTCATGGGATTTTACTTCCCTGTGAAGCATTCAGTGCAGATCGTGTGATTTGTATTGGGGGTGTCTCCTGTGTGTCCAGGGATTGTGGGATGCAGGTGACAGCAGGGTTCTCAGGACCACCTGGGTTCTCAATAGAGGAGAAATGCCTCTAGATTTCAGGTGTCTTTGTGAGGAGGCTTTGCCATGAGCCTGTGGTTAAAATAGCATTATTTGGCCAGGTGTGGTGGCACATGCCTGTAATCCCAATGGCTCAGGAGTCTGAGGCAGGAAGATCATGAGTTCAAAGCCAGCCTCAGCAAAAGCAAGGCACTAAGCAACTTGGTGAGACCCTGACTCTAAATAAAATATAAAATAGGGCTGGGGGTGTGGCTCAGTTGTTGAGTGTCTCCAAGTCCCCGGTACCCTCCCCTCAAAAAATTATTTGGGGATTATCTCTGGTTATTAAATATGAGCCATCATGGAAACACAGAACAAAATAATAAAATTAAAATCGGCTGGGGATGTGGCTCAAGCGTAGCGCGCTCGCCTGGCATGTGTGCGGCCCAGGTTCGATCCTCAGCACCACATACAAACAAAGATGTTGTGTCCACCGAAAACCAAAAAATAAATATTAAAAAATTTTCTCTCTCTCTCTCTCTCTTTCTCTTTAAAAAAAAAAAAATCACCTGTAATACTACCCAAAGAGAACCTCTGTAATATTTTGGTAGATTTCCTTTCAGGTTTTTTTTTTATGCATGTAAAACATTTTAATGAAATTAAGAATGTACCTATACATTTGTATTTCTTGGTTGGTCAAACAGTTTTATATCATAAGTGTTTACCCACATCATTACTTTAAAATTTTAACTTTTTAAGTGACTGATATTCTATCATGTTAAGGTACCATGGTTCATCTGGTGTGTTACTGATGTTTTCCTCTTAGAAATTACAGTGCAAGGGGCTGGGGTTATGGCTCAGCGGTGCAGCGTTCACCTAGCATCCCTGGGTTTGATCCTCAACACCACATAAAAATAAATAAAATAAAGGTATTGTGTCCAACTACAACTATATATATATATATAAATCACAGTGCAAGCCTGGCACCGAGGCTCACTCCTGTAATTCCAATGGCTCTAGAGGATGAGACAGGAGAATCGCAAGTTCAAAGTCAGCCTCGGCAAGACCCTGAAGACCGTGTTTCAAAATAAAATACAAAACAATAGGGTTGGGGATGTGGCTCAGTGGGTAAGTGCCCTGGGTTCAATTCCCAGTACTAAAAAAAAAAAACAGAAAGAAATCACAGTGGGGCTGGGGATGTGGCTCAAGCGGTAGCGCGCTCGCCTGGCATGCGTGCGGCCCGGGTTCGATCCTCAGCACCACATACCAACAAAGATGTTGTGTCTGCCGAGAACTAAAAAAATAAATAAATAAATATTAAAAATTCTCTCTCTCTCTCTCTCTCTCTCTCTCTCTCTCTCTCTCTCTCTCTCTCTCTCTCCCCCCTCTCTCACTCTCTTTAAAAAAAAAAAAAAAGAAATCACAGTGCAGGGGCCTCTTGTTTTCAGGTCTAACACTGTTGATCCTGGAAAGGGGCCACATGTGGGTCTGGCTGTTTCAACGCACACAGGCTCCATCTGTCCCCTTCTTTCTTGCAGATTGTTTGCTACATGAGGAAAACTTCTCGGTGAGGTGCCCCAAGCACAAGGTGAGTTGGAGGCTCCCAGAGCCTGTGTTCGCAGTGGGGCTTGGGGTGGTTTCCTAACTTACAGCCCAGGCATCGAGGAACTCATCCGTTCTTGTTCCCACCTGCACCTTGGGCTGCTGGCCTGCTTCTGGCTCTGGGAGGGTAGAGAGGCATGATGCTGAAGGGAGACCCCAGGCATAGGGGCTGGCACTATGTGGTGTGGGGGGCAGTGGGGAAGGTGGCGGGGGAGCTGTCCATTCATTAAGAGAGATTAAAAGGTCAAACTCAGTGAAACTGACTTGGACTTTACTAGAACCCCAGTTCACAGGTTGACATGTGGTAAGAGGGGTGGGAGGCCTGCTGTGGAAGCAAAGGCACTGACTCCAGGGCTTCGGGGGAAACTCACAGTCTCTTCCAGGTTGTATTGCTGCAGAAGCAACCTGATGATACAAGTCAGTGGGTACTGCTGCCCCACTTCCCAAAAGAGGGTCTGTTGGCCATCTCTTTGGGAAGGGTGGAAGATGAGGACGTGAATGGGCTGTTTCCGAGGTATCAAGATAGGGATGGAGAGCCCCAGGAAAGGATTGGGTTGGAACCCACTGCCACCTGACGTTTCCTGCAGTGACCGCCCTGTCTGGCTGAGGTCACACTGACACCTGGTGGTCACTGGCTGCTCACAGTCTTCAATCTCCAAGTATGGCCAGAAAGTATTAGAAAGAGGACATCTGGAGACGTCTATCCTCAAAACACTTTTGAAGGATGCTTATGATTTTTCTTTTAAAAAATATTTCCAGAGGTAGATCATAGGGTCTGACAGTATTCTCTTTATTTTTACTTAACGGTCACATTTTGCCTCAGAAAGCCCTATCTGGGTATCTCCTGTTTGTCATTCAGTACTGACTCTGCTTTTTCTTCCTTTTCCATGTGCTGTCCCTGTCCCTGTCCTTGCCTCTGCCCTCCCTGACTCCCACACTCTTTCCTCTGTCCCTGTTGTGTCTCCTCATGGCTCTGCTGGCATCAGCCTCCCCTTCCGTGCCCTCTCCCCCCCTTGCAGAACAAGACCGCGAAAGGCAGCCTCAGCACAGAGCAGTCGGAGCGGGGGTGAGGGGGGCAGTGTGCGCGTGGGAATGGAGAGGACAGCAAGCACAGGTGAGTCGGGGCCAGCCAGGATCCACCACCCCTGCCTGGCTCCCAGTGGTGCTGTGGCCTCTGCCTTTCTGCTGGCCCCAGGCTGCACCACCAACAGTTAGTGGTGTGGATCCTAGCACCAGGTGGATAAAATGGCTCTCCAAAATGTGGTGAGGGCTTCAAACCTGTCCACTGCCAACTGGTCAGGGTGACTCTTTTTTTTTTTTTTTTTTAACTTTTAAAAATATTTTTAGGGGGCTGGGGGGTTGTGGCTCAGTGGTAGAATGCTCACCTAGCACGTGTGAGGCACTGGGTTCGATTCTCAGCACCACATAAAAGTAAATAAATAAAATAAAGTTTAAAAAATATTTTTAGTTGTAGATAGACACAATAATTCTATTTTATTTATTGTTGTTATTTTTTTTATGTGCTGAGATCGAACCCAGGGCCTCACATGTGCTAGGCAAGCACTTTGCCGCTGAACCACAACCCCAGCCCCAGGGTGACTTTCTGAAGTCAGCCCTTCGGGACTGCTGGGGAGCAGGCCTCAGGATCGGTGGTCCTGAGGGCATTGTGACCATCTTTTGGATGACCCTTTGGGCAGGGGCCTTCTGCCATCTGCCTGTTGTTTCCTTCTCCTCAAGGGTGAAACCAGAGGTCTCTTCTTTTCAATCAACCGCGTTTCTGTAAAGCTTTTAGTATGTTTTCCTTTGAAAAACAGAACATTCTCTAAGTTTTCCTACTTGAGATCTTTTTTCCCACAGTACCATGAAAGACTCCTTTTCGCAGAAGTACAAAGAGAAGGAAAATCCTCTCAGAGATTTAGTAGACTTCAGCATCGGATTTAATTTTACTCTTGAAAATCTCCAGAGATCTGGCTGCACCGTTGAGCATGTGGGGCATGGCCAGCCTGCTCCTGTGAAAAACGGGGTGTAGGGCTGGGGGATCTACAACAGGGCGTCTCCGCCACATTGCTTTCTCACCCTCCCTGCCCCATGCAGCCACTGAGGGCTGAGGACCAGTAGTATATAAAGAGGAGAAAGGAGAAGGGAATGTAGCTGGCACTCGTGGCTGTAGCTGTCCTAGAGGTGTTCTTCGGGGGCTCATTTCTCTAAATGGAGGCTTCTGTGTGGCCTCCAGGACTCTCACCCCCATAGCCACAGAGACCGTTCCTCTGGGCAGTACCACATCCCTGAATGTTCTCTGTAGAATCCTGAGTTACAACTAAAAAGGTTTCTGCCTTTCTCTAAAATAACCAATAGTAATATGAGGGAAGTCAAGTTCATCCCAGAATATGGTGGTTTTCCTCCTTAGAGAAGGTGTTTGTTTCTTAAGCAGTGCCCAGTGCTGACCTCAGAGAAGGCCCCTGTGGCCCTGCTGTGAAATAGGTCAGGGCCCAGGTGGGGGCTCCCCAGTGCTTCCTACTGGGGTGCTGAGTGTTTTGCTGTAATGCTTTTCTCTGTGCCTTTTGTAGGGAGCAGGGTTGGCAATGCAGGGAGCAGAGCAGAGCAGGAGAGGTGATTGGTTCTTGGGTCACAGGAACCAAATGAGCAAACGGAGCCCTGTGGACTGCAGTAAGTCGTCCTCATCGGCTACTGCACTTCTAGAAGTCACTGGGCTACTCTTCCTGCCTGTACTCCTGGACCCCTCTGATCAGCCCTCAGAGCAGTGTGCAGCAGTGTGAGTGGTTTAACAACTGTTGCATCCGCCCTTTTCTGGGCTGAGATAATGCTGTGCCTAGGCAACACATCCGTGTTGATGCACCTGTCCCAGACAGTTAGAGTCAAGTTCTGTGGAAGACCATGAGAAGAATTTCTGAAATGTGTCCTAGAAGGGCTGGTTAAGGAAAGAGCCATTTGTCATTTAGCACTTTTTGGTTTTGTCCTGAATTCCAGCATGTGTTAGAGAAAAAGAAAGTCTGGGCCTGGTAGGTGGGTCTGGGAATGCATGGACCTCCCAGCTGACAAGGCCTCAGCTCTGGAGCTGAATGGTCAGCTTCACCCTCCATCCTCCCCAGGCTGCAGCACTGCTTGAGTGCAGGACCTGGCCCATCACTTGGGAAACCTCAGTCTATTGAGGTTGGAGCAGTCACCTCTTGAGAGAAAGGATGGACACTGCACCCAGCCTCATCGATCTGGAATGTTCTCTCCATAGGCCATTCCCACAAGGCAGGTTCCTTTTACTGGTTTCTCAGTTCAGCAGTTATACTGAGGGCGATAGCCATCTTTCAGGCCCAGGGTATACTGCTGAATTGTGTAGAAACCCCAGTGATCAGGGACAGAAAATACTCTTGCTCTTAAGGAGTGCTCACCTTGGGGTCCATGGTGAGAACAAAGAACTACCATTATTGGGGACCCAGACAGGGAAGGGACAATGGGGTGTGCATCTATGTCCTGCCTCCTGTCATCCCACTTTCTCACACAAAGTGTATGGAAAGTCCTATGTGACTGGAGTAAGGACACTTAATGTCTCCATGTTTCAGTTTCTTCTATAAAAAGAGAAGTAACGAAGCTGGGCACGGTGGTGCACACCTATAATCTGAGCAGCTCAGGAGGATCTTGAGTTCAAAGGCTGAGACAGGATCTTGAGCCAGCCTCATCAAAAAGCGGGGTGCTAAGCAACTCAGACCCTGTCTCTAAGTAAAATACAAATAGGGCTGGGGGTGTGGCTCAGTGGTTGAGTGCCCCTGAATTCAATCCCAGTGCCCCCCATCCCACCCCCCCAAAAAAGTAACAGTGTCAACCATATGAGAATTTGGTTATACCTCAGCAAGTGTTGGGCACACAGGCAGCTGTACCTGGCTGCAAGTTTCTTACAGTTAGAGCTATAGGGGGTCAAGGCAGCAAGGAGACCTTGCAACTGCCCTTTCTATCAGAAAATACGAGGGCTGGGGCTAGGAGATTTTATTCTGCACACCCTACCCCAGCATGTGGGGCTCCTCATAGTTGTTTCTCACCACGCCAAGAATGCCAGAGAGGAGAGGTTCTTGGATAGCCATCTAGTCGGCTGCCTCCTAACATTTCTGAGGTGAGGAAGCAGTGTGGTGGGCCTGTGTTTGCTCACTGTCCTTGTTCTGAGATTCTGTCTCTCTGGCCTCATCTCAGCTAGAGAATGGGGTTGTACAATGGGACTCCTGGCTCTCCTTGTCATGTAGTAAACAAGGAGGCCCCTGGCTTCCTGCCAGGCCCTGTGATCTAGTGGATGAGTAGCAGTAACCTTATCCCAACTGATGCTCTGTCCTGGGTGCAAGAGGATGCCACCTACCTACACACCTTCTGCAGACCCTCCATGGAAGGGAAAGGGCAAGACCCTCTCTGCCCTGGAGCTGGGCATTGTACAGCCTGTCCACGGATGAGTGAGTGGCTCTTTCTGGAGCTCCCTCCCTTCTCAGGCTCATCTAGGGAAGTCCTGGGTTCTCCTCCTCCAGAGGAGAAACTGAGTCTGTCCATATTTCCCCACTGGCACCAGCCAGGCTGTGGCACCCCTACAGTGGCCACCTGCTCTGCCCAGAGCCCTGCCTCACAGCAGCGGGCAGTCTCAGCAAACTCTGGCCTCCAGTCCTATGTTATCAGAGATCCAGCCAGTCTCCTCTTCGGAGGTTCTTGTCGCATTTGCCTCCTAGCCCTCTGTCCCAAAGGCTGGTGGAAGTCACTGAAGAGGCTCTCCAGGCTCCCAGCCACTGGTCTGCTCAGGGCCAGGCTGCCTCCCCCTAGGCTTCTGCGTGTGCACATTTTGCTTGCCTGTCTCCATGTGGGGGCTCCCTCTCATTTTCTGGGTGTCAGATTACAAGTTCCTCTTCCTCAGAAGCCTTCCCTTTATAAATCTCAGTCTAAAACACCCTCTTTCCCCACTC
Source organism: Spermophilus citellus (assembly GCF_964194105.1). Taxonomy (NCBI): domain Eukaryota; kingdom Metazoa; phylum Chordata; class Mammalia; order Rodentia; family Sciuridae; genus Spermophilus; species Spermophilus citellus. Next base: position 130,837,424 of record NC_138197.1, on the reverse strand, counting down.
TGCAGCCTTTCTAGCTTCACCACATTGTCACATTATATACTTGTGACTGGAAGCTTTGTGAGGGCCAGGGCCACCTTTGCAGTCTTATGCCCTACCCACAGTGGTGCCGAGTGTGCCTATTAAAAATGAGTACATCCCAGAGAGGAACGGACTCTTTGACCCTCAGTCAGCAATTAAGAACAATTCGGAATTAGACTTGTCCACCCAGTCCCTCTCTGGTAGGAATCGAGTGTCTGTTGTAGAGATGAGGTAACCCACTCCGGAGGAATCTTGGCAGGTTGGACAGGGTCAGCAGGTCAAGCTGATGGATGCCTGCTGCAGTTGGGAGGAACAGCCTTAGTGTCAGGTGTAGAAGGATACAGAGGTGGTGTCATCCATCCCAGGCTCAAGCCAGAGTGGAGGAGCCTGGGGAGCCTGAGGCAGCTTTGGCCCAGGATGAAACCCTGTGCCCTGGCAGCTGAGCATCACAGTGCCTTTGACCATCCTCAGCGTGGAGTGTCAGAGAGCTCACTTGGCCCAGCAGTTGTGATGGGTTTATTGCCTGGGGCCCAGCTCTCTCCTCTTAGCCACATTCCATGCAATGGGGCACAGAGTCCATGGGGCCCACACAGGAGAGCTTCGCTGGCTAATCAGCCCTTTCCACCTCCAACCAGCTATGTAGCCGTGGACCACAGGTATCACCTCCCTGAGCTTCAGCTTTCTCATCTTGAAGAGGTTCAGGCATCTTGGTTTTACCATGAGACAGGACATCTATTAAGCTTCTAGCTCAGTTCCTGGCACAAAGTAAGTCCTTCCTTCCTCTTCTCCTTATGAAAGGAAGAGTGTGGTTTTTTGCAGTACCTGGGATTGAACCCAGGGCCTCAAACATACTGGGCAAGTATTCTTATCACCAGTTGTTTCACTTATAAATTTTGAGACAGGCTCTTGCTGATTTGCCCAGACTCAAACTTGTGCTTCTCCTGCCTCAGCCTGTCAATCTGCTGGGATTACAGGAGTGCATCCAACCTGAAAGAACAGTTTTTGTTTTTGTTTTTAAGTAACTCTAGAAAAGTTTAGGGTGCTTTACCTTCAGGAGATCTTGTGTTTGGGCCAGTCTAATCAGCAAAAACTCCTTGTTTGGAAGGCTTGAGGCAGAAGGTACTGAAGGACTACCACTGCCTGTGCAACCACTCCCTATGCAACACTGGCACCCAGAGGCAGGTCCAAGGTCAACAACACAGAACCAGCTGGCCAGGCAGATGTGGATGCTGCAATGTGCCTCATTCTGAGTTTGGGGTCTGGTGTGGGCCTGCTATGCTGAGTAGTGAGCAGGATTGGAATGCAGACCCAAGAGGGCTGAGTACTTAGGAGAGTGCAAACCCTGCTGTGCCTTTTTCCCACAAGCAGAGTCTTGGAGAGGCTACGTTGGCATCTGACAATTCACACAGACACCCTGGATCCCCAGCAAAATTACCTTCTGATTGATCTTTGAGGTGCCTATTAACTCAGCCCTTGTCATGTTATTTACAAAGGGCCTTTGGTCCCTAAGGAGTGGTATCAGAGAAGGCACAAGGACTTTTGTCTAATGTTGTCTCCCCTTTCCTGCATCCCTGGCCTCAGGAAAGCCAGATAGGTGGTAGAAAATCTTCCTGGGCTGCTGGGGAGAGGTAGAATGGAGGTAGAGGAAGCATAGATCATTGGGGTGACCTGTGAGGCCCAGAGCCACCTTTAGATACAGGGGGGCCATGCTGTGCCATCTATGTACATTCTGAAAATGGAAGGATGGCTCCGCCATTGGTCCACATTCCTGGGGCCTGGTAGCTAGAGGCCTGGGGTTTGTTTCTACTGTCATCCCAGCATGATGAACATTGTACTACTATCTCTGCAACATGTCTTCCTGTTTAGTGGTGGTTTTTGTCAAGCACTTAGGAGCCTCCTTTTAGCAAGGACAGGTGTGTATGCACACATGCATGTGAATAGTACAGTCTTAGATCCCCACACATACCAGCCTTCTTAACTATTTTGCACAATAGTAAGCATTATGAAACCAGAAGAGGGACCTGCCTTTTCCTGGGATTTCTATGTTGTTGGAGGTTATCAGAGAGGTTTGAAGCAGAAGCAAGGGGAGCCCCAGAGACACAGTTGCTAGAGAACTGTGAGAGGCAGAAAACAGCAGCAGTTGAGGCCACCATCACCCCCGTGTTCTGGTGTAATTTTTCTGGACTGATTACTTGGAAACTGTGGATTCTCTGAGACCCGGGCATGTGGGGTGAAGCATTCTGCATAGGCTCTTGGTACAACCCATCTGGTCATCAGCACCACCTTCCCAAGCCTGGCCTAAAGAGGAAAGAATCTCTTCCTGGAGGCATCAGGGTCCTGAGGAGCCAAGGGATTAATACATTCCAGCTCTTGCAAGCCACCAAAATGGGCTGAGACCTGTCCTTCCCATCAGAGGCTATGGGAAGTGTTCTTCGTTGGTGTGTAGAACTGGCTGTGTCCACTAGAGAAGGCTGTGAAGTGGTTGTGAGAAGTCCTTCCACAAATTGCATGCTCTAGGTTTTGGTCACAGCTATCTTGTGCCCTTGGCCATTTTGAGGACCAAACCCTGCCACTAAGAGCTGAGCCCAGTCGCGGGCCCCAGTGCTTGCCATGCTTTGGGAGGTGGGCGTTCCCGGAGAAGCCCTCAGAGTGCAGCCCAAGCACCTGTGCTGCCTTCCTCCATGCTCCAGGTCCAGAGCCACACAGCAGTGCCACACCGGTCTTGGATGTGTCCCAAGGCACAGCTCATCTACAGAGGGGTCTGAGCATGTGGTCCCTGCTGAAAGCCCCATCCCAGTGCCACCACAGAGCAGGGGCTGTTGGCAATGGGACCATGGAGAAATTCCTGGCGCTTAGCATCTGTTGCTTGTCTTTCAGGTTAGACTGTGGAGATGAACAGGTGGTGGACACTCGTGATGGAATGGAAATCTCCTCCCGTGCTGCCACGCCCTGCCCTGCCCCGCCCCGCCCCGCCGTGCCTGCCCTGCCAGCACTTCCTTCCCAAGTTCTCACCTCACACTCAAACCAGTGACACCACAGGAAAGAAAGGCCCAAGATGTTGGAATGGCTGTTTCCATGGACACAATCTCCATAGTGACAATGTGGGGGGAGGGGGGAGGGGGGCTGATGGGGAAAGGGGGGGGAATAAAAGGGAGGGATAAAAAATATATATATATAAATCTATTTTTAGTCTGGAAAGACTTTGTTTAAATGAAAGGTGCGCTATCCCTTTTGATTCTATTTTAAAATTATCTAGTTAACTCCAAATTTGTTCCAATGACAGTGAAATTGAAATGTGAAATTGAACTGAACAAACTCATCTCATAAAGGACAGGGGTGTGGCTTTAATCTTTATCCTGTCTCACACCGGTTCAGAGAACACTAGACCCCAACCCCAATGGAAAGAGCCAACAAGCCACACCCAAACTGTCCTTTTGTCCGTAGTCTGTGTCAAAGTGGGAAGGTTTTGGGTGGGAGGTGGGGATGGTCTGTGTTTCAAGAGCGGGGGAATGATGTTTAAACATAAATAAATTTTTTTCCTTTCCAGAAACACTATTTATTTATTATTTTTTAAAATTTTTATCTTTTTGGGGGGTGAAATTGGCAGATGCCCTGAGTCAGGCTGTGTCCTGGGTCACTGTGGCTGGTGAGATCTCTTAGGGCCCCATCAAGTGGGCAGTGCAGCCCCGCAGCAGCAAAGTCCGGCAACGGACCCTCCTCTGGGGCCCTCTGTGCTGGGCGCATTCCAGGCATCTGTGTCCTGACACGTGGGGACCCAGGGAACGGGAGGAGGCCTGGACCTCTGTGCCAGAACAGGCAGTGGGACTGGGGGGAGCCTCTGTGGGAATTGTGGGTGGGTAAGCTGACCAGGAACACCCACTTAGCCCTTTCTTCTTTTTGTTTCTATTTTTATAATGGAAAAGGGGGGCCTGTCAGATAAGCAGCCCTATGCTACGTGATTATGTTTTGTTTTGTTTTGTTTTGTAAATTGTATAATTTTTAAATATCTGAGTTTAAAAAAAAAAAAAAGTACAAAAAAAAAATCTTGTTAAGGCCTTAAGAAGGGGTTAGTGCATCTTTCAGGGGTCACTCTGCCATGGGGATAAAATAGCTGTTTCACAAACAGTTTTATTTAAAAAAACAAAAAAAATCAAAAAATAATAAACTTCATTTTAACCTTGTTTCCTTTTTCATTTACTATAAAGTGAATGCGTCTCTTCCTTTTCCCACTCCAGCCCCCAAAAAGTGGTCTTGGTTCTACTGTAGAGGAGGCCACCATCAGACCTGGCTCCTTCAACCCCCCGCCTCTCGAAGGCCAGGCAGGCCTTACAGCAGAGCCTGAAACCAGCCAAAGCCCAGGGGTCCTCTGGGCCACTCCCTCAGGCCGGTAGAACTTACCACCTGTCGGGGGACAGGCAGAGTTCCTCAAGTTGATATAAGGACATGTTTCCAATGAACATTAATTTTAAAAGATTATAAAAAAATAATGTAATGTTAATGGAGGTTTTTTTAGAGAACAGAAATATTGGAAGGAATGTTGTGAGGTAGAAATAAGCAATTATAAATGAGTTCTTGTGTGCTCATCAATTTGGGACTGCAGAAATGGCAGATTAATTTCATTTTAATGGCCATATCAAGCAATGTGGTCCATTTCTCATTTTGCTCTGCCAGGATGGAGGTGTGGGTGGGTGTGCTGTGTCAGCCTTGGGACCATGCTCAGGCAGCTGAACAGGACCTGCATAGAAATGATGGCTTTTGAGCTGGTTGGCTTCCCATTCTGGTCTTGACTTTGCATTAACACAGTTAAAATGAAATTGATAGATTTCGGGTGTCAAGGCCTAAGCCACAAAACTTGAAAAATACGTATCTTGAGGAAAATATTTTCCTGACAGCAAATGTTTGTCACTTTGCCTTTTATTCTTTTGTCCTCTTTTGATTTGCTGATGATACGTGACCAAGGCACTCGTGAGTGTTGCAGGGCTTCAGAGTGTTACTGGGCTTCAGAGATGACCTTGAGCTAGGGAGTGGCCCTGTTGCCCATTTCCCTTTGGACTCCCATTTTTCTAGCTTCTGCCATACCTCAACTGCCTTTGTGCCTTCCAGCTCCTGCAGCTTTTGAAGTCAGTGCGCGCGTGTGTGTGTCTGTCTGTCTTAATATAACTTTTTAAGAGCAGTTTTAGGTCAACAGCAGTATTGATCAGAAAATGGAGTGTCCTGCTCCCCCCACACACAACCTCCCCCTCTGTCAACATCCCCACCCAAGTGGTACATTTGTTAGGACTAATGAATCTGCTTGTACCTCATCATTGCCCATCAAGTTCACAGTTCACATTAGGGTTCTCTCTTGGGTGTACATTTTATGAGTTTGGACAAATTTATAATAACATATATCCTTCATTACGGTCTCACACAGGGTAGTTTCACTGCCCTAAAACTCTGCTCCAACTATTTATCTCTCCCTGCCCCTACCCCTGGCAACCACTGACCTTTTTATTGTCTGCATTGTTTCACCTCTTGAAGAAGGTCAGGTGGTTGGAATCGTCCGTTATGTGGCCTTTTTAGATTGGCTTCTTTCTTTCATTTAGTAATATGCATTTATGGTTCCTTCATGTATTTTCATGTGTTCATGATTCATTTCTACTGACAAATAATATTCTATTGGTCTGGATATACCACAGTTTATCCATCCACATGCTGAAGGGCATCTTGGTTGCTTCCAGGTTTTAGCAATTACAGATGAAGCCCATATAAACTTCAAGTGCAGGTTTCTATATTCTAATTTTTAGAATTGATACCAAGGAGCACAGTTTGGCTCATAAGGTAAGAATAGTATAGTTTTTGTATGAAACTGCCAAACTGCTTTCCACAGTGGCTCCTCCATTTTGCATTTCCACCAGCAATGAGTGTGTGCTCCTGTTTCTCCACATCCTCCCCAGCATTCAGTGGTGGTGGTGTTCCTGATCTTGGCCATTCTTAGAGGTGTATAGTGGCTCTTTTTTTAAAAAGTAATATTTTTTTTAAGCTGTAAAAAACAACATGAGTTGGAGCAAGTGGTGGAACACTTGTCTAGCATGTATGAGGCCTTGAGTTTGATCCTCAGCATCACATAAAAATAAAGGTTAAATTACTTTTAAAAACACATGAAATGAATCTGTTTTTAGACGTAGATAGCTTAGTAGTGTTGAGTATGTCCAAGATGTTGTGCAACTGATCTCCTGAACTGTTTCTTCTTGCAAAACTAAAGCTGCCCATTAACTCCCAAAGAGACTGGTCCATTTCTGGAGTTTTCCATTTCTTATTTCTGAGAATATTCCACTGCCTGTAATCTCCTGCTCCCCCCAGTGCTTGCCTGTGGAACTGCATCTATAAAGGCAGCCCACCTGGTATCAAGACAAACCAGAAGGTAGAACACAGTCACCTTCTCCTTTCTGTCTCCAGGGAGGAGCTGGATGGAATTGGGAGTTTATGCCTGTCAGGGAGAAGGGTAAAGACCAGGAAAATACTCTGCACTGGCTGAGTACTACAGTCTCCTGATTTCTAGAATTCTCAAAATGGTACTTTGGTGGGATATATCTCCCTAGGGGAACAAGGGCCTAGAACTTCTAGTCAGCCTCCTTGCTGCCATATGGTGAGGTGCCGGGTCTCACCACAGTGACAGAGGGCCTGTCAGTACTCAGCATATGTTACCCTATGACAGGTATCCCACTGTGGTTCCAGGTTGGGAGGAGGAGTGTTTTGCTAAAGTAATAAATTCTAGGGAATTTCTGTACTGGCCATTAACAAAATATCCTGCAAAAACAGTGGAGAGCTAGAGTTGGGAGTGTGGACGTGGATCCCAATGCTTTATTGTGATTTTAACCTCATTATGTGATGTCTCCTCTGCCTTGAGGACATAAAACCACCTCCCTGTGGTGGCTGAGGAAGAATAATAAGTTGGAGCATGTGGATTGTGACCAGCAGGGCCTGACACATAAGTGCCAATCATTGGAAAGCATGGACCTCCTTACTGCAGGGTTTTCTCATGGCTGCCGCATCTTGAACCACAGGCCTCTGCCACGAGGAGGACACAGCCTGAACTACAGACAAGCCTGTCACTGCCCTTTGTACCCTCATTAGGATGACTGCTTGAAGGAAGGCTTGACACCAAGAAGCAGGGGATAGACAAAGGCCACCATGTGACAAACATTCAGACCATCCTGCCAGTCTGCCATGCTTCTCTGACAGTTACGGGAAGGAAGTTGCTGCCAACTAGGCAGAAATCCTCAGCTGAGCCAAATGGGAGGCCACAGACCGGACCTGAGAAGTCCCCCGGGTGTAAGTGGATCTTGCCTTCCCCGGTCGGTTGAGAGGCCTCAAAACTGGTCTCCACTGAGGCCAAATTTGCAAAGCCTCAGACTCCAGCCACCTTCCTCCTGCTACCCCTCACCCACTCACACAGGACTTCCCAGTGGCACCTTACCCCACAGCCAGGTTGCCTTGGTCTGAAGGTTGCCAGTCAGTCCCTTCGTCTCTGCCAACAATGTCCCCCATGTCCCTCAAAGAACCGCTGGCATGGCATTCAGCTGTCTGATCTTTCTGTGCCTCTTCTTGAATGTGGACTTCAGAGAGGACACACTGAAATTTCCAAGATCCACATGTGATCCATGCCCCAGTACCCAGCCCTTCAGGACAAGCAAGTCCAGCTTACGTGGCACCTCTCCACTGGCTGTCACCTGGAGAGGGCAGGAGAGGCAATGCCCTGGCTCCTCCCTGCACTCTCTGCCTGCACAGTCATCAGAGCAGCCTGGCTCCCAGCAGAGGGCACAGGGCAGCCTCAGTTCCTTTATAAGGGAAGGGCCCTGACTGAGCACTTAGGGAGATGACAGGTCCTGGGTGGTCCCAGGTGCCTGGAGTGACAAGGGACACTAGGTGTTCTCAAATCCAGTGGACAGCAGGAAATGATGGGGCTGCTCACGGGGCCCTTGTGTGTGGCCGTGGCCGTCTTCCTGCTCCTGGTGGACCTGATGCACCGGCGCCAACGCTGGGCTTCACGTTACCCGCCAGGCCCCCTGCCACTGCTCGGGCTGGGCAACCTGCTGCAGATTGACTTCCAGAACATGCCATATCCTCGGTACAAGGTGAGGGAGATGAAGTGGCCCTCCAGCAACAGACATGGGTGGTGGGTAAAGCTACAGACTGTACAGGGAGCTGGGCCCTAAAAGGAGGCAGGTTTGAGAGGCTTCATGGGAGAGGGCACTCCAGCGCCCAAGGACACACTGAACTTTCCAAGAGCAAAGGTGTGGGAAGACAAAGGCCAGGAGGCAGGGCAGGACTTGGCAATGGGTCTGGGATCCTGTGGGACAGGGTATATATTATGTAGGCCCCCGTCCCTTCTGAATCTATCAGAGGGAAAGATCTTAGGGATGGGGGGGTTGAGAGAGGAACAGTGACCAATTCTTTGGCTGCGGTGGGGCTTGTGCTTCACTGCTCACCTCTGTGAACCTATCTCCTCTGTAAAGTGGGATGCTAGTGGTCCCCATGGACAATCTCTGGCCACCTCTGACAAGGACATAGTTAGGTGGTTGGATCCAACGTGAGTTTCTCCACCATAACAGGTGTGACCCACCAGCATCAGGACACCAGATCTTGGGCAGGGGAGGCAGCTCAGTGGTAGAGTGCTTGCCTAGGATGGCTGAGGTCCCAAGTTGATCCCCATAACTGCAAAAAAAAAAAGAAAAGATACGAGGAGTTTGACCTGAGTTCCCCAAGACTTGCCCAGTGATCTGGGCCTTGCATTTTGGCAGGGACCTCAGTTTGATGGGCACCCTGACCTTTTGCCTACAGCTACGGCACCAGTTTGGGGATGTGTTCAGCTTGCAGCTAGCCTGGAAGCCCGCGTCCTGGTCAACGGACTGGTAGCTGTATACAAGGTGCTGAAATGCAGCAAGTATACTGTTGACCACCCGCCAATGCCCACCTACCAGCACCTGGGCCTTAGGCCACAGTCCAAAGGCAAATGGCGAAGGGGGTGAGGCAGTGCCTGATGGGGTGGCAATGTCGTTAAGGCCTGGGAGCAAAATCTGGAAAAGAAGGCTATGCAGATCATGGTCAAAGTCTGTGGGCAGGCAGAGGTGGGCAGGTACCCATGGGAGGAGTGCAATGGCAGGGGCAGTGCCAAGGAAACAGCCAGCTGCTCTTGGATAGGTGCACATACCCGCCCATTCCCACAGGTGGTCCTAGCAACTTATGGACCTGCCTGGCGCGAGCAGCAGCACTTCTCCATGTCCACCATGCACAACTTTAGCCTGGGCAAGAAGTCCCTGGAGCAATGGGTGATCGAGGAGGTGCCTCTGTACAGCCTTTGCCAACAAGGTGATGGGCAGGGGCCACATTCTGACTGGCTGCCCCCTCCCAGGACGCCCATTTAGCCCAGGACCCTGCTGAACAGAGCAGTGTGCAATGTGATCTCCTCCCTCATCTACGCCCACCACTTTGAGAATCATGACCAGCGCTTGGCCAAGATACTGGGCCTTCTGGAGGACACCCTGAAGGAGGAGTCTGGCTTTATGCCAGAGGTGCTGGGCTCAGGGGAGTCTCAGTCTGTTCAGGGTCACCTTCATGCCGCTGGGCCTCCAAGGAGGAAGATTAGCATGCAGGGATGATGGGAGAGGGCATCCTGGAGAGGACACTGTAAGAGGGAAGGCCTGGAGGTGAGCACATCTCAAACAGTAGCAGGACAGGTGGGCCAGGGTCAGAGGGCTCCAGGAGAGGAAAATGAGCCCGTGCCCGCTGTCCAGCTAACACACAAGCTCGAGATTCCCATGGTGGGCTGCTCCTTCTGGCAGCCCAGGCCAGCAGAGAGCTTGGAGGCTGGCTCTGGGGAGGGAGCTGGTCACTGGGTGGGACAGGCAGGCCCGGGTCCACCCTGGAGGAGGCTGGGACCTGAGTGTGTTCCAGGAGAGAGAGGAGCACAGGAGGGACCCAGGTCCCCTCTGTGGCTGTCACAGGTGCTGAATGTGGTCCCAGTGCTCCTGCGCATCCCAGGGCTGCCTGGCAGGGTCTTCCCTGCACAGAAGGCCTTCATGGCCATGGTGGATGAGCTGTTGGAGGAGCACAGGATGACCTGGGACCCAGCCCAGCCACCGCGAGACCTGACTGACGCCTTCCTGGTGGAGGTGGAGAAGGTGAGGTGGGGCTGCCTGAGATGGGCTAGGGGACGTGGGCTGAGGGTCCTGTGAGGCCTGAGGCCAGGCAAGGTGGGACCTGTGCATCACCCACTAACCCAGCACCAGGCCTGGGTCATTTGGTGGCTTCCTCTCTCTCTACACCAAATCACCCTCTGCCTGGTCCAGGCCAAAGGGAACCCTGGGCAGCTTCAAGGATAAGAACCTGCACGGGACCTTGTCATCTGGCCCTACTATTTTAGCAGCAAGGATGCTAGAATCTTCTGGGGCCAAGGGTTACTTCCAAGGGTTCAGTATGGACCAACTAGAGTCTGCCCAGCCAGGTTCAGTGGAGGGGTCCTTATATCATCCCTCCCAGTCCCTGCTCATGGCAGGCACCTCCTCCAGGGGACGATGCTCATCACCAACCTGTCATCTGTGCTAAAGGATGAGACCATCTGGGAGAAGCCCCTCCTCTTTCACCCTGGATGCCCAGGGCCACTTTGTGAAGCGGGAGGCCTTCATGCCTTTCTCAGCAGGTGCCTGTGGGGCCTCCCTGTCTCTCCCCAGGGCTCCTTGGAGGGGTGGAGGCCAGGGACAGGCTGACTGAGCCCGAGTCCCCCCTCACAGGCCGCCGTGTGTGCCTCGGGGAGCCCCTGGCCCGCATGGAGCTCTTCCTCTTCTTCACCTGCCTCCTGCAGCGCTTTAGCTTCTCGGTGCCCCCTGGACAAGCCCGGCCCAGTGACCGTGGTGTCTTTGCCTTCATTGTTGCCCCATCTCCCGACCAACTCTGTGCTGTGCTCTACTAGAAGGGGCACCAATTCCCCAACCTGTCTCCAGTTGGAACCCTGATGTACAATAAGCCTGTCTTGTGGCTGCCACTTGATTTCTTGGTCCAATCTTGACCCCTGACTAGTTCCTGTCTATGGTGGAATCATCCACATCTTTTATGACTGGTTTATTTCCCTTTTTTTAAATATTTATTTTTTAGTTCTTGGCGGACACAACATCTTTGTTGGTATGTGGTGCTGAGGATCGAACCCAGGCTACACGCATGCCAGGTGAGCGCGCTACCGCTTGAGCCACATCCCCAGGCCTGGTTTATTTCCCTAAAGGTAATGTACTCAAGGTTCGTCCATGCCGTAGAAGGCACCAGGGCTTCCTTCCTTTTTAAGCAGAGTAACATTTCTTTGCACAGTAGTCCCTCTGTATCCCTGTTCCTCTTTCCTTGGTTTCATATAAGAATGGACAACCACAGTCCAAAAAGTCATATGTGGAAAATTCCAGTAATAAACAATTTGTGAATTTTAAATTGGATGCCATTCTGAAGAGATCAATGAAATCTCCTGACTTCTCCCTTCATCCTGCTCATTACAGACATGAATGATGCTTTTGCCCAGAGTATCCACACTGTATTTGCTACCAGCCCATTAGTCACTTTGTAGGGGTCTTGGTGATCAGCTCAACTGTAGGACACTCCAGTGCTTCTCTTCAAGTAAAAAGGTCAATAATAGCCTAATGCCACATCACAACACGACTGTCACTTCATTTCACCACCCAGGTAGCACAGCACCTCACACCATCGTTAAGAGTCAAAGGACACGTGAGGTATAATAAGATGTTCTGACAGAAAGGGACCACGTTCCAATAGCTTTCATTTCCTGGTGTGTAGTTGTTAATAGTTCTCTTATCAGTTTTTGTTATTAACTACATCTAATTTATGAATCAGCTTGCATCACTTCATCTTATCACCTGGGTATTAAGGTACAGGTATTACTCTCCCACTGTAGAGTAAGGGTGAAGGGTGGGTGCGGACAGTAAGATACTAGGCAGGAGACCAAGCCCACAGACCCTCATTGCAGGGCGCTGCTGGCCAGCTCCCGGGTCAGCCGTGTTATCGTCCCTGCTGTGCCCAGGCTACAAATTAACCCTCCTGGTGGGCACAAGTGGGTAGGGACAGCAGCACAGTGTGCAGTGCTGAGAGCCATTGCCAAGTAGGAATGACACATCAAAATTTCCTTGCCAGCGTACCCCATGTTGCTTAGAGGAAGGACTCGTGGAAATGGACATTTGAAGTGACATTGCATGTTTGTTTGAGAAAGGTGACCCTGCTCAAGGACCAGGGTGGATCCCGGTTTAAGGAGGATCCTACTGGATTAGGGCGGATCAGGTTTTAGGGAGTATCCCGCTCCTTGGGTTTAGGGCATTCCCGGTTTAGAACAATCTGGGTTTAGGGCGGTTCCAGGTTTAAGGTTATTCCTGCTGGGAATAGGGCGTATCCTGCTGCCTGAGTTCCCGTTGAGTTCTCGTGGGGTTCAGAAAGTATTTGGGATTCAAAGCCTGGTGGAGTAGGTGAATTTGGCGGCAGAACCTGAATTTCCGCAGAATGTGTTTGTAGAGGGCCGGTGTGAGTTCAGGAATAAAGAATTGCTGTTTGAATCTACAAAGCTGTGAGTGGCTCGTGATCTTGTGCCCAGCCAGACTGCGGCAGTGCAGCGTGGCTCGTGGGCAGCTTCAGGCATCCCCTGGGACCTGGGGTGGGTCTCTGTGGATAAGGGCTCCTGTCCCCTGCTTTCCTGACCCACTCACCTGCCAGAGGACACTGGCCTCCACCTGCAGCTGTGACGGTGGGTGTACAGCGGTGTCTGTGAGACCCTCCTTCAGCTCCTGTGGACATAGACTCAGAAGTGGAATTCTGGCTCACGGGGCAAGTCTCTTTCCATCTTTGAGGCCCACTGTGCTGTTTCCCGCGGTGGCTCTACCATTGAGGTTCCCGCCAGAGCACAGGGCTCCACGCCCTGCCCAAGGCCCTGGCAGCCCTTGTTTTCTGTGGTTGGTTCCTCCCCCTCCTCCCTGCCTTTCTTCCTCTCTTGCTGTACTGGGGCTGAGCCCAGGGGCTTGTGCCTTCTAGGACAAGAGCTCTGCCACTGAGCCACCTGCCCAGCCGTTTCTGTTTTACTGAGACAGGGCCTCGCTAAGTTGCTGAGGCTGGTCTTGAACTTGTGATCCTCCTGCCTCAGCCTCCTGGGTAGCTAGGAAGACCAGCGTGGCCCCCGTGCCAGCTGGTGCTTGTCCTCTGGTAGGTGGGTGAGGGGTGGTCTGTTCTCCACGTGCGCAGGGCCTTGCTCTAGCTGGAGGTGCTTCTTGGGGTCATCTTCTCCCACTCTGTGTGGCCTTCTCCCTCTGTGGAGAGCGGCCTCCCATGCCCAAAGGGTTCAATTTTCATGAAATCCAATTTGTGCTCATGGTTTTTGAGTTCATCCGTGGGGACTTTGATCCAATGTTACTTTTGCATACATGCCGGCTGAGGGTGGCTCACTCCTGTGCGTGTGGACATGCAGTTTTTTCAGCACCATTTATGGAAGGGGCTGTCTTTCCTGTGGAATGGTGTTGGCACCGTGGCACTGTTGTTGGAAATCGTTTGGCCACACGGAGTGAAAGGGTTAATGTGGGGAATGTTCTGAGGACTGTGCTGTCAGGGGATTCCTTGTTTGCAGAACCCAGGGCTTACCTGCATACACCAGAGGGTGCAGCCCCTACACACCTGGGCCAGGCGGTAGCGCCTCCTCCCCCTCCTAGGCCACGCCTGGGCACAGGTCACTGCACTGAATGGCGGAGGCAGTTGTGCTCAATGTTGAGTTCAATGTGACCAGGTGATAGGAGCATTTCAGCTCCATTATCACTGTAAGCCACTGCCCAAGGGCATGTGGCCCATATTTTCCTGCAAGGTTGATACGGAGCTCATTTCTGGGTCTTCCATCCTTTCCTGTGAATGCTTTTCTGTACACCAGTACCACGCTGTTCTGATAAGAGTAGCTTTGTCCAGAAGGTCCCCGGCAATGGTTTGACACAATTTTTTAATTTTATGGTAGAAAAGTGACAGTCCCGCAGGAGAAATTTTACTTCAGATTTTGAATTTTGATCTTTCCTTAAGCCAGTAATATGCCATAGGAGGCTCTCTGGTGCTGACAGACAAGCAGGAAGGTGCAGCTCCCGGTCGGCCACACGGTCCTGAGGCCACACCAGGCGCTCAGCACGGCGCTGCGCAGTGCTGATCTCAGTAGGTGAAGGGTGGCACAATCATTTCACCTCAGGTGGGTCCTTCCAGATGGCACCCGTCACAACTCAAGGAGCAGCAGCACTATTTTGGAATCAGAAAATGTGAGTCTTCTCAAGACTTCTTTGGGTATTTGGGATCCCTGGACATTCCATGTGAATTTTAGAAAGGGCCGTTTCAAAACACAATGTTGGTATTCTCAGAGGGACTGCATTGAGTGTGTAGGTGGCGTAGGGCACTACAGACACGCCAGCAATATTTTATTCTAACCCATTAACAATGAGGGATTTCTTTCCATTTCTGTGTCAGCCTTAATATCTTAAATATCCTATGTATTCTTCTCAGCAGCACTTTGTAGTTTTCAAGGTCTGCATCTTTCATTTCCTCAAATTACTTAATTGCTAAATTTTATGCATTGCCTGTTTGTTTCTGTAATTTCATTCTCACATGATTCATTGCTAGTTTATAAAAGTATAGCTGAGCATGCCCATCTGGCTTGGAGGCTGAGGCAGGAGGATCGAAGTTCAAAGTCAGCCTCAGCAAAAGTGAGGCGCTAAGCAACTCAGTGAGACCCTTCTCTAAATAAAATACAAACAGGGCTGGGGATGCAGCTCAGTGGTCAAGTGTCCCTGAGTTCAATCCCCAGTACCACCCCCCCCCCCAACAAAAAAAAGTACAGATGATTTCTGTGTGTTTACTTTGTGTCTTCTGCTTTCCTGAATTTGTTCCTAACTTCTGAGACTTTTTTGTGAAACTTTCATTTTTCCCCAGTAAGGGGTCCTGTCCGTGCCTGGACAGAGATCGTTCTCCCTCCTGTCCATCTGGGATGCCTTTTCTCTCTTTTCCTCAGTTGCCCTGGTTGGGACTTCAGGAACGGCCATCATTGCTGCTCTCCCACTGAGCCACACCCCCACCCCTTTTGATTTTTTGAGACAGGAACTGGCTAAGTTGCTGAGAGTCTTCCTAAGTTGCTGAGAGAGGCCTTGAATTTGTGATCCTTCTGCCTCCACTTCTGAGCCTCAGGGATCCCAGGTGCACACCTGGCTCTTGTTCTGTTCCTGAATTTATAGTAGAAGCTTGGAGTGATTTTTTTTTAAGAGAGAGAGAATTTTAATATTTCTTTTCCAGTTTTCGGCGGACACAACATCTTTGTTGGTATGTGGTGCTGAGGATCGAACCCGGGCCGCACGCATGCCAGGCGAGTACGCTACCGCTTGAGCCACATCCCCAGCCCTTGGAGTGATTTTAACTGAAGGGATTTTATACGTGGTGTTATGGGGTTTTGTTCTGGTATTGTTTTTTTGAGTATGGGGGACTGAACTCAGGGGCACTTGACCACTGAGCTACATTCCAGCCCTATTTTGTATTTTATTTATAGATAGGGTCTCACTCTATCTATAAATAAAATACAAACTCTCGATCCTCCTGCCTCAGCCTCCCAAGCTGCTGAGATTACAGGCGTGAGCCATTGTGCCTACCTAGAGTGATAGTTTGTTCTATTGTCCCCTGAAGCTCATGTGCTGAAAGCAGGTCCCCAATGCACCAAGGACCAGAGGTGGGCTTTTAGGCAATGATAAGGGCTCAGATCCATCATTTGATTATTCCATGACAGCCAAACGGACTACTGCGGGTGGGTCCTAGTTGGAGGAAGGCCTGCCGGGAAAGCATCTCTCTTCTCCTGTCCCTGCCCCCTGCTGCCCAGCTGCTGAGCAGCTTTCCTCCGCCTGCCCTTCTGCCTTGGACCCAGCCAACCAAGGGCTGAATCCTCTGAAGCCATGAACCCAAATGAATCTTCCCTCCTCTAAATATTTCTTGTCAGGTATTTTGGTCACAGTGACAAAAAGCTGTTTTATTATGTTGACTTTTGTTATGAGTTTAATTATATTGAGGCAGTCTCCTTTCTTCCTAGTTTGCTGAATGCATCATGAAAGCACGAGACTCCTTTCAAATGCTTGTCCTGAGTCAACGAGGTGGTCCTGTGGTTTTGGTCTTCTGTCCTGGTAAGGGGATGTATGACATTGATCGATGCTGACGTATCCTGGCATCCCAGGAATAAATCCCACTGGTGGTGGGTTCTAATTTCTTTTGTAATATACTGTTGGAAATCTTCCCACCGATGTCCCTGGGCTCTACAGTTCTCTTTCCTCGTAGCATCTTTGTGTAGCATTAAAACACAAGCAACGTTGGCTTTGTAGATGGAGTTGACAAGTGTTTCCTCCTCTTAAGTTTTTGGGGAAATCTGAGCCGGATTTGTGTTCATTCCGCTTTAAGTGGTGGAATTCTCCAGTGAAGCCACAGGGCTTTTCTGCATCGGGAGGCCTGACTACTGAGCCGATCACCTCACTACTGAAGGATCTGTTCCGATTTCTTATTTCTTCATGTTTCAGGCTTGGTACATTTTGTTTCTCTAGGACTTTGTACATTTCTTTCCCACCATACTATTGTTTAAAATATTCTTATATTCCTTTTTATTTCTGTAGAATCGGGAGTAACGTCCCCACCTTCAGGTCTGATTTTGGTAATTTGCGTCTTCTCTATTTTTCTTCTTCCATGTAGCAAAGGTTTGTTAATTTTGTTCACCTTTTTGAATAACCAGTTTGGGTTTTGTGGTCTTTGTCTTTTGTGCATCTGTTTGTGTGTGTGTGTGTGTGTGTGTGTGTGTGTGTGTGTGTTACTAGAGATTGAGCCCAGGGCATGGAATCACCATCAGACCCAGCTATCCCTCTCCTCTGTCTATTCCCAAAGGACTTAAAATCAGCAGACGACAGGGACACAGCCACGTCAATGTTATAGCAGCTCAATTCACAACAGCTAAACTGTGTAGCCAACCTAGATGCCCCTCAGTAGATGAAAAGACTAAAAAATGTGGCATATATACACAATGGAATATTATTCAGCAATAAAAGAGAATAAGATCATGGCGTTTGCAGGTAAATGGATGGCATTGGAGAAGACAATGCTAAGTGAAGTTAGCCAATCCCCAAAAAACAAATGCTGAATGTTTTCTCTGATATAAGGTGACTGGCCCATATGGGGTAGGGAGGGGGAGCATGGGAGGAATAGATGAACTCTAGGTAGGGCAGAGGGGTGGGAGGGGAAGGGCGGGGGCTTGGGGTTAGCAATGGCGGTGGAATGTGATGTGTTCAAGTTCACTATCCAAACCACATGTATGAAGACATTAATTGTTATGAACATACTTTATATATAAACAGAGATATGAAAAATTGTGCTCTGGGCTGGGGTTGTGGCTTAGCGGGAGAGCACTCACCTACATGGATGAGGCCCTGGGTTGGATCCCCAACAACACATAAAAATAAATAAATAAAGATATTGTGTCCAACTACAACTAAGAAATAAAATTAAAAAAAAAGAAAAATTGTGCTCTATATGTGTAATAAGAATTGTAATGCATTCCACTGTCATGTATTTAAAAATAAAATCAATTAAAAGAATTCATCCCATATGTCTCTGGAAAAAAAAAAGAGACATTGAGCCCAGGGGTGCTCTACCACTGAGCTACACCCCCAGCGCTTCTTTATTTTTATTTTGAGATGGATTGTTGTTTTCCAGGCTGATCTCAAACTTCTCATCCTCCTTCCTCAGCCTCCTGAGTCGCGGGGTTACAGGGGCGATGTTACAGGCATGTGACACTGCACCTGATTGGATTTTGTCTACTGTTTTTCTAGTCTCTATTTCATTATATCTAGTCTAGATTTAAATATTTCCTTTTTTTTCCCTTCTAGCCTGGGATTTAGTTTCCTCTTCTTTTCTTGTTTTTTATCATATGTAGTTAGGTTTTTAAATCACAATTTTTTCCTCCTTTTAAAAAAAAATGTAGGTGTTAACCATTAGATCCAAATACTACTTTTGCTGGATCCGATATGCTTTGGTGTGTTTGTTGTCTTTTTTTTTTTTTGGATACTGAGGATAGACCCCAGGGGTGCTCTACCACTGAGCAAAGTCCCCAGCCCTTATTATTACTTTTTAAAATATTTATTATTAAGTTTTAGGTGGACACATATCTTTATTTTACATTTATGTGGTGCTGAGGATTGACCCCAGTGTCTCATGCATGGTAGGCGAGCGCTCTACCACTGAGCCACAACCCCAGCCATCCAGCCCTTATTATTTTGAGACCAGGTCTTGCTAAGTTTCTGAGGCTGGCCTCAAACTTGCAGTCCTCCTGCCTCAGCCTCTTGTGTTGCTGGGATTACAGCCATGTGACACCATACCTGGTTGTATTGTCTTTTTCATTTAGCTCAAGTGATTTTTTAAATTTTCCTTGTCCTTTAATCGATTACTTAAATTATTAAGTTTAGTTTCCACATATTGGTAAACGTTCTGGTTTTCTTTGATTTTGATGTAGCATAGTGATTAGAAGAAATACTTTAAATAATTTTGAGTTTGGGGAATTAAGGTTGCATTTTGGCCTAACATATGTTCTATCACAAACAGGTGCCATGTATACTTGAGAAGGGTATATGTTCTGCTATAGCTGGCTGTTGTGTTCTATTAGGTCCAACTGAATAATACCATTGTTTCAGTTGCTCATTTCCTTACTGACCTGTCATCTAGTTGTTCTGTTGTTATTTGCATACAGTCCTACACCATTTAAGCTGTGGGAATACTTTCTGAAAAATGCATCATCAGGTGGTTTTGTTGTTGAATGGAAAATTTTGGAGATGAGAAACTCATAAGTTTTGGTTGGGTACCTTTCTGTGTAATGTGATGAAATCTTATGCTGTGCTGCTCCTTCTGTGTAGGACCACTAGGAATCATTCTTTTGTGCAGTGTATCCGTACAGTATATACTACCTGCCTGTTAGTCTCTTGATAGTGGTCTCAGTGATCAGATGGACTATCACAGTATTGTAGTGCTTGTGTTCAAGTAACCCTTATTTGACTTCCTAATGTTTCCATAGTATAAGATTTAGTGATGTTGGCAATTCAGATATGCCAAAGATAAGCCATCAAATACTTTTTTTTCTGTGAAAAGGTGAAAGTTTGTGACTTATCAAGAAAAGAAAAACAATCATATACTGAGGCTCCTATGGTTGGAATGAATGTTCTATGAATTAAATTGTGAAGAAAGAATAAGAAATTCAGCAATTTTGCCATCACACCTCACACTGCAGAAGTTGCAGCCACAGTGAGGGGTAAGTGCTTAGTTAAGATGGAAAAGGAGTTAACTCAGAGGATATGATACTATCAATGGATTCAAGCATCCATTGTCAGATTTAGGATGTATCTCAAAGAATGGGGGACCATTATTTTTAATATAGCTGTATGAAAATTCTATTTTTTTTTCTGGTCCTGGGAATTGAACCCAGGGACACTTAATCACTGAGCCACATCCCCAGCCCTTTCTTTCTTTCTTTAAAACATTAGTAAGTCTTTCTTTTAGTTGTAGATAAACACAATACCTTTATTTCATTTACTTATTTATATGTGGTGCTAAGGATCGAAACCAGGGCCTCACACATGCTAGGTGAGTTCTCTACCTTTGAGCCACAACCCCAGCGCCCCCAGTCCTTTCTTTAGAGACAGGACCTCACAGAGTTGCTTAGGGCTTCACTAAGTTGCTGAGGCTGGCTTTGAATTTGTGATCCTCTTGCCTCGGCCTCCCGAGCTGCCATGATTACTGGTGTGTGCCACTGTGCCCAGCCATTCTTTTTTAAAATTGGTTCTTTCTAGTGACACATGACAGTAGAATTCATTCTGATATAATTGTACAAGCATGGGATGTATGTTAGTCTAGTTAGGAGCCCATTCTTATGGATATACATGAAATAAGATTCACCGTGGTGTGTTCATATATGTGAACATTCTTGACTGATATTTTTAGTGTCTGGCTTACCTCAGGGATGGTTTCTGTTAAATTCCTTTATTTTCTGTGAATGGGCCATAGTTTCTGTTTCTTTGTCCATTTTGGAATTTGGGGGAAATTGGACAGTCTGAATGGTCTGGCAATGCAGCCCTCCCACTCCTCAGGGAAGCTGAGCTTCATTTTTGAGGCCTGGACCTATTCACATGGAGCTTTCTAAAATTTTTTTTTTTGCAAGAGATCTATTTCCTGTTGTGTGAGGACTCTGAATTTTCTGTTCCATCATCCCTGAGGTCAGTCAATGACCTGACACAGATTTCCTTAAATGTCTGGCTCTTAAGAGAAAAAAAAAAAAGAAGTCACTGTCTCTGACTCTCCTGATGGGTGCTTGTGGGAAAAGAAGCTGCTAGAGCCGGTAACTCCCCAGCCCAGGCAGATGTCTGTGGGTCCTTCAGTGTCTGCCACCCTGCCGGAGCACAGCCTCACATTTGTGGAGGGCAAGGTCCTCACCCACTGTGGTACCAGCCATGTGGTCCAGGAACTCAGGCCATTCTCTGCACAAGAACAGGGGACTGGATGTGTTTGCACAGACTTTGCCCTTAGCAAAGAGCCACAGCCTCTGCCTTTGCCAGAGCTGCCTTGGTTGCTGTCCTGACCCAGCAGGAGGCCGACTTCTCACGTAGTGGATCCTGATCATCTTTTCTAGTTTCCTGGTTATATCAGTGGAGGGGCTGTCCCCGAGTTCTCTGCCCCACCATCTTGTTTGATGTCATTTCCCTAGGGACATTTTTAATCACTGATTCAGCCTCTTTACTTGTTACAGGTACCTAATTTGCTGTCATATAGGTATTGCATGTATTATTTCGTCTTAAATCTGTTTTCTGCTGCTATAACAGAGTAACCCAGCATGGGAAATTTATAAGCAGTAGAAGTGTGTTAAGCCCACAGTTCTGTAGAGTAAGTAGTCTATGGTTGAGCCAAGTGTGGTGATGGTGCACACCTATAATCCCAATGAATCAGGAGGCTGAGGCAGGAGGATCACAAGTTCAAAGCCAGCTTTTTCATCTTAGTGAGACTCTGTCTCAAAATAAAAATAATAAAAATAACAAAGGACTGAGGGTGTGGCTCAGTGGTAAAGAACCCCAGGTTCAACCCCCCCCAAAATGGTCCACAATCAAGGGCCTGTCTGATGGGGACTTTCATGCTGCATCATATAGTGGAAGGGCAAGTGAGTACATGTAGACAGAGAGAGAAAACTGGGCCAAACTTGCTTTTATGATAAACCCAATGTTGCAATAACCAGCCCCCTATGATGATATTGGCATTAATCTGAACACAGGGCAGAGTGCTTGCGACCATCTCTTAATACTGTTATGCTGGCAGGTAGATTTCAACATAAAATTTGAAGGGGGCAAACTATGGCATGTGTAGTAGGTTTTTTCCCCCAACACTCTAATCAAACACCTGAGACATGCTATGTTATAAAGAAAAGAGGTTCATTCAGCTCCCAGTTCTGGAGGTTCAAGAGCCTGGCATCAGCTCAGTTCTCATGAAGACCTGATGGTGGGTGTCATCACATGGCCAGAGTGCATAGGAGGCGTGCAGGAGAGGTGATATTAGCGGACAGGAAGCCACGGAGACAATTCAGGGTCTGGATTTTTAACAACTTGCTCTGTGGGAACTACCCAATGCTTTACAGCAAGCCCCCCAGTGACCTTGGGACCTCACAGCCTCTCTGATGGCCAGGCTGAGGACCGTGCCTCCAACACTGAGTCCTGGGGACAAAACACATCCGACCCTCTGTTCCTGGGAGGCCAACCGTGACCTCTCCTTTCCTTTTCTGACTGTACTCATTTGAGTCCTCCCTTCTCTCTGCCACTGTCACTCTCACTTCTGCTCTTCAGATTTTCTGCACTTTGGAGGAAATGGAGATGGCTTCCTGGGCTGTTTGATGTTGGGGACGGGCATGGGCTCCCGTCAGCCCAGCCAGCCTCTAACAGACCTGCATCGGGACCTGCGTTCTGAGCTCACCGAGGTCTTGGTGATTCACCCCCGTTCTCAATGAGCACTTAAAGATGTCCCCTGCTGGAGGAGTCCTTGACACTCCTCCTCCTCTTTCTCTTTCTCTTCTGAATTCTCTCTCTCAGAACCTAGGAAATCCACAGGAGAAGCTGGGACAAAAAAGAACTGGGGGTGCTGGAGACTGGACCCGGGGCACATCCTGACTGCGCTCCGTCCCAAGTCCTTGTTGAGTTTTATTTCAAGTTGCTGAGGCTGGCCTAGAACTTGTGATCCTCCTGTTTCAACCTTCCAAGTGGCTAGGATCCCAGCCCTTCACCACCAAAAATCGTTAATCTCCCAACATTCCTTGATTTTTATAGCATGAAGGTGACAGGGGACCCCAGCAATAGGGGATCCCTGAAACACAGCATATGTCACGAGGGTAGGAGGTTTCAGATGGAAACATCATACAGCAATCCAGCGGGCACACCTAGACAACAGGCCAGCCTCGTCCCCTGGGGAGCTCCACTGGACATTTAAATGAGGGGACAAACCAACCCCTGGTCAGACTGAAGGGACTCCAGCTGTGCCCTCCCGAACAACGGCTGCATGTCTGAATCAGCAGTAGCCCCTGGGGTTGTTGCACAGCGATCTGTCCCGCAGATCTGCCCCGCAGACATGCTCACCCATTCTGCCACACTCTTAACCAAGGTCGCCACTCCTCGTTTGTGACACTCACAGTGCATAGATGCTGATGATGTAAGCACCAGTTCCAGTTGCCCGTTTCTAGCAGAGTCGTAGAGACAGGGGTTCATTCCCCCAACACGACGTGAGACACAGGTCCAGAGGGTATCCGGTCCCAGATTCACCCCTGAGCCCTTGTGTCCAGGACTCTTACTGGGGTTTGGTTTTGTGGGCATGGAGCACAGTGTGGCTGCCATTAGCTGCCAAGGCCCCAGCTCTTCTAGAGGTCAAACGGATCCAGCCAGACCCAAGATCCCACCAGACATCAACTGCTAGCATAAGCTCCTGGCACGGACCAAGGCTGAAGGAAAACAAAGACCCTGGTGTCAGCCGGCGTATCGCAGGCCATATTAGCCACCCCCACAGGATGGTGAAGTCCAGGTAAGGCTTCGCAAGGTCCAGGGCTTGGATCCCGTCACCCTGCTGAGTTCACCCTTCGGCTCACACAGGCTCAGCCCAGAGGCCCACACATCAGAGCCATTGAGTTGGAAGGCCAGCTAGGGTATTCACTATGGTGACAGGGCTGGGGACAGGAAGCAGTGTCCCTACAGCTGCTGGGAGAGAGTGTGGGTGTGACCAGACTAGGTTTGCCTGAGCGCTTGGGGCCCCTGAAAGGAGGCACGGGCCTGTAGGGGTAGAGACTCTCAGGAGGTAGACTGGATCCTTTCTACCTCCTGAATGAGTCTTGGGGTTATGAGTCTTGGAGTATCCAAGGTTGGGAAGCAGCCCAGCCAGAGCTTCTCTGTAGCTGGGCCTCCCGTATCCGGGCCTCCTCCGGCCTCCCCATCATGGGAGGACAGGCTAATGCATAGGCAGGCTTGCCCTGTGGGTGTCTTGCTGGGGGAATGTTTGTCCAGGACAACACACCCTCTGACGTGAGGGACCAGCCACTGTGACGAGAGGCCGATGTGCAGCCAGGAGGGGGAGGGGCCTGCAGTCCTGCCAACCCAGGCAGGAGGCAGGAGGGAGGGAAGGCGCACTCAGGAAGGACAAGGTCTGCCTCCCTGGGCTTCTTCCCCATGTAGAGGGAGGTGACTCCATTACTTCATGCTCCAGGCTCACAGCCTGTAGCAGGATTATTTCTTCCCTGGTCCTTTGCATATGGATAAGTGGCAAACAAAGCCGGGGTGCTCTCCTTGGCCCCCGCTGGAGCCCCACTGCCGAGGCCCTGCCCACATGAGCAAGGCCTCCCCCTGCCTCCCCCCACCACTCGCTTGTGCCTAGGCCAGTCTCCCTCCCTGGCTCTCTCCAGCTGATCTGGACCTGCTGGCCACCAGCCCTGCTCTCCCTGAGGCCTCCATGGGGCCAGTGAGGTGGCTTCGCCTCCCTCCTGTGAGTGAGCTGTCCCCAACCTTGACGTCCACACCAGATGCTGATGGGGTCTCTCCTGCTGAGCACAGTGTCCCCAGCCAGAGCCTGAGATGCCTGAACCGTGAAGGCAGAGCAGGCTTCTCAGCAGCTGCCCCTGAGGGCGGAAGACAATGAGGAGCGTCCTTCAGAAGGAAGGGCATTTCCAATGGAGAATTCCGTCATGGTAATTTCAAATTACCTTTATGAATTCAAGGATTAAGTTCTCTTTTCTTTTTTTAAAATATTTTTTATTTTTGTTGGATATTTTATTTATTTGTATTTATTTATATGTGGTGATGAGAATCGAACCCAGTGTCTCACCCGTGCTAGTCAAGCACTCTGCCACTGAGCCCCAGCCCCAGCCCCAAGGATTAAGTTTTCAACACATGGATTTCAAGGAGGCATATTCAAACACAGTACTATCCAGGAGCATTTATGCTAGAAAAGTGGGGCTTTGGGGAAGCACCTTTTAACCTGTTCTAGTCCTGTCCCACTCTCCAGTTCAGCATGGCCTGGACAAAGAGCAGCTGCATCCTCAGTGAGGCCCAGCAGGTACCTGGGAGCCCAGGGGCTTAGTGCTGGCAAAGTCTCATCCTCAGAGAACTGTGTGTATTTCACCCGCCTGTTGGCTCCCAGGTAGACCTGGAGGCTCCCCTAGTGCCAACTGTCTCTTCCCCAGTTTAGTTTACTGGGAAAAACCAGAGTCACTGTTGAAAATCAAAGCTGCCTGAGGCTAACAGCTTGGGGCAAATTATACATGAAGCAAAAGTTTAAAAGAAGTCCGTATGTCAGGTGCCACAATCTGATCCATTCCTGGGGCTCTCAGAGGCCAGGCATGTGTGTGGAGCTATGTGCATGCACAGGAAGACTGGGAAGCCCTAAACTCATGCCTCTGGATGACCTTGAAGCCCTGTGCAAACAGCAAGTGAAGATTGGGGTCATGCACACCATGACCCTGAGAACACACTGAGTTACCCAAAAGACTCTACAATTGATTGGTTCCAGGAATTAAGTAAATCTCTGACCAGTCACTAGATGAACATTAACGTGAGTAAAGAATTTGTAGGCGGGGGGATTCCAACATGGCGGTGGGCGCGGAGAGATCAAGTCTCTGACCTCTTCAGCTGTGCGGGCATAGGGAGTCGTAAACAACCTAAATCTGTTTGCTCAGGATCACTAGGCAATGCTGAGCTGATGTGGATCTGGGGCGAACAGTCTGGGCCTCTCAGAACACACACTGAGCCCGGATCGGCTGAATTCAAGCTCCCGTTTGCCTGCTTCCCGAAGACAAACAGCTGTGACTCAGCACTAATCCATCCGGCTGAAACAACTGGTCAGCCCTTCTGATCCTACGGAGGTAAATGCCTGCCGAGCCTTCATAGGTAGTGGCCACAGGTTTGAAACGGGGCTTGGGAGAGACAGTAAGGACCCACCCGTTGCATTGGTCTCCCGGCAAAGGGAAACGAACTGTCGCCATTTGCAAGAGACACCACCATGGCAGAGAACTGACGTCACCAGACTGCGGCGGAGGAGATAACTTCATTGAAACCTGCGGCTACAGGTGTGGAATTCCCTAGCCTTCCCTCTCCACACATCGGGGAAACCTTAAGGGCCCCTCCCAGCTCTCCCGTAAGGGCCCCTCCCAGCTCTCCCATGAGCGCGATAGCCAGCCCGAGGGAATCAGAGGTGGTGCGGACCCGCGGCTCGGAACTACCGCTCCCACCAGGGCTGACTGCTGAGGTCTCTTGCACCAGCTACTGGGGGCGTGGCTACCGGAGGGCAAGTAAAATTTGCTAAGGATTCTCAGCCCCAAGCTCTACAAACTTAGGGTCTGAGGGAATGGCAAACTGGAAGAGTGTGCCCAGTCGTTCATGAAAACAGGGCTCCCGGGAGCAGCAGACCTGGCGTGTAGCCAGTATTGTGGTGAGCGGCACCCGTGAGAGGGGCCTGGCGAGAGGAAAAGTGGGAAGTGACTAGACACAAGAGGAGGCCCTAGGCACTCAGGATTGGAGACTCACCCAGTCTGGGAGGAGGAGCTGCTGCACAGTGATTGGTTCCCACGTATTGACAGGAGAAACTTGGCCTGGTGGGCACAGCGCCACCTACTGGAAGAGAAGTTAATCAAACTCTAAGACTGCATTTATTAGTTTTTTTTTTTCTTTTCTCTTTTTTTTGATTTGGGTTTTTCTTTCATTTTCATTTTTCTTTCTTGTTGTTTTTTTAAATTTTTAAAATTTTTTTTTCTTCTAATTTTAATTTTAATTTTTTTTAATTATTTAAAAAATTTTTTTTTCTTTTTTTATTTCCTATTTTTTTCTTCTTTTGTCTTTTCATTTCTTTTCAATTATCTTATCCCCCCTTCCTTGAATTCTACCTGCTTACTCTCATTCTCTTTAATGACTTCTTCCCTTCCCTTCTAATACCTTTCCTCCCAAGCATCAAATAAATTTATAGGAGTAAACAGTAACTCAGCAGTCAAACAGAACAAGAAGTAACATGAGCAGCTTCAAAAAGCAAGGAAGAAAAGGAGTACAAACAATGCAGGACAGCCTAAATATTCAGGAGGACCTAGAGTCATCAGAAAAATGGTCATATAAAGACCTCAAGGAACACCTTAGACAGATGGAATGGAACCTTAAAGAGGATACAAGACAGCAAATTCAAGCAGCAAAAGAACACATTGAGAATGAATTACATAAACAGCTAAAAGAAGAAGTTAAGCATCTTTATCAGGAGATAGAGATTATAAAAAATAATCAAACAATAATTCTAGAAATGAAGGAAACGATAAACCAAATTAAAAACTCAATTGAGAGTATCACTAACAGAGTGGAGCAAGTAGAAGCCAGAACGTCAGATAATGAAGACAAAATATATCATCTTGAAAACAGTCTAGCCAACTCAGAAAGGCTGGTAAAAAATCACAAGAAAAACATCCAAGAGTTATGGGATAACATAAAAAAACCAAACTTACGAGTCATCGGGATAGAAGAAGGTACAGAGATTCAAACCAAGGGAATGAGTAACCTGCTGAATGAAATAATTACAGAAAACTTTCCAGAAATAAAAAAGGAAACAGATATACAAATTGAAGATGCATACAGGACACCGAGCACACAAAATCACAGTAGACCAACGCCAAGACACATTGTTATGAAGATATCCAATATACAGAACAAAGAGAAAATATTAAAAGCTACAAGAGAAAGGAGACAGATTACATTCAGGGGTAAACCAATAAGGTTAACAACGGATTTTTCATCACAGACACTGAAAGCAAGAAGGTCATGGAACAATGTATTTCAAACACTGAAAGACAATGGATGCCAACCAAGAATTCTGTATCCAGCAAAATTAAGCTTCAGGTATGACAACGAAATAAAAATCTTTCATGATAAACAAAAGTTAAAAGAATTTGCAGCCAGAAAACCAGCATTGCAAAGCATTTTGAGCAAAACACTACACGAGGAAGAAATGAAAAACAATAACCAAAACCATCAGTGGGAAGTGCCTCAGTAAAGACAGAGGGCGAGGGAAAAGATAATCATGGAGAAACAAACTAATTTTTTTTTAAAAAGGATAAATAATCAAACATGGCTGGAAGTACAAACCATATATCAATAGTAACTCTGAATATTAATGGCTTAAACTCTCCAATAAAGCGACATAGGCTGGTATCATGGATTAAAAAAACAAATCCAACAATATGCTGCCTCCAGGAGACATATCTGATTGGAAAAGACATACACAGGCTGAAGGTGAAAGGATGGGAAAAAATATACCACGCACACGGTCCTCGTAAGCAAGCAGGGGTGGCCATCCTCATATAGAATAAAATTGACTTCAAGACTAAGTTAATCAAAAGGGATAAAGAAGGTCATTATATACTGTTAAAAGGAACCATTCAGCAACAAGACATAACAATTATCAATATTTATGCACCAAATAATGGTGCTGCGACATTCATAAAACAAATTCTCCTCAAGTTCAAGAATCAAATAGACCACAACACAATAATTATGGGTGACTTCAACACACCTCTCTCACCATTGGACAGATCCTCCAAACAAAAGTTGAATAAAGAAACTATAGAACTCAATACCACAATCAATAACCTAGACTTAACTGACATATATAGAATATATCAACCATCATCAAATGGATATACTTTTTTCTCAGCAGCACATGGATCCTTCTCAAAAATAGACCATATATTATGCCATAGGGCAACCCTCAGTAAATATAAAGGGGTGGAGATAATACCATGCATTTTATCTGATCATAATGGAATGAAACTGGAAATCAATGATAAAAGAAGGAAGGAAAAATCCTACATCACATGGAAAATGAACAATATGTTACTGAATGATCAATGGGTTACAGAAGACATAAAGGAGGAAATCAAAAAATTCTTAGAGATAAATGAAAATACAGACACAACATATCGGAATCTATGGGACACAATGAAAGCAGTTTTAAGAGGAAAATTCATCACCTGGTGGTCATTCCTCAAAAAAAGAAAAAACCAACAAATAAATGAGCTCACACTTCATCTCAAAGCCCTAGAAAAGGAAGAGCAAAACAACAGCAAATGTAGCAGAAGGCAAGAAATAATTAAAATCAGAGCGGAAATCAATGAAATTGAAACAAAAGAAACTATTGAAAAAATTAACAAAACTAAAAGTTGGTTCTTCGAAAAAATAAATAAGATCGACAGACCTTTAGCCATGCTAAGGAAGAGAAGAAGAGAGAGAACTCAAATCACTAACATATGGGATGAAAAAGGCAATATCACAACAGATGCTACAGAAATACAGAAGACAATTAGAAATTATTTTGAAAACCTATATTCCAATAAAATAGAAGATAGTGAAGACATCGATAAATTTCTTAAGTCATATGATTTGCCCTGACTGAGTCAGGAGGATACACACAATTTGAACAGACCAATATCAATGGATGAAATTGAAGAAGCCATCAAAAGAATACCAACCAAGAAAAGCCCAGGACCGGATGGGTATACAGCGGAGTTTTACAAAACCTTTAAAGAAGAATTAATACCAATACTTTTCAATTTATTTCAGGAAATAGAAAAAGAGGGAGCTCTTCCAAATTAATTCTATGAGGCCAACATCACCCTGATTCCGAAACCAGACAAAGACACCTCAAAGAAAGAAAACTACAGACCAATATCTTTAATGAACCTAGATGCAAAAATCCTCAATAAAATTCTGGCGAATCGAATACAAAAACACATCAAAAAAATTGTGCACCATGATCAAGTAGGATTCATCCCTGGGATGCAAGGATGGTTCAATATACGGAAATCAATAAATGTTATTCACCACATCAATAGACTTAAAGATAAGAACCATATGATCATCTCGATAGATGCAGAGAAAGCATTCGACAAAGTACAGCATCCCTTTATGTTCAAAACATTAGAAAAACTAGGGATAACAGGAACTTACCTTGACATTGTAAAAGCTATCTATGCTAAGCCTCAGGCTAGCATCATTCTGAATGGACAAAAGGTAAAGGCATTCCCTCTAAAATCCGGAACAAGACAGGGATGCCCTCTATCACCACTTCTATTCAATATAGTTCTCGAAACACTGGCCAGAGCAATTAGACAGACGAAAGAAATTAAAGGCATAAAAATTGGAAAAGAAGAACTTAAATTATCACTATTTGCAGATGACATGATTCTATACCTAGAAGACCCAAAAGGGTCTACAAAGAAACTACTAGAACTAATAAATGAATTCAGCAAAGTGGCAGGATATAAAATCAACATGCATAAATCAAAGGCATTTCTGTATATCAGCGACAAAACTTCTGAAATGGAAATGAGGAAAACCACTCCATTCACAATATCCTCAAAAAAAATAAAATACTTGGGAATCAACCTAACAAAAGAGGTGAAAGATTTATACAATGAAAACTACAGAACCCTAAAGAGAGAAGTAGAAGAAGATCTTAGAAGATGGAAAAATATACCCTGTTCATGGATAGGCAGAACTAACATTATCAAAATGACGATATTACCAAAAGTTCTATATAGGTTTAATGCAATGCCAATCAAAATCCCAACGGCATTTCTTGTAGAAATAGATAAAGCAATCATGAAATTCATATGGAAAAATAAAAGACACAGAATAGCAAAAGCAATTCTAAGCAGGAAGTGTGAATCAGGTGGTATAGCGATACCAGATTTCAAACTATATTACAGAGCAATAGTGACAAAAACAGCATGGTACTGGTACCAAAACAGGCGGGTGGACCAATGGTATAGAATAGAGGACACAGAGACTAATCCACAAAGTTACAACTATCTTATATTTGATAAAGGGGCTAAAAGCATGCAATGGAGGAAGGATAGCATCTTCAACGAATGGTGTTGGGAAAACTGGAAATCCATATGCAACAAAATGAAACTGAATCCCTTTCTCTCGCCATGCACAAAAATTAACTCAAAATGGATCAAGGAGCTTGATATCAAATCAGAGACTCTGCGTCTGATAGAAGAAAAAGTTGGCTCCGATCTACATATTGTGGGGTCGGGCTCCAAATTCCTTAATAGGACACCCATAGCACAAGAGTTAATAACAAGAATCAACAAATGGGACTTAATTAAACTTAAAAGTTTTTTCTCAGCAAGAGAAACAATAAGAGAGGTAAATAGGGAGCCTACATCCTGGGAACAAATTTTTATTCCTCACACTTCAGATAGAGCCCTAATATCCAGAGTATACAAAGAACTCAAAAAATTAGACAATAAGATAACAAATCACCCAATCAACAAATGGGCCAAGGACCTGAACAGACACTTCTCAGAGGAGGATATACAATCAATCAACAAGTACATGAAAAAATGCTCACCATCTCTAGCAGTCAGAGAAATGCAAATCAAAACCACCCTAAGATACCATCTCACTCCAGTAAGATTGGCAGCCAATATGAAGTCAAACAACAAGTGCTGGCGAGGATGTGGAGAAAAGGGTACACTTGTACGTTGCTGGTGGGACTGCAAATTGGTGCGGCCAATTTGGAAAGCAGTTTGGAGATTCCTGGGAAAGCTGGGAATGGAACCACCATTTGACCCAGCTATTGCCCTTCTCGGACTATTCCCTGAAGACTTTAAAAGAGTATGCTACAGGGATACTGCCACATCGATGTTCATAGCAGCACAATTCACAATAGCTAGACTGTGGAACCATCCCAGATGCCCTTCAATAGATGAATGGATTAAAAAAATGTGGCATCTATACACAATGGAGTACTATGCAGCAATAAAAAACGACAAAATCATAGAATTTGCAGGGAAATGGATGGCACTAGAGCAGATTATACTTAGTGAAGCTAGCCAATCCCTAAAAAACAAATACCAAATGTCTTCTTTGATATAATGAGAGCATCTATGAACAGAGCAGGGAGGAAGAGCAGGAAGAAAAGATTAACATTAAACAGAGACATGAGATGGGAGGGAAAGGGAGAGAAAAGGGAAATTGCATGGAAATGAAGGGAGACCCTCATTGCTATACAAAATTACATATAAGAGGTTGTGAGGGGAATGGGAAAATAAACAAGGAGAGAAATGAATTACAGTAGATGGGGTAGAGAGAGAAGATGGGAGGGCAGGGGAGGGGGGATAGTAGGGGATAGGAAAGGTAGCAGAATACAACAATTACTAATAGGGCATTATGTAAAATTGTGGATGTGTAACCGACGTGATTCTGCAATCTGCATTTGGGGTAAAATTGGGGGTTCATAACCGAATTCAGTCTAATGTATGAAATATGATATGTCAAGAGCTTTGTAATGTTGTGAACAACCAATAATAAAATAAAATAAAAAGAATTTGTAGGCCATGCTTTGCAAGGACAGAGGTGTTACAAAATTAGTTCAGAAAAGTCACTAAGCAAAGTAGCAACTATAACAAGCAACAATAATAAACTCTGCACAAAGAAAATAACCTCATTTATATAAGTTCCATAGAACAGTATTTGAAATGTCCAATTTAAAAAAAAGTTATTTTAATGTAACAGAAGATGTTCGCTTGTGTTAGCACGGACTGGAAATAACAAAAGAGAGATTCTTAGGCAAAAATGCCTGATAACTATCTATAGAAACTGCCAAAACAAGAAGTTTTTGTCAGTTTAAGGCCTACAGACCGTCCTAACTTCCTACACAGGTAGACTTAATGAATGTTTGCTAGTGTAATTATCTAGCCCTAAATAACAAAGAGATCTTTACTGAACACAGAGGTCATGTCAATAAAGATATTTTACAAGAATCAGATGACATTACCTAACATAACTAAATGTTGTGTCTACATTCCTGATAACTCTGACAAGGTTAAAGATTTATGTTCCCTAAAAAAGGGCCTTATTAGGCTTTGTTAGGCCTTATTATGGGGACAATTTCCCAGGCTTCCACCTCCTGGTAAACAATTGTGAATTTCTATCATTTTCATGATATTCATGGACAGGTTCCAGATGCTACAACTGCTATTTTGTATTAATTTTATTTCAGTACTCATGTCTTTTTGTTTAGCTCATAGAAGGCCCAACCCCAGGTGAATTTACAACTTGTTCTTCCTGAACCAGATTATTACCATAAACTCCTTGACCCACTCAGTTTCTAAAAGGGGACTCCAAACTTCTCGCCCCACTGCACATCGCCCCCTCTCAGCTCAAAGCAGCAAGAACAGTCATCATCCTTTTTCCTTACAGCAGTAGGAGGTCCCTAACAAACATTAGAGGGGAAATTATGGTAAGTATAGATGTTCACCAATATGTCTAGCTCAGGAAGACGTGCCTGGGGAACTAATCCCAAGATCACCCTGAGTGATCTCCAAGAGAGAGACACTTGCTTCTACAACCCAATTTATAAGTGAGACAACTCCCCTTTTACCAAAAGTTGTGCTTCCTGGGTCCCACTTTAATCAACCACTGAGCCATACTTTCTTGTTCCTACCAAAGGAACTCAGTTTACCTGCATGTCTGAACTAACTCCTTGCCTAAATCTCCAAACTGTCATTAACTCTGAACTATGTATCACAACCCATCTTTTTCCTCAAACCTACTATTTTGATGGAATAGAAGAAAACACCTGGACTTATTAGAAGGCCAGGGCCCACTGATTTACCAACACAGAAGGGCTGCCCTCATTTTAGTTCCCCTCCTGTCTGGCTTGGGACTAGCTGGATCTACTGTTTTAGGAACTGCAGCTCTTATTCAGGCTCTGAAAATTTTAAATCCCTCAGCCACCAAATATATGTAGACTTAGGAGAACTAGAAAGGTAAATTTCCAAACTAGAAGCTTCACTAGATTCTCTGGCAGAAATGGTCTTACAAAATAGACAGGACCTAGATCTTCTCTTTTTAAAATAAGGAGGACTTTGTATGGCCCTAGGGGAAACTTGTTGTTTCTATACAAACCATTCTGGGATAATAAAAGACAGTTTGGCACTAGTGAGAAACAGGTTTTGTTTTTTTTTTTTTTTTAAAGGGAAAAAATACACGAGAAGTCTCAGGTAACTGGTTCCAAAACCTATTCTCATGGCCCCCTTGGTTGACTACCATCATCTCAGCCATAGCTTTGCCCTTAGTTCTTCTCCTGATTGCAATAACTGTAGGACTCTACCTCTTAAAAAACTCTCCAAAATCATATACACAAGAGTGTAGGTGAGGTCCGATTATGGTCTTGTGAGCCCAGGATGGTCCCTTAGAAAAAAGGGAAGAAACTAAGACCTAAGGATGTGCAAGATTGACATCAAGCCTACTAAAACCAGTGGGGAATGTGATAGTCAAGCCAAAGTGACTCCATTTTGTAAAACAACTGTGCCAAAAAGGTCATGACTGGGAAAGTTGTTCTTTTCCTTTTACTATAGAAACCCTTAAGAACACGGAACTACTTAATGGGGCACTGTTTCTAAAACTAGGGTAACGGGGCTGTGTTTCTGTAACTGGGGTAACGGGGCTGTGTTTCTGTAACTGGGGTGCCTGGGCTAATTATGATTGATTAAGCGTCCCACCACCTGACTGCCCTCTCCCACTTCTGTAACTTGGCTTGCTTGCATTGGCTGGACCCCCAAATGTCCTTTCTGTGGTTTTCAGGCTTATAAGGAGTGCCCTTGCAATTGTTCGGGGCTGATCAGGGGAATAGTTTTATGTTCTGGTCAGTTGCCACTAGTATGCTTCAGTAGAGGCTTGATTCAATTAAATGTGAGTGGTCTGGGAGTCAGTTTATGAAACCCCAGGACGATGCTTTAACTATAATACTACCACTGAGCTACAGCCCCAGCCCCGATATGCCATTCTTTTTATGGCTGAGTAATACTCCACTGTTTATCACATTTTCATTTGTCAAGAGCCATCCGTGGACTATATGTGGACCAAATCAGCATGGAAGCCCACTGAATAGAAAATCTGCTATTTGGGAACTCCCAGTGGCAATCCCACTGGTCAGATCGCCCAGGTAAGCGTGAGTCCTACTCAGCTCTGCCAGGTCCCTCAGAGCGCCAGAGATGGGGTGACCTGCTGCAGCCACACAGCCCCTCTGAGATGGGTGTAGCCTGCCAAGATGCCAGTCAATTTGTTGACTGCAAGGCCTCATGAAGCAGGACTCCACCCCGAAACCTCATCCCTGCTTTTGATGTGCCCCTTCAGTAAAACCACCAGAACCATTTTCTAATTGTTCAGCTCCAGATCCTATGCAGGCTGGACCTAGCAAGTGCTCTGCATTTAAAACTATTTTTCTGACTTTGTCTTTTATTTCTTTAGTAATTATTCCAGACTCTATTTTCTCAGGTGGCATATACCCTCTTGGGCAGGAAAATGTACCCTGGCAAGTCACTGACAGCCTCACGGTAACTCATTGTCTACCCACCGACAGCCATCTAGGTTGATCCTGTACTGTGGACGTGCAGCAATAAACCCGAGCAGGCAGGAATCTCTGCAACATGCTAATGGGCCACACTGGAGGCCTACTGTTAGTTTTCTGAGGACCCACCACACTGTTCTCCGTAATGGCTCTACTGACTTAGGTTGCCACCAATAGTGTGAGAGACTTCCCCTTTCTCCACATCCTTGCCAGTATTTCTTTTGTGTTTTGGATACCAGACATTTCAACGGGTTGAGATCATATGTCACTTTGGTCTTGATTTCCTTCAAAGCTAGAGTTTTTGAGCATTTTTCCATAAATTAATGAACCATTTGGATTTTTTTAGGGCTATCATATCATTTTCCCATTTTTTAAAAATATTTATTTTTTAGTTGTATATGGACACAATACCTTAATTTTATTTATTTTTATGTGGTGCTGAGGCTCAAACCCAGTGCCTTGCGAGTGCTCTACCACCGAATGGTAGAGTGATCTACCACTGAGCCACACCTCAGCCATCATTCATCCATTTTTAATCAGATTTTTCATTCCTATTCTGGATTTCTGGATATCAATCCTTTGTTGGATGAGTAGGTTGTAAGGTTTTTCTTTCTTTCTCATTTTGTAGGTTGCGTCTTCCCTCTGTTGATGGCTTCCTTGGATGTGCAGAAGCTTCTCAGTTTGATACAATCCTGTTGTTATATTCTCACATTCTGCTCTCTAGGTGCCAATGCATGTCCCCCTGGGCCCAGAAAGCAAACAGGTGACAGCCACAGCGGGATACAGGAGCCCTGGCCACCGCCTCCTGCTCTACCTACACCTCTGGCCAGCTGGGCCAGGTGCAGGAAGCAGGCACGCAGGCCACTGCAGGCAAAGCATGGGGACAACCAGGTGGAGTGCCCATGTGCCACTATCCACTGCAAATGGTGCAGCCAGACCAGGCTTGGTGCTGACACACTTGTGGCCAGGCCCCATCTTGCAAACCCCACACTGAGCACCGCAGGGCCTCCTCCCAATCTCGCACAGGCCCGCCAAATTTGAGGGCCCAAGGGGTATTAGAAAAATAAAGACTCACACACGTGGAGATTTTGAAGATAAAGCTGGGGTCAGGAGGAGAAGCAGATCTAGAGGTAAGCCAGCAAGCTTTATTTATGTATGTCTCCTTAGGTTAAAGACTATGCAAGCATGATTCTTTGTATGCCGGAAAGTTACAGAACTAGAGACATCTATGCAGCTGTCCCACAGTTGAGTGTGCAATGTCAGGAGCTTGGCGGAGTGCTCAAGGGGGCCCATTGTTTAAAGTTACTGTTAAGCAGACAGGCCGGGGAGCAGAGGTGCTGGTGATGCTGTGATTGTCTACGAGGACAGTTACTCTGTCCCCAGGAGCTGTGTACCTGGGGTCAAGGCCAAAGCTGATAAGACTCCTCCGCAAAGCCTCCTCATGCAGGGCGTTGCCAGAGGAACTAGGCATCCTGTGCCCTTGCACGGGAACTTTCCCACTATCAGGCTCACCACAGTCATGAGGTCACCAGAGACCCCAATCTCAGCCACTTCTCTCCCATTCTCTGTCACCACTTTCCACATCTTTCCCTTTTTTATTTTTTAAATGAAGACCTGCGTCCACAGCTAGCAGGGCAGAGCCGAGTCTTGCCTGGCTATGAGGAAGATTCCGGAAAACGTCCACCTGAGCAGAGTGCTGAGGCACTTGTGGTCCCCCTGGAGGTCACTCGTAGGCCCAAAGGCCTCAGGGACGTGTAGCCTGCCCAAGTGACACTGATATCATAGCAAGTTGACCCCCTCATAGGCTGGGTTAGGAAATGTCTTCTACGCCTCAATTTTTCAGAAATTTTGAAAAGGGGCATCTCAGAACAAAGTGGCAGTGACAAGACTGGTTTATTGAACGTCAGAATAAACAATAGAAGAGAGATGAAGGAAGTACACCACAGAGTGGCAGCAGAGAAACCCCATGAAAACGGAACCACTTGAAAACCGTCAACCAAATTGACCAACCACTGACCACAGGAGTAAGGAGGAAAATTAAGACATCAGACCCGAAGGCGGGGACATTACTTATGGTTCCACAGAAATAGAGGATGGAAGGAATTACGGGACAGAGCCTCGTGCCTGCAGCTGCCCACACCATGTGAGATGGACAGTCCCAGAGACACAAGGGCTACCAAGACTAGAGCAGGAAGAACAAAAGCTGAGCAGGTCCTTAACTAGCGAGAAGATTGAGTCAGCAATTGAAAATCTACCAACGAAGAAAAGCTCAGGACTGTGCAGCTTCACTGGTAACCCTGCCCATTGTTTAGAGAACTGATGCAGAGCTGGGGCTGGGGCGTGCCTCGCACATGGGAAGCACTGAGTTCCATCCTCAGCACCACGTACAAATAAATAAATAAAGGGATTGTGCACACCTACAATTAAAGTAGTGGAAAAAAAAACTTATATAAATCCTTTTCAAAATTTCTGAAAAATTGAGGAGTAGGAAACATTTCCTAACCCAGCCTATGGGGGGTCAACTTCTATGATACCAATGTCACTCAAAAATGCTACAAGGAAAGAAAACTGCAGATCACTATCCCTTAGGAATATTGATTCAGAGAGCTTCAATAAAATACTAGTGGGCAGAGGCTGTAGCTCAGTGGTAGAGCACCTGCCTAGCAAGCATCAGACACACTCAACACCTTAGCAAATTGATTTGTTCCTTTGTGCACTACTAGGGACATGCTAGGAAAGTGCTCTGTCACTGAATCACATTCCCAGCTGCCTAGCAAACTGATTTTAATTATGTACCACAAAAGTATATGCTACGACAAAGTGGGATTTATTCCTAGGATTTATTCCACGTGAAAATTCATCATGGTAAACACACATGAACATGCCGAAAGAAAAAAATCCACGTGATTATCTTAATGGGAAAAAATATCTGACAAGACGCCAAAAAGATTCATGATAAGAACATTCCTCAAGCCAGACACGGTGGTGCATACCTATAACCTCATTTACTCAAAAGGCTGAAAGAGTGCTGGGGATGTGGCTCAGTGGCTAAGTGCCCCTGGGTTCAATCCCTGGTACAAAAGGGAGATTTAAAAAAGGGGGGGGGGAGGAAAAGTGATTCAGCAAAGTAGCAGGATTTAAAAAAAGCAGGGGACGAGGGTTGGCTTCAGACACGTGGCTGAGGACCCAACAGAGCCAGGGGCATCTCAGAACAAAGTGGCAGTGACAAGACTGATTTATTGAACATCAGAGCCCCGTCTGGAGGCAGGGTTGGGGTCTACACCTCCTCTAGCGGGGCTCAGCACACAGTTGGTAGGGGGATGGGGTCACTATGGTACCAAACACGCCATAGTCACTGGGCCGGGCTTGTCCAGGGGGCACCGAGAAGCTAAAGCGCTGCAGGAGGCAGGTGAAGAAGAGGAAGAGCTCCATGCGGGCCAGGGGCTCCCCGAGGCACACACGGCGGCCTGTGGGGGGGGCACGGGCTCAGTCAGCCTGTCCCTGGCCTCCACCCCTCCAAGGAGCCCTGGGGAGGGACAGGGAGGCCCCACAGGCACCTGCTGAGAAAGGCATGAAGGCCTCCCGCTTCACAAAGTGGCCCTGGGCATCCAGGAAGTGTCCAGGGTGAAAGTGGAGGGGCTTCTCCCAGACGGTCTCATCCTTCAGCACAGACGACAGGTTGGTGATGAGCATGGTCCCCTGGAGGAGATGCCTGCCATGAGCAGGGACTGGGAGGGGGATGTCAGGACCTGACCACTGAACCAGGGTGGGCAGACTCTAGTTGGTCTACACTGAACCCTTGGAAGTAACCCTCAGAGCGAAAGATTCTCAACATCCTTGTGGACATGATGGCAGGGCCAGGTGACAAGGGCCCTGTTGACACCCATACTAACCTCTGTCCCCGAGCACTGCAGTTGCTACAACAATCTGAGGCACGTTTTAATCTACTTCCCCCCAACAACCTGGGCTCTGTGGTTCTGCGCTGGCCTGGCGGCTTCTCTGCTTCCCAGACCCACTCAGGCTGGGCCAGGTGGTGCCAGGGGAACTGGGAATCAGGGGAACTAGATGCAGTCCTCCTTCCCCTGGCAGTGTCCATGCTGGGCCACTAGCTTATTGGTCACTCGGAGCTTGGGAGGAGGGCACCAGGCCTACCTTGGGGATGAAGAAGCCCTGCAACTCAATGTCACGGGTTGTCAAGTGGGGCACACCTAGAGGGACAAGGTCTCCAAAACGCTGCACCTCGTGAATCACAGCCATGGTGAAGGGCATGCGGGCCTGGTCCCCCATCTCTGGCTGCCGCACCTGCCCTATCACTTCATCAATCTCCTGTTGGACGCGGCCTGGACAGAGAAGCAACCCCTCAGTATGTCAGCACCCAGGGGCCTGCACCCTGACCCTCTCCCATCTCAGGGCTGTGTCCAGCTTAGCAGGATATCAGGCTTATTGTGGACTGGGTCAGCTTATGCTTGGAGACACAGATGTCCCACTTAAAATGAGGGGACCTTTTGTCTCGAAGCTCTCCCTCCCCATCCCAGCTCACGCTGCACGTCCGGGTGCAGAATCATGAGCAGGAGGGCCCAGGCCAGCGTGGACGAGGTGGTCACCATCCCCGCGGTGAACAGGTCAAGCACCACGATGCGCAGGTTCTCATCATTGAAGCTGCTCTCAGGGCTCCCCTTGGCCTGTGCAGAGGCAGACACAGTGGGCTCAGGAGCCAAGGAAGAAAGTCACCAAATGACCTCCCAGTCTACACCCATCAGACCAGGTGCTGGGTGACGGGGCACCACATTGCCCATTCTTGAGCCTCACAGGACCCTCAGCCCACGTCCCCTAGCCCATCTCAGGCAGCCCCACCTCACCTTCTCCACCTCCACCAGGAAGGCGTCAGTCAGGTCTCGCGGTGGCTGGGCTGGGTCCCAGGTCATCCTGTGCTCCTCCAACAGCTCATCCACCATGGCCATGAAGGCCTTCTGTGCAGGGAAGACCCTGCCAGGCAGCCCTGGGATGCGCAGGAGCACTGGGACCACATTCAGCACCTGTGACAGCCACAGAGGGGACCTGGGTCCTTCCTGTGCTCCTCACTCTCCTGGAACACACTCAGGTCCCAGCTTCCTCCAGGGTGGACCCGGGCCTGCCTGTCCCACCCAGTGACCAGCTCCCTCCCCAGAGCCAGCCTCCAAGCTCTCTGCTGGCCTGGGCTGCCAGAAGGAGCAGCCCACCATGGGAATCTCAAGCTTGTGTGTTAGCTGGACAGTGGGCACGGGCTCATTTTCCTCTCCTGGAGCCCTCTGACCCTGGCCCACCTGTCCTGTTTCTGTTTGAGATGTGCTCACCTCCAGGCCTTCCCTCTTACAGTGTCCTCTCCAGGATGCCCTCTCCCATCGCCCCTGCATGCTAACCCTGCTTGGAGTCTTGGTTGCAAAGAATTGGCCCTGCATAGTCCCCTGAACCCCTCACCATGGGCACCAAGCCGATTTCCTCCTTCAGCATGTCCTCCAGAAGGTCCAGCATCTTGGCCAAGCGCTGTTCATCATACTCGAAGCGGCGGGCATAGATGAGGGAGGAGATCACGTTGCACACTGCTCTCTTCAGCAGGGACATGGGGTTAAAGGGGCTTCCTGGGTGGGACCAGGCCAGTCATGGTGTGGCCCTGCCTCCCAGGCCTGCCCATCTCATCCCTGCTGTGTCCCTCAGCCCATCACTTACCAGCCTTGTTGGCAAAGGCCGTACAGAGGCAGCTGGCCTCCTTGGTCACCCACTGCTCCAGGGACTTCTTGCCCAGGCCAAAGTTGCGCATGGTGGACACGGAGAAGCGCCGCTGCTCGCGCCAGGCAGGCCCATAACTTGCAAAGATCACCCCTGAGAATGGCAAGGACAGCTTCTAAGCCTGAATCTGCCCAGACCCTTCTCCTCCCCTGATGTCATAGGATCCCTCTTCTACTCAGTTGGGACATATGCATCTCTGGCTTTTCTCTACCCAGGCCCGTGTGTCCACCCCTGAGTGGACACACGGGCCTGGGTAGAGTGAAGTCACTCATCCCTATTTCCAGGTATCAGCTGCCCACACCCATCCATCCCCCAGTTTTCCATTTCTTTGGCTGCTGAAATTTACCTTGAGACCGTGGTCCTAAGCCCAGGTGGTCATAGATGGACATCCACGGGCGGTCAGAGGTGTATTCGCTGTGGTTCACCAGCGCCTCCCGCACAGCGGCCAGCCCATTGAGCACAATGACAGGCTTCCAGGCCAGCTGCAGGCTGAACACGTCACCAAAACGGAACCGCATCTGTAGGCAAAAGGGACACGTATTTGTCCAGCTGAACTCCCTGCTGGGCTGCAGACCTTCACCTCAACACAAAAGACCCAGGGACTCTGCAGTGTGCCAACTCCGGGACGAGACCTGGTATTGACATGTGGGAACATGAGGCTGGGAGTCACACCCTGTAAAGTGGACTAACTCAGTTTGGATCCAACTTTCTGGACGCGGCAACAAGGACCTTGCCAATCAGGATATTGTCACTAGCGGCCCACTGTACAGAGCAGGAGACAGGGTCACAGAGGGGAGCAGTGAGGCGCAAGCCCCCAGCACAGAAAAGTTGAAGTGGTCTCTGTCGACCTGTGTCCACCTCCAGTTCCTGACTGATGTGCTGCTCAGGACCCTGGCCCCTCCCCCATCCCCAAGACCTTTCCCTCTGATGGAATCACAAGGGACTGGGGCCTACACAATTTATACCTGTGCACCTGGATCCCAAACCCACTGCCAAGTCCAGTCCCACCTC
This sequence comes from Spermophilus citellus, assembly GCF_964194105.1. Taxonomy (NCBI): domain Eukaryota; kingdom Metazoa; phylum Chordata; class Mammalia; order Rodentia; family Sciuridae; genus Spermophilus; species Spermophilus citellus. Next base: position 130,795,625 of record NC_138197.1, on the reverse strand, counting down.
CTGGCCTTTGTCCTCTCACACCTTTGCCCTTGGAAAGTTGAAAGTGTCCTCGGGCTCTGCCGTGCCATCTCCCAGGACGCCTCTCAGCCTGCTTCCTTTCACTGCACAACTCCTGGTCCACCTTGGCTTCACCCACCACCCATCTCTCTTCGTCCTGGGTTCCCTCCACAGTGATCCACCGGACTCTCCCTGACCCTTGGTGTAGGAGGTTACTGGGGATTAATCCCAGGGGCACTTAACCACTGAGTTACATTCTCAGCCCTTTCTATTGTTTATTCTGATGTAAGCTCTCACTACATCGCTCAGTCTACCTGGAACTTGTAATCCTCCTGCCTCAGCTACCTGAGATGCTGGGATCACAGGTGTGCCCCACCAAACCTGGCTCCTTTACCTTTTGGAAGGAGCTGGACATGTTCTGGAAGTCAATCTGCAGCAGGTTACCCAGCCCGGGCAGTGGCAGGGGGCCTGGCGGGTAGCGTGCAGCCCAGCGTTGGCGCCGGTGCATCAGGTCCACCAGGAGCAGGAAGACGGCCACAGCCACGGCCACACTCAGGGCCCACAGTGCGTCCCCAGTGAGCAGCCCCATGGCTGCCGTGCTGTCCACGAGCTCCTCTGGCACACCCGGCTCTCCTGGCCACTCTAGGTATCTGGGGCCAGGGAGGACAGTCTTGTTACACCCTGGGCACTTGACTGCCTGGGCCCTTCCCTTATAAAGGAGCTGAGGCTGCCCTTCGCCCTCTGCCTGGAGCCAACACACTCTGCTGACTGTGCAGGCAGAGAGTGCAGGGAGGGGCCAGGGCCGGGGCAGCCTCCCAGGCCCTTGGCCCTCCTGCCCTCTCCAGGTGGCACCCAGGGGAGGGCATGGAGACAGGGAATCACCCCCATCCCTGCACCTTACCCTCTGAAGGAGGCCCAGGCTCATCACAGCACCAAGGTGTGCCTTGAGCTGCCCTCCGCACCTCACAGGGCCCCCTCCCTGACGTGGCCACGCCTGCCCCTGAGCACTGCCCCTCCTTCCTTGCCTCCCCTCCCTCTCCACAGTGCCTTCCACTCACCTTTGCCATGCACACCAGCCTGGGTCCTCCATGAGGTCATGGTGATCCGGGAACCACGGGATAGGAGCACAGGTGGACCGAGCTCTCCAAGGGAACGAGGTTCTCCACCGGGATTAGTCCATTCCCAGCTGCTGGAATGAAATAGGGCAGGTCACCTTAGAAAGGAAGAGGCTGGCTGTGGTTTATGGTTCTAGAGGTTCCAGGCCTCACTGCGGGTGGTGGGTTCCTCTGGCCAAGTCCCGGTGACCCACATGGAGAGAGTCAGGAAGACTCGGCCAGCTGATCTCCCTCTGACAAAGCCCCCAGGATTCAATCCCTGGGCTGCCTGTCAGCGGCTTATCTAAGGCAGATGACTCTCCAAAGTTCCACTTTAAGCCCTGTGGTCGGATTCAGTTTCAGTTCTTAAACTGGGAACGGAATTTTAACAGATGACACTTTGGGGGACACGCAACCCTTACCCAAACTACAGCAGCGCTGGTTCCTCTCCCCTCTCACTGCACACTAGAACTCACACTCACACACAAACATATACATGCTCTTTCCACACCCACGACACCACCCATGCTCTGAGCACAGCCACAGGAACAGACTGGTCACACTATTCCCAGGCACATCTCAATGGAGGTTAATCTTCTTGCTGAGGATGGTGTTAGCCACCTAAAAACCTAAAGCCTGAATTAATTAGTGAATAACAAAGAAAAGGAGTCAGGAACGTATTTCCCAAGCAGAGCCCCTGACAGATCTAGTCCACATGAGAACGAGAGAAGGGAAGATGGCTCTGGTGGTTTATTTAAGGGGACACAGCAAAGGAGGGGATCAGGTTTCAAGGGCTGTGGGATGACTGGCAGTGGGCAGATTGATTGGCATCCTGGAAGGTCACACCCATCTCAGGTGCTGTGTGCAACATGGCAGAACAGTATAGAAATTCACAATATCCCTGGGCAGTTGACCAACGTCCACTGGTCAACATCAGATGTTTCTCACTAGGCTTTGATGTACGGTGCGCCACAGGCAACCCATGGAAGCCTCCTGACTGGCACAGCCCAGCACCAACAGCCTGGTTCTCAGTGATGCGACATTGCCTGGAACAGACTCTCCAGCCTGGAGACTGCTCCCAGGGAGCCTCAGGCCCCATTCCTGGGCTCTGGCCTGACACTGGCAGCTCTCATCTGGGTGTCAGCAGGTCACAGGAGGGTGGTGCACTGCCACAGTCTGGCTGGGCACAATCCATCTGTAAACGTCTAGAGAATTTTGAAGCAACAGAAAGGGACTCCCCACAAAGGAAGGAGCATCAATTACATTAGTATGTGATTTCGACTCACAACCTTAGAGGCCAGAACAGCAAGGACTCTCTCTCAGGAAGAGGCTGGAGGGAGCTATTCAGGCTTGGGAAGGGGCTTCTGACTCTACCCACTGGTGTGTCAGGAGACTAGTGAGTGCACTGTTGAGAGCCACAGCCGAAGGGGCCCCAGCAAACTTCCAGCTGCCAGCAAACTTCCAGCTGCCAGCTGATGATTGGCTCACAGCGGCCCCAGCAAACTTCTAGCTGCCAACTGATTGGCTCCTCTGCAGTGATGCTCATTGGGCTGTTTCCCCGCCCTTTCAGACCATGGAGCTGCTCATTGGGGGACTTTTTTGGGCTCTGCCACACGACCCAGCCAATCAGCCTCAAGAGCAGGAGGAGTGGGGGAGGTTGAGAGGCTTGTGGGAAGCCGGTGGTGGCAGTTGGGCTCTGAAGGTTTTTCCTGAGGAGCTGTGTGGTTTGGTGTGTGTGGTTCTAAAAAAAAACTTCATTTCTTTTGACAAGTGGCTCCTGAATTGTGCCCAGCCAGACTGCGGCATTTGGTGGCCCGTATGGGGAATGACTGAGGGTAAGTGATAAGGTAAACTGCTCGCCCCTGAGGGCAGGGCAAGAGGATGGGTAGCCATTTTAAGATTCTTCTTTTGTTTTGCTTCACTTTTGTTTTAAGTTGCCTGTCCCTGGAGATGTGTAAGATGGAAGAAAAACCACTCACATCTGAGGAACAGATAGGGAGAAAGGACGGATGGACATTTCAGGAGGATAGAAAGGCTATAATGATTTTTTGTTGTTCCAATTTTGTTTCACTCTGTTTCAGTCTTTTTTGGAGTTATATTCTTGGGTTGTATTATAGTAGAAATATTCAAGTAAAAGAGAAGGTCTCTTGAGCCAGTCAGACAGAGAAAGAAAGTGTAGAGCAGAAAAAGCCATCAGGGGGAAAGTTACAAGAGGAGACTGCTACTAACACCTTTCTATCACCAGAGGACGTAAGTGTCCAACTAACAAGGCCACCTCCATATGCTGGGATGCCCCCAACCCCTGCAGTTGATAGTTGGGATCCTGAGACAGGATCTCAAATATTAACATGCCCTGTATTTGAGGCAGGAGGGCAGCGAATTCATAATGCTTTAAATTTCAAAACAGTGAAGCAGCTAAAAGAGGCTGTAACAACCTACGGTCCTCAAGCACCCTTCACTGTAAGCATGGTTGAATCCATTAACAACTTGAACATAATGCCAGCAGATTGGGCTAATATGTGTAAAGCTGTGCTAAATGGAGGACAATACCTGTTATGGAAGGTTGCCAATGAGGAATTTTGCAAGGAGATGACTAGGCAAAATGCAGCAGCTGGTTATCCTCAGAGAAATCTAGATATGTTGTTAGGAAAGGGACCTTATGAGGATCAGCAGCAACAAATTGCATATGATCCTGGCGTATACGCACAAATTGCTGCAAATGTGGTTAGGGCATGGAAGACTTTACAAGGACATGGAGGTTTACAAGGTCAATTATCTAAGGTAATACAAGGAGCTAATGAACCTTATGCTGAATTTGTAGATAGGCTTATTCAAACAGCTACCAGAGTTTTTGGGAATACAGAACAAGCAAAGCCATTAATAAAACAACTGGCTTATGAGCAAGCGAATCGTTGGTGCAGAGAAGTCATTAGACCATGGAAACATGAAGATTTAAACACATATATTAAATTATGTAGAGACATTAATGAACAAGGGTAAGTCATGGCAGCTGCAGTACAACAGGCTTTAGATGCCAGAGACATTAATGAACAAGAGCAAGTCATGGCAGCTGCAGTAAAATAGGCTTTAGATGCCAGAGACATTAATGAACAAGGGCAAGTCATGGAAGCTGCAGTAAAACAGGCTTTAGATGCCAGGCCAAGAACATGCTACAATTGTGAACAAACAGGACATTTTAAAAGGAATTGCCCCGTAGGAGGAGGGTTTAACAAAACTAGGTATCAAAGGAGTAGAATACTGGGTATTTGCCCACAATGCCATAGAGGGAGACATTGGGCTAATGAATGCCGTTCTCAAACCACCATAGAGGGTACTCCATTATCAAAAAATGAACAAGGACCAGGTGTTTATCCACGATATCGTGGAGAAAGGCATCGGGCTCCATTGCCAAAAAATGGACAGGGGGACCCAATGTTCTGGGACCCAAGACCACAAATATATGGAGCACTGGAGGAACCCAGCAACCCCATCAGGGTATGCCCAGGACACATTGTCCATTAGATCCCTCATCAGACAAACCAGAGGGAGCGCAGGGTTGGACATCTGCGCCTCCACCAGATCAGTACTAACTCCAGAGATGGGAATTCAAATCATTCCCACAGGGGTAAAAGGACCTCTTCCCAAAGGAACAGTAGGCTTATTATTGGGACAAAGCTCTTCTACTCTAAAAGGACTTACGATAAGTCCTGGGGTAATTGATCCCGATTATGAAGGTGAAATAAAAATTATAGCCAGTTCTCCAAAGGGTATATCAGCAATTTCACCAGGAGATAGAATAGCACAGTTACTAATAATATCCAGCCTACATGATAAATTTTCCAGTCGTACCGTAGAAAGAGGTTCCAAGAGATTAGGCTCCACAGGTGTAGATTGGGCTATGCTTTCTTTAAATTTAGATTCTCGCCCCATGCTAAAACTAAATATTCAAGGACATGAATTTAATGGGCTACTGGATACAGGTACAGACCTTAGCATCATCTCTCATCAAGAATGGCCAAAACATTGGCCATTACAACAAGCCACTCAAACGCTTTGAGGCCTAGGAGAGGCGACTAATCCCCATAGAAGTGCAATGGTATTAGATTGGAAGGATTCTGAAGGATGTGAAGGAACATACAGCCATATGTATTGGATCATCTTCCCGTAAATTTATGGGGACGAGATGTCCTAGATCAATTAGGTTTGACATTAAGGAATAACATCAACCAAAATGCACCCACTATTATGACTAGACAAGGTTTTAGGAAAGGAAAAAGATTAGAAAAACAAGAACAAGGTATAGCAGCACCAATACAAATAGGTCAAGAAAGGAACTTTATTTTTAGAACCACACACACCAAACCACACAGCTCCTCAGGAAAAACCTTCAGAGCCCAACTGCCACCACCGGCTTCCCACAAGCCTCTCAACCTCCCCCACTCCTCCTGCTCTTGAGGCTGATTGGCTGGGTCATGTGGCAGAGCCAAAAAAAAGTCCCCCAATGAGCAGCTCCATGGTCTGAAAGGGCGGGGAAACAGCCCAATGAGCATCACTGCAGAGGAGCCAAACAGTTGGCAGCTAGAAGTTTGCTGGGGCCGCTGTGAGCCAATCATCAGCTGGCAGCTGGAAGTTTGCTGGCAGCTGGAAGTTTGCTGGGGCCCCTTCGGCTGTGGCTCTCAACAGTGCACTCACTAGTCTCCTGACACACCAGTGGGTAGAGTCAGAAGCCCCTTCCCAAGCCTGAATAGCTCCCTCCAGCCTCTTCCTGAGAGAGAGTCCTTGCTGTTCTGGCCTCTAAGGTTGTGAGTCAAAATCACATACTAATGTAATTGATGCTCCTTCCTTTGTGGGGAGTCCCTTTTTGTTGCTTCAAAATTCTCTAGACGTTTACAGATGGATTGTGCCCAGCCAGACTTCAAAATTCTCTAGACGTTTACAGATGGATTGTGCCCAGCCAGACTTCAAAATTCTCTAGATGTTTACAGATGGATTGTGCCCAGCCAGACTGTGGCAGTGCACCACCCTCCTGTGGCCTGCTGACACCCAGATGAGAGCTTCCAGTGTCAGGCCAGAGCCCAGGAATGGGGCCTGAGGCTCCCTGGGAGCAGTCTCCAGGCTGGAGAGTCTGTTCCAGGCAATGTCGCATCACTGAGAACCAGGCTGTTGGTGCTGGGCTGTGCCAGTCAGGAGGCTTCCATGGGTTGCCTGTGGCGCACCGTACATCAAAGCCTAGTGAGAAACATCTGATGTTGACCAGTGGACGTTGGTCAACTGCCCAGGGATATTGTGAATTTCTATACTGTTCTGCCATGTTGCACACAGCACCTGAGATGGGTGTGACCTTCCAGGATGCCAATCAATCTGCCCACTGCCAGTCATCCCACAGCCCCTGAAACCTGATCCCCACCTTTGCTGTGTCCCCTTAAATAAACCACCAGAGCCATCTTCCCTTCTCTCGTTCTCATGTGGACTAGATCTGTCAGGGGCTCTACTTGGGAAATACGTTCCTGACTCCTTTTCTTTGTTATTCACTAATTAATTCATGACCTCATGGAGGACCCACGCTGGTGTGCATGGCAAAGGTGAGTGGAAGGCACTGAGGAGAGGGAGGGGAGGCAAGGAAGGAGGGGCACTGCTCAGGGGCAGGCGTGGCCACATCAGGGAGGGGGCCCTGTGAGGAGTGGAGGGCAGCTCAAGGCACACCTTGGTGCTATGATGAGCCTGGGCCTCCTTCAGAGGGTAAGGTGCAGGGACGGGGGCAATTCCCTGTCTCCATGCCCTCCCCTGGGTGTCACCTGGAGAGGGCAGGAGGGCCAAGGGCCTGGGAGGCTGCCCCGGCCCCGGCCCCTCCCTGCACTCTCTGCCTGCACAGTCAACAGAGTGTGTTGGCTCCAGGCAGAGGGCGAAGGGCAGCCTCAGCCCCTTTATAAGGGAAGGGCCCAGGCAGTCAAGTGCCCAGGGTGTAACAAGACTGTCCTCCCTGGCCCCAGATACCTAGAGTGGCCAGGAGAGCCGGGTGTGCCAGAGGAGCTCGTGGACAGCACGGCAGCCATGGGGCTGCTCACCGGGGACACACTGTGGGCCGTGAGTGTGGCCGTGGCCGTCTTCCTGCTCCTGGTGGACCTGATGCACCGGCGCCAACGCTGGGCTGCACGCTACCCGCCAGGCCCCCTGCCACTGCCCGGGCTGGGTAACCTGCTGCAGATTGACTTCCAGAACATGCCCAGCTCCTTCCAAAAGGTAAAGGAGCCAGGTTTGGTGGGGCACACCTGTGATCCCAGCATCTCAGGTAGCTGAGGCAGGAGGATTGCAAGTTCCAGGTAGACTGAGCAATGCAGTGAGAGCTTACATCAAAATAAACAATAGAAAGGGCTGAGAATGTAACTCAGTGGTTAAGTGCCCCTGGGATTAATCCAAGTAACCTCCTACACCCAGGGTCAGGGAGAGTCTGGTGGATCACTGTGGAGGGAACCCAGGACGAAGAGAGATGGGTGGTGGGTGAAGCCAAGGTGGACCAGGAGTTGTGCAGTGAAAGGAAGCAGGCTGAGAGGTGTCCTGGGAGATGGCACGGCAGAGCCCGAGGACACTTTCAACTTTCCAAGGGCAAAGGTGTGAGAGGACAAAGGCCAGGAGGTGGGACTGGACTTGGCAGTGGGTTTGGGATCCAGGTGCGCAGGTATATATTGTGTAGGCCCCAGTCCCTTGTGATTCCATCAGAGGGAAAGGTCTTGGGGATGGGGGAGGGGCCAGGGTCCTGAGCAGCACATCAGTCAGGAACTGGAGGTGGACACAGGTCGACAGAGACCACTTCAACTTTTCTGTGCTGGGGGCTTGCGCCTCACTGCTCCCCTCTGTGACCCTGTCTCCTGCTCTGTACAGTGGGCCGCTAGTGACAATATCCTGATTGGCAAGGTCCTTGTTGCCGCGTCCAGAAAGTTGGATCCAAACTGAGTTAGTCCACTTTACAGGGTGTGACTCCCAGCCTCATGTTCCCACATGTCAATACCAGGTCTCGTCCCGGAGTTGGCACACTGCAGAGTCCCTGGGTCTTTTGTGTTGAGGTGAAGGTCTGCAGCCCAGCAGGGAGTTCAGCTGGACAAATACGTGTCCCTTTTGCCTACAGATGCGGTTCCGTTTTGGTGACGTGTTCAGCCTGCAGCTGGCCTGGAAGCCTGTCATTGTGCTCAATGGGCTGGCCGCTGTGCGGGAGGCGCTGGTGAACCACAGCGAATACACCTCTGACCGCCCGTGGATGTCCATCTATGACCACCTGGGCTTAGGACCACGGTCTCAAGGTAAATTTCAGCAGCCAAAGAAATGGAAAACTGGGGGATGGATGGGTGTGGGCAGCTGATACCTGGAAATAGGGATGAGTGACTTCACTCTACCCAGGCCCATGTGTCCACTCAGGGGTGGACACACGGGCCTGGGTAGAGAAAAGCCAGAGATGCATATGTCCCAACTGAGTAGAAGAGGGATCCTATGACATCAGGGGAGGAGAAGGGTCTGGGCAGATTCAGGCTTAGAAGCTGTCCTTGCCATTCTCAGGGGTGATCTTGGCCAGTTATGGGCCTGCCTGGCGCGAGCAGCGGCGCTTCTCCGTGTCCACCATGCGCAACTTTGGCCTGGGCAAGAAGTCCCTGGAGCAGTGGGTGACCAAGGAGGCCAGCTGCCTCTGTACAGCCTTTGCCAACAAGGCTGGTAAGTGATGGGCTGAGGGACACAGCAGGGATGAGATGGGCAGGCCTGGGAGGCAGGGCCACACCATGACTGGCCTGGTCCCACCCAGGAAGCCCCTTTAACCCCATGTCGCTGCTGAAGAGAGCAGTGTGCAACGTGATCTCCTCCCTCATCTATGCCCGCCGCTTCGAGTATGATGAACAGCGCTTGGCCAAGATGCTGGACATTCTGGAGGACACATTGAAGGAGGATTTCGGCTTGGTGCCCATGGTGAGGAGTTCAGGGGACTATCCAGGGACAATTCTGTGCAACCAAGACTCCCAGCAGGCTTAGCATGCAGGGGTGATGGGAGAGGGCATCCTGGAGAGGACACTGTAAGAGGGAAGGCCTGGAGGTGAGCACATCTCAAACAGTAGCAGGACAGGTGGGCCAGGGTCAGAGGGCTCCAGGAGAGGAAAATGAGCCCGTGCCCGCTGTCCAGCTAACACACAAGCTCGAGATTCCCATGGTGGGCTGCTCCTTCCGGCAGCCCAGGCCAGCAGAGAGCTTGGAGGCTGGCTCTGGGGAGGGAGCTGGTCACTGGGTGGGACAGGCAGGCCCGGGTCCACCCTGGAGGAGGCTGGGACCTGAGTGTGTTCCAGGAGAGAGAGGAGCACAGGAGGGACCCAGGTCCCCTCTGTGGCTGTCACAGGTGCTGAATGTGGTCCCAGTGCTCCTGCGCATCCCAGGGCTGCCTGGCAGGGTCTTCCCTGCACAGAAGGCCTTCATGGCCATGGTGGATGAGCTGTTGGAGGAGCACAGGATGACCTGGGACCCAGCCCAGCCACCGCGAGACCTGACTGACGCCTTCCTGGTGGAGGTGGAGAAGGTGAGGTGGGGCTGCCTGAGATGGGCCAAGGGAGGTGGGCTGAGGGTCCTGTGAGGACCAAGAATGGGCAATATTGGGCCCCGTCACCCAGCACCTGGTCTGATGGGTGTAGACTGGGAGGTCATTTGGTGACTTTCTTCCTTGGCTCCTGAGCCCACTGTGTCTGCCTCTGCACAGGCCAAGGGGAACCCTGAGAGCAGCTTCAATGATGAGAACCTGCGCATCGTGGTGCTTGACCTGTTCACCGCGGGGATGGTGACCACCTCGTCCACGCTGGCCTGGGCCCTCCTGCTCATGATCCTGCACCCGGACGTGCAGCGTGAGCTGGGATGGGGAGGGAGAGCTTCGAGACAAAAGGTCCCCTCATTTTAAGTGGGACATCTGTGTCTCCAAGCATAAGCTGACCCAGTCCACAATAAGCCTGATATCCTGCTAAGCTGGACACAGCCCTGAGATGGGAGAGGGTCAGGGTGCAGGCCCCTGGGTGCTGACATACTGAGGGGTTGCTTCTCTGTCCAGGCCGCGTCCAACAGGAGATTGATGAAGTGATAGGGCAGGTGCGGCAGCCAGAGATGGGGGACCAGGCCCGCATGCCCTTCACCATGGCTGTGATTCACGAGGTGCAGCGTTTTGGAGACCTTGTCCCTCTAGGTGTGCCCCACTTGACAACCCGTGACATTGAGTTGCAGGGCTTCTTCATCCCCAAGGTAGGCCTGGTGCCCTCCTCCCAAGCTCCGAGTGACCAATAAGCTAGTGGCCCAGCATGGACACTGCCAGGGGAAGGAGGACTGGCATCTAGTTCCCCTGATTCCCAGTTCCCCTGGCACCACCTGGCCCAGCCTGAGTGGGTCTGGGAAGCAGAGAAGCCGCCAGGCCAGCGCAGAACCACAGAGCCCAGGTTGTTGGGGGGAAGTAGATTAAAACGTGCCTCAGATTGTTGTAGCAACTGCAGTGCTCGGGGACAGAGGTTAGTATGGGTGTCAACAGGGCCCTTGTCACCTGGCCCTGCCATCATGTCCACAAGGATGTTGAGAATCTTTGGCTCTGAGGGTTACTTCCAAGGGTTCAGTGTGGACCAACTAGAGTCTGCCCAGCCTGGTTCAGTGGTCAGGTCCTGACATCCCCCTCCCAGTCCCTGCTCATGGCAGGCATCTCCTCCAGGGGACCATGCTCATCACCAACCTGTCGTCTGTGCTGAAGGATGAGACCGTCTGGGAGAAGCCCCTCCACTTTCACCCTGGACACTTCCTGGATGCCCAGGGCCACTTTGTGAAGCGGGAGGCCTTCATGCCTTTCTCAGCAGGTACCTGTGGGTCCTCCCTGTCCCTCCCCAGGGCTCCTTGGAGGGGTGGAGGCCAGGGACAGGCTGACTGAGCCCGTGCCCCCCCCACAGGCCGCCGTGTGTGCCTCGGGGAGCCCCTGGCCCGCATGGAGCTCTTCCTCTTCTTCACCTGCCTCCTGCAGCGCTTTAGCTTCTCGGTGCCCCCTGGACAAGCCCGGCCCAGTGACTATGGCGTGTTTGGTACCATAGTGACCCCATCCCCCTACCAACTGTGTGCTGAGCCCCGCTAGAGGAGGTGTAGACCCCAACCCTGCCTCCAGACGGGGCTCTGATGTTCAATAAATCAGTCTTGTCACTGCCACTTTGTTCTGAGATGCCCCTGGCTCTGTTGGGTCCTCAGCCACGTGTCTGAAGCCAACCCTCGTCCCCTGCTTTTTTTAAATCCTGCTACTTTGCTGAATCACTTTTCCTCCCCCCCCCCTTTTTTAAATCTCCCTTTTGTACCAGGGATTGAACCCAGGGGCACTTAGCCACTGAGCCACATCCCCAGCACTCTTTCAGCCTCTTGAGTAAATGAGGTTATAGGTATGCACCACCGTGTCTGGCTTGAGGAATGTTCTTATCATGAATCTTTTTGGCGTCTTGTCAGATATTTTTTCCCATTAAGATAATCACGTGGATTTTTTTCTTTCGGCATGTTCATGTGTGTTTACCATGATGAATTTTCACGTGGAATAAATCCTAGGAATAAATCCCACTTTGTCGTAGCATATACTTTTGTGGTACATAATTAAAATCAGTTTGCTAGGCAGCTGGGAATGTGATTCAGTGACAGAGCACTTTCCTAGCATGTCCCTAGTAGTGCACAAAGGAACAAATCAATTTGCTAAGGTGTTGAGTGTGTCTGATGCTTGCTAGGCAGGTGCTCTACCACTGAGCTACAGCCTCTGCCCACTAGTATTTTATTGAAGCTCTCTGAATCAATATTCCTAAGGGATAGTGATCTGCAGTTTTCTTTCCTTGTAGCATTTTTGAGTGACATTGGTATCATAGAAGTTGACCCCCCATAGGCTGGGTTAGGAAATGTTTCCTACTCCTCAATTTTTCAGAAATTTTGAAAAGGATTTATCTACCACGCGGCCTGCGCAGTGGTTTCATTAATGAGGTTCTGGCATTAAGTTAGTTAGAAGAGATCAAAATAAAACACACAGACAGTACCTTATTTTACATTGCTAGGTCCGAGACGGCTCGCCTCCCTGTTTCCCCGCCTCCAGCCACCCAGCAGGGCAGCGAGGATTACTCTGGGCTAGCAGGAGAGAGAGAGAGCGAACACGCCGGGGAGTAGCCTTTTATTTGGGGGGACAAGAGATTCAGGGGAGAATTCCATCCAATGAAGGTTGAGGGGGGGCTGTACTCCAAGGTCAGGGTCAGTGATTGGGTCTCCAGGGTCAGTGGTCATGCACACCCCCACACGGATGGGCTCTCTCATCAGGAAAGGGTCGGGATAACTCCGACACAGCCAGAAGCCTCAGGCCCTTAACGGGAGTCACCCAATCACGTGTCAGAATGGCTCCCCACATATTCCCCCTTTCTATTCTTAACAATGAGGCGGCGGTTCACTCTCTGGAGTCCCCGGATTCTTGATTGGAAGACTCGCCATCCTATAGTTACAATACAAAAGAGAATTAACAGCAAAGAGAATAATCCAATAATGTACCAAGCGGAGTGTTTAAGAATATTTCCAGGGTTGAATCCATTTAACTCCTTCAATATTTGGTTAGCCAAAGAAGAAGGATCTGAAAAATCAGCTCTATTATTTTGAATGTCTTGGATATGGTGATGAAGTTCCAGAATATCCAATCTATTATTACTATTTTGCCAAATACCTAATAAATGGTTTTTAACCTTCTCCCAATCCCAGAGAGAAGCATTGTACTTGGCAGCTGTAACACATACATACTTATAATTAGCATGGCATTTAAGCCTTTCCTTAAATTTTAAGGCTGAAAGTTCATTACCAATGTTTATAACAGTCGCCTCTAAGGCGTTTAACTTAGTCTCAATCCTTTCATCAATATTTACTTGATTACACAGAGCCTTGGAAGTATTTTGAGCTAAATTATTAAGAAATTTTGCATGCTGAATATTCTGAGACAATGTCAGAGATGCAGAGACAGTTGAGGCAATAAATGAGACCAGTGCTAAGACACCAACAATTATGACTCCAATAGCACGTTTAGGTCTTGTTAGCTGGGCATGAATCTGCTGTAAGACTTGTAAACCAGCATCAGCATACCATGGCTCTGAAATATTAGCAGGTAATAAAACAAAAGAGGGCTGATGAAGTATCAGCACTCCTTTTCCTCCATTATACCTAGAAATACAATTAGTTAGGTTGCACTTATTACAAGTAACAAAATATCTGTCATCTATCTATTTAACTTTTACATTTCCAATAATTAAAACATAAGGAGATTGGACACAGGCTCTTAGGCCATAGCAAGATCCCTCTTTACAGTTCTTGCCAACAAATTTTGGTAAAGGTTTGTCTGAAAAATGTAAATACTCTGAGGCAGCAATTAAACGCCAAATATCTCTTTGAATACCTCCTTCACTATAGGTCAAAATATTACTAACAAATCCTGCAGGTGTCATAGCAGAATTTCTTCGTAATTGTCTCTTATCAATTTTTGGAGACCAGTCTAAAATATACCCATTAGCTTTAGACACCTTATGTTGTACAGGAAAGGTATTTACACAATCCATCCATTTAGGAAAGGTGCCAATTTCAATTGTAGAACTATTTGGACAGTGGGGTACCGGTGGAGGTTTTGCAGAAATGACTGGCTTGTTATGGGAAAGTCCCATCTTAATTACTGATCTAGTATTAGGTTTTAAGTCCCCATAAATAGAATTATTTGTCAGTCTAGGTTTACCAATCGCTGTCTTTTCTTCAAATGATACTTTCAGACAGCCAGCATGTTTATCATGTGACCAACATAAAGGTAATTGGGCACTGTAGCCAGAATAATTAAATCTAGTCACATGATTGGGAGTAATATGAGTATCTGTAAATCCTCCCATCATGAATGAGTCATTAGTAAATACTGGAATAGATTCTCCAGTCCACACAGCTGGGTGTACCAGGGGTGGATCTGGGAAATAAGTCCAATAAGTGTCTACTTGATTCCCTTTTACCTGACAGCCCAGTAGGGCAATTACTGTCACTACCATCAAGACTGGGGTCCTGTTCTTTCCTAGGCGTCGAAGTATTTGGGAAGCCTGGGTTGTCAGCTTCTTCACATCTTTCCACGAAATCAGCTTCTCGGCTGGTTCAATCTGGTCTTTCTTCATCTTTTTCCGATATCTCCTCCTTCTGGGTTGTGGCTCCTCCGGGTCGATCCTCAGTCGCTTGAGTCTGGGTTCTATCTCCTCCATGTCTGATAGCACGTTCAGGCACCCAGATAGGACGAAAAGCACCTTCTGGAAAAATACAAGCATGCCCTCGGCCCCATGATATTACCGGATCCGGGCCCTTCCACTGACCAGTCTGTAAATCTTTCCACAGAACTCTGCCTAAAGGGCCTGTCACCGAGGGAGACATTTGCCTCTCAGCAGCTGTGTGACCTTCTGCGTCACAGTTTAAAAAATTTAAAACAAACAAGGCATGATTAAGGCTATTTTGGGGAGTCATTATCTTATTCCCCCTTTTCAATTTTTGTAATTGAAGCTTAATAGATAAATGAGCTCGTTCTACAATGGCTTGACCTTGGGGGTTATAAGGAATTTCTGTTTTATGATTAATTTTAAACTCTTGGCAAAATTGTTGAAAAGCAGAGCTTACATAAGCTGGAGCATTATCTGTTTTAATCTGCATAGGACACCCTAAAACGGAAAAGGCTGCTAAGCAATGAGAAATTACATGTTGAGTATTTTCCTTAGTACGTGCTGTTGCAAAAATAAATCTAGAATAAGTGTCCACTATGACATGCACATAACATTGCTTACCAAATTGAGGAATATGAGTTACATCCATTTGCCATATCTGATTTGGTTTTAATCCACGGGGATTTACCCCTGATGGCAGAGATGGAGTGTGAATAACACACTTAGGGCATTGGCTTACAATCTGACGAGCCTGTTCTCTGGTAATACTGAATTTTTTACGTAAGCTAGAAGCATTTTGATGATGCAAGGAATGGGAAGCTAGGGCACAGTCATATGAAGACATCTGTTGACAAAAAGCTACTAATTTATCAATTTTATCATTACCTGTAGCTAAAGGTCCAGGAAGGCCAGTATGCGCTCGGATGTGTCCAATAAAACATGGGTACTTCCTCATTAGCACTGTCTTTTGTAAATTATGAAATAATTCAAATAACTCCTGTGATGAAGTAAAGCCAATAACTGAGGTTTCAATATTTTTGGTAACTCCGACTGCATATAAGCTGTCAGAATAAATATTAATAGGCTCATTTGAAAAATAATCTAAGGCACAAATCAGAGCTTGAAGCTCTGCCCTTTGGGCAGAAGTATAAGAAGTTTGTATTACCTCTGTGTGAACATGGCCGAAGAAACCTGCCTTACCAGAGTTGGAACCATCCGTGAACACTGATAAAGCTTCCTCTATTGGATGAGAACGTACAATCTTTGGAAAAATAAGTGATGTTAATGATGCAAATTGTACAATCTTATCACGAGGATAATGGCTATCTATCTGCCCAGGAAAATCTGCAAAAGCTATCTGCCATGAACTAGAAGTTTGAAAAAGCCAATTAGTCTGTTGAACAGAAAATGGAATAATTATGATATCAGGCTCAGATCCAATTAATTGTAAAATCCTAGTTCTACCTTTAATAACTAATTGAGCTATAGAATCATGAAAAGGAATTAATGTTTTTTGAGGGGTATGGGATAAATAAATCCATTCTATAACTCCTAATCTTTGCCATATGGCTCCTGTTGGGGTATGCTCAGTTGGAAATATTAATAAATACATTATTTCTTTAGGATCTATTCTAGTAAGCTGTGCATTTTTAATTGTAATTTCCACTTTCCTTAAGGCTGCCTTGGCCTCCAAAGTTAGTTGACGTGGAGAGGTTGGAGAAGGATTTCCTTGTAATATCTGAAATAAAGGACTTAACTCAGAAGTAGTTAACTTTAAGGATGGTCTTAGCCAGTTAATATCTCCTAATAGTTTTTGAAAATCATTAAGGGTACGTAACTCCTTAACTCTTATCTGAAGATTTTGAGGACAGATTGTACTCCCTTGAATTATCTGACCTAGATATTGAAAAGGAGATACCTTTTGAATTTTTTGAGGAGCTATACATAAACCCATTGCAGTAAGTGAGGTCTCTAACTGAGTAAAAATTTCTGAAAGTACTTCTGGATTAATATGAGCCAATAGTATATCATCCATAAAATGAATAATATATGCATCAGGGAAGCTATTTCTAATGGGATCTATTGCCTGGTCAACATATTTTTGGCATAGTGTAGGACTATTACGCATTCCCTGAGGAAGGACTTTCCAGCAGTATCTTTTAACAGGTTCCTTAAAATTAACTGCTGGGACAGTAAAAGCAAATTTTTCACAATCTTCAGGATGTAACCTTATAGAGAAAAAACAGTCTTTTAAATCTATTACCATCAAGCTATAATCTAAAGGAATGGCTGTGGGGGAGGGAAGTCCTGGCTGCAATGATCCCATAGGCTGAATTATCTCTCTTAAAAGCCTTGAAAATCATTAGGGGTTTGTACGGAAACTGTGGTTCCGCTCCGGTAAAATTAAAGATGGCGGCCCCCATGGTCGGCATGGAAACTGTTTGTTTTGCTCCGGTAAATCTAAAGATGGCGGCCCCCATGGCCGGCGCGATGACGTCACATTGTGCGACTGTTCCTGGAATTCCCGGGCTCCCGCCAGGAGGAAATGCCGGCGGCGGCGGCGGTGAGAAAGCGGGTTGATCCGCGCCATCTGAATTCTCCGCAATGGGTCGGAGAACATCTTGACAGATTTTATTTGCGTTCTCAAAAGCCAATTGCCTAACTATAAATTCGCTAGCTCTTGGGTCCCTGATGGACCTGTTCGCAGCCTGATATAGTCGGGCTACGAAATCTGAATAAGTCTCATTGGCACCTTGTCTGATTTTGGTAAGAACTAAATTGGACTGGTCCTTGGGGACAATTTGCCTCCAGGCACGTTTTGCACAATCAGTTATTTGATTGTACACTACAAAATCATAATTTAACTCTCTTTCTAAATCAGCGAAATTTTCAGTCCCTAAAAACATCGTTACTGGCGTCTTTATGCCCTGTCTCCTGTTTCTTTCTGCCTGTTCATTACAAAAATCAGTCCAGTAAGTTTTCCAGAGCAAGTAATCTCCCCCGCTCAGACAAGATCTGGCTAAAAAAATCCAATCACTAGGAGGAAGGGGTTGTGAGCAAATATTTTCTATCAGACTCTGAACAAAAGGCGAATTTGGGCCATACGTTTTACATGCATTTTTCAATTCCTTGATAGTTTTAAAAGGGATTACAGCATGAATTTTAACTCTCTGATCTTGTTCATTAGTTTGCTCAAAAACTGGAAAGAGGTGAAAACCAGTAGTATCCTCTCCCATTTCTTGAGCCTTCCTAATACCTTGCTGAACTGGGGTAAGAAAAGTCATCTTTAATTCAGCACACCTGTTAAATTTGGTCCTTTTAGCAGGTACCGGCCGAATTTTAAAAGCTTGGGCAGGTGGTGCTAAATGCAATCTATTAAAATTTCTCTCTAAGTCCTGAGTTTCTATGTCTAATTCTTCTTCCTCAGACTGTGAGCTGCTATCAGACTCTGTACTATCGCCATTTGGAATTTGGGTTTCTAACTCACGTGGCTGAGAAGAAACCTGAGCCCCTCTAGGAGTTTCCTCTGTATTTTCCTCTCCAGGAAGATTGTTTACCACTTCTGGAGGGCTCTCCAAGATTAGAGATGCTTCTTCTTTATCATGCTGTTCTGTACAATCTGTCTGTGGGCTAGCTTGCACAATTTTAACCTTTGTTTTAGCTCCTAGCGCTTTTGTTTTAAAACGGCTCAAAGGAAAGGAAATTAACTTAGCTTCAGGCTGAATTTCCATTTGAATAGACCTAATGGCTCTTTGAATACCTTTCAGAAGGTCTTCTGGCGGCCACGGACTCTGGTCCATGTATTCAAAGAGACAGACTTCTAGGGCTGTCCAAGTTTTCTGTATATTCTCTATACCTCCAGGTATTTCAGTAGAAAGACAAACTCTCTGTAACTTTCTTCCTAATTTCTCCCAAGTAAGTAAATTTGGAGACTCTTGGTCACAAAACCAAGGACAATATTCACCTACAATCTTTAAGAATTGTAATAACTGAGTTTTCTTTATCTGTTTTCCTTTCTGATTAATTATACTGTCTAAAATAGTTAGATACATTTTCTTATCCGAAGAAGTAGAATTTCCCATTTTAAGTAAATTAACGTCTCTTTCCTTCAATATCTCTCGGTACTTTTGTGACCCAAATGTCACCTCTTCCTTATTTTTCTCTTTATTCCTTATCTTCCTTTCTCTTTATCTCTTTATTCCTTATCTTCCTTTTATTCTTTCCCTTAATCTTTTTAGCGCGCGCTCCCACTCAATCTAACTAATTCAGAATGCCCCACGTTGGGCGCCAATTCTACCCCGCGGCCTGCGCAGTGGTTTCATTAATGAGGTTCTGGCATTAAGTTAGTTAGAAGAGATCAAAATAAAACACACAGACAGTACCTTATTTTACATTGCTAGGTCCGAGACGGCTCGCCTCCCTGTTTCCCCGCCTCCAGCCACCCAGCAGGGCAGCGAGGATTACTCTGGGCTAGCAGGAGAGAGAGAGAGCGAACACGCCGGGGAGTAGCCTTTTATTTGGGGGGACAAGAGATTCAGGGGAGAATTCCATCCAATGAAGGTTGAGGGGGGGCTGTACTCCAAGGTCAGGGTCAGTGATTGGGTCTCCAGGGTCAGTGGTCATGCACACCCCCACACGGATGGGCTCTCTCATCAGGAAAGGGTCGGGATAACTCCGACACAGCCAGAGTGCCTCAGGCCCTTAACGGGAGTCACCCAATCACGTGTCAGAATGGCTCCCCACAGATTTATATAAGTTTTTTTTCCACTACTTTAATTGTAGGTGTGCACAATCCCTTTATTTATTTATTTGTACGTGGTGCTGAGGATGGAACTCAGTGCTTCCCATGTGCGAGGCACGCCCCAGCCCCAGCTCTGCATCAGTTCTCTAAACAATGGGCAGGGTTACCAGTGAAGCTGCACAGTCCTGAGCTTTTCTTCATTGGTAGATTTTCAATAGCTGACTCAATCTTCTTGCTAGTTAAGGACCTGCTCAGCTTTTGTTCTTCCTGCTCTAGTCTTGGTAGCCCTTGTGTCTCTGGGACTGTCCATTTCACATGGTGTGGGCAGCTGCAGGCACGAGGCTCTGTCCCGTAATTCCTTCCATCCTCTATTTCTGTGGAACCATAAGTAATGTCCCCGCCTTCGGGTCTGATGTCTTCACTTTCCTCCTTACTCCTGTGGTCAGTGGTTGGTCAATTTGGTTGACGGTTTTCAAGTGGTTCCGTTTTCATGGGGTTTCTCTGCTGCCACTCTGTGGTGTACTTCCTTCATCTCTCTTCTATTGTTTATTCTGATGTTCAATAAACCAGTCTTGTCACTGCCACTTTGTTCTGAGATGCCCCTTTTCAAAATTTCTGAAAAATTGAGGCGTAGAAAACATTTCCTAACCCAGCCTATGAGGGGGTCAACTTGCTATGATATCAGTGTCACTTGGGCAGGCTACACGTCCCTGAGGCCTTTGGGCCTACGAGTGACCTCCAGGGGGACCACAAGTGCCTCAGCACTCTGCTCAGGTGGACGTTTTCCGGAATCTTCCTCATAGCCAGGCAAGACTCGGCTCTGCCCTGCTAGCTGTGGACGCAGGTCTTCATTTAAAAAATAAAAAAGGGAAAGATGTGGAAAGTGGTGACAGAGAATGGGAGAGAAGTGGCTGAGATTGGGGTCTCTGGTGACCTCATGACTGTGGTGAGCCTGATAGTGGGAAAGTTCCCGTGCAAGGGCACAGGATGCCTAGTTCCTCTGGCAACGCCCTGCATGAGGAGGCTTTGCGGAGGAGTCTTATCAGCTTTGGCCTTGACCCCAGGTACACAGCTCCTGGGGACAGAGTAACTGTCCTCCTAGACAATCACAGCATCACCAGCACCTCTGCTCCCCGGCCTGTCTGCTTAACAGTAACTTTAAACAATGGGCCCCCTTGAGCACTCCGCCAAGCTCCTGACATTGCACACTCAACTGTGGGACAGCTGCATAGATGTCTCTAGTTCTGTAACTTTCCGGCATACAAAGAATCATGCTTGCATAGTCTTTAACCTAAGGAGACATACATAAATAAAGCTTGCTGGCTTACCTCTAGATCTGCTTCTCCTCCTGACCCCAGCTTTATCTTCAAAATCTCCACGTGTGTGAGTCTTTATTTTTCTAATACCCCTTGGGCCCTCAAATTTGGCGGGCCTGTGCGAGATTGGGAGGAGGCCCTGCGGTGCTCAGTGTGGGGTTTGCAAGATGGGGCCTGGCCACAAGTGTGTCAGCACCAAGCCTGGTCTGGCTGCACCATCTGCAGTGGATAGTGGCACCTGGGCACTCCACCTGGTTGTCCCCATGCTTTGCCTGCAGTGGCCTGCGTGCCTGCCTCGTGCACCTGGCCCAGCTGGCCAGAGGTGTAGGTAGAGCAGGAGGCGGTGGCCAGGGCTCCTGTATCCCGCTGTGGTTGTCACCTGTTTGCTTTCTGGGCCCAGGGGGACATGCATTGGCACCTAGAGAGCAGAATGTGAGAATATAACAACAGGATTGTATCAAACTGAGAAGCTTCTGCACATCCAAGGAAGCCATCAACAGAGGGAAGACGCAACCTACAAAATGAGAAAGAAAGAAAAACCTTACAACCTACTCATCCAACAAAGGATTGATATCCAGAAATCCAGAATAGGAATGAAAAATCTGATTAAAAATGGATGAATGATGGCTGAGGTGTGGCTCAGTGGTAGATCACTCTACCATTCGGTGGTAGAGCACTCGCAAGGCACTGGGTTTGAGCCTCAGCACCACATAAAAATAAATAAAATTAAGGTATTGTGTCCATATACAACTAAAAAATAAATATTTTTAAAAAATGGGAAAATGATATGATAGCCCTAAAAAAATCCAAATGGTTCATTAATTTATGGAAAAATGCTCAAAAACTCTAGCTTTGAAGGAAATCAAGACCAAAGTGACATATGATCTCAACCCGTTGAAATGTCTGGTATCCAAAACACAAAAGAAATACTGGCAAGGATGTGGAGAAAGGGGAAGTCTCTCACACTATTGGTGGCAACCTAAGTCAGTAGAGCCATTACGGAGAACAGTGTGGTGGGTCCTCAGAAAACTAACAGTAGGCCTCCAGTGTGGCCCATTAGCATGTTGCAGAGATTCCTGCCTGCTCGGGTTTATTGCTGCACGTCCACAGTACAGGATCAACCTAGATGGCTGTCGGTGGGTAGACAATGAGTTACCGTGAGGCTGTCAGTGACTTGCCAGGGTACATTTTCCTGCCCAAGAGGGTATATGCCACCTGAGAAAATAGAGTCTGGAATAATTACTAAAGAAATAAAAGACAAAGTCAGAAAAATAGTTTTAAATGCAGAGCACTTGCTAGGTCCAGCCTGCATAGGATTTGGAGCTGAACAATTAGAAAATGGTTCTGGTGGTTTTACTGAAGGGGCACATCAAAAGCAGGGATGAGGTTTCGGGGTGGAGTCCTGCTTCATGAGGCCTTGCAGTCAACAAATTGACTGGCATCTTGGCAGGCTACACCCATCTCAGAGGGGCTGTGTGGCTGCAGCAGGTCACCCCATCTCTGGCGCTGTGAGGGACCTGGCAGAGCTGAGTAGGACTCACGCTTACCTGGGCGATCTGACCAGTGGGATTGCCACTGGGAGTTCCCAAATAGCAGATTTTCTATTCAGTGGGCTTCCATGCTGATTTGGTCCACATATAGTCCACGGATGGCTCTTGACAAATGAAAATGTGATAAACAGTGGAGTATTACTCAGCCATAAAAAGAATGGCATATCGGGGCTGGGGCTGTAGCTCAGTGGTAGTATTATAGTTAAAGCATCGTCCTGGGGTTTCATAAACTGACTCCCAGACCACTCACATTTAATTGAATCAAGCCTCTACTGAAGCATACTAGTGGCAACTGACCAGAACATAAAACTATTCCCCTGATCAGCCCCGAACAATTGCAAGGGCACTCCTTATAAGCCTGAAAACCACAGAAAGGACATTTGGGGGTCCAGCCAATGCAAGCAAGCCAAGTTACAGAAGTGGGAGAGGGCAGTCAGGTGGTGGGACGCTTAATCAATCATAATTAGCCCAGGCACCCCAGTTACAGAAACACAGCCCCGTTACCCTAGTTACAGAAACACAGCCCCGTTACCCTAGTTTTAGAAACAGTGCCCCATTAAGTAGTTCCGTGTTCTTAAGGGTTTCTATAGTAAAAGGAAAAGAACAACTTTCCCAGTCATGACCTTTTTGGCACAGTTGTTTTACAAAATGGAGTCACTTTGGCTTGACTATCACATTCCCCACTGGTTTTAGTAGGCTTGATGTCAATCTTGCACATCCTTAGGTCTTAGTTTCTTCCCTTTTTTCTAAGGGACCATCCTGGGCTCACAAGACCATAATCGGACCTCACCTACACTCTTGTGTATATGATTTTGGAGAGTTTTTTAAGAGGTAGAGTCCTACAGTTATTGCAATCAGGAGAAGAACTAAGGGCAAAGCTATGGCTGAGATGATGGTAGTCAACCAAGGGGGCCATGAGAATAGGTTTTGGAACCAGTTACCTGAGACTTCTCGTGTATTTTTTCCCTTTAAAAAAAAAAAAAACAAAACCTGTTTCTCACTAGTGCCAAACTGTCTTTTATTATCCCAGAATGGTTTGTATAGAAACAACAAGTTTCCCCTAGGGCCATACAAAGTCCTCCTTATTTTAAAAAGAGAAGATCTAGGTCCTGTCTATTTTGTAAGACCATTTCTGCCAGAGAATCTAGTGAAGCTTCTAGTTTGGAAATTTACCTTTCTAGTTCTCCTAAGTCTACATATATTTGGTGGCTGAGGGATTTAAAATTTTCAGAGCCTGAATAAGAGCTGCAGTTCCTAAAACAGTAGATCCAGCTAGTCCCAAGCCAGACAGGAGGGGAACTAAAATGAGGGCAGCCCTTCTGTGTTGGTAAATCAGTGGGCCCTGGCCTTCTAATAAGTCCAGGTGTTTTCTTCTATTCCATCAAAATAGTAGGTTTGAGGAAAAAGATGGGTTGTGATACATAGTTCAGAGTTAATGACAGTTTGGAGATTTAGGCAAGGAGTTAGTTCAGACATGCAGGTAAACTGAGTTCCTTTGGTAGGAACAAGAAAGTATGGCTCAGTGGTTGATTAAAGTGGGACCCAGGAAGCACAACTATTGGTAAAAGGGGAGTTGTCTCACTTATAAATTGGGTTGTAGAAGCAAGTGTCTCTCTCTTGGAGATCACTCAGGGTGATCTTGGGATTAGTTCCCCAGGTACGTCTTCCTGAGCTAGACATATTGGTGAACATCTATACTTACCATAATTTCCCCTCTAATGTTTGTTAGGGACCTCCTACTGCTGTAAGGAAAAAGGATGATGACTGTTCTTGCTGCTTTGAGCTGAGAGGGGGCGATGTGCAGTGGGGCAAGAAGTTTGGAGTCCCCTTTTAGAAACTGAGTGGGTCAAGGAGTTTATGGTAATAATCTGGTTCAGGAAGAACAGGTTGTAAATTCACCTGGGGTTGGGCCTTCTATGAGCCAAACAAAAAGACATGAGTACTGAAATAAGATTAATACAAAATAGCAGTTGTAGCATCTGGAACCTGTCCATGAATATCATGAAAATGATAGAAATTCACAATTGTTTACCAGGAGGTGGAAGCCTGGGAAATTGTCCCCATAATAAGGCCTAACAAAGCCTAATAAGGCCCCTTTTTAGGGAACATAAATCTTTAACCTTGTTAGAGTTATCAGGAATGGAGACACAACATTTAGTTATGTTAGGTAATGTCATCTGATTCTTGTAAAATATCTTTATTGACATGACCTCTGTGTTCAGTAAAGATCTCGTTGTTATTTAGGGCTAGATAATTACACTAGCAAACATTCATTAAGTCTACCTGTGTAGGAAGTTAGGACGATCTGTTGGCCTTAAACTGACAAAAACTTCTTGTTTTGGCAGTTTCTATAGATAGTTATCAGGCATTTTTGCCTAAGAATCTCTCTTTTGTTATTTCCAGTCCGTGCTAACACAAGCGAACATCTTCTGTTACATTAAAATAACTTTTTTTTAAATTGGACATTTCAAATACTGTTCTATGGCACTTGTATAAATGAGGTTATTTTCTTTGTGCCGAGTTTATTATTGTTGCTTGTTATAGTTGCTACTTTGCTTAGTGACTTTTCTGAACTAATTTTGTAACACCTCTGTCCTTGCAAAGCATGGCCTACAAATTCTTTACTCACGTTAATGTTCATCTAGTGACTGGTCAGAGATTTACTTAATTCCTGGAACCAATCAATTGTAGAGTCTTTTGGTAACTCAGTGTGTTCTCAGGGTCATGGTGTGCATGACCCCAGTCTTCACTTGCTGTTTGCATAGGGCTTCAAGGTCATCCAGAGGCATGAGTTTAGGGCTTCCCAGTCTTCCTGTGCATGCACATAGCTCCACACACATGCCTGGCCTCTGAGAGCCCCAGGAATGGATCAGATTGTGGCACCTGACATACGGACTTCTTTTAAACTTTTGCTTCATGTATAATTTGCCCCAAGCTGTTAGCCTCAGGCAGCTTTGATTTTCAACAGTGACTCTGGTTTTTCCCAGTAAACTAAACTGGGGAAGAGACAGTTGGCACTAGGGGAGCCTCCAGGTCTACCTGGGAGCCAACAGGCGGGTGAAATACACACAGTTCTCTGAGGATGAGACTTTGCCAGCACTAAGCCCCTGGGCTCCCAGGTACCTGCTGGGCCTCACTGAGGATGCAGCTGCTCTTTGTCCAGGCCATGCTGAACTGGAGAGTGGGACAGGACTAGAACAGGTTAAAAGGTGCTTCCCCCAAGCCCCACTTTTCTAGCATAAATGCTCCTGGATAGTACTGTGTTTGAATATGCCTCCTTGAAATCCATGTGTTGAAAACTTAATCCTTGGGGCTGGGGCTGGGGCTCAGTGGCAGAGTGCTTGCCTAGCACGGGTGAGACACTGGGTTCGATTCTCATCACCACATATAAATAAATACAAATAAATAAAATATCCAACAAAAATAAAAAATATTTTAAAAAAAGAAAAGAGAACTTAATCCTTGAATTCATAAAGGTAATTTGAAATTACCATGACGGAATTCTCCATTGGAAATGCCCTTCCTTCTGAAGGACGCTCCTCATTGTCTTCCGCCCTCAGGGGCAGCTGCTGAGAAGCCTGCTCTGCCTTCATGGTTCAGGCATCTCAGGCTCTGGCTGGGGACACTGTGCTCAGCAGGAGAGACCCCATCAGCATCTGGTGTGGACGTCAAGGTTGGGGACAGCTCACTCACAGGAGGGAGGCGAAGCCACCTCACTGGCCCCATGGAGGCCTCAGGGAGAGCAGGGCTGGCGGCCAGCAGGTCCAGATCAGCTGGAGAGAGCCAGGGAGGGAGACTGGCCTAGGCACAAGCGAGTGGTGGGGGAGGCAGGGGGAGGCAGGGGGAGGCCTTGCTCACGTGGGCAGAGCCTCGGCAGTGGGGCTCCAGGGGGGGCCAAGGAGAGCACCCCGGCTTTGTTTGCCACTTATCCATATGCAAAGGACCAGGGAAGAAATAATCCTGCTACAGGCTGTGAGCCTGGAGCATGAAGTAATGGAGTCACCTCCCTCTACATGGGGAAGAAGCCCAGGGAGGCAGACCTTGTCCTTCCTGAGTGCGCCTTCCCTCCCTCCTGCCTCCTGCCTGGGTTGGCAGGACTGCAGGCCCCTCCCCCTCCTGGCTGCACATCGGCCTCTAGTCACAGTGGCTGGTCCCCAAGGCTCCAGGACATCAAATCCTGAGAGAAGGTTTATCCCAGCCAGGAGCCCACCAACCATCCCTGCTTGTGCTTTTCAGCCATCTCTCAGGACAAAGGCAATGTGGAAGGCCTGGCGGCTGGGTCAGCAGCTGCACACCAGCTCTGGCCTGATCTCCAGCCTCCAGAACCCCCAGGACTTGGAACCATGCATGAAAAAGGGTCCGATAAACCCATGAGTAGCTGCCTCCACAGCCCCAGCCGCCTCCTTCCAGGGGCAAATCCAGCCTGGCCCCGTCCCCACTCTCTCTCCTGACAGCCGAGGGGACACATTCCTGTACCCATCCCTTCACCGCCATGGGCAGTCTCGAATGGCCTGGGGGCCGCAGATGGCCAGCAGACTCAACGCCTCAAGCCACAAGGAGGCCCCTGCAGAGCTGGGAGCAGGGGCCCCTGTCCTGAGGACATCTAGGATACTGGCAGCGTCGACGTTGGGTGTCAATCTGGGCATAACTCTTCTTCCCTCCCTGATTTCTCCACCTTTTGTGGTGTCACCCATAAAGTTTGGTCGGAGAGGTGATGGCGCTGGCTGGGCAGCTGGCCTGTAGTGTGGGCGTCCAGGCCAAGTGAGCCCCTGGGGGTAGACAGCCCCTGAGCAGCTCTGGAGTGTTTGCATTCTGGACTTTAGCAGCTCCTGGACGTCCTGTCTGCACCGGGGACATTCTGCCCATGGAACCGTCTCTGTATCTCAGCCTTAGTTCATGCCAACAGTTTACGCTACTAGTGGGACATGTGGTGGGGACCTTGGTGTGGCTAGATGCCTGTGACCTCCAGCAGGGCTGGAGGCTGGGTAACTGATGTCAGGCAGGCTGGTGCTCCAGGCATGTAAGACCAAACCCCAATACCATCCCTGGACACCAGGGGTCAGTTGGGTTTCCCTGGCTGGCAATTCTCTGTACCTTGTCACACATTGTGTTGGGGGAATTAGGCACTGACCAATGGCAGAGGACCACTGGAACCCTGTCGGGTATCACTCAGGTCTCTGTCCTGTGGGCCTTTAATAGCATTAATGTCTTCCTCTCTGGTCTGTCATCTCTTGCTCCTGCACAGGATCCTGAGATTGGGAGGACATCGACCATGAGTTTCTACAAGAGCCAAGCTGATGGTGGCACCATCTCCCTAAACTGTAGAACAGAAACTGAATAAAACAGTACAAATGCTGATTTCATAGTGACACGAAGGGCATTTTTTCCTTAAACAATGATTCTGATATTTAAAAGGGCAAAGCAAAACCCCACCACAATTTCTTCATGTTGCATTTGTGGATTAAAAGTAGCCTGTCTCTGGTATTTCATTACAGTAACAAAACAATGACTAACACATATGCTATGGTTTACATGATCCTTCAAAACCTGCACTGAAATTTAATTGCTGGGGTAAGCATATTAAGAGGGGACCTTTCAGAGTGGCTGGATCACAGGACTTTGTCATGGTTGGATCACCGTTACTGCAGGAGTGGGCGAGTTTTTACAGGGTTAAGTTTGTTATAAAATCAAGTACGGCCCACTTTCTCTCTGCTGCAGGTGCTCACTTGCCCTTCACCATGTTAGGCTCAGCATGAAGGCCCTCCCACAATCAGCTCCTTGCTCTGGGACCACCCATCTTCCAGAACCATGAGCTGAACAAAGTGCTATTGCTTATAAGTTACCCAGTCTCTGCTACTTTGCTACCAAAGCAGAAAATGGATTCATACGGGAGAATCCATGGATTAACTATTTGTCAACAACCTGGTAGATGGAACAAGGAGACAGAAGTAGTAATTAACAACCCCCAAAGGGAAGTGACTTCAACAGGACGGTGGGGCAGAGAACCTGGGGATGGGCCCCTCCACTGATATAACCCGTAGACTGCAAAAGACGATCGGGATCCACCATTTCAGAAGTCGGCCTCCTGCTGGTCAGGACAGCAACCAAGGCAACTCTGGTAAAGGCGGACATTGTGGCTCTTTGCTAAGGGCAAAGTCTGTGCAAACACACCCAGTCTCCTGTTGTGTAGAGAATGGCCTGAGTGCTTGGACCACATGGCTGGTACCAGGGTGGGTGAAGACCTTGCCCTCCAAAAACGTGAGGCTGTACTCCGGCAGGGTGGCAGACACTGAAGGACCCACAGACCTCTGCCTGGGCTGAGGAGCTCCCGGCTCTAGTAGTTTCTTTTCCAGTAGCACCCATCAGGAGAGTCAGAGGTAGTAGTAGCACGTTTTCCCTCTTAGGAGCCAGGCGTTTAAGGCCATCATTGTGGGAAGGTGTGTGGAGCAGGCCTCGGTGCCGGAAAGGCCAGGTGCTGGCTGGTGTTCCTGTGCTGCTCCTGCCTTGGCACCAACAGCAGTGGGGCCAGGAGTGTGACCCTGGCCCACGGCTGCCTTCCCCCAGCTCCTCTCAACCCTTTGCCTGGCACTGCCAGCCTCACTGAGGTTGTGGCCAGAAAAGAACCTGGTCCTGCTCTGAGATGGGCTCCCAGCTTTTCATGAAGCACTGATACCCTGAAGAGGGGAGTGACACACTCCCAGCAAACGACTGTAAAATAATCGGAGCAGAAAAAGGAGGCCCAGCCAGTGAGCCTGGAAGCAGACATGCAGCTCCGCTTGCTGTGGATGGAGGCCTCTTCCTGACGCAGACGCTCTGGGTGCTCATGGTCATGCTCAGAGGCCACAGCTCCTGGAGAGCGAGGCTGCCAACAAAGTGGGAGAACTTGGGAGTTTTGAGAAAGAATTTTTACTTTGAATCCACATATGCAACACGAAGAAACTGTATGGGGTTTGCTTTGCCCCTTTAAATATCAGAATCATTGTTTAAGGAAACAGTGGCGAGGGTCCCCTCCTGTCACTGTGAAATCAGCATTTGTACTGCTTCACTTATCCGGAATTACAGTTTACAAAGGAAATGCTTCCGTTTCCTATAAAATATAAACCTCAAAAGAAAAAGAATCATCTACTGTTCACTGACTGAACTCAGGGACAGTGGAGCAGAAAACTCAGCAACCTCAGTCAACAAGGAATACATGTTCTGCAGAAGTAGTTTTCACCAAGTCCTGGGGTGGGGTGGGGTGCTGTCTTGGGGGGGCACGCCTGGGGCCCTGGGTATGATGCTCAGCACTGGGAGAGAAAAGGTCGCACACGGTCAGCTCCAGCCTTGATATAAAAATGAGCAATTTCTGGGGAAGGTAAGAATTCTATTTCCAGAGTTGTCAGGGCAAAGCACTCCCAATGCCCAGTGCAAAAAAAAAAAAAAAAAAAAAAAATCACAAAACATAGAAAGAAACAGGAAAGTATGGCTGGTTCACAGAGGGGGAAAATGTGATGGAAACCATCCCTGCAGAAATCTAGACACTGGAATTTTTGACAAGAATGTAAGTGTTAAAAGAATCCAAGGACAAAGGACTGAAGGGAAAAGGAGGTGGGGTAATGTAGGAGAAAACGGAAAATGCCACCAAGGAAAACATGTAAAGAACCAAACAGAAATTCCGTAGCTGACGGCTGTGCTGTGGCTGTGGGAAGTGAACTTGTGAGCCACTGGGTCTGATCCCCAGCACCACATAAAAATTTTTTAAAACTCTTGTGTCCATCTACAACTAAAAAAATAAAAATAAAATAAAGAGATTATGGACCTGAAAAGTACAATGAAGGAAACAAAAACCCAGTCGATGGGTTCCACTGCAGTGTGGGCATCTGCCAGGCTGCCCACATCTAAACACCACAGACTGGTGGCTTAAAGAACATGAATGTACTTTGTCACAATTCCAGAGGCTAAAAGTCCCAGAGCAAGCTTCAGCAGGGGCAGTTTCTGACAGGGTCTCTCTTCCTGGCTCACAGTCAGCTGCCTTCCTGTTGTGTTGTAATATGGCAAAGAATGCAGGGTGAGTGCGGGGTCCAGCTCTGCTGTCTCTCCTTAGAAGCTAATCCTAGTGGATCTGGCCCCTCTTGTATGTCCTTGTTTACATGAACTATCTCTGTAAAGGCCCTACCTCCAAACAGTCCACAGATGCACTTGTGGGGAGGGGCTACACAACCACAGACTCCATAACAAACCTTCTCTGACCAGGCAGAAGAAGGGATCAATTAATTCAAGGTAAGACCCTGAAGCCATCCAGTATGAGGAGCAAAATGAAAACCTAAGTTGACCTGAAGGCCCTCAGACATCCAGTACAAGCACCACAGTGGACTCAGAAGAAGAGAGAACAGGAAACAAGGAGATGAAGAAAAATGTCCCAAATATTCATGAATTTGCCCCAAACAGAAACACACACACACAAGAAGCTGAATGAGATCAAAGCAGCTAAACCTGAAGTACCCTGGAGACCTGGAGCATCACATACTGGAAACACAGAGCCACAGAGACTTGTCCTCATTGCAGACATAGCACACAGATTCCTTCAACCAATAAGTACCACCCTGCTGCTGTGTGTCAGGCGCCGTCCTAGGAACTGACGATGGGGAACTTCAGTCCTAATAAGGCTTATATTCTGGGGACAGAGGCCATAAAACACAGAAATCCATAAAACATTGAGCAGGCGGCACTTGGGGTGCATGGAGAAGCCCGGACACAGGAGGCTGCAGATCTGCAGGAGCTGCAGAGCTGGAGGCCGGGGCGGGAACATTCCACACAGTCTAGCCAGGAAGAGCAGGTGAGGAGCTGCGTGCACTGTGCAGAGGATGTCAGGTGGAGTCAGGCTCAGGTCCTGAAAAAAAAACAACAAACAAACAGAAGTCCTTGAAATGAAAGAAACAATAAATGAAATTAAAAGCTCAATAGAAAGCACCACCAACAGATTAGATCACTTGGAAGACAGAACCTCAGACAATGAAGACAAAATGTATAATCTTGAAAAGAATCTTGACCACACAGTGAAAATGGTAGGAAACCATGAGCAAAACATTTCAAGAGTTATGGGATAACATAGAAAGACCAAATTTAAGAATTATTGGAGGGGCTGGGGATGTGGCTCAAGCGGTAGCGCACTCGCCTGGCATGCGTGCAGCCGGGGTTCGATCCTCAGCACCACATACAAACTAAGATGTTGTGTCCGCCGAGAACTAAAAAATAAATATTAAAAATTCTCTCTCTCTCTCTCTCTCTCTCTCTCTCTCTCTCTCTCTCTCTCTCTTTAAAAAAAAAAAAAGAATTATTGGAATAGAGGAAAGCACAGAGTTCCAAACCAAAGAAATGAGCAATCTATTCAATGAAATAACATCAGAAAATTTTCCAAACATGAAGAATTAATTGGAAAATCAAATATAAGAGGCTTACAGGACACCAAATATACAAAATCACAACAGATCCACACCAAGTCACCTTATAATGAAAATGCCTAGCATACAGAATGAAGAGAGAATTTTAAAAGCCACAAGAGAAAGGAATCAGAATACATGTAGGGAGAAGCCAATTAGGATATCTGAAGATTTTTCAACCCAGACCATAAAAGCTAGATGACCCTGGAACAACATATACCAAGCTCTGAAAGAAAATGGAGGCCTACCAAGAATCTTATATCCAGCAAAATTAAGCTTTAGATTTGATGATGAAATAAAAACTTTCCATGATAAACTAAAGTTAAAAAAATTTAACACTAGGAAGTCTGCACTACAGAACATCCTCAGCAAAATATTCCATGAGGAGGAAACAAAAAAAAAAAAAAAAACAATGAAAATCAGCAAAGGGAGGTATCACTAAAGGAAATACTAGTCAAAGGAGAAACCAACTCAAGTTAAATACCAAAAATAAACAAAGATGACCAGGAATGTAAATCATGTCTTAATAATAATCCTGAATGTTACTGGCCTAAACTCACCTATCAAAAGTCATACACTGGCAGATTGGATTTAAAATAAAAAAGACCCAACAATGTGCTGCCTTCAAGAGACTCATCTCATAGGAAAAGACATCCACAAACTGAAGGTGAAAGGTTGGGAAAAAACATGCCACTCACATGACTGCGGAAACAAGCAGGGGTTTCCATCCTCATATCAAATAAAGTACACTTCAAGCCAAAGTTAATCAAAAGGGATAAAGAAGGACACTACATACTGCTCAAAGGAAACAGACATCAACAAGGCATAACAATTATAAATATATATGCCCCAATGGAGCATCTACATTCATCAAAAAACTCTTCTTAAGTTCAAGAGTCAAATAGACCACAGCACAATAATTCAGGGTGACTTTAACACACCTCTTTCACCACTGGATACATCTTCCAAACAAAAGCTAAACAAATAAACTATAAAACTCAATAATGCAATCAATAACTTAGACTTAACAGAGTTATATAGAATATTTCATCCATCAATGAGTGAATACACTTTCTCCTCAGCAGCACATGGATCCTTCTCTAAAATAGGCCATATATTATGCCATAAAGAAACTCTAAGCAAATACAAAAAAATAGAAATACTACCCTGCATTCTATCAGATCATAATGGAATGAGATTAGAAATCAATGATAAGGGGCTGGGGATGTGGCTCAAGCGGTAGCGCGCTTGCCTGGCATGCCTGCGGCCCGGGTTTGATCCTTAGCACCACATACAAAGATGTTGTGTCCGCCGAGAACTAAAAAATAAATGTTAATAAATCCTCTCTCTCTCTCTCTCTCTCTCTCTCTCTCTCTCTCTCTTTAAAAAAAAAGAAATCAATGATAAAATAAAAAATAGAAGCTACTCTAACACCTGGAGACTAATTAATATGTTATTGAATGAACAATGGATTGCAAAAGACATCAAAGAGATTAAAAAATTCTTAGAGATAAATGAGAACACTGGTACAACATATTGAAATCTCTGGGACACTATGAAGGCAGTATTAAGAGGAAAGTTCATTTTATGGAGTCCATTTTTTAAAAGAAGGAAAAGTCAACAAATAAAGCACCTAACATTACATCTAAAAGCCCTAGAAAAAGAAGAACAAATCAACACCCAAAGCAGTAGAGGGCAGGAAATAATTAAAATCAGAGCTAAAATCAATGAAATTGAAACAAAAAACACAATTGAAAAAATTGACAAAACAAAAAGTTGGTTCTTTCAAGAAATTAATAAAATTGAAAAAACCCTTAGCCATGCTAATGAAGAGAAGGAAAGAGAAAACTCAAATTCCTAACACTTGGGATGAAAAGGGAAATATCATGATGGATACAACAGAAATACAGAAGATAATTAGAAATTATTTTGAAAATTTGTACTCTAACAAAATAGAAAATACCGAGGCATCAACAAATTTCTAGAGTCACATGATTTTCCCAAACTGAATCAGGATGATATACACAAGTCAAACAGATCAATTTCAAGCAATGAAATAGAAGACATCATCAGAAGCTGCCAACCAAGAAAAGCCCAGAACCAGTTGAGTACACAGCTGAATTCTATAAGACTTTCGAAGAAGAACTAATACCAATAATCCTCAAATTGTTTCATGAAATAGAAAAAAAGAGAACAGGGCTGGGGATGTGGCTCAAGTGGTAGTGCGCTCGCCTGGCATGTGTGCAGCCCGGGTTCAATCCTTGGCACCACATACAAAGATGTTGTGTCCGCCGAAAACTAAAAAATAAATATTAAAAACATTCTCTCTCTCTCTCTCTCTCTCTCTCTCTCTCTCTCTCTCTTAAAAAAAAAGAAAAAGAAAAAGAGAGAACACTTCCAAACTTATTCTCTGAGGCGAATATCACCCTGATTTCAAAGCCAGACAAAGACACATCAAGGAAAGAAAACTTCAGACCAAATATCTCTAATGAACATAGAAGCAAAAATTCTCAATACAATCCTGGCAAATCAAATACAAAAACATATCAAAAAGATAGTGCACCACCATCAAGTGGGGTTCATCTTGGAATGCAAGGTTGGTTCAACATACGGAAATCAATAAATGTCATTCATCACATCAATAGACTTAAAGATAAGAATCATAGATCATCTCAATAGATGCAGAAAAAGCATTTGACAAAATACAGCACCCCTTCATGTTCAGAACACTGGAAAAACTAGGGATAACAGGAAAATATCTCAACCTTGTAAAGGCTATCTATGCTGAGCCTCAGGCCAACATCATTCTAAATGGAGAAAAGTTGAAGGCATTCCCTCTAAAAACTGGAACAAGACAGGGACGCCCTCTTTCACCACTTCTATTTAACATAGTCTCTGAAACTCTAGTCAGAGCAATTAGACAAACAAAATAAATTAAATGGATATGAATAGAGGAAAAAAGAACTCTGTTTATCACTATTTGCCGACAATATGATTCTATACCTAGAAGATCCAAAAAATTCCACTAGGAAACTTCTAGAACTAAAAAATTAATTTTGTAAAGTAGCAGGATATAAAATCAACACCCATAAATCAAAGGCATTTCTGTACATCAGTGACAAATCCTCTGAAAGAGAAACTAGGAAAACTACCCCATTTATAATGCCACAGAAAAATAAAAATACTTGGGAATCAACGAAAGAGGTAAAAACTCTGTAATGAAAACTATAGAATGCTAAAGAAATAAAGAAGACCTTAGAAGATGGAAAGATCTCCTTGTTCTTGGATAGGCAGAATTAATATTGTCAAAATGGCTCTGCTACCCAAAGCCATTATATATCTATATATCTATATCTACTATACATATTTAATGCAATTTCAATCAAAATCCCAATGACATTCCTCACAGAAATAGAAAAAGCAGTCATGAAATTCATCTGGAAAAATAAGAGACCCAGAACAGCTAAAGCAATCCTTAGCAAGAAGAGTGAAGCAGGTGGCATTCTACACCAGACTGTAAACTATACTACAGAGCAATAGTAATAAAAACAGCATGGTATTGGCACCAAAATAGACTTGTTGACCAATAGTACAGAATAGAGGACACAGAGACAAACCCACATAAATATGGTTATCTCATATCAGACAAAGGCACCAAAAACATACATTGCAGAAAGGATAGTCTCTTCAACAAATGGTGCTGGGAAAACTAGAACTTCATATGCAATAAAATGAAATTAAGCCCTTATCTCTCATCATGCACAAAACTTAAAGTGGATCAAGGCCTTGGAATTAAACCAGAGAGCCTGGGACTAATAGAAGAAAAAGCAGGCCCAAATCTTCATCATGTTGGATTAGGTCCTGACCTCCTTAATAAGACTCCTATAGTGCAAGAAATAAAATAAAGAATCAATAAATGGGATGGATTTAAAGTAAAAAAGCCTCTCCTTAGCAAGAGAAACAATCAGTGAGATATATAGAGAGTCAACAGAATGGGAGCAAATTTTCACCACATGCACATCAGATAGAGCACTGATCTCTAGGACATATAAAGAACTCAAACATCTTAACACCAAAAAAGCAAATAACCCAATGAATAAATGGGCCAAGGTACTTAAGTGACACTTCTCAGAAGATGATATGCAATCAAACAACAAATATATGAAAAAATGTTCAACATCTCTAGCAATTAGAGAAATGCAAATCAAAACTAAGATTTCATCTCACTCCAATCAGAATGGCAGCTGTTAAGAATACAAATAATAATAAATGTTGGCGAGAATGTGGGGAGAAAGACACACTCATATATTGCTGGTGAGACTGTAAATTGGTGCAGCCAATATGAAAAGCAGTATGGAGATTCCTTGGAAAACTGGGAATGGAACCACCATTTGACCCAACTATCCCACTCCTCAGTTTATATCCAAAGGACTTAAAAACAGCCTACTACAGGGACACAGCCACATCCATGTTTATAGCAGCATAATTCACAGTAGCTAAATTGTGGAACTAACCTAGATGCCCTTCAGTAGATGAATGGATAAAAAAAATGGTGGTATATATACACAATGGAATATTACTCAGCATTAAAAGAGAATAAAATCATGGCATTTGCAGGTCAATGGATGGAGTTGGAGAATATCATGCTAAGTAAGCCAATCCCAAAATACCAAAAGCTGAATGTTTTCTCTGATATGAGGATGCTGATCCATAAAGAGGATTTGGTGGTGTTGGGGAATGGAGCAACTTTAGATAGGCAAAGAGGAAGGAGGGGGCATTGGGGTGAGGAAGATGGTGGAATTAGATGGACATCATTACCCTGAGGACATGTATGAAGATATGAATAGTGTGACTACTTTGTGTACAACCAGAGACTTGAAAAATTGTGCTCTACATGTGTACTATGAATTGAAATGCATTCTGCAGTCATGTATAACAAATTAGAATAAATAAATAAAATTTAAAAAAGAATACAAACATTAATAATGATGGAGAGGATGAGGAGGAAAAGAAACACTTATACACTGTTAGTGGGATTGTAACCTAGTACAAGCACTATGGATAACAGCGTGGAGATTCCTCAAAAGGTTAGGAATGGATCATAAAACCCAGCTATGTTCCTCCTCAGGATTTATCACAAAGAACTATCATCAGCATACTATAGTGATATATGCATACCCGTGTTTATAGTTATTCACAATAACCACACTATGAAACCAGTCTAGATGTCATTCAATGGATGAATGGATAAAGAAAAAGTGCCATACATACACAATGGGGTTTTATTCAGCTATAAAAAGGAACAAAATGGCGTGTCATTTGCAGGAAAATGGATGGCACTTGAGAACATGTTAAGTGAACCAAGTCAAACTTAGAACACCAAGGGCTGTATGTTTTCTCTCATATGTGGAAGCAAGAAAGGAAAAAGAAAAAGAAAGGTGGGGCAATCTCATGAAAATTGAAGGGAGATCTGCAGACTTGAGGAAAGGGACCAGCAGGAAGGAGGGCGAGGAGGTGTCGGAAGCTGCCACATAGGAGCTGAGCACCCTTAGCCTTGAGTGATGGGGGTGTAAGACTGGTTTCTGCTGCACGAGGAAGCAGGTGGATCTCGCCTCCCCTGGGCAGGGGAATGGAACCATGGGAATCACCAATGAGACTGGGCTACACCCTTCTGAAACCCAATCCCTTGCCTAATTTGGGTGGAAATTTCTGGAGTGCCTTCCCTTCAATAAATAGGGCTTCCAGCATGCTCTCTCTCTTTGTCTGACTCTCTTGCTTCCCTGGTGGGAGCTGGGGCCAAGGAGCTGTTGCTGAACCCCAAGAAAAAGGTACTTTTTGTGTCTGATTATGTAGCATCAGCCCAATTCATCCGGAGTGACCCCGACTGATTTAATCACGTGTGTGGCAAGGGGGAATGATATTTACCAGATCACCTTGTGATATCATGTCCCTGTATGAATATTTAACAATGAATCCTACCATCAAGTGTAATTATAATGCCCCAATAAAAATATGGAAAAAAGAACTATTTTCTGCCCCATACAAAATGAGCCTAGAAATCAATACAAGGAAAACCTTTTAGAAAGCTGACAAATATGTGGAAATTACATAATCAATGGGTCAATGAAGTAAGGAAACTTAGAAGATAACTTGAGGTGGATGAAAAGGACAGTATAACATACCAAAACAACTGGATCCACAAAAGTAGGAATCAGAGGAAAGTTTATATCTGTCAACGACTATGTTAAAAGGGAAGAAAGATCTGAAACCAACATTAGGACTGCATATTTTAAAGGACTAGAAAGATATTCAGCAGGACTGCGGTTGTGGCTCAGTGGTAGAGCACTTGCCTAGCTTGTGTGAGACACTAGCTTTGATCCTCAGCACCACGTAAGAATAAATAAATAAGATAAAGGTAATGTGTTCATCTACAACAAAAAATATTTTTTTAAAAAATCTATTCAGCATTTTAAACTTTAACTTAACAGAAGGGAGGAAAAATTAAAAGTAGAGATGAATTAAATAGAGAATAGCAAAACAGTAAATATCTGGATGTAGTGGCACATGCCTATAATCCCAGCAACTTGGGAGGCTGAGGAAAGAAAATTTCAAGTTTTAGGCCAGCCTCAGCAACTTAGTGAGAGCCTTATTAAAATTAAAAACTAAAAGGCTTGGAAGGCAGCTCAATGACAGAGCAACCCTAGGTTCCATCCCCAGTGTTGAGAAGAAGAAGAAGAAGAAGAAGAAGAAGAGGAGGAGGAGGAGGAGGAGGAGGAGGAGGAGGAGGAGGAGGAAATCCTAGCTAGAGGGCTGGGGATGTGGCTCAAGTGGTAGCGCACTTGCTTGGCATGCATGTGGCCCGGGTTCGATCCTCAGCAACATACAAAGATGTTGTGTCTGCTGAAAACTAAAAAATAAATATTAAAATTCTCTCTCTCTCTCTTTAAAAAAAAAGAAAGAAAAGAAAAGAAATCCTAGCCAGAGAGACTGGCAAAGAAAAAGAAATTTAAAAGATCCCAGTTGAGCAGGAAGAAGAAGAGTGATCTGTATTTACATGGTATAAACTTTTATGTGGGGGTAAAAAAGAAAGTTTCACAAAAACACTCTCAAAATTTAGGGGAAAATTCAGCAAAGTAGAGGATACAAAGTCAACATGAAAAAATCAGTTGTGCAAACCACCTGAAATACCACAAAATAAAATAAAATTAAGGAAGTCAGTAATCCAAGGAAGTCAAAACATCATGAAGAAAGGTAGGGAAGACATGAATGAATATCTAATAAATAAAATGAAGAAATTAAAAAAGAATAAATTAGGGCTGGGGTTATGGCTCAGCAGTAGAGTGCTCTTCTCACACCTGTGAGGCCCTGGGTTCAATCCTCAGAACCACATAAAAGTAAATTAAATAAAGGTTAAAAAAAAGAATGAATGGCAAGAAATACTTTACTGTTCATGGATCGACACTAGCGTATTGCTAGCATAACAACAGATTGAAGTTCAGGGCTGGGGCTGGGGCTCAGTCAGAGAGCATTTGTCTAGCAG
This sequence comes from Spermophilus citellus, assembly GCF_964194105.1. NCBI lineage: Eukaryota > Metazoa > Chordata > Mammalia > Rodentia > Sciuridae > Spermophilus > Spermophilus citellus. The sequence continues at coordinate 130,756,751 of NC_138197.1, read as the reverse complement.
GTATGAAGCCTTGGATCGACCCCAGCATCACCAAAACAAAAAAAATTGAATTCAAATTTTGAAGCACAGATTATACTGAATGCCTATAGCATTTGCACAATCATAAAGCTAAACATGGTTTAACTATTGTTTGGGACCATCTGTACACAGCTATATTAATCAAATTGATATCGCTGGTTATCAGTGATGAGTCCTGCTTTCCCACATGTTGAAGTTCGAACATTAAAGAAGCAGGCCAAGGCAAGCATATGAAACAGGATTTATTTAAAAAGGGGTAACAGACTTCTCCCATGAGGGAGAAGGAGCCACAGCTGGTATCCTGGTATCCCAAGAATCGAGGTGTTCTGCCCTTTTCATATGTCCTAGGCTTCCTTTGTTCTTCTGCCTTTCCTCCTTTATCTTTCTCCTTCCTGCAGATGTGACTAGGCCCAGGAATGCTCAGTGGGAATGCCAAAAGGTGGGAAGCAGGTGGGCTGAAGAGGGAGGGCCAGGATGGAGTAAAAAAGGCACATTAACAACCTTATTGCTCCCTGTAGGGAGGGGAAATTCCTGGGACAGGTTACCTAGGCAATAGGTTGGAGCAGGGACAGGTTCTTTTTTTTTTTTTTTTTTTTTTTAAAGAGAGAGAGAGAATTTTAATATTTATTTTTTAGTTTTCAGCAGACACAACATCTTTGTTTGTATGTGGTGCTGAGGATCGAACCCCGGCCACATGCATGCCAGGCGAGCGCGCTACCGCTTGAGCCACATCCCCAGCCCCCAGGGACAGGTTCTTGATAAGATCCCTCAGGGGACAGTCTCCAACTTCCCAGACTCACTTAAAATTAGCCTCCTTGACCCGACCTGATTTGATTTACCTATGAACACTGACTGCCTGTCTAATCCTGGCTTCGTTCCCTACTCTAATTTTAAGAACTCCTTACTGCTATAAGGAGAAGGAGCAACGTTTGTTCTGGCTGCTTCAAAGCTGAGAGTGGGCGATGTGAGGGGGCAAGCAGCTTTGGAGTTCCCTTTTAGAAGTCAGGTGGGTTTGAAGTCTGGTTGGGGAAGAACAGGTTGTAAAATCATCTGGGGATGGGTGCTTCTATGAGAGAGAAACAAAAAACATGAGTACTGAATAAATGTTGTATCAGCTGAAACACATCAATATATAATAGAAGTTCTCTCACCAGGAGGTGTGAGGGCTGAGAATTTGCCCCCATAACAATGTTGGAAAGGACAAGGCCTTTATTTGGGGATGGAGATCTTTAACATCCCCAGTTATCAGGAATGTAAACATTTAACTTTTAGTGTTTCAGATGTCCATCCCCATAAGATGTAGTTAAATAATTTAATGTCATCTGATCTTGTAAAATCCTTTTATTAGTATGACCTCTATGTCTAGTAGAGAACCCCCTTTAATTCTATTACTTAGGGCTGGATAATCATATTAGCAAACACCAACCCTACCTGTGTAGGTTAGGAATATCCGTAGGCCTTAAACTAAAAACTACTCTGGCAGTTCCTCTTGGTAGTTTCTTTTCATAGTTTTCAGGCATTCCTGCCTAAGAATCTCTTTTGTAGTCTTCAGACTTACTTATTTTGGGGGCTAACACAAGGTGTATACCTTAAGTTACATCATCATCATCATCAACATTATTATTACTATTATTATTATTATTATTATTATTATTATCATTATTATTTAAAATACCCAGGAATGGCTATGTTTTGGGTTTAACTGTGTTTGCTAGGTGTTTAAGAGGAAGCAGTCAAACTGACTTTTGTTTCTATTTATTGTTAATAGTCAGCTGAGTTTCCATGGAAGTCACTCCTAAAGGAACCTGAGAGTAGCTTCTCAGTTCTGCTAATGCCATTTGCGCTAGGATGGGTCCAGGTCTTGCTTGACCATGTGGCTTCCCTTGGAAGCATCAAGGATGTCTCCCTTCTCCAATGAGCCTCCTCTTTCTAGCAAATGCACCGATTGGCTTTCTGTTCTCCAGTGGTCTCATTAATCTCTCTGATCAGGAGGTTATGTGGCCCAGAGTTGCAAAGCTCTTTAGAGAAATTCCCTGGATTAAGACTGACTCGGAGGGCAAGAGCCAAATATTGGTTTTCTTGGTCCTTTTAATTTAATTTTAATTTTTTTTAGAGAGAGAGAGAGAGAATTTTTTTAATGTTTATTTTTTAGTTTTCGGCGGACACAACATCTTTATTTGTATGTGGTGCTGAGAATCAAATCCGGGCCGCACGCATGCCAGGCAAGCACGCTACCGCTTGAGCCACGTCCCCAGCCCCAATTTAATTTTAATTTTTAATCTTGATCTTAAGCATCTAGCAAATGTCTCACCAGTCTTAAATTAAAAGAACTGGGCTTTAATGTCTCTATCTAGGTGATGGCTTATTATCTTAAATTAACCCAGGTTGTGTGTTCTTAAAGCAATACCTCAGCAAAACATTAAGAGGCAATCAATCTTTAGACTGTTTATAAGGAAACTACAAAATAAGATTAACAAGAGTAAAAACGTATTTAGTTTGTATAATAGCTACCTTGTATTTTGGCTGAGTTATAAGCTGATCTTTGCTTCTTAAATATTGATTTACAAAGTTTACATAAATTGTTGTTTGAGGTCACATGAATATTAGCTAACACAATATGATATCACATTTAAAACATGAATTAAAGAAAGGCTGAAAGTTTTTTAACCTTTTGTGGAAAGTAGCAAAATGCTTTTGTGTTTTACAGTGTTAACCTTTGCATAGATTAGACTCTCATTAACTTAAAAATATATTTAAATTGTACCCCAGTGTAAAAAGTAACAAAAAACTTTATATATCTTATAACAGGTCCAGTTATAGAACATTAAATGATATAAATAAATCCCCAATGTGTTTTTCTTTTAAGCCTAAAATTACCATACAACTTTAGAACACCAGTTTGATATAATGCACTTTTAAAGCTTTTACCCTAAAGACTTGTATACCTGGAAGATATGAACACATATAATATACAAGGAAGTGTAATAGCACCACAATTACATTGATGTTTTTATATTAATCAGGTTTAGCTTTTAAAGAAATGACAGTCCAATGCTCTAAAATAACAGTTCTTGTTTAACCAGTAGTTTAATTCCTTTAAGGTTACTTGCTCTAGAAAAAAGAAACAAAACTTAATAAACACAAATGGGTAAACTAATGTTTTAAGAAATCTTTGTCCTTTAAACATATGACTGATTATAAAAACAAACTTACACAGACCTTCTTTATCACTTACTTAAACCCTCTTATTTATTCACCACAAAAGACTTTCTTACCCAGAAACACTTTTTTCCCTTTTATTAAATATTGTTTTCATACCTAGAACCTTCTAATTTCTCCTTCCCATCTGCTAACTTCCTTTTCTGTTCACATTTTGAAACAATCCTTGAAAATTTTTGAATTTAGGCAAATTATTTTATTTTAATAAAAAATATTTTATTTTACTTGTAATACTCTTAATTGGAACAGCTGAAACTTTTGGGTCTTTGTATATAGAAATCATCTATAAATCTTTGTATGTAGAATCACATCTGTTTACCATTTCATGAAAACACAGTGTTTAAGTATATAGAACCTGTTGGGACTTTAAATTTTTAGTAACTATTTTAGTGATTGAAAGAATTCCCCACGCAAAGACACTTCGCCGGGAGAATTCCAATTTTATTGCAAAAAGCTGTGTGCTTATGTAGAACTAAGGGGAGATGGCAGGGCTTAGATAAATGCCAGGCCGCCCGTCTATTGGCAAGTTCTTCCAGATATCAGCTCCCGCGCCCAGGAATTAGTTCTCATTGGGGCTGAGGTTCCCACCAGCGAGGTTTGAAATTGGCGCCAGCGGGAGAGTTCACACGGGCGGGAACTTTTCGTGCCACTGCAGAGAAGAAGAAGGTAGGAAGAAGAAGTCCTTAGGCGCCATATCGGGTTTTTTTCTCTGGGGTATGGCTGCCGTTTATACTTTTCCCAACATTCCTCCCTTTTTGTTTTCTTAGGAATTGGGGCGTCGTTAGTCAGATCTGGCTGCTTCCTGCTGTGTGGGGGCAGCGTGGGGCCTAGAAGGGGAAGTGGAGGAATGTTGGGGGGGCAGGTCTGGGGATACCATGGCAGCCAGAAATAAAACCCAGTGGCTATAGACAGCTACTTCTGTAGGGGTGAAGTCTATGAAAGTTCCCTGAAGCCACAAGTCGTCGATGGCGTCGAACCAGTCCTGGATGGAGGAGATTGTTGGTATCAGCCACTGGTCCTGTAACAGAGACTCTAGGAAATACTGGAAGCGTTGCCTGGACATGGCGTCACCAGCACCTGAAGAAGATCAGAGCGAATAAAAACAGAATGAAGATAAAGATTAAAGCAAAGGTCAATTTTTGGCAGAAGTTCCATGTTGGGGGACTGACAGAGAAGAGGCCAAGGGCCATGAGGAGGCTTAAAAGGACATAAAGACTTATGAATCCAGGATGGCAGATTAAGAGGTTCTCCGAGCTCGTTGTCTCCCGCTGTCTGATGTCCGTTTCATTCCATCGTGCCTGGTAGGGAGCCTCAGCACTGAGTGAGCTGTTCTCTTGGAGATGTTGGGGGTTCATCGGTCATCAGAGGCTGGTAGTGCCTAAGCAGAAGCTGGTTGAAAGTTTGATTAGAAATTTTCTGTAATTGAGTTTGAAGGAACTTCATTATGCAGGGCAAGAGAGCACAGAAAAGGAGCATCCCAATAAGGGGCCCCAAGATAGGTAGTAAGTACGTGGCAAGAGAGGATTGGAAGAACCCCGTTATGGGATTAGAGGAGGTGGGTTTGAGCAATTGGGTTGATAATTCCTGCAATTTAACAACATTTTTTTCTATTAGCACAGACTCATTAATGTAGTAGCAACATTCCTCTCTGAGGAACAGGCGTGTACCCCCTTTTTCTGCAGTGAGAAGATCAATCGCTCTTTGGTTCTGTAAAGCCACTTGTGCCAATGAAGTAACCTGCCACTGCAAGGAGCCCAGAGACTCAGCAGTGGTATCGAGCGCTTCCTGCAGTTTTTGTTGCAGGTCATTGGATGCCCATAGAGCATGACCTATAGCTCCACCGGAGAGTCCGAGACTCGCCACTGAGGTTGTTAAAGTGAGGCCTACCAGAACCGGCAGAAAGACTGCCCTACGGGTGCGGGAAGGCAGGGCCAACTGTTGGAATTCGGTGGGAGTATACAAAGACAGCTGAGGGACTACAGTAACCAAGAAACAGGTGCCAGAGACATTGATTGTTGAGGTACTTAAAGACCCGTTACACCAGAGGAAATGTCCAGGTTGCATAAACGCAGGGCTCGATGGGGTGCTATAGCTCAAGGAACAAATGGGTAAAGGATTCATTGTTGGCAGGTGGAAACAGATGAAAGGAAATGAAGTATTGGTGGAATAACTTTCCCATAGTGGGATACATGTCACGTGTAGGGGTTGTCCTTTCTTAGAGAAATTGTAGGTTTTTGCTGAAATATTTCCTGCTGCTAATGGGACCGCTGCTAGAAGTGGACGACTAAGTGAAGCACAGAGAAAGCACTGAGAAGTGGGCACAGAAAGAGGGGTGGAGTTTAATAATCGAAGGGTTTAGTGTTGCAAATTGAGCCATGTGGGAGGGAGGCCTGAGGGGGTTGAAGGTTCTGAATCCTCTTTGGATGGGCTATGGATAAGATCTTGAAGTTTTGATTCTGACTCCTTGATGTGCTCAACTACCTGGATGGTTGCCTTAGGTGGCGTAATCAGGGTGCGGCCAACAGTCATCCACCCTGTGGGTCTGGCTGAGGTTCTCCGAGCATAGACAGCAAACTCAACATAGTCCCAACGTTTGGCCTTGGGGTCAGGTATATCTAAAGTATACCATCCATGGTTATCGGATGAAGAGCCTTTATGCCATTTTAGGTAACTAGAAGTCCATCCTACAGGGTAACCAAGTGAGTGGTAAGAATAGCTACCACGTTCATCGTGGAACCTGCATGACCAATAGGGGCACCCATTATATATCTCAGGCCGCCAATGGCAATAGCCTTTGGTTTGATCAAAAAGGAAGCAAATGAAAGGCCAGTTCCAGCTACCAGGGACGAAGGTCCTGGAAGGTGACAATTTTAGGGAAATAGAGGTGCAGATGTGGATGAAGCAAGTAGTAGCATCCACTTCACGGACCTTCAGCATGCCATGTTCTGAGTATCGTTCCCGAAGAGTGAATAGATACATGGTAGGAGAGGAGGGTAAAGACCGGTCCCGACAGAGCACAGAAAAGAAGCAGAGCACAAAAACCAAGCAGAGAGAGAAGACTGAGGTGTTGGGACAGCTCATTGTGCCTTCTTTAAGAGGAATTGGGCTGCGGGGAACACCGTGTGAGCCGCAACTTAAAGGGGTGAGATGGGTGTGGGGAGCAGGAGTAAAGGGGAGGTTCAGGAGGTGATTCTTGGAGTTCCTCTGGGGTGGTCCTGTCGTCAGCAGGTGGGGCCTCCTGGTGATATGGCTTCAACCTAGAAATGTGAATCCAGGGAGTGAGACGGTTGTCTGGTAAGGAGATTTTGGCGGCAGTGGGGGTACAGAGAATGACAGCATAGGGGCCTTCCCATTTTGGGGTAAGAGGCCCTTTCTCCTCTGGGGTATTATAATAGACTAGACTTCCAGGTGTTAAGGGAGGAGTGTTTGGAGAGGAGACTGGGTCCGGAAGAAGCCAGTCCTGATATTTCCAGAGTTCCGAGCGGAGATGAAACAAGAGAAGCAAAGACAAATCTCGTGTGAGAGGTCCTTGTGAAACGACCAACCCAGGGGGTATAAGAGGTCTTCCATACATTATCTCAAAGGGAGACAGTAAAGATGGTTTCTTAGGGAGAGCTCTGATCCGGAGCAAAGCCAAGGGAAGGAGTTTGACCCAGTCTAAGTTTAATTCCATTGTCAATTTGGTAAGGACTTCCTTTAGAGTCCGATTTACCCTTTCCACTTTCCCTGAAGCCTGGGGGCGATATGGACAGTGGAAATGCCACTTGAAGGAGAGGGCTTGAGAGACCTTTTGTGTGATCTTAGAAATAAACTCAGGACCATTGTCAGATTGTAAGGAAGTGGGCATACCAAACCTAGGGATGATGTCTGTCAGTAAGATTGAAGCTACAGTGGAAGCCTTTTTATTGGAAGTGGGAAATGCCTCAACCCAACCAGAGAAGGTGTCCACAAAGACAAGGAGGTATTTAGTGCGCCGTACTGTGGGCATGTTGGTGAAGTCTACCTGCCAGTCAGCAGCAGGAGTGTGTCCCCGAGCTTGGTGGGAGGGGAAAGGTTTAGGCCTTAAAGGAGTATGAGGGTTGGTCCGCTGACAGATCTGACAATTAGAGGCTATATTCTGTAGCTTGGCTTTGTCAGAGGGGGTGAGGGAAAAGAAGCTCTGTAAAAAGAGGGTCAAAGACTGAGAGTTGGAATGGAATAGAGTATGAAGGAACTCGAAAAGATCCTTGTTCTTACTGGAAGAAGTAGGGGCTTCAGATGAGCTGTCTAAGGTGGCCATTATATGTCCCCCAGGGGGGCCATAATTGGAAGTGGTAGCAGCCATTTGTGCCGCCTGGTCAGCCTTGGCATTGCCCTCAGTGATAAGAGAGCCGTCCTTCTGATGGGACCTACAATGGACAACTCCCAACTGGGTGGGTAAGTGGGAGGCCTCTATCAGATTGGTTATAAGAGCCGAATTAGTGATCGCATTACCTTTGGTGGTAAGTAGGCCTCGCTCCTTCCATATTGCAGCATGGGATAATAGAATATGGAAGACATATTTTGAGTCAGTATAAAGGGTGAGGGATTTGCCTTGAGCTAGAAGGCAGGCACGAGTGGCTGCTTTGAGTTCAGCCTGCTGGTTGGTAGTTCCTGAAGGCAGAGCTTTGGCCCCTATAATCTCAGAGGCTGAAACTACAGCGTATCCAGAGTAATGAGTGCCGTTCTGCCTAAAGGAACTGCCGTCAGTGAACCAGATAAGGTCAGGCTTGGTGAGTGGTCCCTCAAAAATGGAAGGATGACAGGGGAGGAAATCATCTAAGGTTTCCAAGCAATTATGAGTTGGTGTGTCAGACGTGGGAGTCGTTGGGAGCAGTGAGGCAGGGTTCAGTGCAGAGCAGGGGAGGAACGTAATATTAGGGTTTTCCAGAAAGGAAGTGAGGAGTGACAGAACTCTGGATGGAGGAAGGGTTTGAAGGCCCTTATAAGCTAAAAGATCCTTCAAGTGATGTGGGGAGTGGATAGTTAAAGGGGCCCCAAAAGTCAGCTTAGAGGCTTCTTTGTGTAAAATTTGTCCAGCAGCCAGAGCTCTTAAGCAAGGGGCCCACCCACGGATGGTAGGGTCTAGTTGCTTGGACAAATATGCCACAGGTGCAAATGTAGGCCCATAGTTTTGACCTAAGACCCTAAGTGCTTGCCCCCTTTTTTCATGGACATATAGATGAAATGGTCTTGAAAGATCAGGAAGGTGAAGGGCAGGTGCCTTTAAGAGGAGTTGCTGAAGCCTGCAGAAGTGGTAGTTGGGGGAGGAGGCAAGAGATTCACTAGGGGGTCCCTTTGCTAGGTCATACAGGGGTTTGGCTAGAAGAGAATAATTTGGGATCCAGGCCCTAAAATAACCTGCTAGTCCTAGGAATTATAGTATTTCGGCTTTCGTATGGGGCACTGGAAGATTAGAGAGGAGTTGCCTCCTATCCAGTGTTATTTCCTTTTTCCCGGGTGTAAGGCGAAAACCAAGATAGGTGACAGCAGACTGGGAAACCTGGGCCTTGTGGGGAGACACCCTATATCCCTTGTCTGCTAGGAAATTAAGAAGCTGGGCGGTGTGGGATTGAGAGTGTTCCCAAGAGGGACTACATAGAAGAAGGTCATCGACATATTGAAGGAGAGTAGAGTCAGGACAGGTGGGGTGAAAGGCTGTGAGGTCCTGGGCAAGAACTTGGCCAAAGAGATGGGGGCTATCCCTGAATCCCTGTGGGAGGACAGTCCAGGTAAGCTGACGAGAATGGCGGGTGTGAGGGTCAGTCCACGTAAAAGCAAAGATATCCTGAGATTCTGAGGACAAGGGAATAGAAAAGAATGCATCTTTCAAATCTAGGACCGAGAAGTGGGTGGTAGTAGCAGGGATCTGAGAGAGGAGGGTGTAAGGGTTGGGCACTAGCGGGTGGATGGGGACCACAGAGGAGTTGACAAGGCGAAGGTCTTGAACCAGTAGGACCCGTTAGGTTTCTTAACTGCCAGAATGGGGGTGTTGAAAGGAGAGTGTGTAGGCCTAAGATATCCCTTTCGTAATAAATCTTGGATGATGGGTTCTAATCCGAGGAGGGCTGTGGTTGTGAATGGATATTGTGGTTGACTAATATATCTTGAAGGGTCCCGTAAGATAATATGAATAGGACTGCATTTAGCCATAGAGGGTGTAGTTGTGTCCCAAACCTCAGGGTTAACTGGTTTAGATAGTTGTGGAAGAGTGTGTGAAGGAGGTGTATCTGCCCCTAGGAACATCATGAGGAAATGAGAGGTAGGAGAGATGTGGGGTGATATGTGAATGGTGACTTTCAATAGTGAGAGTGTGTCCCTTCCCAGAAGGGGAGTGGGGCAATGGCTCATAACGAGAAAGGAGTGTGTGAAGGACAAAAGGGATCCCTGCATATAACATGATGGGGGGGGGTTCGAGGGAAAATCTGTTTACCTCCTACCCCGACAATAGGAGTTTTTGAGGGTGTGGTAGGACCCCAATACTCCCTCAAGACCGAAAAAGTGGCACCAGTGTCTAAGAGGAAGGTAATGAAGCGTCCATCCACCAGGAAGGTGACCCTAGGCTCTTGCTTCTTGATGGTAATAGTCAGGAGGGAAGGCCCAGGGCTCCATCAGTCCTCCTCTGCCAAGCTCAGGAGAGGCTGGGGTTGCCGGGTGGCTGACCAATCTCCCTTCCGGGTTGTTGGGCAGTCCACCCCCCAGTGTCCCCTTTGGTGGCATTTTGGGCAGGGGGTGGAGGGTGTCCTCGGCGAAGGACAATCCTTGGCCCAATGTCCCTCCTTACCCCATTTGAAGCAAGCTCCAGGGGGTGTCTTATTAGGACGGCGTGGTGATGACCTTCTCTGAATGACCTGAGCCAACATTTGGAACTTGGCATTTTCAGCCCTCTGCCTACGGCGTTCGCTTTCATCCTCTCTACCATGAAAAACCTTGAAAGCGACAGCGAGGATTTTGGTCTCAGGAGTAGCAGAGCCCTGTTCAAGCTTTTTAAGCTTGGCTTTAATGTCAGGGTAGCTTTGGGCCAGAAAATATGTCATTAAGACATGACGGCCATCAGGGGTTTCTGGGTCGAGGTTTGTGTACTGTTGAAGGGCCTTGGTTAGTCTATCCAAGAATTCTGAAGGTGTTTCTTCCTTTCTTTGAATGACCTCCTGCACCTTTTGAAAGTTAACAGCCTTGCGGGTGGCCTTTTTCAGGCCCACCAAGAGGCAGGATGTAAAAAGGTCACGAGACTACAAGCCTTCAGGGGTATTATAATCCCATAGGGGATCCTGCTCTGGGACAGCATGAGGGCCCGTGGGGTGGTTGGGATTGGTCCTATGATTTTCATCAGCATGGGCTTGGGCTAGCTCCCAGACCCGTCGCCTTTCCTCAGGGAGAAGTGTATTGGCCAAGAGCATGTAGATGTCATGATGAGTGAGGCTATATGCTTGCAGGACCCATTGAAACTCCCGAATGTAAGTGGTGGGGTCAGTGGTGAATGAGCCTAGCTTTCTCTCTAGCTGAGTAATGTCCGACATGGAGAAGGGCACGTGGACTCTGATGACACCCTCGGGACCAGCTACCTCACGAAGGGGTGCGATTGTCTTGGGGGTGGGAAGGAGTCCCTTAGACCTGGTAACAGGAGGACTGAAAGAGGCAGGCGGCGGACAGGAAGGAGAGGGAGGGGAAGGGGGTGTCTCTGCGGAGGAGGAGGTGGAGCAGGCAGAAGAGGGCGGAGGGGAGGGGGATGAAACGGAAGGCTGAGGATCCGTGGAACCAGGCGGAGGAAGAGGAGGGTATAGCGGGAGAGAAGGAGCAGATGGGGCTGGGGGATAAGGTGGGGGTTCATCTGCTGGGTCGAATGAGGGAGAATCTGCGAAGTCAGGAGTAGAAGTAGGGGAAGGGAGGGGTTTGCAAGCAAGGAGGACTTGAGAAGGAGAGCAGGAGGAGCAGAGAGCAGGGTGCTGTGCGAGAAGGCTAAAACCTTCAACGCAGGGAATCTCCCTCCACTTTTTCAGACGCTGGCAGTAGCTAAAAAGGTCTCGAAGGAGGTTTGAATCTAAGGACCCTTCTGGAGGCCAATGATTGCCATTATCCAGTGGATATGTAGGCCAATCTTGGGTACAGAATTTGATTAGAAGTTTGGGCTTGATGTCTGGTGTGAGGGAGAGTGTGGCCAGATTTTTTATTAAACATTTGAGAGGTGAGGCTTCAGGTACAGATGAAGAGGTGCCCATAGTCACAGGGAGAGATGGAAGAAAGAAAGAGAGAATAAGCGTAAGCGAGAGAGACAAAGGAAAAACCTGGGCTGGAACGGCTTCCAGGAAGCCCAGGGCGAACGGGGGTCAGGTGGGCGTCCCCAAAATGACCAGCCATTGCCAGGAACTACAGAGGGCACTACTCGGTCGTCACCAGTGAAGTGCGATCTGTGAGACCCA